>NC_082701.1:51929786-52532030 GCF_949987515.2 Delphinus delphis
TGGACGGCTCTGGTTTTCTAACCGCCAACAGGCTCCTGCCCTGGGGAAACGGGCTGTGAAGCGGGGCTGTGGGATTCGTAAGGGGACTGCCCAGCTTTGGGATCTGTTTATTCAAGGCCATTGAATTTCTTAAATTCAAATCATGTCCTCAGAACAACCAACTTTTCTACAGCCAGTATGACACGGCCACTGTGACCTGGAGAGCTACCAACTCTTAGAAATGAAGTGATCTCCGTCTCCATTCTCACGGCTTCAGTTTCTACACCTGACATGTATTTTCCCCGAATACATCTCCCAATGGGGAACTCACTACCACAAGGCCGCCCATTCCATTGTTAATCCGGTCTGACTTTCTTCAAGATCTTCCTTGTGGCAAGCTGAGGTCTATTTCCTTATAATTTCCCTTCATTAGTCCCTTTTCCTTCTTGGAGAATGACCTCCACAGGGCAGGTCTTCACTTTTTCCAAAGGATGTTGCCCTTCAAACATCTAAAGATGGACATGACTTCTCCCTTACATCCTCTTCTTAGAGAAGAACATCTCTCCTTCTGTAAACGTTTTGTATTATGCCACCACTATCTTGGTTACCTTTCTCCAGGTATAAGGTAGTTCATCTGCATCCCCGCTAAACGCAGCATCTGGCCTTGAACTGCTCTCCAGATGGATGGAAGCATCTAAGAGTGGAAATGGGCCTTCCCTTAGCCAAAGGGCAGAGAAAGTTGGGACTCATGGGAATTACTGGCTGACTGTTGGAGGCCCAAGAATCAAAGATGACTCTCGGGTTCCAGCTTGGGAGCACTGAGGTGCTAGGTGTGTACGTGGGAGGACTGAGGAAGAGAGAAAAGGAGAGGAAGGCTTGGGGGGGGGGGCGGTGGGAAACCAAGAATCCAGCAGTGGAAGACCTAAGACCAGAGTTGTTCTCCCAGCCTCCAACGAACAGATCATTCCCAGCTCTACAACCTGTCCGCAGGGTGCAGGAGGAGATGAAATGCCTCCAAACCCAGCACGTCACAAAACCAGCACATCACAACCTGACAACGGCAGTACGGGAAAGGAAAATATAGGCCGACCTGACTTGCGAGCATAGATGCAAAAATCCTAAAGGGAATCGCAGCAAATCAAGCCTAGCGCTGTACGGAAAGAACAAAACTCCTTGACCAAGAAGAGTTTATTCCAGAAGTGCAAGCAGAACAGAAGGAAGTTAATAATATAACATGTCACGCAAATCTACCTCAAGGTGAAAGAACACGAGCGTTTCCCAGGAGATGCTTCAAGTTGTAATGGACAAACCTAACTTCCATTCATGCTTTAACAAATCCTTACAAATGAGGAATTGAAGAAAACTTCCTTCACACGTGACACTTGACTTCAAGGCGTCGGCCCTTAAAGAGCTGTGACCACATCAGTGAAACAAAGCCTCAGGCTCCCGCCAGTCCCTGGGCATGCGGGAGGCCGTGAGAATATAGACGGCAAAAACGGCAGCAGTGGCTGCCTCTCTGCTTCCTGGACAGCGTCTATTCGTGCGAAGAGGCACAAACACGCACCTTCTCTGGCCTCGTGGTCTCTGGCTTCCCTGGAGCCTTAAATCCAGCTCCCTGGTTGCGGGGGGGGCGGATCAGACACCACTAGCCAAAGTAATGTTCTTTAATCATCTTGGAAACGGACTGAATTCAAGACTTGACAATAAACCCAGAAAGCTCGCATGTGGCTCGGGACTGGTCCCTGCACGGAGCCCCGAGAGCACCCCAGGGAGTCACCAGCGGCCTCCTCTGCAGCCTGCATGAACACCTGCATGGCGGTGTTCACTACCCATCATCACCCCACCTTGCCTCTGACAACAGCCGACTCCCGCGTGGAGCTGTGCTGGGGGTTAGCCAAAGAAATCAGTGAAGACAAAGTCCTGTTTTCCAGAACAGAGGCTATTCACCTGGGTTCCGTGGTGGACAGCAGAGGTCTGAGAAGACCCTGAGGTTTTCTGCAAAATTTTGCAAGAGCGTGTGTGTGTGTGCACACGTGTGCCTTTTGCCAGGGGGGTAGGGGGTGGAGGAGATGATCTATCACTTTATCAGTTTTTCAAAGAGGCCCGTTATTGACAGAGGGTTCGAAACTCTTCCGTAAGAGCTGCAGGTGTGGATGTGATCTCACCCAGAAAATGCACTGAGGAGGTGGGTGGCCTCAGCCCGGCTGCATGGAAATGGCTGTGGGGAGAACTGCCTGACACGAGTCAAAACCACCAAGCCATTCAGGAACAAATGCTCAGACCCAAAAGCCAGAGGTACGTCCGCAGAGACCTCGTGGTCCTGGGAAGAAAACTTGGGATGAAGAAGAAGGATGTGAAGGCTGAAGAGGTGACTTCTTAGAGAATACACAAAATCGGGTTGCTTAACCCTGCAAGGACAGCAGCTCCAAGACAGACGAAAGGAAGGGCCAGCAGACTATGCGGTGGCTTTCCGTGGATGGCCAACAGAAAAGCACAAATGCAGGGGACTCCTGCAGGGAGCCCCGGCAGCAGCAACGAAACACGTTCTCTGGCGACGATCAGTGCAAAGGAAAAGGGAGGCGCCCCCTAACAGCTCTTATGGCCTTAATGCCGCGAAGCCAGACCTTGGAGTATGGGGGAGGGGCAAGGAAGGAGGAGATGGGGCACAGGGGATGAGCCCCTGGTCTATGCCAGAGTTATCTCACCTCGTTCTCGCAGGAGAGGAGGACCCCACACCCCACAGAGATGCCGAAAGGAATACCTGAGAGGGTGCACCCAAAGAGCGCTTAGCACGTGTCCGCTCAGTGTTAGGAATTATTTTTGTGAGCATTGCTATTTTCTTCTATTTTGTATCTCTCAAGTCTCAACTCGAATGTGACTTCTTCAAGGAAGCCTCTCCTTAACCCCCAAACTATACTGGGCTCCCTTTCTGTACTCTCCGAGGACCCCATCATTGTCACGACTGTCATTACGTGATATGTGTCTAGTGTCCTGCCCACCAGACTAACTTCCACGAGGGCAGGAACATTATCTGTCGCACTCAGGATCCTCAGAGTCCGGCACGTGCCCGGCACCCGGAAGGTGCTCCGTGCAGAAGTGCTAAGACAAGGAACGGCACGTTGGAGGTGAGGAAGGGGCCGTGGAAAGCATCTCGTGTGCACTTGGAGGGAGACGGGGAAACCGACACCCAGAGACGTACACAGACTCACCCAGGGTCACAGGGCTGGGAGCGGAGGAGTCAGGCAGGAACACGGTCCCTTGACTCCACAAGAGGCAGAAGCCTGGAAGCTGCCTTTAGTCTTCACAGCCCAGCCCTGCCCCCCACGAGGAAACCACACAGACTCATTTGCCTGGGTCAACAACAACAGCAGAAAGACTGGAGGACACGAAAATGAAAAGTGCACCACTCCCTCTGCACCCCACCCTCTGCCCCTCGCACCACCCTGTACTCACATCCTCCGCTGCTGCTACGCGGGGATTTCTCACCTGAGACGTCCTGGGGAGAGATCCTGCGGTGGCGATGGCTGAAGAGCCAGGCTGAGCGCTGGTCACTGATGCTCAGACCCTGCAGGCCAGACGGGCCAGCGCTCTGGTAGGACGTGAAAGGCACGGTGAGGACGGAAGGACAGGGTGGCCAGGGCTATGGAGTGAGGAGGGGACTGGGAAAGACTTTAAAGGCGATGAGGTTGGAGCTGGGCATCCAAGGATGCATTCCCGGTCCAGCGGGCAGGCAGAGGAAGGGAAGGGCAACGTGGAGGGAAGGAAGAACACGTGCAAAGGTACAGAGGTTTGCCGGAGCTTCAGGAGCTGAAGCAGGCAGGGTGACCTGGGCTGGGGGCAGGGGGCCTTGCTAGCCACGCTAAGGGGTACGGACCTTCTCCAGAGGGCAAGAGCAGCTCTGAAGGGTCTGCAGCTGAAAAGCGACTTGTTCAGATTGGCTGCCTTACATCACCGTGGCAACAGGAAAGAGGCTGGGCTGGGAGTTGGGGAAGGCTGGAGGCAGGCGTCTCCCGCTGAGGACAAACTCTAAAGCTCAAAGCCATGTGCCCCGACTGCTAGACCCGCTAGACACAAGAAGGAGCCAGTGTCTGCTCTGTGCCACCAGTCACCCCCTTTTCCCCATTCATCGGCCCCCACCCTCCAATCGCATGCACCTTGCTACAGCTATACCTCGCGTATCCGGAAGTCACTTAGCTGATAACCCAACTATCCGTAACCTCCCAGCCACTAGCCTAGAAGCAAACAGAAAAGACCTGGAGACGGCCACGATTCAGGCCCCCAAAGTCATGCCCTACAAGCCACGACCTCCACAGGCACAGACAGGCTGCCACTTGGGCTGGGTCATCTCTGGTCATCAGCCCAGCTCTGGTGCTTCCTAGCAGTGTGGTCTCGGCCCCCGGTTTCCCCCCGACATGAAATAAAGATAACAGCTATAGCGACCTCAGAGTGTGACTGTGAAGATTAAAGGAAATGGAGAAGTACTTAGCCCACTGCCCAACACCATGAAGTTATAGCTAAAGGGGGAAAGGACAAAAAGAAAGATGACAGAAATTTTGCCCCGAGCAGACCCAAGGTACAATATGGCAGGTAGAACCGTTTGATATTTTCAAGAAATTATTAAATCACATACCATGTGCTAGATTGACAAAGGCAAGCAACACGTTTGACAAAGATTTCCTTTAAAACTGGATACCATGAAAAGTTTTGGTGTTTAGAAGGTAGAGCTACTGGAAAAAGTGATGTGTGCAAATTCACTTACAAGAATGACATAATTCTGTGTGTACCTGTGTACATCGAAAGCATCCCCCCATATCTGTAAAACACACATCGTGTTTAACAGAATTGAATAAGATGCTATCAGTTGGACCTAGAAACTGTCATACAGAGTGAAGTAAGTCAGAAAGAGAAAAAAAAATACCATATACTAACATATATGGAATATAAAAAAAAAAAATGATCAGAAGAACCTAGGGGCATGACGGGAATAAAGATGCAGACCTACTAGAGAATGGACTTGAGGATACAGGGAGGGGGAAGGGTAAGCTGGGACGAAGTGACAGAGTGGCATGGACAAATATACACTACCAAATGTAAAACAGATAGCTAGTGGGAAGCAGCCGAATAGCACAGGGAGATCAGCTCGGTGCTTTGTGACCACCTTGAGGGGTGGGATAGGGAGGGTGGGAGGGAGGGAGACGCAAGAGGGAAGAGATATGGGGACATATGTATATGTATAACTGATTCACTTTGTTATAAAGCAGAAACTAACACACCATTGTAAAGCAATTATACTCCAATAAAGATGTTAAAAAAAATTAAATCACTTTTTCGACTATAGGACTTCTCACAGACTTTAGCGTGCTTGATAAATCTCTAAGGAAGGAATAGGGTTTCCTATTTCATGAACTTTTAGACAGGAGTCCTTTTCTTTTTCGTGGAACATCTTGCAGGACAGATGGAATAGTTTTAGAAACTCTGATTTAGTAAATAAATTTTTAAAAAAAGATACCATCGATTGTAAGAGGCACCATTATTTTGTGCGCCATTAAGAAAGAAATATTGCTGCCTATTATAATGGTAGGATACCATTGATGGTAAGATGTATCTTGATTTCAGAATTGTTAAAAAAAAGTGAAAATATGTACATCTTCGAATTGATGGAATATTCTAATATGTAATATATGTTTGCTGTGGGAGTGTCTCATCTTGCCTTTGGGCAGAAGTCAGATGTAGTCTTTCCTTTGTCTGCCTCCCACCCCATCTATGACAGAAGCTCAAAGCTCAAAACTTCACGCCTCTCCCTTGAGCTGCTGGCGACCACCCTATCTTGCCCCTCCAGAAGCTTCCTCTCTTAAGAAGCTGATCCAGGCTTTCAGCCCACCCACAGCTGCACCAGACAAGCCTTCTGGTTCACAGAGGTCCCACAGGGATGGCCAGCTCGGCTTCTTGGGGTGAGCCTCTCTGAACTAATACCAAGTCAACACTAGTTGAGTGCTCGTCTGAACCCAAGCTGGGGCCTCCGACGCCGGGCTGCCCAGGCAAAGGCGACTGGCTCTCCTTCTCCCACTTCTCAGCCAGTAAACTTGTGATCAACCACTAACCTGGGACTACGGAGCAGCCTCCACTGTGGAACTTCCCCATCGCGACCCTTCCAGTAACCCCAAACATGCTTTTCACCCAGTTAGCTTCCACTTGATTCTTCTCCAAAGAAACGAAAAGGGGTGCACGGGAGGGAGGGACAGGGAGGGGAGGCAGAAGGTCCTCTTCCACTACAGCTTGTGGAGAGAAGATAGTTTGTCATCCCTCACCTAAGAGATTGGCAGGGGTCTTAAAACCCCAATGAGGCCCAGCATACAAAGACCCTGAGCTGTCCCTACCCAGCATCCCAGCTAGTTATTCTCCAGAAAGCAGAGGAGGGTACCCTGAAGCAGGAAGAGAGAGCTGGACCGTTTGAAACTGTCTTCTCTGTCTTCCTGGACCCACACCGCGATGGCCACACTGAGGAAGCAGGTAAGCACAAGACGTCCACTCCCTTGTTCTGCAAACACCCAGTGCCAGCCGGGCCCCGCTGGAGCCCCCGGCCTCCTTTCCACACCACACAGGGTTCCCAAGCAACGGCACCAGCCCCATCACTTCAGGAGCTTATTCAAAGTTTAGAAAAATACAGATTCCAGACCCCACCCTTGGAAAGCTGTGCTGTAGGGGGTGCCTGGAGAATGTGTGTTTTAACAAGTTCTGGGAACCAGTGCCCTACTGGGTGGTCCCAGGCCAGGAGGAAGGGAGCTGTGGAGGAGAAGACAGAACGACCACACCGGCAGGAAGAGAAGGGGATCCAGACAGGACCCTGGAGGCAGACCTGGCCTACTTCTGGCCCTCATTTCGCCTAAACCCACTCCTCCTCTCTGCAGGAGGCTTGCAACTCACTTGATACCACATCCTGCTGCTTTCATCTCGCCTTCCTTTTCCCTCTGAACAATCTCCTTCCTCCTACTGACCTGAACTTCTTGCTTATTTACCCCAGGCCTGGGATAGGCCAGCACGCACGCCCACGCGCACACACATGCACACACGCACACAGAGTCACACAGGGACACCCGGGGTGTAAACACGAATCCGCTGACAGCAGCCACTGTCTGGGAACCCACGCTCGCTAGCGGTCCTGGTGTCTAAGGACCCCTTATGCGAAGGCTCACCGAGAGAGCTCTCAGACGGGAAGGCAGACTCTTTGACCCCACGACAAAGGGCGGCCTTAAAAGAGGCAGCAGAAGGCTGCGGCCACGCTCGGACCGCACAGACACGGCCAGCAGTGGCTACCTAGATAAGGATGGACAGTCGCCGAACCGCCCTTCTATCTCCGGGATTACTGGGCACGCTTGTGTGCGGATCCCGTCCCCAGCAGTGGACCCTATTCACGGAGCCAGAAGACAGCAGGCTCTGTCCAGCCCACCCGCTGCAGCTGACGCTCTTAGGGCGCACGGCTCCCCGACGGTCCGCGGGCAACTCTGTCTCGGCCTCGGGCCCCCACGCGTGCCCTCCGCGCCCCCGCGCCCCGGCCACACACCTGCAGTCCCCGCTGGGCGCCGAGCCCCTCTCCAGCGGCGACTCCCTGCGATTCCGGGTACGGTCGGGACCACCACGCCCGAGCTGGAGACGCGCGCGGTAAGTCCCAGCATCTATCCGGGCTCCGCTCCGACGGCGGGCTGGGGGCGGGGCCACGCCGGGGCCGGGCCTGCTCGGGACGGGAGCGGGGCGGGGCTGACCACCCAGCCGGCCTCTAGCGCCACCTGGTGGCCGGGCAGCGTCGGCGAGGCGCCGGCCTGACCCAAGCGTCCTCGGAGTCTGGCCCGAGCCAGCCGCGCGCCTGAGAAGCAGCCCCCATCTCTGAGCCCGTCTGCCCTCGGAAGGAACAGCCCTGGCAGGGGGCGGGCATGGCAGAAGGGACGCCAGCAACGAGCACCAGCGACCCCCCAGGAATGAGGTGAGGTGAGGTGAGGCCGGGGGAGCGGAAGCGCGGCTTTGGCCGGGGCTGGATGGGTGGGCGGAGCAGGAGAGGGGCCTGGGGTGAGGGCTTCGGGGAAGGAGGAGAAAGGGGAAGCTCCGACGAGCTGCTTCCTTCTCTCACTGCGACCGAGCGCCCCACTTCCTCCTCCTACTTCTATATTCTTTGGGTGCTGTTAACATTTAAAATGTCTGCACCCCTGCTGTGCAGACGGGTGCCGTGACCCTCACCCTTCGGCAGAAACCTTCCTAGAAATACCAGCCGATCCAGACTTTGCGCACTGCTGCTCCAGCCTCTGGTCTGACTTTCTCGCCTTCCACCACCAATGGCTGTGACTTAGCCATTTCTCGGCTCCTGAAGGCGGGTTGGGGTAGTCTCCAGAGTCGAGGCCCTTTTCTGGCGGCCCCCTTTCCCCCCACAGGCCACGCGGCAGATGTAGTTTTACCGGAGCTGGAAGAACTCTTCGCGGGATCCCGGAAGTCACTGCACTTCCCTGTGCCTCCGTTTTCTCATTGCAAACTGGGAATGGGAAGTTGGCTACTGTGCTGACAGCCCTGGCAACGAAAGAATCGCAGTTTATGTCAGAGTTCAAAAAGGGCAAGGCTGGAATTTCCATTTCCACTCTTGAACGGGACTCTGTGTCACAATATCTGTTAGAGGCGTTCAAAATTGGCCGCAAGATCAGCCGTTATTGCTGGTCAAAAGCCACAGCCCTACCTGAGGCGTTGAGAGATGTGAACGCCAATGATTTTTCTTTTCCTGACTCGCTAAATACCAAGAAAAAGCAACTTCCCCAAAAACATAGAAACAGAAAGTACTCTTGGATGAACGCAGAGAATTGGTTCCAGCCTACAGTTAGAGATGGGAAGGCGCCCAGAACCATCTAGTACTTCTACTCCTCACCCACCACCCGGACCTTCACACCCACCATTTTACAAATAAGGAAACAGAGCCACAAAGGCTGTGAGAGGATGTGCCTGAGGTCGTACGACTTGAGAAGGGTGGCCAAGGACTCTGGTCTCCCCTGTCCTTACTTTTTCCACCACAAAACAAGGAGAAGGGGGAAGATGGAGACCGCCCAGACGTGGCCAAGTAGGGAAGAAGGGGAAGCAGGAAGCAGGCTCTGGAAGCAGGAACTGAGTAGTGAGAATGACATGGCGTGTGCCAGATTGACATGGTGGCTTCTGAGAGCACTTTGAAAGCTACAGAGAGTGCTAGAGAAGTTATGGCATCCTTGCCTTCTTCCATGTCTTTGGTGTTCCTAAAACTGAAGGTGGAGGAAAACCGAAACAGAGGTGCCCATTAGGGTTCACTACCAGGGAGCTGAGCATCCCATGAAGACCACTTGGTCCCATCCCACATCAAAAGTGGACATTCTCTTTCTCCACCAGCAGGTGTGACCCAGGTGTTAAGCTTGCCTGTTATCCACCCCCACCCCACCCCTACTGTCCCACTCAGCTCCACCTGTGTCTCCCTGTCCCAAGAGGGCAGACCAACTGGGAGATAGGATCAGCACCTGACGCCTATTATCCAGGACTTAGAACTGCAGCCACCCAGGACTGGAGCAGGGGTCAGACACTCAAATGTCTCCAAGAGCCAAACAGCTCAGACTCAGGGACAGAACTAGGGAGATGGTGTTCATTTACTAGATTACGGCATTTCACAATAGTATTGTTGATGGTCTGTGCCTCCTGAAACAAACCCTATTGACATTTCAGTCTTTTTTTTTTTTTCTTCCAGTTCAGTAAGGTTTTCTTTCCCCTACACATCTTTTCCATATTCTTCTTATGAGTTTTTTTATCTGGTGGCATCTCACATTGTATCCTTTCAACAGGCACACTTTGTGTATTAAACATTATAGGAATATTCTTCACTTCTGCCAAGAAATATGCATGCTCCCATGTCTCCCGAAACACATCTCCCTCTTGGCCCCTTTTATTTTTCCACATTTGCTAGAGACATGATTACAAGACATATTTCACTTTTACGCAATTCTGTTATAAGAAAAACTACTGCACAAATACAGAACATGGCAACCGACCCTTGACCTTGATGTCTGGGGACAATACAGTATGGAGACAATAGGGTGTGGAAAGGATGCAAATGAGGAGACCTTCTAAAGTACCCCCCACTGAGGGGGGCAACTTCAGCTCACTGTGATCATGTGAGAATGCAGGGCTAGTGCGATCAGATTTTATAATTTGTAAAGGGAAACCAAAAACTGGAACTCTTAATCTGAAATCTCCTGATTTTTAAATGCTGGAAACTAATTCAAAACAGTATTTTAAACCGCTTTGTAGGCCAAACCAGACATGACCTACTGACTTTCAGGTTATGACATCTGTTCTATATTATACAGGTGGGAGCTGCACCAGTAAGACCTGAGTTATTCCCGTCAGTGTGAGCTAATTTGTTCCTACTGGCTCAGGAGATACAGTTTACACAAGGGGCCAGCGCAGGGGGCTGTCAGTGTTAAGAATTTATTAATATTGTTCATCATATGAATAGGACAGAGGAGAAAAACCATATAATTATCCTAATGTGATGCGACCTGATGAAAACTTAGTGACTGCGAGTAAAAAGACTTTTTTAAGATGATAAATGTGTTTATTCCAATTCAACAGATAGTGTGATATCTAGTGATGACCTGGAATGGATACTATAGTCCTTAATAACAGGCAATCCTATGAAAACGAGGAGCAAAACAAGAATGTCACACTGTGAATAGTGTCAACCATATTCTGAAATTCAAGGAAAAACAATGAGAAGAAAAATAAATGAGACATAAACTTGGGGAGGAAGAGTCAAGCTTACTATTACTTACAAAATATATGATTGTCTAGCTTAGAAACACTGGCTAATGGACTGAGGAACATTTAGAACTTATGGGAGAGCAGAGTAAAGTAGCTGGACACCAAAATAAATATATGACATTCAGTAGTTTTCTGTACACAGCATTGACCAAATCGAAAAGAGCTCATTCATCCCAGCAGCAAAAAAGCCTGAGAATAGGAAATTCAAGGGACCCAGAATAGCCCAAACAATCTTGAAAAAGAAGAAAAAAGTTGGAGGACTCAAGCTCCCTGATTTCAAAACTTACCACAAAGCTACAGATATATTTATATATCAGTGGAATAAAATCGTGAATCTGGAAATAAACTCTCACATTTACAATCAATTTTTGATGAGGGTGCCAAAACAATTCAAAGGGGGAAAGAATTGTTTTTTCAAAAATGGTGCTAAGGCAATTGGATACCCATATCCAAAAAAAAAGAGAAGAAAAGAAAGAAAAAAAAGCAAAGAATGAAAGAAAGAAACTGAATCCCTACTTCACACTTCATATGGAAATTAACTCAAAATGAATCAAAGACCTAAACGTAAGAGTTAAAACAATAAAACTCTTATAAGAAAACATAGGTATAAATCTTCATCACCTTGGACCAGGCAATGGTTTTTAAGATATGACATCAAAAGCACAAACAACCAAAGAAAAAAACAGATAAGGTGGACATCATCAAAATTTAAAACTTTTGTGCTTCAAGGACACCATCAAGAAACAAAAGACAGGGACTTCCCTGGTGGCACAGTGGATAAGACTCCCTGCTCCCAATGCAGGGGGCCCAGGTTAGATCCCTGGTCAGGGAACTAGATCCCACATGCATGCCACAACTAAGGAGCCCATGTGCCATAACTAAGGAGCTGGTGAGCCACAACTAAGGAGCCCTGGAGCTGCAACTAAGGAGCCTGCCTGCTGCAACTAAGACCTGGTGCCACCAAATAAATAAATAAATATTAAAAAAAAAAAAGAAACAAAAGACAACTCACAGAATGGGAGAAAATTTTTGCAAATCGTATATATGATAAGAGACTTTAATCTAGAATATATAAAGAACTCCTATAAATCAATAATTAAAAAAAACAATTGAAAAATGAGCAATGGATAAGAATAGATATTCTCCAAAGAAGATATATAAATGACCAACAAGCATGTGAAAATTGCTCAACATCATTAGTCATCAGAGAAAGGCAAATCAAAACCACAGTGGAAACACCACTTCACACCCATCAAAAAGAAAGACTATAACAAATGTTGACAGGAATGTGGAGAATTTGGAACCCTCATACATACACTGCTGGTGGGGATGTAAAATGGTGCAGATGCTTTGGAAAAGAGTCTGACAATTCCTCAAAAGGTAAGCTACCATATGATCCAGCAATTCCACTCCTGGGTATATACCAAAGGAAAGTGAAAACGTGCACACGAAAACATATGCACAAACATCTATAGCAGCATTACTTATTAGCCAAAAGGTGGAAACAACACAAATGTCTATCAACTGATGAATGGATAAATAAAATGTTGCATAGTCACAAAGTGGAATATTATTTGGCCATAAAGAGATGAACCTTGAAAACATGCTAGGTGAAAGAAGCCAGTTACAAAGGAGCACATTCTGAATGATTTCATTTATATGAAATGTTCAGAACAGGCAAATCCATGGAGACAAAGCAAATTGGTGGTTGCCTAGTACAGGGATATTGGAGGAAAATGAGGGAGAGAATGCTAACGGGTATGGGATTTCTTTGTTGTGGTGGAAAAATGTTTAAAAATTGACTGCAATGATGATTGCACAACTCTGAATATACTAAAAACTATTGAATTGTACACTTTAAGTGGGTGAATTGTATGGTATGTGAATTATATTTCAATAAAGCTGTTATTTTTTTATAACTATAGACTTTATTATGGGATACAAAAGAAGCCTTGATTAACAGAAAAACATTTTATGTTCTGGGATTGGAAAATGATACTATAAAAGATATCCATTCTTACCCGACGGAGTATATAAACATAACACAGTTTCAATCAAAATAAAGCTTTTGGTGGGAAGAGAAGGAGATTGACAAAATGACTTCACGTTTCATCATGAAGAATAATTGTGTGAGGATAGCCAAGAAACTCCCTCAAAAGTTCAGTCTTGAGGGAGGAGTTGCCATCTGAGATATGAAGATGTCCCATGTACCACAGAGTGAAAGAGATTACATTTCTAGGAATCAGTCTCACAAAAATTCTTGTATATGAGAGAGAGAGAGAGTGTGTGTGTGCACGCGCACCTGTGTGTGTACATACATACATAGGCTTCTAGATAAAAATTGGCAGACGGTACTGATAAAGGAAATAGTTCCTCCCTTTTTTTCTTTTTTTTTTGTGGTACGTGGGCCTCTCACTGTTGTGGCCTCTCCCGTTGCGGAGCACAGGCTCCAGACGCGCAGGCTCAGGGGCCATGGCTCACGGGCCCAGCCGCTCCGCGGCATGTGGGATCTTCCCGGACCGGGGCACGAACCCGTGTCCCCTGCATCGGCAGGCAGACTCTCAACCACTGCGCCACCAGGGAAGCCCTTCCCTTTTTAATAATACAGAAATACTGGTCAAAATCTACAGCAAAAAATTTAAATACAAAGCCAAACTAAAAACCAATAAAGTGAAATCTCCCAGATGAACTGATGCAGGAAGTAAAGAGATCCGTGGGGCCAAATTGATCAGTTAGAAACAAACACAAGTATCTGGATGAATTTAATATATGATAAAGAAGATAGGATCAATTATCCAATAAATCAGCTAGGATGACTAATGAAACATTAGTAGAAAAAAGGCAAGTGTGGTTTCTACCGCAAATCTTATACCTCCCCCCAGTCCTAATTAAAGATCCGTATGTAAAAGTTAAAACAAGGGAAGTCCAGAAGAAAAAAAGGAAATATGTATACATCCTTGGAATTGTAGCTGGCCTTTTAAAGTGTGATGCCAAAATCAGAAATTATGAAGGAAAAGATTGATTTGCATATAGAAAAGTAACTTCTGTACATGAAAAATCACATAAACATGAAATTAAAAGGCAAATGATATACTAGGGCAAAATGTTTGCAGCGAGTATAGAGCATACCATCTTAAATGTAAAATACATTTTTTTACATTAAAAAGTTACATACCCCAAATAAAAGTGGTCTGAGCAGATTAGACAGTTCACCAAAGATATACAAGTAGCTGTAAGCATGTGAAAAATGTTTAACTTTATAAGGAAAAAATGTAAATTTAAACAATGAGATATAAACTTCCATCTGACAACCAGGCACAGATAAGAGAAATTATATTACCCAGAGTTTTCAAACATTTGGAGACCCCAAATTCTCATAAACTTTCACTGTAAGTATAAATTTGGTATTGAAACATATTAAAGTACATGTACTCTAAAGAGTATTCAGTAATTCTGCTTGTAGGATTTTATCTGAAGAAAAAAATAAATAAGTCATTCTTGTATGCCCAGGAATATTAATCATCAGTTTGTTTATAATTATAAGAAGTGATAAATTTTAAGCAAAATTAGTGTTTAAAAATAGGGAATTAGTTTTAAATATGATTAATTTTACAATAGTAAAATATTGTGAGCAATTAAATAATAGTATTATAGAAAAATATTTAATGACATGAAAAGGTGTCCATGAAATATTAAGTTTAAAATGTAGTTTCAAAATAGTATATAACTTTTTGAGCTAAAGATTACATTTCTGGGAATCAGTCTCACAAAAATTCTTGTATATGAGAGAGAGAGAGAGAGAATGTGTGTGTGTGTGTGTGTGTGTGTACATACATATATAGGCTTCTAGATAAAAATGGCAGACAATACTGATAAAGGAAATAGTTCCTCCCTTTTAAATAATACAGAAATACTGGGTAAGGACTTCCCTGGTGGCACAGTGGTTAAGAATCTGCCTGCCAATGCAGGGGACACGGGTTCGATCCCTGATCCGGGAAGATCCCACATGCCGCGGAGCAACTAAGCCTGTGAGCCACAACTACAGAGCCTTCACTCTAGAGCCTGCGAGCCACAACTGCTGAGTCCACATGCCACAACTACTGAAGCCCACGAACCTAGAGCCCGAGTTCCGCAACGAGAGAAGCCACCGCAATGAGAGGCTCACGTGCAGCAACAGAGAGTAGCCCCTGCTTGCCACAGCTAGAGAAAGCCCGCATGCAGCAACGAAGACCCAACTCAGCCAAAAATAAATAAATATTTTTTTTTCAAAGAAATACTGGGTAAAGTCTAACAGCAAACAATTTAAATACAAAGCCAAACTAAAAACCAATAAAATGAAATCTCCCTGGTGAACAAACATACAAACAAAACAAAAGAAAACAAAACAAAATAGAACTCACACACACTACAAGAAAGAGGAAAAAAGAAGCATAGAGAAAGTGAGACAAATAGAAACCAAGCTAAAATGGTAGAAACAAGTTAAAAGATATCAGTAACCATAACGAATGTAAGTGGAACAAGGTGACTATTAACAGTCAGAGACTGTTGGATTGGATGAAATAAAATCCAGTTACTTGCAGCTTATATTAATATCTGAGGTATGAAGACACCAAGGTTGAAAGTAAAAGGATGAAAAAAGAAATACCAAGCAAATACTAACTAAAAGAAAGGTGGTTAGTTGTCTTAAATTCAGATTAAAATAGACTTAAGTATTATTAGAGTGATACATTCTGGTCGTTTCATTCACCAACAGATAAATCTAAACCTGTACAAAACTAATCTTAAAAATCTAAATAATATATAAAGCAGTAATTAATTCAACCTCATGGAGAAATTGAGAAATGTACCATCATTGTGGGAGAGTTCAGCAAGCCTCTCTGAGTTATTACTACTTCAAAAGATAAAATGTAATAAAGCTGTAGAGGATTTAATCAAAAACAAACTGGATTTGATGAACACAGAACCCTGCACTCAGTAATTTAAAAATCACATTCTTCTCAAGCACACATGCAGCAATGACTGAAACCATCATATGCAAGACCACAAAGCAAGTCTTCACAAATTTCAAAGAATTGATGTCATGCAGACCACATTCCCAGACCACAGTGCCATTAAGTTAGATATCAACAACGAAGACAGTTTAAAATTACCATAAACCTTGATATTTCTGAATAGCCCTTTGGTCAGAAAAAAAAAATCACAATGGAAAACTTTTTTTAATATTTAGAACTGAATGATAATAGAAAATATTACATATCAAAACTTGTGGGATACAGTAGAAGTGGTAAATAGAAGGAAATTTATAGTAAATGCTAATCTGAAAAGAAGAAAGGCTGAAATTCATTAGCTAAGTTTCTAAGAAGTTATAAAAAGGATAATAGAATAAGTCCCCACCCTGCCCCTAAAAAGGGAGATAAAAATAAAAGCCAAAATCAAATAGAAAACAGGGAGAACCAAATAAAACCAAAAGATGGTTCTTTGAAAAGACAAACACACATCTGGCAAGAGAGATAAGAAATAGAAAGCACAGGAAAATAATATTAGGGTTGTAAAAGGAGATGTAACTACAGACACAGTGAAGGTTATGAAAATTATAATATGATACAATTGTTC
Source organism: Delphinus delphis (assembly GCF_949987515.2). Classification (NCBI taxonomy): domain Eukaryota; kingdom Metazoa; phylum Chordata; class Mammalia; order Artiodactyla; family Delphinidae; genus Delphinus; species Delphinus delphis. The sequence goes on from NC_082701.1 coordinate 51,946,191, forward strand.
AGTAACTTCATGCTAATGCATTTTAAAACTTAGATGAAATGGGAATTTTTTTCCTAGAAAAAGTAATAAAACCAACTTAAGAAGAAATAGAAGGCCTACAATTCCGTAATTTATTGAAACATTGAAGCAGTAAATCTAAGACCTTTTCACAAAAACAGTCTCAGACCCAGGTGACTTTACAGGTGAGTTCTAGCAAACTTCCAAGGAACAGTTCATTCCAAATGTATACTGACTGTTTCAGACAACTGAAGAAGAAGGAATAGTCTCCAAGTCATTGTATAAGGGCACCATAACCTTGATATCCAAACTCAATAAAGATAGTAGAAAACCCAAAAATTACAGGCCAATTTTATTTGTGAATCTAGATGCAGAGATATTAGGAGGCTGAAAATGACTACGTATGATGACCACTTGGGTTTATCCCAGGAATGCAAGGGTAATTTGACACTAGAAAATTCTGTGGTGTCATTCATGATCTAAACAGTGTAAAAGGAGAAACATTGTGTAATTATCTGATTGGATACTGAGAAGGCATTTGGTAAAATTCTCAATTTATGGGGGAAAAAAAAAAGGTCTTAGAAAACTAGGAATAGAACTTCCTTAACCTGAAATAAGGTATCTATCAAATACCTATAATAAACAAACAGTTTTAATAAGAAAATATTGGAAGCATCCTCTTTAAACAGGCACAAGCTACAACATAGATGAACCTTGAAAACTTTATTCTAAGTGAAAGAAACCATTTACAAAGGATCCCGTATTGTGTGATCCTATTTATATGAAATGTTCAGAATGGGCAAATTCATAGAGAGAGAAAATAGTAAATTGGTGGTTGCTTAAGGGTAGGATGGTTGGGAAAATGGGAATTGACTGCTGATGGGTATGGGGTTTCTCTTTGGGGGTGATGAAAATGTCTATTTTAGTAATGGTTGCACCTCTCTGACTATACAAAAAAAACATTTAGCTGTATACTTTAAATAGGTGAGTTGTATAACATGTGAACTTTATCTCAGTAAAGCTGTTTTTGAAAAAGTAGTTAATGAGTTATCAGATGTTGCCAAGAACAGTAAATTTGAAATAAAAACATCTGGATTCAGAAAAAAAGAATCAGGTATAGATAAGCAACAGGGAATTGTACCCATTATTTTGTAATAACCTATAATGGAATAGAATCTGCAAAACATGGACCCTTTTGGCAGCCCAGTGAAGCCTATGGACCCTATTTCAGGATAATGTTTTTAAGTGCATAAAATAGAACACATAGAACTCAAAAGAAAACAATTATATTGTATTACAGCTTCAATAAAAATAAAAACAAATTGGAAGTCTGATAACATATGTGCTTCTTTATTAATGTGCTAAATAACATGCTCCGGGGCAGAGATAATTGCTGGCATAGTTTCAAAGTAGTGATAAATGTAAATGATATTTCTGCAACAACTGTAACGTGATATAAAAATACTTGTTAATTTATTGGTGATAAAGTCACAGTTTCTGTTTATTGGCACCCCTGTGGTTTGTTGCCTACATCCATTATTGAAGGAAATGCTCGATTTCAGTTGGCAGTGATTGAAAATGAAGATGTATATTTTTCCCCTCTAAATTCAGCAACTCCAGGTTAAGAACCCTGAAGTGTGAATGGAGACTTACTCCCACTAGAGGGTGCTGGTATTTTAGAAAGAGGAGTTTATGCCTTTAGCCGAGGGAGAGTATAAACTACCCATGACAGAGTCTCCTGCCCTTTTCTCTGCCCAGACCTCACAGCCTCAGACCACCTCCTCCTCGCCTTCCACCCACCTCCAAACCCTCACAGGCACACTCTGTTGACAGTGGAGGTATAACTCTTGGTGTAATTGTCTGTGACATACACAGAGGCTTCCTGGGCATGAACCACCTGCCAGCCAGCACTCAGAGGGGTTTGCCAACACAGTGGGTGCCACTCAAGGCTGCCTGGGTCTAGGTCCTTGGCTGTAATGATAGTCCTGACTCCAGGCCAGCAGGGCCAAAAAATAACCTGTAGGAATATCACAGTCTCTGGTTCCAGTGCCAGCTGCTCAGGCCCTGCCATCTATCCATCTGTGGCTGGTGGGGTGCCAGGCCCCACAGGGGCAGCATCTGATGAAATCTAAGGAGGACCAGTAGCCTTCTAAGTGTTTTCTGTGTAACATGTCATTTAATCCACTAACAACCTTAAAAAGTCAGTACTATTATTATCTCCACTTTAGAGATGAGGAAATGGACGTCCAGAGGCTAAATAACTTGCCTAGATTCAAATGTTAAGTACATGGCAGGGCTGGGGTTTCTAAAGCAGGTGGGCTGGGGTCTGTTCCTTAACTACTCACACTGCCTCTCAAATGATTTCAAAGCTGATAAAGGCAAGATAAAGACTTTCCTCAAAAAACATAAACTTAGAGTGTTTATCACCACTATATCTGCCTTACAAGAAATGCTAAAAGGAGTTCTTTAAGTCAAAACAAAAGGACACTAATTGGTAACATGAGAACATGTGAAAATGTATAACTCACTGGTAAAATAAATAGTCAGATTTAGGATACTCTAATACTGTAATATGGTGGTGTGTTAACCACTTAATTCTAGTATAAAGGTTAAAGGATGAAAGTATTTAAGATAGCTGTGGCTACAATACTTTGTTGATGAATACAGAATATTACAATATGTAAATGAGGAAATCGAAAACTAAAATGGGGGGAGGGAAGTAAAAGGGTAGAGTTTTTGTATGCATTTAAATATAAATTGTTAACAGCTTAAAATAGACAGCTATATCTGTAAGATGTTTCAAGTAAGCCTCAAGGTAATCACAAAACAAAATCCTATAGTAGATGCATGCAAGATAAAGAGAAGGAAATCAAAGTATACTACTCCAAAAAAATCATCAATTCACAAAGGAAGACAGCAAGAAAGGAAGAAGAACAAAAGACCTACAAAACAGCCAGAAAACAATTAACAAGATGGTAATAGTAAGTCCTTACCTATCAATAATTACTTTAAATATAAATGGATTAAATTCTCTAATCAAAAGGAATAGAGTGGCTGGATGGATTAAAAAAAAACAACTCTATTCTGCCTATAAGGGACTCACTTCTGCTTTAAGGACACACATAAGCTCAAAGTGCAGGGATGGAGAAAGATATTTCATGCAAATGGAAACCAAAAGAGAGCAGGGGTAGTCAAACTTATATCAGACAAAATGGATTTTAAGTCAAAAACTGTAACAAGAGACAAAGAAAATCATTATAAAATAACAAGTCAGTTCATCAAGAGGATTTAACAATTGTTAAATATATGTGCACCCAACATCAGAGCACCTAAGTATATTAAGTAAATATTAACAGACCTGAAAGGAGTAGTAGGAAAGAATACAATAATAGTAGGGGACTTCAGTACCCCACTTTCAACAATGGATCAATCATCTAGACAGAAAATCAGTAAGGAAACATTGGACTTGAGCTATACTTTAAACCAAATAGACCTAACAGTCATATACAGAACATTCCATTCAACAGCAGCAGAATGCAAATTCTTCACAAGTACACATAAAACATTCTCCAGGATGTTATGTTACAAAACAAGACTTACCAAATTTTAAAAGACTGATATCATACCAAGTATCATTTCCAACTACAGTGGTATGAAACTAGAAATTACTAACAGAAAGAAAACTGGAAAACTCACAAATATGTGGAAATTAAACAGCACACTCCTGAACAATCAGTGGGTCATGATAAAATCAAAAGGGAAATAAAAAATATTGAAACAAATGAAAATGGAAACACAACATGCCAAAAGTGATGGGATGCAGCAAAAGCAGTGATAAGAGGGAATTTTATAGTGATAAATGCCTACATTTTATAAAAGCTCAAATAAACAGCCTAACTTTACAAACTAAGCCCAAAGTAATCAGAAGGAAGGAGACAACAAAAATCAGAGTAGAGTTAAATAAATTAACTAGGAAAGCAATAGAAAAGATCAACAAAACTAAGAGTTGTTTTTTTAAAAAGATAAACAAGACTGCTTAGTTAGACTTACCAAGAAAAAAAAGAGAGAGGACTCAAAATTATAAATGAAAGATGAGACATTACAGTTGATACTACAGAAATACAAAGTCTCATAAGAGACTATGACGAACAAATTGAACAGCCTAGAATTCATAAATAAATTTCTAGAAACATACAACCTACCAAGTCTGAATCATGAAGAAGTAGAAAATCTGAACAGACCAATAACTAGTAAGGAGATTTAAGCAGTAATTAAAAACCTCCCAACAAAGAAAAACCTAGGACCAGATGGCTTCATGGGTGAACTCTACCAAACATTTAAGGAAGAATTAATGCCAGTCCTTCTCAAACTCATTTTACGAGGCCAGCATTACCTTAATACCAAATCCAGACAGGGATACTACAAGAAAAGAAAGAAATTGAAGAAAACACAAATAAACGGAAAGATATCCTGTGTTCACGGATCGGAAAAGTTAATGTTGTTTCAATATCCATAATACCTAAAGCCATCTATAGATTCAGTGCAATCCCTATCAAAATACCATTGGCATTTTTCACAGAAATAGAAAAAAAAAAAACTAAAATTCTTATGGACCTGCAAAAAACTCCAAATAGCCAAAGCAATCTTGAGAAAGGAGAATGAAGCTGGAGGCATCACAATTCCTGATCTCAAAATGTATTACAAAGGTATAATAATCAAAACAGTATGGTACTGGCATAAAACCAGACACGTGGATGAATGAAACAGAGAGCTCAGAAATAAACACACACACATATGGTCAACTACTATTTGACAAGGGAGCCAAGAATAATCAATAAGGAAAGGATAGTTTCTTCAATAATAGTGCTGGAAAAGCTGGATACTCACATGCAGAAGAATGAAATTGGACTCCTATCTTTCACTACACACAAAAATTAACTCCAAATGGATTGAAGACTTAAACATAAGACCTGCTACCATACAACTCCTAGAAGAAAGCATAGGGGAAAGCTCCTTGACATCAGTCTTGGATTTTTGGAAATTTTTGGATGATTTTTTAGATATGACATTAAAAGTATAAACACCAAAGCAAAAATCAACAAGTGGGACTACATCAAACTAAAAAGCCCAGCAAAAGAAACAGCAACAACAACAAAAATAAAGGGCAACCTACAAAATGGGACAAAATATTTGCAAACCACCCATCTTTAAAGGGGCTAATGTCCAAAATATCCAAGGAACTCATACAACTCAATAGCAATAAACAAGCAGATTTTTTAAATGTGCAGAAGACTTGGATAGACATTTCTCCAGAGAAGACATATAAATGGCCAACAGGTATATGAAAAGATGCTCAACATCACTAATCGTCAGGGAAATGCAAATCAAAACCGCAGTGAGATAGCACCCCTCATCTGTCAGAATGGCTACTGTCAAAGAGACAAGAGATAACAAATGGGGAGAATGTGGAGAAAAGGCAACCCTGGTGTACTGTTGGTGGAAATTTAAATTGGTACAGCCACTATGGAAAACAGTATTCAAAAAATTAGAAATAAAAGTACTATGTGAGGGGTGGGGGAAATGAGATTTTCGTCTAAGGGTACAAACTTTCAATATATGATAAATGTATTCTGGGAATCTAAGGTAGGGCAAGGTGACTATAGTTCTCAATACTTTATCGTATACTTGAAAGTTGTTAGGAGAGTAGAGCTTTAATTTTCTCATCATAACAACAACAATAATAGCAACAAAACGGTAATTGTGTGAGATGAAGGGTGTGTTAACTAACCTTATTGTGATAAGTATTTCATGACGTACATGTATCAGACCATCACATTGTACACCTTAAACTTACACAATATTGTATGTCAGTTATATTTCAATAAAGCTGTGGGAAAATTAATTTTTTTAAAAAAGGATACAACTCAGGTTTCCCTGGTGGCACAGTGGTTGAGAGTCCGCCTGCCGATGCAGGGGACACGGGTTCGTGCCCCGGTCCGGGAAGATCCCACATGCTGCGGAGCGGCTGGGCCTGTGCTCCGCAACAGGAGAGGCCACAACAGTGAGAGTCCCACGTACTGCAAAAAAAAAAAGATACAACTCTTAGAGGAAAACATAGGAAAAACACTTTGACATAAACCACAGCTAGATCTTTTTTGACCCACCTCCTACAGTAACGGAAATAAAAATAAACAAATGGGACTTAATTAAACTTACAAGCTTTTGCACAGCAAAGGAAACCATAAACAAGACAAAAAGACAACCCTCAGAATGGGAGAAAATATTTGCTAATGAAACAACAGAAAAAGGACTAATCTCCAAAATATACAAACAGCTCATGGTGCTCAATATCAAAAAAACAATCCAGTTAAAAAATGGGTGGAACACCTAAATAGACATTTCACCAAGAAAGACATACAGGTGGCCAAGAGGCACATGAAAAGATGCTCAACATCACTAATTATTAGAGAAATGCAAATCAAAACTGCAATGAGGTATCACCTCATGCCAGTGAGCATGGCCATTATCAAAAAATCTAGAAACAATAAATGCTGGAAAGGGTGTGGTGAAAAGGGAACCCTCCGGCACTGTTGGTGGGAATGTAAATTGATACAGTCACTATGGAGAACAGTATGGAAGCTCCTTAAAAAACTAAAAATAGAACTACCATATGACCCAGCAATCCAACTCCTGGGCATATACCCTGAGAAAACCATAATTCAAAAAGAGACATGCACTACAATGTTCACTGCAGCACTATTTACGATAGCCAGGACATGGAACCAACCTAAATGTCCATAGACAGATGAATGGATAAAGTAGATGTGGCACATATATACAATGGAATATTACTCAGCCATAAAAAGAAACGAAATTGAGTTATTTGTAGTGAGGTGGATAGACCTAGAGTCTGTCATACAGAGTGAAGTAAGTCAGGAAGAGAAACACAAATACCGTACGCTAACACATATATATGGAATCTAAAAAAAAACAATGGTACTGATGAACCTATTTGCAAGGCAGGAATAAAGAGATAGACATAGAAAATGGACTTGAGGACATGGGGTGGGAGGGTGAAGCTGGGGTGAAGTGAGAATAGCATCGACATACGTACACTACCTAATGTAAAATAGCTGGCTGGTGGGAAGCAGCAGCATAGCACAGGGAGATTGGCTCCGTACTTTGCGATGACCTAGAGGGGTGGGATAGGGAGGGTGGGAGGGAGGCTCAAGAGGGAGGGGATATGGGCGTCCCTGGTGGCGCAGTGGTTGAGAGTCCGCCTGCCGATGCAGGGGACATGGGTTCGTGCCCCGGTCCGGGAAGATACCACATGCCGCGGGGCGGCTGGGCCTGCGAGCCATGGCCGCTGAGCCTGCACGTCCGGAGCCTGTGCTCCGCAACGGGAGAGGCCACAACAGTGAGAGGCCCTTGTACCGCAAAAAAAAAAAAAAAAAAAACAAGAGGGAGGGGATATAGAGACATATGTACGCATATGCTGATTCGCTTTGTTGTGCAACAGAAACTAACACAGTATGGTGAAGTAATTATACTCCAATAAAGATCTATTAAAAAAAAAAAAGGGATACAGTTTTCTGAGTCAAATGACCCGAGTCTAAATGCTGGCTCTGCCACTTTGTAGCTGTGGGACTTTGGAATAATGACTTAACCTCTCTATGCCTCCGTGGCCTCCTTCGTGAAACGGGGCTGACAATACCTTATTTCATAGCATTGTGGGCATTAGAAGAACTAATCCCTGTAGTAAAGTTCTTAGAACAGGCTGGGCGCGTAGTGAATGATCCGTAAGTGTTGGCTATTGTTAGGATTTTCTGACCACTCCAACCTGCCATCTGACTTCAGGCCTTCACCTGGGCTGTTTCCGCCCCTGGGAAGGCTCTTCCCCGCTCTCTTCACCTGGCTAACACCTTCTCATCCCTCAGGTTTCAACATGATGTCACCTCCTCCGTGACGCCCCAGTCCCCAGTCCCCTGTCCCACCCCAGCCTTTGTGATATGCTCCTTCACGTGGCTCCTGTATTACTTGTAATGCTGATCTCAGCTGCAATCCCATCACTGTCTGTGTTATCGTTTACTGAATGCCTATCTTGTCCCCATAGACTGTACATCTTAGGAGAACAGGAACTGTGTCTGCCAGGTTCCCACTGCACCCAGAATGCCTGGCATACAGGAGGTGGTCGCCGAATGTCTAGTCACTGGATACACCATGAAGGCTTACGGCTGCAGGTGCATGGATGCCTCAGCGAGGAGCCATCTGGACTGTTTTCTGCAGAGCAGAAATACACCGCGTTACAGGCTTCTGACAGTTTCGTTTGATGACGGCAAGGCTCCTGGGCCCTTCAGCTGCCCTTTTAAGACCAGAGAATCTGGGAGGGAATTCTTGAGGCGTCAAAACCTGTGTCGTAGATGACCAGCTGGCCCCGAGACATCAATCGGCAGGAGTGATGGAATGTGTACAGAAGGATGCAGCTGCCCTGCTCAGGAGAGATCCAGTCCTGCTTTGCTAAACCAGCTGAATTCCAGGAATACCAGCAGGGGGATTGGGTCATGTCTTACCTGCCTCTTGAGACAAACAAGCTGAAAGCTGGGGTGGGGAGGCGGGGGCTGATGCCATAGCTGCCGAGAGAAAGGAGGGGCCAGATGCAAGGACCGGAAAATGCCCCGTAGCAGGTGGAGGTGGACATAATTAATGGAGCTAGTGAGCAAGCCCGTACATGCCAGTATGTCAAAAGCTTGTCCCCAGGAGCCCTGGGCTTGCTGGCCCCATCCCTGAGAAAGCAGAACAAGAATAGCTTGAGATTGACATGCCAAGCAAATGTACAGCAGGAAGTTCTCATAAGCCAGGGGTTTGCTCAGAGGCCCTGGCCCCTGTGGCTAAACTCAGGATTATGTCTCTGCTGATTTACTTCCCAGCTGGGTTTTAGGAAAAGCCTCAAACAGACCACTGGGTTGTGCCCGAGATTGGCAGGCGAGACCAACCTTCCTCCTCGGGCCTCCTCTTCCTGGACGAGGAAGGGAGACACTCAGAGGAAACAGCCGCATCCCACAGCCTCCCTCTCTCTGGAACCCCCTTCGAGTCCCCACTCTGGTCCCAGACAAGCGTATTTGTGTAGACTAGAGAAAAGCCAATGCCTTTGACAAGTTGAGCCCTAAGCAGATCGAGTGCTAGCTTTGCTGGAAATGCCCAAAGCAATTTTGACCCTGGACCAGTGGTTCTCAGTGGAGATGCTATTGTTCAATTGAAAATTTGTGGTGAAGTGGTTTTGGCTGTCACAGTGATGGGGGACACTACTCCTGTTTAGTAGTCAGAAGCCAGAGGTGCAGACATCTGCACTGCACACTGGGGACAATCACAACACAACTTCCCGTACAACTTTTAAAGGTCCCACTGGACGTTCATAAAGACGAAAAACCATCTGTGTGCCCCGAGCCTAATTTTATTTTGTCTATGAACACAAAAGATTTGTTTTGTTTTGTCTTGATTCACAATTTTTACACATACTAACATTTCCAGGAAGGCAACTTGACCCACACCTGCTGACCACTTTGGAAAATCACGCTGCCCAGGGCAACGCCACTCTAGGTGTTTGAACCACCAGAGCAATACACCCCTATCAGGTGCCATTTGTTCCTGCGGTCCTCTTGGTAATTCTGTTCAGAGCATTTGCCTATTGAAATGCAGTTATTTGACTCTACCTGACTTTCTTTTTCTTTCTTCCTTATATTACCATCAGGGCATGGTATTGACACAGAGGAGAAATTATGTGTTATTTGTATTGTCTAGAAATTTCATTTCAGGATGATAAGGGGGACTGTTACCAGATATGTGTAATAAAAAGGAGGAGGATGCTGTGGGGAAACACACATGGGCCTCACCGCCTTGGTTGGATGGCAGCACCTGAGCTGGTATGGATCTAACATTTTACCCAGACCATGCATTTTATTTGTACACATGCGCTGGTTTCTCTGAATAGGAGAGAATTTTTTTCCAGTGAGTGGCACTGATGAGAGAAATTTGCCGCACTGTAGGTGATATTACTATGTACAGTTCACAGATGGAATCGCAACCGCAGCTCTCCTTGCATGGTTTATCAAAGTCCAGAGTTAACCGTGCAAGGGACCCAGGGGGCCACTTTCGTTGTCCGAAGTGGTGCGATTGCGCCACCTAGTGTGACATAGGAAAGTAGCAGGTCTGTGCTTGACCCTGCCGATGGATAACAATAATAGTAGTATCATCAGCTAACACTTATGATAGCCTACCACGTGCTATCATTTTACATATATTAACTCATTTAATCCTGCCATAATCCTAATTAAATAGGCACTGTTATCCCCATTGTGCACAGGGGGAAACTGAGGAACAGGGAAGGTAAGTGAATTGACTATGTCGGGTAGATAGTGAGAGGCAGGGCTGGGATTTGAACCCTAGAGGCCTGGCTCTACAGTTGCTACTTTTTTTTTTTTTAATTTATTTTTGGCTGCATTGGGTCTTCGTTGATGCTCGTGGGCTTTCTCTAGCTGCAGTGAGCGGGGGCTACTCTTTGTTGCGGTGCGCAGGCTTCTCTTGTAGTTGTGGAGCACGGGCTCTAGGCACGTGGGCTCAGTAGTTGTGGCGCACGGGCTTAGTTGCTCCGCAGCATGTGGGATCTTCCAGGACCAGGGCTCGAACCCGTGTCCCCTGCATTGGCAGGCAGATTCTTAACCACTGCACCACCAGGGAAGCCCTACAGTTGCTACTCTTAATAACTGTGCTATGGCCTTGCAAGTGACTGCTCTCTTGGGAGACCCTAATCTGAGAGTCAGACTACTGAGTCTGCAGGGCTACCTGCAGCCATTCGGAGGATTTCCGAAAGAGAGGAAGAAGAATAGAAAGTTAATACCTGTCTTAGGACAGATCCAGAAAAGTCTTGCCTTTGTCTGGGCCACGGAAATCTTGGTGCGTAAGTGTGAAGCGGGTGCCTCGTTCCTTGGGCAGATTGTAGGGCTCTGAATCCCCCAATTATACTGTAAGCTTCATGAGAACACAGACGCGGTAAGTAGTTTGTAATAGAACATCTGTATTGAGATACAATTCACATACCATAAAATTCATCCATTTAAAGTGTACAATACAATGGTTTCAGTGTATTCACAGAGCTGTGTAACCATCACCACAATCAATTTTTATCCCCAAAAGAAAGCCCACTCCCATTAGCACTCCCCCCAACCCCCAGCCCCAGGCAATCACAAATCTATTTTCTGCCTCTATGGACTTGCCTATTCTAGACATTTCAGAGTAAATGGAACCATATAATATGTCACCTTTGGTGACATTTCTTTCATTTGGCATACTGTCTTCATCCATGTTGTCGCATGTATTAGTACTTCCTTCTTTCTATGGCTGAATAATATTGTATTATGTATTGTATTATTGTATTGTATTATTATATGCCACATTTTATTTGTCCGTTCATTAGTTGATGAACATTTGGATTGTTTCCACTTTGGGGCTACTGTGAATAATGCTACTATGAATATTTGTGTACAGGTTTCTGTGTGGACGTATGTTTTCCTTTCTCTTGAGTATATACCTGGGAGTTGAATTGCTGGATCCTATGGTAACTGTCTGTTTAACCTTTTGAGGAGCTGCCAGGACTTTTCCAATGGCTGCACCAATTTTTTCCATTCCCACCAGGGATGCATGAGGGTTCCAGTTTCTCCACATCCTTGCCCACACTTGTCATTATCTGTCTTTTCTTTTACAGCATCCTAGTTGGTGTGAAGTGGTAGCTCACTGTGGTAGGACCATTGCTTTGTAGACTCCCGGGTCGTTGAAGCTGGATGGGACCACAGCAATCGTGTAGCCCAGTTTGTTCATTTTACAGGTGACACAGTGAATGTGAAGAGAGAAGGGACTAATCCTAGGGCACAATTAGTAAAGAAGGCAGCAATACAGCCCATATATTTTTTTTCTTTTAAGAAAGTAAACTAAAGCCAGCTGGCCCCCCAAAGATGAAAGGCTCTGAATGATGTTAGTCTCTAAAACCTAGGAGAAATTTCTGCAACTATAAAAATCAGATGATGAATCGGTTTCAGTTGTGTGAGAAATTAATCAAAATAAGCAACTCAGGAATGAGGAAGACGTTTACATAAAATAACGAAGACAGAAAACCTGAGTTAACTACTAATGCAGTTTGAAATCTCAACAAATGTCAAAAAATAATTTTTGAAAGAGAAGACACATGATGTAAAATTTTAATAATGGCCTGAAGCTACTAGAATCGCAGTTTATGCCTCCTGCAAACGTGTGCCCTGCAGCGGCGGTGAGGTCGGCGGAGGGTCCCCAGGTGCCGGCCGCGCGCGTGAACTCGCCCCCCTGAGCTCGGAGGAGGCACCGGGAGAGAGGGTTACTCTCTGCGCGTCCCGGACCGACCCCTGCTTCTCGCCTGCTGAAGGTGGAGTTCCTTCAACCTTCCCTCGGGTCCTCTTAAACTTTTGTTTCAGGAGTGTGAATATCACATTTCCCTAGTTTCAAGTGGCGACAGTTCTCTATTTTATCGCTTCAGTCATTTCAGCGGTGACTGGGGGAGGCGTGTCACTCGCCATCTTGGATCAAGGGCGAGAGGACCAGTTTCGCTCGGACTTAAGGCGCGTCCTGGCGTGATGACAGTGGGGACCGAATCGGAAGTCCTCGGACAAGACTTCTCAGCCCTCGCCTCTCCCTCCCCCACCCTCAGCATCCGGCCAAAGAGAGATTCCTCCATCCACCAAAGCTGGAGTGGGTAGGATGGGTGCCTTCCTCTTGAGCATCCTTGGGTCCCAAATCACACCCATCCTGTTCTCCGCTGGAGCGGGCGCGGCGGGGCGCCGAGTGGGAGCGAGCGGCTGGGCTCTGCCCGGGGCGGGCTGGGGAGCAGGGAGCCGGGAGGGCCCGGCCGGCTTGACACCACCTGGCGGAGTCTCGGGGAGGAGTCTTAAAGGCGCGCGCTCTCCGCGCCCAGCGCACTCCAGCTGGAGCCGCCGAGAGCTCGCCTCCCTCTCCCGCCCGGCGCCTCGGGAGGTAAGTGCGGTGCGCCGAGCCGGAGTCGGGGCCCGGTGGGGTGCCCGGGCCTCCGCGCTCGGGAAGCTTCGGCCGGGGCCACGGTGGCCGGGCGGTACCCAAGTTGCTTGAAGGCCTCGGAGGGCAGCTGGAGCGGCGAGCGCCTGGTAGGGGACGGAGGGGCGGCCTCGGGCCGGGGCCGTCTGGGGGCGGCCGTCCCTGGCGATGATGCCGGGGAGTTACCGGCGCGCGGCGCACGTTCCAGCCTCGGCCCCGCGCCCCGCTCACTTGGCGCGCTCCGGCCGCGCCCCCGGCGAGCCCAGCCCGCTGGAGCCGCCACCCCCGCTCCGCGCCTTGCCGCACGCCCCGGGCCCCGGCAGCCCGCTCGCCCCGCGGTCGCGCCCGGTCACGCCGGCAGGTCGCGCTCGGCGGCCGGCCAAGCCCTCTCCGGCCCCGCCGCGCCCGCGCCAGCGCCTGCGCCCCGGGCCACCCCGCCCGGCCTCTCGGCGCTGCGCCCCTCGCCTTCCCCAGCTCCAGTCGCTCGCTATTTTCACACCTCCCGGTGCCCCGGCCCCGGCGCCTGATTCAGTGCTTAGTAATTAATTTGGCGTTTCAGAATGGTCAGCGGGCTGGATAATGGGCGCATTCATCCCCCGGGCTAATCTGAACAGAGGTGGGAAGAAAGGCTTTCACAGACAGAAAATGCCATTCGCTGAGCGCTCAAAGGGGCTGTCACTCCCTGAATAAATCGCCGCCGCGCCCGCCGGCTCCTCTGGCCATTTCCATACAGCCCGGCCCGCGCCGCGGACCCGCCGGCCTCGGCCTCGGCTCCCGGGAATCACTCACTCGACTGCCTTCGACGGGAAAGTCGAGCGAGAGCGAGACCCAGGCGGGGCCCTAGGGGAAACGGGGAAGCAGGGGGTTCGGGTTAAGGCCGCAGGGGACAAAGAGCTTGATTAGAAAATCAAATGCTAAACTAGAAGGAGGCGCAGCTAATCCGAGGCGCGGACTTTGGAGCTGAGCTGGGAGAGCGTCCGTCCCAAACCCCGAGGTTCGCAAAAGAGGACCCGCGGCCCAGAGCCGTCCGCGGCTGCCTGAGGTCACACAGCAAGTTTCTGGATCCCAAATTGCAAATGGAATCCAGTGCACAAGCCGAGATCGTAGAGACAGGGCCCGCTGGTGCAGTCCGGACCCTCACCAGACGTTTGATTTCGGGTTCCCCGCGACAACAGCTCTTCGCCTGCGGGGCTGGGGATGTGACACCGTGCCCTCCCCCGCCTCCAGCTTGCCACTCCTAATGGGACCCTAGGGTCTGCCCCGGAGCATCAGCTGAGCGGGTGACGGCGGCTTTATCCTCTCACCATGAGTCGCCCCGGCGAATGTTGGGCACAAACGTCTGCGCGCTCTGAAAGCTGGAGCCTCCTCCTGGCGGCGCCCCCTTCCTTCCGGCGGAGGAGGATCGTGCGCTGCAGACGCAGCTCTAACCGCGACGACGGCGCCCCGACGGCGCCCCCAGCCCGGCTGCGGAGCCTCGGGGTGGGCAGGGTGGACTTGGCTCTCTCCAGGGTGAAGCTCCTGGCGCTTGATTTTCCTGCGGTGGGGGGGGGGGCTCACCGCGCGTCCAGCTCGCGGGGCCGATTTGGCCGTGGGCCCTTCCGCCCAGTGGGACTTCCCGTCGGGGGAGGAGAAGGAGCTCTGGCCCTAAGGTCCAACCTCAGCGGGGTTGAGAGGCTGGAACAACAAGGGAAGTAGCTAGCGCGGGAAGAGACGTTTCTGGAATGACCAGATGGGTGTCCCAGGGTGTGTCTGGGATCGAATCCCGGCCACTCACCAACTTCTCAGCAGTCCCTCCTCCCTTCTGAGTCTCAGTTTCCTTGTCTGCAAAGCAAGGACGAAATGAGATCACCCTTGGCGCCAAGTGTAGGGCCCTCGGTGGAAGGGTTCCACGCACCACTCACAGCTCCCCGGGCGCCTCCCCAAGTATTCACCAACACCTCTCCTCGGAGTTTAAGGACTCCGTCGATTTTTTCTCGGGCTGCTCCCACCTTTGCTGCTTCTGGGTTCTGGTAGCCAACTCTCCTTGAGACCACGCATTCTAAGAGCTGGAAGGGGCCTTTCAAAGGTTCTCGGGCCATTGTACAGATGGGGATACTGAGACCCAAAGTGGCTGGCAGGTGTCATCCAGCTAGTCAGTCAGAGGACTTGAACGGGTGAGGATTTTCATGCAGAGAAGTGAATCTCAAACCCTGAGCATCAGCTCCCCCATCCCCACCCGCAAGCTTCTGTAGGCCTGGGGAGGGGCCCAGAAATCTCCATTTTCCACAAGCTTCCCAAAGCCTTTCCACACTGGTGGGATAGAAACTATATTTAGGGAAATCCAGCCCAAACTGCGTGCTTTCCTCAGCAGCCCTTTCCCTCCCAGGACCGCGCCCCCCCCCCCCCCCCGCTTTCTGTGGCTCATATTCAATGGGCAGAACAGCCTTTACTGTCTCCCACCCCGCACTGGAGGCCAGTGGGGGATGGGGTGTACCTCTAGGAGTTGCCTCGGGATCCCCTGCATGTGCAGCCCATGCGGCATCAGCTTCGGGGGAGCTGAGTACCCCGCCAGACGAGGAATGGTCCAAGTGGGCCGCGGGCTGACTGGGCGTCGGACCCCCAATCCTAGGGGGCTCCTCTAACCAACGCGCTTCCACAGCTGGACCCAACTCTGTGCATGGCAGGCCCCACACAGACAGCACCAATGGGCCCAGGGACCCCTCTTAGCCGGGCAAACCCGGCCCACGCCAGGGCCAGAGCAGCCCGTCCTGAGCCGTCCGCAGCTGTACCAGCAATAACCCAGGTGCGAGCCGTGGCCCAGAGCAGCCGACACCTGCCCCTCACCAGGCTGGGGCTC
Source organism: Delphinus delphis (assembly GCF_949987515.2). Classification (NCBI taxonomy): domain Eukaryota; kingdom Metazoa; phylum Chordata; class Mammalia; order Artiodactyla; family Delphinidae; genus Delphinus; species Delphinus delphis. The sequence goes on from NC_082701.1 coordinate 51,962,113, forward strand.
AGAGGAGAGAAGGCGTGAAGGGGCACAGGGGGAAGGCCTGGAAGAGGGGAGGGAAGTCGGGGGTGGGGGCGGGGGAGAAGCTGTTAGGGACAGAGGGGGGCCGGGGAGGGGCCGAGTCCCTATTTATGTAAGCCGTTTGTAGCTGCGGACTGTAAAACTGGTCAGGATTCTCTGGAGTAATTCATAGTGTTTGGACAAGACAAACATTGTTCTGCTTTAAACAAACCTCCAGAAAGGTCAGGCTGGTTCATCCCTGTGCTGCGAGCTGCTGAGACTATCCAGATGATGAGAAAATCAGATCCTGGCCGAGGGGCCCAGGCAGAAGGCAGCGCCTCCCGAGCCCTTTGGATCCAGGGTGAGGGCACCCGGCCCAGGGAGGGCCCTTGGTTCCCGCTGCAGAGGCCGAGGGGCCCGGGCAGAAGGCAGCGCCTCCCGAGCCCTTTGGATCCAGGGTGAGGGCACCCGGCCCAGGGAGGGCCCTTGGTTCCCGCTGCAGAGGCCGAGGGAGCCCAGGCAGAAGGCAGCGCCTCCTGAGCCCTTCGGATCCAGGGTGAGGGCACCCAGCCCAGGGAGGGCCCTTGGTTCCCGCTGCAGAGGCCTGGCTCCAGCTCTGCAGCCAGGAGACGTGGTGTGTGTGTGTGTGTGTGTGTGTGTGTCACAGGTTAGGCAATGTCGACGATGCCAGCATCATCTGAGTTCTTGAGTAAGGCCAACGTGGCCTGCAGTGTGAATCTTCTTCAGGTGGGTGGAGAGTTACTGGGAATCAAAGGCTCATGGAGAGAGAATTTGATCCTCTGACCTCAGGTCCAGACAGGCTCCTGGACACCAAGAAGTGTCCGCTCCTTCCCCAGGGACGCCCTGTCCGGGCCCCTCAGTGTTCCTTTAGCAAACGTTTCTTGAGTGTCCACTCTGTGCCAAGCTCTGTGCTAGGTGTTGGGCAAATAGTAGTGAGCGAGAAAGATGTTACCCCCAGTCGTGGAGCCTACGGTCTGCCTTTCCCTCCCTCCCCCGTATTCCCCAAGAATAGAATCTTCTCACAGTTTCCCTTCTAGCCTCTCCACCACCACCATCGCCTCAACAAGCTCCCTGGCTGAGACCCCGCAGACCAGTTCCCAGGCCAGGCCTGGCAGTGAGCACAGCGTTCTGTAAGTGTGAGCTGCCATCCTGATCGTGATTATGACTGTGGTCATGACGATGGCTGTGGTTGTCATTACGGCTGTGGCTGTGATTATGGTTGTGATTACGACTGTGGTTGCCGTTACGAGACTCCACTCTCGAGGGATCTACCTTGACCCCAAGCTGAAGTGGATACTTTTTATTGATACTTATTATTCATGCTTGTTGACTTATTATGAATATTAATTGGTAATTAGGAAAGGATTCTTGATGTGCATTAACACCAAAGTCCAGTCTTTCTGTAGTGCTAGTTGTCACCGTCCTATACGTGAGCTTCTGTTGCCCGGGGCAGTTTGTCATCCTCTCAAGAGGGTAGCATCCCTGTCGTAACCATGGTGATGGTAGAGGCACTGGGTTAACTGGTTCCACAGGACTTTATGAAAATTATATTTGTCTAGGGCTTTGGACACTTCAGGGTCTTTTTTTTTTTTTTTTTTTTTTTGCCGTACGCGGGCCTTCCACTGCCGTGGCCTCTCCCGTTGCAGAACACAGGCTCCGGACGCACAGGCCCAGCGGCCACGGCCCACGGGCCCAGCCGCTCTGTGGCACTCGGGATCCTCTCGGACCGGGGCACGAACCCGCATGCCCTGCATCGGCAGGCGGACTCCCAACTGCTGCGCCACCGGGGAAGCCCCCAGGGTCTTTTGTATATGCTTTGATATCTATGGAAGAGATGGAAGGAAGGAAGGAAGGAAGGAAGGGAGGAAAGGGACAAATAATTTTACCATCCGCATTTTTCAGAAGAGGAAGTCAAAGCTCAGAGGGGTGAAATGATTTGCCCACTGTCAGTTCAGGCTGCTATAAACAGAACAACGTAGACTGGGTGGCTAGAGCAATAAATGTTCATTTCTCCCAGTTCTGGAGGCTGGGAAGTCCAAGATCAAGGTGCTGGCCGATTTGGTTACTGGTGAGGGCTCTCTTCTTGGTTTGCAGATGGCTGCCTTCTTGCTGTGTCCTGACATGGTGGAGAGACAGGTCATGTTTCTCATGTCTCTTTAAAAAAATTTTGGTAATTAAATTAAATTTTAAACATTTAGATATAATTCACATGTCACATTATATTAGTTTCGTGTCTCTTTCATAAGGCCACTAATCCTATCATGAGAGCTCCATCTTCATGACCTAATTACCTCCCAAAGGCCCCACCTCCAAATGCTATCACATTCGGGATAAGGGCTTCAAATGAATTTGGGGGGAGGGACAGAACCATTCAGTCCCTAGCAACCGCTGTCACAGGTGTGAAGGTCAGGAAGTGTGTATGCCTGGCGCACAGTCCAAGCCTGCACCACCCTACCGCCTACCCAAGCAGCTCCTGGCAAACAGGTCTAGGGACCTGGGATCCCCGGGGTGCCTCATAAGCCAGGTGCTCAGCCAGAGGCAAAGAGGTAGCTCCCTAGGCTAGGTCATGTCCATCCAGCCTTGTGTCTAGTTTCTGGCATCATTCTGGGGGCTAGCATGGTGGTACTCCCTGCCTGATGGTAGCATCGGTGGAGGAGAGGTCACCTCCTTCCCCGCCACTCCTACTTTCCTTTAATACCTTATTTTAGTTCAATAATCCACGCGCTTACTCAATGTGTTTGGAATCAATAGTCCATGTCTGTTTTCATCCCGCACCGCCTCTTGGAATTAGTCCCCTAAGTTTTCTCCCTGTGTGACGTGTAGACCAGTAATACCTCATTTTACTGACATTTGGGGAAAACAAGGTGTTCCACATCATTGATTTTTGCAGATAACAGAAGCTTACTCCTTGAAGCATAGAAACTTTTCTTTGTAATCATTTCCCCCTCCACAATCATGAATTTTTTTGTCACTTCCCTGGTGGTCCAGTGGTTAAGACTCTGGGCTTCCAATGCAGGGGGCGCCAGTTCCATCCCCAATTGGGGAACTAATATCCCACGTGTGCGGCGCAGCCAAAAAACAAACAAAACAAAATCATGATTTTTTTTCCCACCTAATTTAGCAGAACTGAATTTAGCAGGTGTTCCCTAGGTGTGGTTGAAGGGGTGACCCACAGTCCATTCTGAGGAGTCATTCAGAAGACGTATTTTAGAGTATTGGCTCCTGGGCAATTCACTCAGCCTCCCTGCCTCAGTCTCCTTACTTGTAAACAGGGGAGCACGGATGGTTGCTCTCTGAGAGCTGCTCCCACGCTTTCCTAACTCCACTGGGCTCTCAGACAGTAATGCCCTTGGTAAGTTGGGTGGTTGTAAGACCTGCCCTGACCCCTGGGTGGTGGCTGGGATGAATTCTACTGTCAGCTGTCACTTCTCAGTGTGTCAGTGTCCCCCAGTCATCCATTCCCCTAGGATCCTGGTCTGTGGCTCTCTGTGACCCTGGAAGAACTGAAGATGCCTGACCTCATAAACAGTTCTAAGTGAAGAACTCTGGCTTCACTGCAGACTGAAATCCCCGGATATCATGGCAACTCTTCTCTCAAAGGCCCGGGGGACTATTAACACAACCACAGCCATTCTGAATCTTAAAGGGATGCCGCAACCCTGGCCTCCAGAAAGGGGGGTTTATGCTACGTTAATACAGACGGCAAGCACCTGGCAAGCTTATGTTGGAGGCACTGAACTCAGCCTTGTGGGCGGTAAAGAACAGGGCGAAGTGGTCACACAGCCCATGGGAAGAAGACCCAAAGGAAGACTTCAGGGGATTCCCTGGTGGCGCAGTGGTTGAGAGTCCACCTGCCGATGCAGGGGATGCGGGTTTGTGCCCCGGTCCGGGAAGATCCCACATGCCGCGGATTGGCTGGGCCCGTGAGCCATGGCCACTGAGCCTGCACGTCCACAGCCTGTGCTCCGCAACGGGAGAAGCCACAGCCGTAAGAGGCCTGCGTACTGGAAAAAAAAAAAAAAAAAGAGGATGCCAAAGGAAAACTTCAGGAATGTTTCAAAACCACACTGTTAGCGCTCCCTCTTTTTGTTCCTTTCATTTAACCCAAGCTTGCCTTTTAAGATTTGCAAGAGACCCGCTGAATCCTGGCATTCCTAGAATTTAGTGGTGTATTAGTTCCTATGGCCACTGTACCAAATTCCCATGAACTTTGGTGGCTTAAAACAACAGAAATTTATTCTCTCACAGTTTTGGAGGCCGGAAATTTGAAATCAGTATCACTGGATTAAAATCAAGGGCTGTGGTTTCTCCAGAGGCTCTGGAGGAGAATCAGTTCCTTGCTTCTTTCAGCTCCTGGTAGCTGCCAATATTCCTTGGCTTGTGGCCACATCACTCTAATTTCTGCCTCTGTCTTCACATGGCCTTCCCTCTTCTATCGTTTCGGATCTCCCTTTCCCTCCCTCTTATAAGGACCTGTGATGGCATTTAGGGCCCACCCAGACAATCCACCGTGATCTTCCCATCTCAAGATCCTTACCTTAATCACATCTGCAAAGACCCCTTTTTGCCGCATAAGGTAACACTCAAAGGTTCCAGGAATTAAGACATAGATATCTTGGGGTGGGGGGTGGGGAACATTTTTCAGCCTACTGCAGTTGGTCACATCAACTGTCCATAATTTTGTGCTTTGATTAATTTTAATGAATCTGTAGTGCACTCCTATTCTGTGCCAGGCAGTCTGTTAAACACTGGGGATTCAAAGGGAAAAGACACAGTTCCTGTCTCAAGAAGCTCACGGATTCGTCAGGGAAACAATATGATATTAACAGCTATAGGAAAAGCCTCCAAGGCCTTGGACGTACCCAGAATTCATCATTCAGAGTTCAGATTCCTTATCAACGTCTACAAGGCTCTGCATACTCTGGCCTGTACTGACCTCTCTGACCTTACCTCCCACCACTCCCCATCTTGCTCACCAAGCCCCCACCAAACTGACCTTCCTCCCGTTCCTTACACAAGTCAAGCTCTGCCTCAGGACCTTTGCACTTGCTGTTTCCTTTCCCTGGAACGCATGGTCCCCCTGTCCCCCCACCATATCCCCAAAGCTCCCTTCAGCACTCTACTGGATCCTTCTCAGAGAGCCCCCCCCCCACCCCCAAGAACCTTGTCTAAAATCCACCTCCCCTCCTGGCACTCTGTCGCCTCCCTTGCTTTATTTGTGTCCCTAGCTCTTATCGCCACCTCCACAAGCATTTTGAGATGTGATGACCAGAACTTCCCAGAAGATCCTAAACCCAAATGCATCCTGTTCGTATTGCCAGTTGTCTTACTTTTTTGGCCTTAGTGAGACATTGAGCTAAATTTCAAGTGGATCGGGCTGGGGCTGGGGCGGGGCCTCTTCTAGGAGGAAATTGTAAATGAAAGGAGCCATCTTTCATTGGTCACAATGACATGTGTGTGTGTAGGGGGGCGGTGGGATGTGACCGAGTGGCATTTAGTGGACAGGAATCAGGGATGCTGAATGACTATTCTGCCCCAAATGCCAACAGCACCTCTGCGGAGAAACTGTCTTAGGGAAAGAGTTTGTATTTGAGTCCTAAAATAGTACTTTTCAATTGTACTTGATAACCTTTCACCCTAGAAGAGTATTTCAAATTATTTCTCCCCCAGTACATCACCTTCTGCTAAACCTGTCTGTGTCCCATGAACCACGTGCACGACTTCTAGAGATCCTGCAATTCACCGTCCTCCTCCTGATGTCACTCCAGGCCCACCTCTACATTTGCTGGTTTCACTGAGGGGACCCCCTCCTTCAGATTTTGTGTAAATGTTCAGTGAGCCAAGCCCCAACTCTGGGCTCAGAGGTCCCCCACGATTTTCCCCACCCAGAGGATCATCCTTTTATTTGCACCCTTTGTTTCCCTCCTCCAAGGCCAGTCTTCCACCCAGGACAAAGCTTCCCCGGACGGTGACCCATTTTCTTTATTGTAACAGTGTTCAGGGTGGGACCTTGTCAAAAGCTTTGCGCAAATGAAAATAAATTACATCTGCTGGTTCCCCTTATCCACAGGCATTTTTCACCCCTTCAAAGAGCTCTGATAGATGAAAGGATTTGGCGGATTTGGGGTTTGTATGGGTTTCTCTGCCCAACTCTGGAATCCTCAACCAGGAAGCCGGCAATAGGGGAGGGCCTGAGCGAAGATGCAGATGAACAGCGCTGACGCAACAGACAAACCCCCCAGGAAACCTACACGCTATACCCGCTCGCTCTTACATGCTCTCAAACCCTTTCCGGAACAGTCACATCTCCTGACGTTCCTATCGAGGAACCTGGGATCCCTTGAGCGATCTCCATGAGGCTGATCAGGGGAGCTGGGCTCTCAAAGCCCCGAAATGAGAGGAGGCCCCTAAACTCTTCCAGGGTGAGTGATCTGAGGATTGAGTTAGTAGAAGACTAAAAAAAATCTCAAACACCCTCAACCATCGTATATTGAGCATCTACTCTGCCAGCTTCTTTCTTTTTACAGGTGCATCTTTCTAATCGCCCTGTCAAGCCTATAAGGTAAGTGTGATGACCCCCATTTCACCGTGAGAAAACGGATGGGTTTCCTCCTCGATGGCTGAAGCAACTTGCTCAGGGTCACACAATTAAGTTGTGAATTGGAATCAAGGTTTGTCGAAGTCAAGTTCTTTCTGTTTCCGAAAGTAACACAATCAGTCCAGACTCCATTGAACCTTCTGGGGAGGCCAGGTGCCTGTATCAGTTTCCTCTGCTGCTACGATTTCCAGTCTGTGTTGGAAGTCCTGGGAACCACTTCATTTAACGTGTGTTCTCTTAACCGGACCAGGTGTGCTCAGAAGCACTGTCCAGCCAGGTCACAGCTCATACTTCTGGTAGACCTGGATCCCCTCTCCTGTCTAGAGATGGCTGAGACCCATTTGTATCAGATAATGTCAGCCAAGCCCGTCTTACCCACAGGTGCTGACTAAGAGCTGCAAACACTGGAACCAGACCATTTCAGTTCAAATCCCTGCTCTTCTACTCATCAGTGATACGAGCTACAGCAAGTTACTTTCCTGAGTCTCAGTTTCCTCCTCTGTAAAATGGAGCTAATAATATCCCTATCTCATAAGGTTCTTACACGGATTATGAGTTCATGACTGACAAAGTGCTCAGAAGAGGGCTTGGTACACAGCAAGCCTTATATAAATGTTTGACTTCAAAAGTAAAACCCTCAGTCATGCCCAAGGTGAAGGTCCCTCACGTCATCTCATTTCTCCAAAGCCCGGACTCTCCTCCTGTCCTCCTCCCTTGCAAACCATTAGCCTGTGCCATCTGGTGCCCCCCCATGATGGGATGTTCCCTCCCCTGCATCCTCACCCTGTTCACTGGTTGTCCCCAATTCCCCCGCCGCCTTCATGCTTACCCCCAAGCCTGGCCCTCCCCTGAGGCCCCACTCACGCTGTTCAGTGGGGCTGTGTTCTTCACCCACACCACACACACCCAGTGCCCAGGCAGGGGGAACCGTTTTCCTCTTCAATCCCCATTACTCTTTCCATCTTCATGAAAACGACGGCAACCCCTGCTCCTTTAAGGCCAGAACCACACAGTTGTCCCCCCATCCACATCTCATCCATGCCATCTCCTCCCCATCGAGGTCACTCTTCTCTTTCTTTGAAGAGGTTGATGCCGAAAGCTCGGCCTCTGTGCACTGGTGCCGAATCGAATCTCGGAGACAGAGTTCTGGGTGAAGTAGCAAAGAATAGCTTTATTGCTTTGCCAGGCGAAGGGGGACATAGCGGGTTCATGCCCTTCAAGAACTGTGTGTCCCAACCGGGGAAATATGGTGAGGAGTTTTACAGCAATGTTTCGAGGGCGGGGTTGCCGATAAGGATTAAAGGGCCTGTATTCCTTTAATCTGGCCTCAGGTGATCTGATCTCTGAAGAATGCTTCATCAAGTGGTTAGCGTCTTCCATTTGTTGGGGGTTTAGTTCTGCCAAAGAGCGAAGATATTGTTCTGTGTATCCCTTGAGGCGAAACCAGGAACCTGTCCCAAGGCTGCACTATTTTTTCTTGACTGCTACCCCCTTGTCTCTGCATCCCCTCCCTTCCCTGATTAGCAACTGTTTGAACCTGCCCTTTGGAACTCAGAGGTCATAGAGGCTGAACAGAAAGGCTCTCGCGCCCAGGAGCCCCACAGGGTGCTGCTTGGTTTCAAGATCAGCATCTGGGTCAGCAAGCCCGGATGCTGGTCCTGAGGAACTTTTAGCCCTGGTGGGCAGGCCATCTGGTCAACCTCCCCATCTTCAGACACCTCCCCCTCTGCTTCCCAGCAGAAACCCCCCTCTTGCCCTTGGCGGGGCTTGTCATCACCCACAGCTCAGCTTTGTTCCACCTCTGGAATCCTCGGCGCAGGCATCCAGTTTGGGACCATGGTCTCCTCAGTTATTCCCACCTCATCACTTCTATCTTTCTGACCCTCTAGACCAGCTCTGTCTAACAGAACTTCCTGTGGTGATGGGAAATGATCTTTTTTTTTTTTAATTAAAAAAATTTTTTTTGTCCACACAGCACATGGGATCTTAGTTCCCTGACCAGGGATTGAACCTGTGCCCCCTGCCTTGGAAGCACGGAGTCTTAACATCTGGACCACCAGGGACGTCCCAATGGAAAAGTTCTTTACTGGTGCTGTCCAAGTCAGGGGCAATGGAGGAACTTAGCTTTACATTTTATTGAATTTTAACTCATTCAAGCTGAAATGGAACATGTGACATGTGGTTATTGGCTACTGTCTTGAACAGCATGGGCTCTGGTCCCCGGCCTCTCTGTTTCTTCTCCCATCAGTGGCCTGTCTTCACCACCTTATCTCTTGAGCTTTGTCTCCATGGTCCATCACATCAGCCACATTGTCCCTCTGTCCCACCTCCTGGAAAAAACCTTCAACTCTGGATTAATCCAACGGTTCTGCTTTCTCCAGGTCTGCACAGGGGCCGCTGAGCACTGCTGGGGCATGACTTTGCTGGGTGGCATTCTTTTTTGTAGATAGTCACCAACTGCGATAGGTCTTTGAATTCTGCCCAGCAAGCATTATCCCCTTCTCCATAATGACCCAATCAAGACTTCCTGCCTTTCCAAATCTGCTCCCTTGCTCTCGGCAGGTGGCATTACTTCCTATTCTTTTGTAACAAGAGACGCTTTCGGACCACCTGACCACCTGTTTTACAAGGCTAGTTTTTATCCGTCTTCAACCTCCTTCTGCTTCCTATCAACATTCAGGCCTGTTCAAATAGCCTTATCTTATAAACAACAATAAAAAAAAATCCCAACCTTCCCTCAATCCCATGTCACCTTCCAATCACCCTATCTCTTTCCTGCCACTTGTTTTCACACTTCTGGAAAGTTGTCTATCCTTGCTATCTCCACTTTCTCACCTCCCATTCACTCTATAACCTGGGGTGGTCTGGCTTCTGTCCCCACCACTCCTCTGCCACTACCAGGCAAGGTCACCAAGGACTTCCTTGTAGTTCAATCCAAAGTACTCTTTCAGATCTTATCTTGACCTTGAAGGCATGCAACACCGCTCACCGCCCCTCCTTCCTTGGAACTTGCCCCTTGGTGTCTGGGACGCCTGAGTCTCCCCGTTTTCTCCCTCCTACTCTGGCTACTTCTTTGTTTTTTTTTTGTTTTTGTTTTTTTTTTTTTTTTTGCGGTACGCGGGCCTCACTGCTGGGGCCCCTCCTGTTGCAGAGCACAGGCTCCGGACGTGCAGGCTCAGCGGCCATGGTTCTCGGGCCCAGCCGCCCCGCGGCATGTGGGATCTTCCCGGACCGGGGCACGAACCCGTGTCCCCTGCATCGGCAGGCGGACTCCCAACCACTGCGCCACCAGGGAAGCCCCTACTCTGGCTACTTATAAGTTTTCATGAAACGGCCACATTTTTGTCTCGCACAGGCGATCCTCAGGCTTCCCACGTAAGGCTTGATGCCAAGAACGCTGGCTCCGCCTCCTGATCGCATTCCTGGCCCAAACACCTGGGAATGTGTTTTCTCACCCAAGAGCCTCACTGTTGTGTTTTGAAACACCAGTTTGTACTGTGAATCCTGCCACTCAGAGCCTGACACGCCTTTTTGGGTGTGTATTTATAACCCCCACTTTGAGAAGCTCTCACCACACTTGGACATCTGTTTTTTTGCATTTGTCCCCTCAAAGGGCAGTATGCTATAGGGACACTGACGAATTAGAAGGCGTCAAGAGAGGCTGCAGAGCGGTTGGCAAAGTGTCCTGCAAGAACTCATTAAAAGAACTGCGGGGGCTTTCCTGGTGGTGCAGTGGTTGAGAGTCCGCCTGCCGATTCAGGGGACACGGGTTCGTGCCCCGGTCCGGGAAGATCTCATATGCCGTGGAGCGGCTGGGCCTGTGGGCCATGGCCGCTGAGCCTGCGCATCCGGAGCCTGTGCTCCGCAACGGGAGAGGCCACAATAGTGAGAGGCCCGCGTACCGCAAAAAAAAAAAAAAAAAAAAAAAAAGAACTGGGGGACTTCTCTGGCGGTCCAGTGGTTAAGACTCCATGCTTCCACTGCAGGGGGCACGGGTTCGATCCCTGGTTGGGGAACTAAGATCCCACATGTCGCACGGTGTGGCCAAAAAAAAAAAAAAAAAAAGAACTGGGAACATTTTACCTAGAAGAAAGAAAACTGAGGGATGATAGATGGCTGATTTCCAACATTTGAAGAGGTGAAGAGGTAGAGCCTTGGTCAAGGCGGCTGTGTGGAATTGGAATGGAATCAACTGTACAAGTGGCAGGGAGGAGGGTTTTCCCAGAACGTTGTGGACCTCCATGATGCAAGGTGACAGTCCTACCCACCAGGATCCACTGCGGAAGATAAGCTTAGACCTAAGTGATCACAATAAAAGTGGAAAGTGCCCCACCTCCCATACGCACATGCTTCCTGAAGACCACTGACCTAAGCTCGCTGGCGAGGTGCACCCCAGGGAGGATAATTTCGAACTTGCTGCCACACAACGTCCATCAAAAGCTCTGGGACAGAAACAACATAGCAAGAAAAAGCTTCAGAATGCTGGGCAATCCAGTCTTGAAGATACTCCAAAGTAGACCAAGTTGGGTGGGCAGTGAGTGGGGTACCCCAGTGTACCTCTTTCAGACCCATCCTTGTCAGGATGTCTTCCTGACTTGTGTTTTGTTGTGATGCTGTTGGCTTACATTATGGCCCATCACAGAAACCCTCCGAGAGGTTTAGGGATGGTGAGGATGTTTGCTTGTTACCTCACACTGTGTTCTCTTTATGAGGCCCCCCAGGAGAAATTCCTGTCTGATTTTAGTACCAAGAGTAGTAATTCTCTTGAGTAATAGGTCTGTTTTTAACTCATGGACACTTGGAATTGTGTAACTGACATAGTCTCCTTTTCACTTTGGCTGTGGGAAAGCTTAGGGACAAAGTTGTGGCCCACTCCCAGAAGACGAATAGGGCATCCCAGGGAGGGTTTCACCTTTATTCCCATCTCTACTTTGCCTTCCCTCTTGGTTTTTCTCCTCTTAGCTCTCCTTATTTTACTGTACACGATCAAGAACAGGCCAGCAAAAATAAACAAAAATCACCAGTAATCTCACTATCCAGAGATACCCACAATTAGCAATGTTGTCTTTTTATGCATATTTTAAAAACAATAAAAATGAGAGTATACTGTGCCTAGTGTTTTTTGGGGGGCATAGTGTTTTGTAATTTCCTTTTTTCATTTTATAATATGTCACGAACGTCTTTCCATGGGATTAAATGTTCTTCTTTAAATAACTTGAAATTTCTCTGAAGAGCTAGCAATTTAATACTACCAATGAACATTTCTACATCCCCTTACCGTGTGCCTGGTTTTATGTACATTCACATATAAATTTATACGACAGTACACCCATGTAGATGATCTAAGCACAATACTTATGTACACATATTATAAGCTATAATATTCTTATGTGTTAACTCATTTGATGCTCACAACCCTGTGAGATAGAGATTGTTGTCCCCCTTTTACAAATGAGAAAACCAAGGCACAGAAAGATGCAAAACTTGTCAAGGTCACACTCTGGCTCCAAAGCCTGTGCTCCTTGACTGCTGTGTTGCCTTTCAGTACGCCATTGGGATTTCACAGTCCACAGGGTTAAACATTAAAAAAAAAAAGAAACGTTTATCTCCTTCCACCTCACTTTCTAATTTATGTTATTTTGCCTTGTTTTAAGTACCTTGTAAGTCACCTGAAATCCCCCTCTGCCACAAGGCAAGGCATAGATAAATAGTGTGGAGAGTGGTACATGGCACAAGAAGGCAAAGTTAAAATGTTACGCCAGGGGAGGGGATGAGTCCAGGCTGTCCTGCAATGGAGTGGATTTCTTTCTTTGGGCTGCGGTGAACTCCCATCCCTGGAAGTTCACCGCAGCCCAAGGGTGCAGTGAACTAGGGTGGCTGTCTCTCAGGGAGGCTGGGGAAGGCCGTGGTCCAAAGAGACTGAGCTGGGCCAGGCTAGCCCTGAGGCCCCTTTTTAGATTCCCAGAGTTTATGAGAATACCAGTAAGACAAAATGAGGCACTCAATGGAGTGAATGCAGCAAGTCAGCTGTTGGGCCAGAACCAGGACCCTGGGCTTTCAAGCCAGGTCTATTACTAGCTCACTCATCTAAAAGTAACAACCGCAATTCAGTTCCAAACTCTCAGCCCCGTGTATTCTTTTCCCAAAGTGCTTTGGCTGCTGCTGCAAGATGGTCAAAGGATGCTATTACTGTCCTCCCCCTTTTCGTTAAGGTGGCAGAGAAGGAGGCAAGGAGAAGCTGGGTGGCCCCGAGGATGCCCCATGAGACTCGAATTGGGTGGGATTATCCATTTGACAAATGTGAGGAGAGGAAGAAGCCAAGTTTCTATGCCTGGATTTGATGTTTACTAGCTGGCAGATCTTAGGCAAGTTTCTTCACCTCCTGAGACCTCAGTTTCCTCATCTGCAAAATGAAGCTTAATACCTACTCTGCAAAGCTGTTGTGGGCTCCCACAAGATAGTATGGGCCACAGCACCCTTCAACACTGAGCCAGCAAGTACCTACAGGGCTGCCTCTGGATCTGGGGAGGGCTAGGCTGCCCCCAGCCTGAGCCTGACAGAGCCGTCTGGGAGGGGCGTTGGCCAGTGCCCAGGTGCCGTCCCGCTTTTTTCCCTCTTCACCCTCCAGCCCACCACAGCTCCCCGGGCAGGAAAAGGGCAGCTTTCCCGACAGATAGGCCCACCGCACGGTGACAACTGTGGGGAGGGGGGCGGGGGAGCAGCTCTTTCTCTCCGGAGCCCAGGGGCTTCGGGCGGGAGGGGTGAGCCAGCGGAGGCTCCATCTTCCTCGGCTCTTCCTTACGATCCTGGGCTGTCTGCCCACGGGGCACGGCCCTGTGCGCGGTGCCACCGGGGCCATCAGGCCGGGTTAGAGGAAGGCCCGACCCCAGCGCAGCAAAGAAAACAAACACAGATGTGTTTGCCTGGGACCAAGAGGGAGTAAATCGCCCCCTCCCCCCCCCCCCCGGCCTGCGCGCTCCCCCGGGCGTGGGGCCGGCGGAAACCTGCGGGGCTCTCCGCGCAGCGCGGGGCCGGGGCGACGCGGACAGACCGCGGCCGGCCCCTCCTCCCTCCGCGGGGTGCGCGCCGGGCCCAGCCCCCTCTCCGGGGTTTCCCCGGGCGCTCTCCTTGCTTTCCCTTTGTCTCTGCTTCTCCTTCTCGGGCGCCCCGGTTCCCACCCGCTCGTGTCCTCGCTCTCTCCGGGTCCCGGGCCGCTTCCTTTTAACTTTCTTCTTTCCCGGGGTTAAAACTTTGCTAGCGAGCGGGCGGCTGCTCGCCGACGTTATTGGCCGGCGCCCCGCCCGGCGGCCCCGCCCCCCGCCCCCGCGCTCCCCTCCGCCCCCCACTCCTTGCGCGAGTGGCGGCGGCGGCGGCGGCGGCGGCGGAGCCTTCGGGGGCGTGCGTGCGTGTGTGAGTGCGCGCCAGCCAGCGGGAGTGTGTGTGCGCCCCGGGCGCGGGCTGGGCGGCACTCGCACCGCGGCGGGAGCGCCGGGAGCCGGGCGGCCGCGTCGTCACTCGGGCGGGAGAGGCGGCGGCGGCGGCCGGGCCGGGGCTGGGGCAGCGGCGGCCGCGCCGGGCATGGAGCTGGCAAGCCCGCGCTGAGGCAGGGCGCTCCTGCTAGCAGCCAGCGAGAGGCTCTCCGCCGTCCGGCGCGTAGGCTCCCCGGCCGGGGCCGGGCAAACTTTTCTTTCTCTTTTGCCCTCTCCTGAGGTAAAGTCCCGAACGCGGACTCGCCGGCGGGGGTGCGATATGGGACTGCTGAGCGGGACCCCGGGCTGCGGGAGGAGGGTGCTCGGGCCGTGCGGGCTCGGGGGGGCCCACGAGCTGTCCTGCGTCCGAGTTTGGGGTGCTGGCAGGCCGGCCGCGGACGGGCGGACGGGCGCGGGCCGGACCCTCGGGCGGCGTGGAGGCGGCGGCGGGGAAGCCGAGCGATGGCCCGCGGCCCCGGCTCGCCGCCGGCCGGGAAAGAGAGGCGCGGGTGGTGCGGGCTTGGGGCCCCCGGATTCGCCTGCCCCCCCGGGACGCGGAGGAGCGAGGCGGGAGTTCGTTCGGCCGCGGGCTTGGTGCGGGGGAAGCCGGGCACTCGCCCGCGCCCCCGCTCGCCGTCCCGCCGGGGGGTGGAGGGCGCGGGGCGGCCTGGCTGAGCGCGGCTCCTCTCTCTCCGCAGGCGCCTTCTGCGGCGGGCGGACCGACTCCTCGGCGCGGCGGGGCCGGGGCAGGCTGGACGCAGCATGATGCGCGCAGTGTGGGAGGCGCTGGCGGCGCTGGCGGCGGTGGCGTGCCTGGTGGGCGCGGTGCGCGGCGGGCCCGGGCTCAGCATGTTCGCCGGCCAGGCGGCGCAGCCCGACCCCTGCTCGGACGAGAACGGCCACCCGCGCCGCTGCATCCCGGACTTTGTCAACGCGGCCTTCGGCAAGGACGTGCGCGTGTCCAGCACCTGCGGCCGGCCCGCCGGGCGCTACTGCGTGGTGAGCGAGCGCGGCGAGGAGCGGCTGCGCTCCTGCCACCTCTGCAACGCGTCGGACCCCAAGAAGGCGCACCCGCCCGCCTTCCTCACGGATCTGAACAACCCGCACAACCTGACGTGCTGGCAGTCCGAGAACTACCTGCAGTTCCCGCACAACGTCACGCTCACGCTGTCGCTCGGCAAGAAGTTCGAGGTGACCTATGTGAGCCTGCAGTTCTGCTCGCCACGGCCCGAGTCTATGGCCATCTACAAGTCCATGGACTACGGGCGCACGTGGGTGCCCTTCCAGTTCTACTCCACTCAGTGCCGCAAGATGTACAACCGGCCGCACCGTGCGCCCATCACCAAGCAGAACGAGCAGGAGGCCGTGTGCACCGACTCGCACACCGACATGCGCCCGCTCTCGGGCGGCCTCATCGCCTTCAGCACGCTGGACGGGCGGCCCTCGGCGCACGACTTCGACAACTCGCCCGTGCTGCAAGACTGGGTAACGGCCACCGACATCCGCGTGGCCTTCAGCCGCCTGCACACGTTCGGCGACGAGAACGAGGACGACTCAGAGCTGGCGCGCGACTCGTACTTCTACGCCGTGTCCGACCTGCAGGTGGGCGGCCGCTGCAAGTGCAATGGCCACGCGGCCCGCTGCGTGCGCGACCGCGACGACAGCTTGGTGTGCGACTGCAGGCACAACACGGCCGGCCCGGAGTGCGACCGTTGCAAGCCCTTTCACTACGACCGGCCCTGGCAGCGCGCCACAGCCCGTGAGGCCAACGAGTGCGTGGGTGAGTGGGGCACCGCGGGGACGTGGGCGGCGGGCGGGGCCCCGGGCGGCTGCTCCCGGGCCTCGCGACCGAAGGTTCCCGAGGATCGCCCGCTTCGTTGATGTGGTGGGGATGGTGGGAGGCGCGTACGTGGAAATCCTGCACCGCGGAGCGCAGAGAGCTGGTCCGCTCGCGCTCGTGGCGCCGGCCGTGGACGCTCGGGTTTGCGTTCACTGCGCTGTGCGAAGCCAAGATGCGGGGAGGGGGCTTTGCAGAAAATTTGCCGACCGGTCCCCCTAACCCCAGATCCAAAGGCACACACTCTGTGCCTTCCCCTCAGTTTGGCGGGACCCTGGCGTCCACCTCCGCCCCACCCCCCCTCCCCTAGGGCTGCAGCTGCGCGCGCTGTTGGGGAACCCGGCCCGGTTCCCGGGAAGTTCCAGCTCCACGACCACAAATCCCTTGGGAGATGGCAAAGGGTTTTGCAGTTTGGGGCCAATTCGGTACACGGCGACTGTCATTCCTGCGTCCTCCATTTGTCTTTTATGGTTTGAAAATAGATATATATTTTTCTTTTGGACAGCCTGTTTGTGTTAGCAAAAGAATGATGTGATTTAAATTAATTACTATCTACAGATTACAAAAGAGAGTTCACTAATTATTTTAAACTAATTCAATCCCGCTCCAAAAAAGAAGTATACCAGATTTTTTTGTTGTTGTTAGCGTCAGGGTTCGGTGAAATTAAACAGTTCCGAATTAACTAAGGGCCCAGATTCTCGATTTCATGGCGTTTCAGTTCCTGAAAGAGAAATCTGACAAAACCGGCACTGGTGGATACTGGTTGGAAATGAGGCTTTAAAAAAAAAAAAAAAAAAAGGATCCGTTCTGTTTCTGAATCATACGACTTTGCTGCTGTAGAAACTCTGCGGCATCAGTTTCTCCCCAGGAGGACAAAAAAAAAAAAAAAGGAGGGGAAAGGTAGTAAGACCATACTCTGCTTTTCTAGTATGAGATGTAAATGCCCAAATCTCATGTTTTATTTTAATGAAAATCATCAACGTCAATCGTCAATATAGTTGGTCAGTACGCCCTTGGGTGTTCATCTTGCGTGGAATATAGATGTTTCCTCCCCCTCCCCCCAGCCCCACACAGCCGGTGTGAGTCTCTTCAATTGCTTCGGCCTCTGAGGCACATTACAAAGTTTGCTGGTCCCCACAAACACACGTTTTGAGGTCTGGTTCTGATTAATTGTGTCATGTTGTTGTCGAATAGTTTGTGCCTCATGACTCTGGATGTAGACTTTTGGAATGGAAAACATGTTTTGGAAAAGCCCGGTCGGCGCTGAGGCCCAGGCAGGCATCCTGGTCTGAAGAGGGCTGTTCTCCTGTTGCGTGGCGGGGCCTCCATCTTTGCATTCCAAGTGTACGCTTTTGCAGACCTAATTGTCCTTCCCCCTCCTTTAAGGGACGGAACTGGTTGCCTGTTGGAAGAGACTTTTCAGGATTCGGTGGCGAGATAGTGGTTACACCCCGGCTTAGTCGTCTTGGAGAATTAAAACTCCTTTGATCTGCTCCATTCCTTCAGAACTGTTGGTTTTTCCCATTTCTTCTCTTTCTTCTCCCCTTTCCTCTTTTCTTTTCTTCCTTTTGTGCGTAAAAACCTTTTATTGCGATTTAAAAGGCCTCCCAGGGTTTTGCTATCAGTTTTAGTATGTATGTGCATATGAAAGATAACTTCTCATTGTCACCAGCAGGGTCTGATTGGAAAAAACACAAGTGAATACATCGAGGCAGATAAACTGGCTATGACGGTAGCATTTTACTGGCTTGAAGATTCCTCTTAGCAGGGGTGGTATTGTTCAGATACCACCCACCCCCACCTCTCCCTGTCAGTTTATGTAACCCGCAATTGTTATAACAATGGCCATGTACTTGAAATAATTTCTATAGTCGAGGATTTTGTCTTTTGACCAAAGCACTAACTCTGTGCACAAATTGGATTGACCGGGTTTTTTTTTTTTTTTAAACCAAATTGAGCAATCAACATGTTAACTAATGTGATTAGTAAGCCTTTTTGTTCAAAAAGTTTAATTAGGCCTAATAAGTACATAATCTACATGACAAATAATCGGCTAGCAATATTTTCTGGTTTTTACTGAAGTTATTTTAATTCTCAGTAGTTAAAGTATCTTTAAATCTTGCCAATTATTCAGTCATCTCATAAAAGCCAAGCCAATTCAACGATGTTAAAGTTATTTATAGTTTCCTTTTTGAATAGATGTTCTGATACCTTGTAGATATAACCTCGGGAATGTCAGGTTGACTTCCCATAAAGTCTTAATTGAAGTCTTAGTGATTTTTCCATCATTCCGCAAAAGAGAAAGCCAGCAAAGACAATTTAGAAGTGATTTACAATTAAAGGTCGAGCTTTTTATGAAAAGGCCCTGAAGTGGAGATATGTGAATGAATTAGTATTTGACAGGTGTTCTGAGACACTACAGGGCACTGTGCTAGGAAAAAGCATTAATGAATCCTTCAAACACTAACTTTTGTACTCTCAGCGGCTCAGATTTTTTTCCCCAACATAATCCCATCTTGTGAATTTCACACTGTTGACATATTAAGTCAAGCTACCCAGATTATTTACAACTAAGGCAAAGTCTATTTTTAATTCTCAAAATGAGTTTTGATTAAAAATGAAGCATTATCACGGTCTTTGCCTTTCTAAAATAAAAAGACATGACATAATAAAGTGGCATCGTTCCCTAGGTTAACCCTCTCATCCCCGCTCCCTCCCCCAGTCCTAAAACTTGGAAAAAAGTCGATATTACTGTTTGACTAAATGGTTCTACACAGGGCAGAGGTGCTTTCGGTTTACTAAGAAATGCATATATCCTGTCGGTTTTCTTTGGTCCAACTTTCTTTTTGGGGTTGTTTCAAGGTTAAGTTCTCTATGGAATAAACATGAACTTTTGTAAGGTCCAATTTTATTTTAAATGCAATTTTGGACTTCTTCCGGAGAAGAAAAAACCCAAAACAATATGAAAGAGAAGACTATGTATAACGTTACGGCCTCGACAGCTCTCCGTGGAATAACTAAATACTTTCTTCCGCCCATATGTATCAGCAGCGTTCACATGCTCTTACACACATGTGCATTTATATTCATTGTGTAAAGAAGCATCCGTGCGTGGTGGTGGGGGGTGTACGTTCAAGAGAAAATGCATGAACAGTTTTAAACCACCTGGGTTGCTAGGCCCTTTTACCCCTCTTCCTTTTTTTTAAAAAAGAGCATCTGAAGACCATATTGTGTTTCATAAATTATTGACATCAGTTTTAATCAGTGTCCCCCTGACGTCGGAGCTGTGTTAGTATTTAGTGCCTGACGAAGCATGCTGTTTAATCTTACTGTGGGGATGTCAGCATGAACCCCTGCCTGGTTTGTGACAGGGTGAGCTTATGAAAACTCGTTTTGCGACTCACTCTATGGCTTGGCGTTGCCCAGCTGAAACCCAAAACCCACACAAAAGACGTCTCTGCAAGATGAGCACCGTGCTGGGCTGGCCTCCTATGGTCATGGGTACCTGCAACATAATGCTCGTAATTGTTTAAACATGGCTTTGGGAAGGGGTTCCTCAGGCTGTAAATGGCCCTGGTGCTCGGGCCTACCATCATCTTCCCCGGCAGGAGAGGGAGGTTATGTGGGAGGCGTTGCCCTGAGAAATCTAATGCCCCGATAAAGACTCTTGCAAAATCAGAAGGCTAAAGTGATTTGCTGCCCAGTCTGGTACATAGGGATAGATAAGTGA
Source organism: Delphinus delphis (assembly GCF_949987515.2). Lineage (NCBI taxonomy): Eukaryota > Metazoa > Chordata > Mammalia > Artiodactyla > Delphinidae > Delphinus > Delphinus delphis. The sequence goes on from NC_082701.1 coordinate 51,981,762, forward strand.
ATGCTTTTAGAGTCCTAGTAATATTATTGTCATAATAATTACATAATGTAATCATAATGTTAATTATGATTAACCCTCAGTAATCATAATGTTAATTATGATTAACCCTTGAGGGCTTATTTTTTGCCAAACACTCAGATTAATTTAGTCATTTAATCACTGTGACTATGTTAATAATAGGCCCTATCATTGTCCTTATTTTACAGAGGAGGAAACCATAACTGAGAGATATTAAATGGTTTACCCAAAGCCACATAGCTAGTAGGTGGTGGAGCTAAGACTCCAGTCAGATGCTTTGTGCTTGGTTTTATTGCATCCTCTGTGCTGCCTCCCCGTAGAACGGATGGATGGATAAATGCACGGCAGTTACATGTACAGGCCAACCTCAGAGATATCGCGGGTTCAGTTCCAGACCGCGGCAATAAGGCGAGTCACACGAATTTCTCGGTTTCCCAGTGCCTGTGAAAGTTGTTCACGCCATACTGTAGTCTATCAAGTGTGCAATAGCATTATGTCTAAAAGAATGTACGTACCTTAATTAAAAAATACCTCATGGCTAACAAATGCTAACCATCGTCTGAGCCTTCTGAGAGTCAGAGATCACCGATGACAGATCACCATAGCACATATAATAATAATGAAAAAGTTTGAAATATTGCAAAGAATGACCAAAATGTGACACAGAGGTATGAAGTGAGCAAATGCTGTTGCAAAAACAGCGCCAACAGACCTGCTCGAGGCTGGGTTGCCTCACACCTTCAAGTTGTAAGAAACACAATATCTGCGAAGTTCAGTAAAGCAAAGTGCAGTAAAGTGAGGTCTGCCGGTAGAGGAGAATTCGAGGAGACTAGTCAGAACAGCCTGTTACCTAGCAAGCTTGTTACCTCTTGCTAGAATTGGAGGTGTGTTGTATTGCATGACATTGTGTCACATGATATCATATATCATACTCATATTTATTATGTTCATACATATTTAAATATGAAATTGTATATAAGAAGTCGTCCTTGATTGTAGCCATCAGGCCTAGTGGGAGCTGGGAGTTGTTTTTTTTTTTTTTTTTTGCGGTACGCGGGCCTCTCACTGTTGTGACCTCTCCCGTTGCGGAGCACAGGCTCCGGACGTGCAGGCTCAGCGGCCATGGCTCACGGGCCCAGCCGCTCCGCGGCATGTGGGATCTTCCCGGACCGGGGCACAAACCCGTGTCCCCCGCATCGGCAGGCGGACTCTCAACCACTGCGCCACCAGGGAAGCCCGGAGCTGAGAGTTTTTAGGAATGTAAGTGAAGAGGGTTTAAGCACCTTTGTGTGGGTTCTCAGCGTGCACAGGTGTTGCTTATGGCCAAGTCTTTCTTTTTTTCTTTTCTTTTTTTTTTTTTTTACTTTTTGGCCGCGCCGAGCAGCATGTGGGATCTTAGTTCCGGACCAGGGATCGAACCTGCACTGGAAGCGCGGAGTCTAAACCACTGGACCTCCAGGGAAGTCCTGGCCAAGTCTTTCTTGATTTCAGGGCCCATGATCCCTCTCAAAGGTGGTGGAAGAGAGCTCGTAATCAGAAAATCCTTTCTAAGAAGCCCTTCTCCTTTGTCCCTAGGGTTCAGTATCCTGTTGTTTCTCTGGAACACACTGAAAAAAGTCTAGGAAGTGACTAGGGAGTGTTGTTGTTAAAGAGGGGGGTTTAGTGGCGTATCCTTGTTGCTGGCGTGGTGCTGGTCGGTGCCGGGCATGTGTGTCAGTGGCACAGGACTGTCATTTATCGCTGTTGGCCCCGTGGCGGCTGGAGTGAGGGTCTCTGCTGGGGTCCTCATTAGCACCTGGTGGGCCTGGAGGCTGCTCCCCGCTCTACCCGGAGAAGCCAGACAGAGTCGTGTCAAGGTGCACCTTCTGGGGTGCGTCTGTGCCTTTCCAAGGCTTTGCCAAGGTCTCCTTTGGCCCTGCCCAGACTTCTCCCTGACTTCCTTCTCCTGTAGAAAAATGAGATCCTCGGAAAAGTATTTGAGACTTTATGGCCAGAGTAAACATTGGAAAGGCAGTGGGTTGAAATTCAGATGTTCCCTGGAAGGAATCCCCTCATTTTCTGCTCACAGCTGGTATCGATATTTCCTTCTTGAGATGAGTTGTGCTTTTCATTAAGTAAATTTTTTGTCTTGGGATTAAACCAACATTGTATTCTTAATAGACTTTTATGTTTACACTTCAAAAGTCCACTGGGTTGTTATTCGTGTTATCTTGATGGCTTCCACAGCGTCTGCTATGCACACTGGCCTCACCAAAATAAATGGCTCTCTAGGGAACTGGATTATAAAACGGTCTTATCTGTCGATGCTCTAGTACGGGTATTTTGTGAGCCAGTATTTTTTTTTTCTCTTCCTTTCAGAAGTGATAATCATACCTTGGGTTTCTGCAGTGCCTTTCATTAGAGGAAGACTGGAGGTCTCGGAGAGCTTTTGAAATGCTCAGGTTTTAAGCCTAATACTTGCAGAGTGGCCTACAGCATTTTGCCTGTCATCTGGAAAGACACACATCAGCCCTTGTGGTCTCCGAAGCCTCGGAAGATGTGGCATTGGTTTGGGCGGCCCAGGAGTTAGAATGCCTGTCCGGGGGGTGTTGGGTTGCATCCTGAAGGCAGACCACAAACCCCTACTAAGTGCCAGGCATCGTACTAGGTGCTTTACATGTGCTTTATGTCAGTGAATCAGATTTCCACGAAGGAAGCCTTTCGAAACCTGATGTCGCTGCCACCAAAGGGCAGTTTTTACACAAACAAAACTGAATGTAGACGGGGTACATCTTGGCTCGTTCAGTGGCGCTGTTGCATACACAGAGAGCAAGGGGTATCAGTGGCACTTGTTTCGAGGACTGATCACATAAAAGCCATGTCCTATTGTAACCATCTCCGAGGGATGGTTCCGAACGGTGCCTGAAATCATTGAGCTGCCTGCGACAGTCCTTGGACACGGGGCTATCTGCCCCCACGCTGTCTGCTGTCTTGAGGTTTGATGTGTACAGCACGTGGGGAGTTCAGGATCGCATTTCTGTGGTCTTATTTCAAAAATGTAGCTCTCTTATAAACTCGGAATTAGATTTTCATTTGCCTTTGGAACATTATATAATTTATGTGAATTTCCCCTAAGTCAGAAGGCAGAGACCCATTCCACTTGTCAGTTCCTTGCCTGTAGAGATACTACTTCCTTCCCATCCCCAGGTCCTGGGAGGCCTTGGCTGGGTGTGTGTTCAGCCCTGACTATATTATTTTGTGCTAGTTCTGCTCTCTGACAGAGAGAGGGGACTGTGGTCATGGGATGGATGAGAAGTGAAATGCCTCTTGTCCGAGCCTTTTCCAACATTTAAGCGCCTGCCCCGAGCCTCCTTTGCGATGGATGTTTCTATCTGCTGCATCCACTGGCACTCAGAGAACAAGGGAAGATGTCATCAAGGAGACAGGTGTACCAGTTGTTCAGAAGTAGTGCCAAGGAATGGAGAAGTGTGGTCTGCCTTTGCCTCTGGCGGGGTCATTCCTGGAGATCCTGAGTCTTCTGCCATCAGGGTCATTGTATTAGCTAGAGGTAAGGTCATAATCACGTTGCAGTGCATTTGTGCATATAAAGACGATCCAGAAGAAAGATTTCCTTGTAGGTGTGGCGGGCTTCTAGGTTATTTGAAGGGGTGAGTGGTTTTTCAGAGGTCAAAGTAAATTTGTTGGGTGAGAACCTTGAAAGGTAGAAAGTAACACTGAGAGGAACAGAAAGGTCACTATATCAACTGATAATCAATGAATCCTCCCAACCCAGCCTAGAAGGAGGCTCTAGAAGGCTGTCTCTGGGGGGGATTCAGGACTAGCCCATGTAAGATGTGCGAGGTATCAGCCTTCTGTGCAGGTGGTCCAGTCTTAGTTGAGGGCCCATTCATGCCCCTTCCTGGCTGGTGCTATGGTTAGATTTCCTAAATTTTCCCTGGTCCTTTACTGCCTCCAGATAAGAGAGACTTTTGGTTGTCATGTCCAATTTTTCACACATTCCAGAGGCTCCACACCAAAGTTAGACCATCTGTAGGACCGCAGGCACCTTTAAAGGGGCTGGGTTTGAATAAATGAGTGTTAGGTAACAAGGAAATAAGGTAGATTCTCTTTTAGTTTCCTGAGCACCAGTATGTTGCATTACGTCCCATATTTGATGGAACATCCCAAAGGGATGGACACTTCCCACTGCCTGATTATGGTTGTTGCGGCTTCTGATTTCATCTGTTCCTGCTTGGAGTGGCTGTGGTGAGTACTTGGCAAACGCATCACCCCTTTCCAATTCTGAAACCAGGGCAGACATCACTAATCAATCACATCACTCTTTTCTCCTAAGTCCAGAAATGGTCTTAGGGTATTAGACTCCTTTTCAATATAATACCCTAGGCAGCCGTTACTCCTTAGAGTTAGCCTAGGAGATAAAAACTAAGACAGTTTTGGTCCTGGGAGACCTTCCCCTGCTCCCCCAGCCTGCAGGCAGAGAAGTACACTGTAAGTGGACGTTTCTGGAGCAATCAGTGGTCAGGTGACTCTGTTGGGTCTGAGGATGTAAAGCAGTGGGAAGTGATGCCCTCCCCGCAGGTGGGATGCAGCCTCATCGGGCCTGAGGCTCTTCCCACCCTAGAAGTCGGGCCCTGGACCCCACACCAGGTCTGCGTGGCATCGGGAGACAGAACTCTACACAGGCAAGGGCTCTGCTTACATTTGGGCTGACACAGAAAGTGCTGAACGATAACAGCGCCAGTCCCGGCATGAAAAAGGAAACACATTGTGTTTACAGATACGGAGCTTGGCCTCCGAAACGAGAAAGTACCTTTGGATCGGGTGCCCCAGGGCAGGGCTGTTGGACGGCGGCCCCCCTGCTTTGAGTCCTGCGGCCAACGCGTTTCCTCTCTCCGCAGCCAGACCTAAGAGGTGGGCAGGTCGATCGAAGCCAACTCTTTCTTCCCAGACCCAGCCCTGTCTCACTCCACAGCTCAGAGCTGGGGAGAATTCATTGTGAGAAAGTGCTCGACCTGCCCAGCTACCACGAGGAAGGAAATTGCTTCTCACTCCAATCCACAGAAACCCATGGGGCTTAAACCAGGAGTGGGGGCAGATCTGCCATCATTGTTACCCAGACATGCCAGGGGAGAATGGGACTGGACATCCTCTGTATTTCTCACCCCAGTTTGTTGTTGGAACCGAGGTGAGGGAGCTGTTTCTTGTTTTATCTGATTTTATTTGTTTTTTGTATTTTGGCCACGCCGTGCGGCACGCGGGATGATTCCCCAACCAGGGATCAAACCTGGGCCTCCGCAGTGGAAGTGCCGAATCCTAAGCACTAGGCCGCCAGGGAATTCCCTGTTTCTTGTTTTAAATCGAAGGTGTCTGCGGAAGAATGTGACCCACGTTGAAGTGGAAAGCAAGCTCTGATTTTCCTGCTGCATAGAAATGGTTCAGTTCTAAAATCAAGATCAGAGAGCACAGCGTTCTACTGAATAATATATGAAATACCAAGATGTGTGTATTAGGCGCTATGGTTGAGAGAACCCACCTCCAGCTTCAGACTGCTTGGGTTGAAGTCCTGGCTCCACCCTTGCAGTGTGACCTTGGGCGTGTTATTGAAGTTCTTAGTGCTTTCAATGCCTTCTGTGCCCTGGGGGGCTCCACTGAAGACCATGCTGGTATATGGGGTACAGTGCCGAGTGAGAGGGGCCCTTGCATTGTGTTAGGGAGGGGGCTCAGAAGAGGGGCATAAGAAGGAGACCCCGGAGGCAGGGTGCTCCTTCTAGACTAGGGGCTTTCTTTTTTCTTTTTACTTAAAAAAATTTTTTTTTAATTGAAGCATAGTTGCTATACAATATTATATAAGTTACAGGTGTACGAATAGTGAGTCACAATTTTAAAGGTTATATTCCATTTGTAGTTATTATAAAATACTGGCTATGTTCCCCATGTCGTACAAGATATCCTTGTAGCTTATTTTATAACTAATAATATGTACCTCTTAATCCCTCACCTCCAAATTGCCCCTCCCCTTCCCTCTCCCCACTGGTAACCACTAGTTTGTTCTCTATATCTGTGAGTCTGCTTCTTATTTGTTTTGTTTCGTTATATTCACTAGTTGGTTGTATTTTTTTAGATTCCACATATAAGGGATCTCATACAGTATTTGTCTTTCTCTGTCTGGCTTATTTCACTTAGCACGATGCCCTCCAAGTCCATCCATGTTGCTGCAAATGGCAAAATTTCATTCTTTTCTATGGCTGAGTAATATTCCATTGTATGTATACATATATTTATTCATCTATCTGGTGATGGACACTTAGGTTGCTTCCATACCTTGGCAATTGTAAATAATGCTGCTATGAGCATTGGGGTGCGTGTATCTTTTCAAATTAGTGTTTTTGGGTTTTTTGGATATATACCCGGGAGTGGCGTTCCTGGGTTATAGGGTAGTTCTACTTTTGGTTTTTTGAGAAACCTCTATACTGTGTTCTACAGTGACTGCACCAATTTACATTCCCACCAACAGTGTACAAGGGTTCCCTTCTCTCCACATCCTCGCTGACACTTGTCATTTGTGTTCTTTTTGATGATAACCATTCTGGCAGGTGTGAGGCGATAGCTCATGGTGGTTCTGATTTCCATTTCCCTGATGATTAGCGCCGTTGAGCATCTTTTCACGTACCTGTCGGCCACCTGCATTTCCTCTTTGGAAAAATTAGACTTGGGGCTCTTTATCAGCACCCTCACTACTGCCATGCTCTGTTCGAAACATTCTGCAAATATTATCTTGTTTAGTCCTCATAACAGCCTTATGAGGTGGGTTCTGTTATGAGTATAATTAAGTCAGTTTCTTCACTGAAGTATAACATAATGTACAGAAAAGCACACGAATGCTTAGTGCACAGCTCAGAACTGTTTATGATGGTAGACACACCTGCATAACCAGCACCCCAGATGCTGCCGAGGGCCCCTCCAGTCACCACGCCCCTTACCCGCCATGCGTTGAATTGACTGTTTTTGAACTTCACGTAAATGGAGTCATATCCTGGCGGCTTAGGCTCAAGTAGTACGTTTGTGGAATTTATCCATGGGTGGTAGTAGTTTTATTCGTTTTCATTGCTATGCTGTAGTGTTCCGTGATACCCATGGATAAATTTATTTATTTGTTCCATTTACGGTGGACGTTTGGGTTGTTTCCACATTTTAGCTGTTAAAAATAGTGCTGCCGTGGCTGTAGTTACCCATGTCTTTTGATGCCTATTTGAATGCATTTCTGTTGGGGATGTGTCTAGAAGTGGAATCTCGTGCCCTAGGGTAGGTATCCGTTCAGCTCTAGTACATTGTGTTTATCCGTTGGTCACACGTTTTGTAGAAAGCGGTCGTACACGTTTACATTTATGCACCATTTTGCAGGTGAAAAAATGGGGCACGCACAGGGTACATGCCTCGCCCAGGGTCTCACAGCCGGCAGTGGTGGAGTTGGGGTTAGAATCTAGGCAGTGTGGTTCTGGCGTCTTGTTTTCCACCACTGTGCCTGACTGCCTGTCTCTTTCACCTGTATGTACCCTGTCAAGGAAAACCGTTAATACTGGGGGCAAAGGTGACTTTGGGCCAGTCCCTTCACTTGTCTGGGCCTTGGTTTTCTCTTCTGTAAAATGAGGGGTTGGGCCACAAAGACCATCTTGAGCACTCACATTTCTGTGCCCCAGTGGACGCACCTCCTTCCTGAGGACTTTTCCCAGCTACGTGACCCACCCCTTCCGTTCCCGTCTCCACCAGAGGCAGCTCTACAGTGTGAGCGATGTTATTTCCCACCACCTCCATTCCACTGGGGTGCCCTCAGGAGACCGCGCAGGCTCTGATTGGAGGACTCACTTGGGCCTGCCCTTCAGGACTTCCTGGAATTTCCAGGAAGGGGGAGGGGGAGACATGGGACCTTTGTTCCATCTTTGCCCTCTGGCATGTCAGCCACCCAGCCTTCTCTCTTCAGTCACGCGTGTTCAGCTGAATGAACGTTCACAAAATCAACTCACTTGTGTAACTAGCGCAGCCATCAAGACATAAGACATTTCCAGAGGGCCTCGTCATGCCTTTCACGCCCCCACCGCATTGTGTAGCCACCATCTTGACTGCTAACACCATAGATTTCGTTTTGCCTGTTCTCGAACGTCACATCCGTGAAATCAGACTGTGTGTTTTCTTCAGCACCTGGCTTCTTTTGCTCAGCAGTATTTCCTCGTAAGTAGTCGTAATCATAACTTATCCTCTGGTCCTTTTTAGTTTGATGGGTGAGCGCAGTTTCTTGGAGATACTGATCCTTCTGCTTGTTCAGTCTGCGCACCTTTGCTCATGGTGAATGACTTTCCTCGTGTGTTTGGCACTGACGGTGAGCTTTTCTTTATCTGGGATTTTGTGGAATTCCCACGGGTCTTAGTTCTGGAAATGTCCCTTCTGAGTGATTTTGCATTTGATTTTGCCAGACATCCTGGAGGTATCATTGGCTTGGGACCGCTTTTTCCATTAATTAATTATCTTAGAAATTCCTCTATCAAATGAGGAGTATGTATTTTGATTCCAATCGTTTTCAGACCTGGGGTTTCATTTTCTCACCGAAGACTCTTTCTCCCTTTACTCAGGAGTTTTGAGGGGACTTCCCCGGTGGTCCAGTTGTTAAGAAGCCGCCTTCCAATGCATGGGATGTAGGTTGGATCCCTGGTCGGGGAACTAAGATCCCACATGCCGCAGGGCAGCTAAGCCCGTGCACCACAACTAGAGAAGCCTGTGTGCTGCAGTGAAGATCCCGCATGCCGCAACTAAGACCTGACACAGCCAAAAAAAAAAAAAAAAAAAAAGTTTTGGGTAGAGACACACTTGTGCTGTCAGATTTTTAGTCCCCTTTTCACTTAGGGTGCATTTGGAAGGTCCAGGCTTTTGCCACCTGGATTACTGACCCTAATGGGTCTCCCTGCCTCTATCCTTGTCCCCCAAGCTCTTACTGGTAGTTCCCTCTGCCCAGATATCCCAATGGATGGCTTCCCTGACTCCTTCAAATCTTTGGTCAGCTGTCATTCCTCAGTGCAGCCTGACTATCCTATTTAATGATCCTAAAATAGCCCCCTCATCCGTGTCTGTCTGTCTCTTTCAAACACACACACACTCACAAACACACACACTTATACTTCTCGTCACCTTTACCCTGCGCTACTTTCTCCTTTCTTCCCCCCACAATGCTTATATCCTTCTGACATACTATGGGGTTGGCCAAAAAGTTTGTTTGTTTTTTTCTGTAAGATCTTACGAAAAACCCAAATGAACTTCTTGGCCAGCCCAATATTTGATTTCGTTATCTATTGTGTTTATTAACTATCTTCGCATCCTGCCACTTGCTCTGTTCTAAGGCACTTGTTAATTTACATAAGGGCAGGAATCCTTGTCTCTTGTTCACAGGGAGCCTGGCATATAGTAGGTGCTCATTAAATATGGTGAAGAAAAAGAATGCAAGGCCTCCTTTCTAACTCCTGGCCTTTTAAGACCCAGGGTCTCATCTCATGTGTGCAGGTGTTAAAAACTCAAGGCCAAAGCCATTAAGGCCTGTCTCCAGGTCTGATAGCCAGTCTTCCTTTCCCCTTATCTCTCTCCTCCTTCCCTTCCCTCCTTACTCACAAACACCCCATGGTTCCTCCAGCACTTGGGGATTTCCTTTTATTGCTTGTGAGATATACCATGCATTACATATTCTTAAAAATTATTTTCATCTAGTATTTCTGCAGTGGTCGGGCGTCTGCATTAGCTCAGTATACCTTGTTGCCAGAACTCAAAGTCCTATCTTTTAATCTTCGTCCACCTGGAATTAATTGTGACATATGGTGTGAGGTAAGGATCCCTTTTTTTCCAGCAAACATTTAGCCAGTTATTCAATGACAGTTGCTGAAAAAAAATTATTCTCAGCCATTTGAGATGCCATATTATTAAATGCTTAAGTATTATATAAACTTGGATCTATTTTCCAGATTTCCCATTTTGTTTCACTGATCTCTTCCTTCCACTGCCTATCTGTTTGGATAGTGCATTTCATTTCTGGTGGGCTCAGCATTTACTCATTTATTCTTTTTCATTTGTTCCTTTTGGTTATTCTCGTTGCTGTTCTTATGTATTTACGTATGTATGCATGCATGTATAGGCTTCAGATGAGTTTATCAAGTTTCAATACAGACGCCATTGCTAATTTGGTGGCACTGTAGTTAAAATGAAGTTGGTGATAGTTGATAACTTTTTTTTTTTTTTTTTTTGCCACACCGCATGGCATGCAGGATCTTAGTTCCCTGACCAGGGATCGAACCCGTGCCCCCTGCAGTGCAAGCACGGAGTCTTAACCACTGGACCACCGGGGAAGTCCCTACATTTTAAAAATTGTAACCGTAATCAACATGACTGTTGTACTTAATGATTTCGTTATTTAAATGTCTCCATTAGGGTTGTTAGGATGCCAAAAGGGGAGGATGTTAAGTCTAAATAAAATCATAGATTGACTCTCTGCTGGATAAAGTTTTAAAACAGTATTAGTTGAAATTCAATAAATTGCACATATTTAAGGAATGTAGTTTGGAAAGTTTGACATATGTATTTACCTATGAAACCATAACCACAATGAAGATAAAGAACGTATCCACCAGCCTCAAGTATTTCCTAATGCTCCTGGGTAATTCCTTGCATACCTCCTGCTGTTTCCATCACTGTGCTTTCTATCATTTTATATTAGTTTGCTTTTTCTAGAGTTTTATATAAATGGACTAATACGGTATGTATTTTTTTTGGTCTGGTTTTCCTCAGTTTTCAGGATTATTTTGAGACTTATCCATGATGTTACGTACCTCAATAGTTCACTCCTTTTTTCTGCTGGATAGTAGTCCATTGTATGGAAATACCAAAACTCATCTATTCATCTGCTGATAGACATTGGGTTGTTTGCAGTTTTTGGCTTTTACAGGGAAATTAGCAGCTGTGAACATTCTTGTACACATTTTTGTACGGACATATGCTTTCATCTCTCTTGAGTAAGTCCCTAGGAGCAGAATGACTGTGTGATATGGTAATGGATGTTTAACTTTTTTTTTTTTTTTTTTTGCGTTACGCGGGCCTCTCACTGTTTTGGCCTCTCCCGTTGCGGAGCACAGGCTCCGAACGCGCAGGCTCAGCGGCCATGGCTCACGGGCCCAGCCGCTCCGCGGCATGTGGGATCTTCCCGGACCGGGGCACGAACCCGTGTCCCCTGCATCGGCAGGCGGACTCTCAACCACTGCGCCACCAGGGAAGCCCGGATGTTTCAGGGAAGCCCGGATGTTTAACTTTTTAAGAAACGGTCAAACTGTTTTCCAAAATGGTCGCACCACTCTACATTCATACCAGCAGTGTGTGAGCATTCCAGTGTCTCCAACTCCAGGTCCTCACCAGCATTTGATATGGTCAGTCTTTTTAAATTTTAGCCGTCTCAGTGGTTATAGAGTAGACGACCTTTACAATTTTAAGTCTTACAATCCAGAAGCACTGAACATTTTCATTTTTTCATGTCTTCTTTTATGCCTTTCTGTAGCGTATATACATTTCTTTATATTAGCCTTATACTTTTTAACAGAAAATTTATTTCTGTGTATTTATAATTTTTATTACTATTATGAAAGGCCTTTTTTTTTCCTTCCTCATTTTATTTTCTAACGATATTGCTGACATATAGGAAAGTTGTTGATTTTTATATAAGTATTTTGCAACCTGCAATTTTACTGAACTCTTTTAAAATGAATTCTCATAGTTTTTCCATGAATTCTCTTCTCAAATTTCTTTCATATTCAGTTATAGCCCACAAATCATGAATATTTTAGCTCTTGTTTCCACTGCTTGGACTTTTATTTTTCTTGTTTTACTGCATTGGATAGAACTTCAAAGTAATGGTATATGATGATGGTAAGATACACCCTTGTGTTGATCCTGACTTGAGTGAGAATGTTTCTAGAGTTTCATCATTAAGTATGTTGTTTGTTACTAGTTTCAGATAGATCTTTATTGTGCTCAAAGGAATGACCTCTATTCTTGGTTTACTGGGAGGTTTGCTCCTTTTTGTTGTTGTTGTTTTTTTTTTTTTTTTGCGGTACGCGGGCCTCTCACTGTTGTGGCCTCTCCCGTTGCGGAGCACAGGCTCCGGACGCTCAGGCTCGGAGGCCATGGCTCACAGGCCCAGCTGCTCTGCGGCATGTGGGATCTTCCTGGACCGGGGCACGAACCCGTGTCCCCTGCATTGGCAGGCGGACTCTCAACCACTGCGCACCAGGGAAACCCCTTTTTGTTGTTTTAAATCAAGAATATGTGGAATGTTAACCCTTTAGATATCAATCAAAATGATCATATAATATTTCTCCTTCATTATATTAAATAATGAATTACATTAATTGTTTTATAAAATTTTTAATAGCTTTATTGAAATATAATTTCCATACTATACAAGTCACCCATTTTAACGCATACAATTCAGTGGTTTTTAGTGTGTTTATAAAGTGGTGCAACCATCACTAAAATTAATCCCAGAGCATTTTTGTCATCACCAGAAGAAACCTTGTACCCATAGCAGTCACTTGTACTCATAGCAGTACTTGTACCCATAGCAGTCACCCTCCCTCTTACCACTGTCCCAGCCCTAAGCGACCACTAATCTACTTTTGATCTCTATGGATTTGTCTATTCTGTACATTTCATATAAATAGAATCACACAATATGTGGCCTTTTGTGACTGACTGATTTCAGCTAGCATGATGTTTTCATGGTTCATCCATGTTATAGCATGTGTCAGTACTTCATTCCTTTTCATGGCTGAATAATATTTCAGTGTATAGACATGTCACATTTTATTTATTCATTCTTCAGTTAGGGGACATTTGGATTGTTTCCACCTTTTGGCTACTAGGAATAATGCTCCTACGAACATTGATGTACAGGTTTTTGTATGAATATGCGTTTTCATTTCTCTTGTGTATGTACGTAGGAGTGGAAATGCTGGGTCATATGGTAACTCTATATTTAACTTTTGAAGGAACTGCCAGACTGTTTACCAAAGCAGCTATTCCATTTTACATTCTTACCTGTAATGTATGAAGATTCCAATTTCCCCACACCCTCATCTATACTTATACTCTTTCTTTTTGATTATAGCTGTTCTTGTGAGTGTGAGGTGCTATCTCATTGTGGTTTTGTGATTTTCTAAATTGGAACTATTCTAGCATTCGTGGAATAAAGTTTACTTGGTTATATATTATTCTTTGCTAATATTTTATTTTTGATTTTTGTATCTGTTCAAAAGTGTAATTTGTCTGAACTTTTTTCTCCGTATATTGCCTCTTGTATCAGGGCTGTTCTGACCTCATAAAAGGAAGTGAGAAGTTTCTATTCTCTTCTATGCTGTGGTATCATTTAAGTAGCGTGAGAAATAACTGTTCCTTGAAGATTTGCTAGAATTAGCCCATCTGGGCCCTGTGCCGTTTTTGGAAAGAGTTATTTGATAACCATTTCAGTTTCTTCCATGCTTATGTTTATTCAGGAATTTTTCAACTGCTTTCTGAGTCAAATCTGGTAATTTATTTTCCAAGAAAATGATGATTTACCCAGATTTTCATTTTTTAAGCATAGTTGTATATAGTAATCACTAAAAATGGTTTTTAAAACTTTCATATATGGCTATGTCACCGTTCTAATTTCTAACAATGAAATATTCTCACTCTCTCTTTGCCTAGATTTCTTGGTTTGTTTGACATTTTTGAAAATGATGATAATAATACCTGATAATATCCGTTGAACACTCACTGTGTGCCAGGCCCTGTGCTGAGTACTTTGTGTGCACTGTCTAATGTTCAGAATCTTGACAACTTTGTGAGTTGAGTACTGTTATTCACATTTACAGGTGGTTAAGAAGTTCAGACGTTTAACTTGCCTGATGTCACACAGTTACAAAGCCCAGAGTTGTAATTCAAACAGGATCTCTCTATTCTCAGTCAGAGCTCTTATATGCTATTTTAGTCTGCCACTTACTTATTAATGGTTTTTTTGTGTGTGTGGTATGCGGGCCTCTCACTGTTGTGGCCTCTCCCGTTGCGGAGCACAGGCTCCAGACACGCAGGCTCAGCGGCCATGGCTCACGGGCCCAGCCGCTCCGCGGCATGTGGGATCCTCCCGGACCGGGGCACGAACCCGTGTCCCCTGCATCGGCAGGCGGACTCTCAACCACTGCGCCACCAGGGAAGCCCTAATGGTTTTTTTTAATTGTTTCTAATTTCTGTTTTATCTTTATTAATTTCTTATTTAGGCTTTTGTGGTCCTACTAATATTTTTAGTTGAATGCTCAGTTCAACTAATATCATTATTTTCTCATTCCTATTTAGCAGTACAACAATTTAGGCAATGACTTTTCATTTCTATAGTAGCTTTGACCACTTACCCTTGGTTTTGATTTGTACTGCTCTCATTGTCACTATTTTTCCAGTGACTGTGTCATTGTAGTTGTGATACTCTTTTTGTTTCTGGAGTTATTTATGAATTGGCTTTTCATTTCCAGGGTATTAAGTCCTCAAAATATATATTTTGTTATTAATGTCCAATTTCATTTTATTGTAACGAATACAATTTTTGTTTTGTTTCATTTTTAAATAATCTCATGTGTGTACCTGAGGTCCCTTCTGTTCCTGTTCCATGGGAACTGGAAGAGAACTCTGTTTTTAGGGTACAGAGTTCAATATATTTATTAAAATCCATCTTACTGATTATATTCTTCAGATACTCTGTATCCTTGTTTTATTTTTGCCTACTTGGAGCAAAAAGCCAATATTAGTGGGAGACTGACATACCACCCTAAGCGTTTAACAAATTAAGTGACAAAGTCATCCAACCTTTTAAAAATTAAGAGGTGGGCGAAGCCATATAAGGCTTTGAACACAAAGTAAAAGCAGGGGTCACAAAATAGTGTCTGAAATGTAGAGTTCTGAGCAGAATGCATTAGTAAGGTAAAGCTGGTTGTTCTATACTGATACCAGAAAAACTGCACCATATCATTGAACTTGAATGGAAATCACCTGGGCCTTGGTTTCGGTGGTGAAAAGAGATGATTTTTCAGCAGATGATTCCTAGTCTCCTCCAGCACTCTCATTCCATGAGGACGGTTTGGGGTTCCCTCCTAAGTGGCGTCAGGAAGGGAATTAACCGGGAGTTAATGACTAGAAGCAAAGAATAGAACAGGATGATTCCTAGTTGAGACTGGAGCAGTTTGAGCTGACAGCTGGGGCTGGGTTTATTGCTTTGGCTTATTCCTGTCTTTACAGGAGCATCTGCCTCATTGCCTCTTGGCCTGGCAAAGGAGATGTGCTAAAATAGAAAAAAGTCTGCAAGGACAAGATGGTGAGGCCACAAGGACTCCCTGACATGGGGTGCCACCTCCTGTAATGAAATATGACCCTGATGGCTGGGTTTGGCTCTGGAATATGCCCCCTTCCCCCACCCCCGGGAGCTCTCAGCTCTCGGAAAGAGCATTTCCATAGACAGCTACCTGCAGGAAACGGGCAGGTTACCCAGCTCCATGCCTGCCTCTGTGTCCCCTCATCCTCTAGCCAAGAGATGATGAATTCATTGAACAAAGAGGGGAAGGTGAGGAGAGGCATGTGTTTCACAGGATACCAGGACCAGGAGAAAGGCTGAAAATTAATGAGTTAAGTATCTGATTTAAGAAGTTAGGGAAAAATGAACAGAATAAGCCAGAACAAAGTGGGGGTGGGGAGGAGATTAAAAACAAGAGCAGAAGTCAATGAACTAGAAAACAGATATTCAACAGAGAGAACCAAAGCCAAAAGTTGGTTGTTTGGGAAGACTCATAAAATAAACAAATATCTGGAAAGATTGGTAGAGGGAAAAAAGAGAGAAGGCCCAAATAAACAACATTAGGAATGAAAAAGAGGCATAACTAGAGATCTGGCAGAGACAAAACAAATAAGGTAATACTATGAACAACTTTATGCTAATACATTTTAAAAGTGTAACCTCTAGCATCTTGATCCAAACCCTTGGAGCATTTCTCATAGAATTGTAACTAGACGACCTGCATCACAGTCTTCTATGGAACCAAATCAAAAACAGAAAAAATAGACTTCATCAGAATTTGAAAGTTGTGCTTCGAAGGACACCATCAGGAAAATGAAAAGACAGCCCACAGTATGGGAGAAAATATTTGCAAATCAACTATCTGAAAGGGTCCAGAATATATAAAGAGTATCATATATAAAGAAATCTTAGAACTCAACAACAAAAAGGCAAAATAAATTTAAAAACAGGCAAAGCACTTGAATAGCTATTTCTCCAAAGAAGATATACATACACATGGCCAATAAGCACATGAAAAGATGTCAGCATCATTGGCCATCAAAGAAATACAAATCGGTACCACTTCACACCCACTTGGGTGGCTAGAATCAAAAGAATAATAACAAGTGTTGAAAAGAATGTGAAGAAATTGGAACTCTCACGCGTACACTGCTGGTGGGAATGTAAAGTGATGTAGCTGCATTAGAAAATAGTTCCTGAAAAGGTTAAACATATGAGTTACCATACAACCCAGCAATTCCACTCCTAGGTATATACTCAAGAGAAATAAAAATACGGATCCACACAAAAGGCTGTACACAGATGTTCATAGCAGCATTAGTCATAAGAGCCAAAAAGTGGAAACAACCCAAATATCTATCAACTGATGAATGGATAAAGTTTGGTGTACCCATACAAAGCAATATTACTCAGCCATGTGAAGGAATGGAGTACTGATACATGCTTAAACATGGATATGCCTTGAAAACTTCATGATAATTGAAAGCCAGTCATACAAGACCACATACTGTATGATTCTCCTTATATGAAATGTCCAGGATAAGCAAATCCATATAGGAAGCAGATTAGTGGTTGCCAGAGATCGAAGGGAGGGGTGCGTGGGGAGTGACTGTTAAATGGGTGTGGGGTTCTTGTTGGGGTGATGAAAATGTTCTAGAATTAGATAATGGTGATATACAACCTTGTGAATTGTACACTTTGAAAGGGTAAATTGTATGGTATGGGAATGATATTTTTATTAAAAAAAAACTTGTGTGGAGTGGGAAATGTTTATTAAAGTGTGTATTTCCAAGCATTTCCCTGGATTAATGAAGTCACATCTCTGGGTGTAGGGTCTAGAAATCTGCAGTACTTTAGATGCAGCCAGTGCACAGAGAGGTTTAAGAATCACTGTCCGCTTTTACTTTTAGTAGAATTCCCATTAATAAATGTAAAAAAGAGTGATGGAAATAGAAAATCACTCCTTGGGAAAAAAAATCCCTGTAATAGTCATAGAGAATCCCGATGTCTGCTACAGTTACTGAGTGAAAGTATGTTGAGACATAGAAAATTTACATAGTGTCAAAGTATCTCTCCACAATCTTAAAAGGAAAAATAGTAACTTTATAGTGAAGAAATCGGGCAGACATCACTTTCACCAAGTTATCAGAACTGAGAGAACCAATAGTGGGACAGACTGACATCATGTGTCACCCAATATACACACTGAGAGGGAAACAGCATTGCTTCCATGGGATCTTGCTAAAAATATGTAACCTGAATTTCATCCTGAAGAAACATCAAATAATCCCGAACAAGAGCCATTCTACAACGTAACTGGCCAGTACTCTTCAAGAGTGTCAAGGTCATTAAGGACAGAGCAAAACTGGAGGACTGGCATATGCTGGAGGAGAAAAAGAAGACAGGAGACCTAAATGCAGTGTCCGATGCTGGATCAGATCCATCCTGGACCAGAAAAGGACATTAGTGGGGCAGTTGGTTAAGTTTGAATAAAGTTTATAGATTAGATTTCAGTTTCCTGGTTTTGATCATTATGGGATGGGTATGTAAGAAATTAACGTTTGTGGGAGCCGGGTAAAGGGGAGCTCAGCGGCCATGGCTCACGGGCCCAGCCGCTCCGCGGCATGTGGGATCTTCCCCGACCGGGGCATGAACCCGTGTCCCCTGCATCGGCAGGTGGACTCTCAACCACAGCGCCACCAGGGAAGCCCTGTTTTACAACTCTTTTGTAAGTCTAGAATTAATTCAAATTGAGAAATTAACAAGAAACCACCATCCTGGAGTGTCATGATTCTCAGTTTGAAAGCCATTGGTGTAGCAGGAAGAGTTCTGGCTTTGGAATCAGACAGGCCCCAGCTGAATACCCTTACCATCACCTGCCATCTAGATCTTGAGCCTCTCAGTGTCAGCCTGTCATCTGAGAAATGGGATTAATCACGTCCATGCCCTAGGATTGTTGGAGGGTTCAATGAAAGGATGTAAGCAAAATACTAAGTACAGCCCCAGCCTGTATCAGCTGCTCAGGAAATGCCAGCCCTCCCCCCACGGTTCAGAGTGATTCTCCCACTCAGTCAGCCTCAAGTCCTTCTCTGGACTTGGAGCGAGAGAATCGTTCCTCTGGGCTGGGCTGTTTGGCCGGGCAGGGCGTCTAAGCACCCTGGCCGGGCACCTGAGAAAAGGTGCATCATGGGAGGAGGCTGGGGGTTCGACTAAGGTTGAGATGGGGAAGGAGTCGGCCTGGGGAGCTTTCTCACAGGCTCCCCTTGGCAGGCTGCTTAAAGTTACAACCAACTTCAAACACAAAGGGTTTTCAGACACAAAGGAAGGCTCAACCTGGCCAGTGCCAGGCCTGGCTTGGCATTCGAATTCAGAAATCCAAGTCCTCAGAGCTCACAGACAGGCCAGACCATCCCAGTAGCTCTGCCCCCACTCCAGGAATGCCAAGAACCTTCCAGAGAGCTCCCCTCCCAGGCCTGCTCCCATCATTGACCCCCGGTCCAAATTAATTAGAGTAAAGTAAGAGCTGGTTCCCTGCAGGCGTTTATTCTGCTGACAGCTGAGACCTGGCCACAGGCCCAAAGGTGGTGCCCCTTCCACCTGCCTCCGTCTCTGACTCTCCCCACTTTGCAGCACGTGGGTGGGTTGTGCTGGCGTGGTTGTCTTAATGGCTTATTTTAAAATAAAACAAAGCAGGTCGTGTTAGTCTCCCATTGGGTCGGGAACTTTAGGTAGTTTTTCAGTCCCTGTTTTTACATAGAATCCTCCGTGGTCTGTCACTTGGGTCCCCCACGGGTGAGCTAGAGTTAAAGGCACCATCAGAGAACATTGGAAGGACGGAGGACATTTGAAATGTGCCCTCCCTGTGACCCGGCAATTCCATCTCTCTATGCCCACCCTAGAGAAACACACAGGGGCGCAGAAAGGTACCTGCAAGTGTTTGTCCCAGATTTATCTAGATCTGCATCTCTATCTATCTCTCATATCTATCTATCATCTATCCATCTATCTATCATTATCTCTATCTTTATTATTTTAATCTCTATATATCTATTGTATATATCTAATCTATATCTATTTCTTTCTTTCTTGTCTTTCTTCCTTCCTTCCTTCCCTCCCTCCCTCCCTTCCTTTCTTTATGTCTGTTTCTACATACACACAAAGAGAGAGACAGAGAGAGAGAACACAGCCTGCATGTCTATCAGTAAGGAAATGGCTAAATAAACTGGTCTGTTCACACCCTAGAATGTAATGCTGTGGGTGAAATCATAAATGTATGCATGCGCCCAGGGACAGGACTCCATAATATACGGTATGATACCACTTCGGTATCAAAACAAGATCCTGCCTCATCCACCTCTGAAGTGTGGGTACCTCCTCCTCTGTCTAGCCCTGTCATAGCTCTGGCGCTTTTAGGATAGCACTGGTTTCAGGAAATTTGTGACTTAATTGAGTTTGTTGTTATTATGTGGATTATTAATGTAATTTATTAAATTAATGAAGAACCAGGCCCGGAGGTGATTCTTTCTAGGTGCTGAACTGGACAATGTCATTGGCGAACTGCAGCCTGTGGGCCTGTTGCCTGTTTTGTAAATAAATTCTCATTGGGACACAGCTACGCCCATTGGTTACAAGTTGTCTGTGGCTGCTTTCGGGACAACAGCAGAGTTGAGTAGTTGCAGCAGAGACCCTGCAGCCCGCCAAGCCTCAAATAGTTATTATCTGGCCCTTTCACAGAGAAAGTTTGTTGAACCTTATCCTAAACCCTTATCCCAGACCACCCCATTTCTTCCATGACCTGGGGGATATTGAAAGGAATTGGCCCTTCCCGCTGCCGCTGTATAACTCAGTGGGGTTTGGAAGAGCTGTTTGTAGAAGCCTAGACTAATGGATACTTTATTATGAATTAATCATTACGAAAGTCACTGCATCCCCTCGCCTCTCCAGCACACACAGCCCTGCAGCAACGCCTTATCCAGTGTAGGTCCTCAGTGGGCATTAGCTATAGGACTTCTGAAATGCACTGTTTCCTGGGTAGCCCCTTGAAGCAGATTCGATCCCTCCCCCAAGGACGGGCCTTTGGCTGTTATCTTTGTGTCCTCAGGGCCCAGCAGGATGCTGGCACATTGCAGGTGCTTAATAAATTTATAGTGGATAAATCATCAATGAAAAGTGTTAACAAAATAATCATCTTCAGTCTCTTGCCCCTGGGGTGGCCTATTCTGAGTGCGTTCAGCAGAAATTAAGGAAATCTGTTCCCCTAAATGAAATGACCAAGCAAATGGCTCGCAGGGCTAGTGCTTCCTGGGTAAAAAAAGAAGCGTTTTGCCTCCTCTCCCCGGGGGGCAGATGAAGGCGGAAGCAGGCCCGTCTTGCCATGAATGCCTTGCCCCCTCCCCCCCAGGTCCAGGACACACAGGCTATCATGTTCTTCAAGGCTGCGGCCGTGCTTTCTCCAGGGACCTGTGGTCACCTGCTTGCTTTAGCAGGGATCCCCGTCAGGCACCTGACATCCTGATGTTTTAGGCCGGATACAGAAAATGTGAGGCTGCCATGAGAAAGGGGAACCCCACTGGATGGGAGCTAAGGGACTGACCACGAACGAGCCTCTCTCCCCGAGAAGCTAGCAACTGGGGTAGCCTTTGCAGAAGGGTGTTTGTCTGATTCTCAGGCTACTTTCAGCAGCAGGGTGGTTATCTAGAACAATGGGCCATGCGGAGTGACATCCCTGATGAGCTGACATGTCAACTTCGGGAGGAGTCACTTACTCAGACATCTCTGGAGCCTGGAGACACTGCTGCGTGTGCCTCCCGCCCAGGTCTGTCCCACCTGCCTCGCGGGGACGTGGCTTCTGCTTTCTCTTGGAACGGGGACGGAGGGCGCAGTAAGGGGGCGGCGAGAGAAGGATTAATCCCCTCCCCCCCATTTGTTCTATAATGAGGATATTCATCTTGCCTTGGGGGGGGGGGTGTCTTTCATTGGGATGAAAAAGTTTCCCTGTGCAGTGTTTATCAAAAGAAAGCGGAGGAGAGAGAAAGTCTTCGGAACTAGAGTGGGAGAAGGAGAATACACGCTGCATATCTGAAATGAGAGCACCAGCAGGGTTTGGGGAGGGAGGAGGGAGATTCTGTCAAGTGGCTGGGGGTTCGGGGGCTGTGTTTCAGCCCGAGTGGCAGGCCCGGCCCCGAGGCAGCAGCTCACAGCCCCCCTTCCCCGGGGACCACCTCCAGCCGGGCAGCACACAAGAGCTTTGGGATGCTAATAGCCCTTTAGGAATGCTAAATGGAGCATTTCGGTCTCCACGAAGGGGCAAAATGAGTGGAGAAAGAAATTTTAGTTTTGAAGTTTCCTTGGGGGAGGATCAGTGAGGGTTTAAATGGACAGCGTACAAGTTTGATCTGTGCTGCGAAAAACGAAGAATCAAGGGCACATGTCCTCTTGGCAGCATCCTGGTTGGGTTAAGTGAGCACCAACGCGGATCAGCAGAGGCTGGAGCCGAGTTTGCTGGGTATCAGGGACCCCCTCCCCTACCCCTAGCGAAGGGCAGCGGGTTGAGCTGAGGACCACTGGGTGGGTGCCCGCCTGATCTGAGGCCCTTCTCCCTGCCTCGCTGCATTCATGCAGGCAGTCACCCATGCATGCACGTGTGCATTCTGCCCATTCCCTCACTTATTCATTTTCTCATTCACTCATCTGCTCCTTCATTCATTTGGCCAATGATTAGTTGCTGAACGCTGTGTCCAGGTATAACAGGGAAGAGCTAAATCGGACTCCACGAGGGATCTGTTTCTTTGACTTTAACCTTTGCTTCTCATTGCTTTTGTTATTGAAATCATACATAATGGCCGGGAACCCTGCCCCTCTGCTGTACCGCTCTGACCCTGCCCACCTGTGGATGGCTGCAAGAAAGAAGAAACTAACACTTACTCTCACCGAGGCTGGTCATTCCAGGAGATGTTTTGCAAGGCTGATGGCCCTTCTACTGTACTTCCTCACCGCCTCTCCCTCTCTAACTCTGTAAAAGAAACTGACGTCCAGACCCTGCTAAGATGGTTTTTTGGAGACAGTAGTCTGCCATCTTCCTGGGTCTGCCGGCTTTCCGAATAAACTCGTCTTCCTTGCCTCAACAGCTCGTCTCCGATTCATTGGCCTGTCGTGCGGCAAACAGAACGAGCTTGGACTCGGTAACACAGGCGGTTCTGAAGGCTGCAAAAACCACAGTGGACAAGCAGGGTCTCTGCTCTCGTGAAGTGAATGGTCTATGGGAGAGGCAGACGGTAAAGAAGTAAATGATGGGAGATCATGGCAGGGAGTGTGTGCAGGGCGGCGCCTGGGGAGGCCTCCAGAGCAGGAACATTTGAGCTGAGACCTGAGTAAGAGGAGGCAGCCTTGCGGAGATTGGCGGTAAGAGCATTCCACGTGAAGAGAGAATTCGGGCAGGAACTTGCCATGTTTGAGGAGCAGAGAAAAGACCAGCGGGAAGGAAGGGGGTGGGGTGGGAGCGGAAGGCAGGGGAGCCGCCATCAGGTGGGCTTTGTGGTCAGAAGCCTGGAGTTTATTCTGAGGGCTGTGGGAAGCTCTTGGAGGGTTTCAGGTAGCTGCTGGGGGAGGAGGAGGGCAAAGGAGAAGCAGGGAAGGGACCTGGGCTGGACAGTCCGATGGCTCTGAACCAGGGGCTGCTCAGCCTGAGGTGGAGGGTGGAGGGGGGCAAGTGATGCCGGGGCCGGCGTGGGGCACCATCGCTCGTGGCTCGGGGCACCATCTAGAGGAGGAGTGAGGCCATTAGCCCAGCTCATCGGGAACATGCTCGTGATCACGGAGTTTGAGACAGGCGAGCACTTAACCCAGCTTGCCTAGGCTCTGCCCAGAGTCCAGAAATAGGATTCCCCCCGCCGTGAGAAGCAGCCGCTGGGGCCAGAGCCCCCAGGGAAGACTTGGTAGGAGCAGTTATCAAGCATTGATGGAGGGAACCCTTTTGCTGAAAGTGAAGGGCAGGGTGATCCCACCTGCAGATCCAGCCCGCAGCCCCGTCCAACTCTCTCTTCACACCTCAGCCCCTGTTTCTATCAGACACCCCCTGCCCTACAGGGCACCCGCATGGGCCAGTAGGGAGGGGCTCAGGGCGCTTCGTGGAGCCTCAGAATGTAACTTGGACACGTTCTCTTCATTGGCCTTTCATCAGTTTCAGTGTGGGGCACCTGGGAGAAAGAAGATGCTCAGCTGCACTTCCCTGGCGGTCCAGTGGTTAAGACTCTGCTTCAAATGCAGAGGCCCCGGGTTCGATCCGTGGTTGGGGAGCTAGGATCCCACATGCTGTGTGGCGTGGCCAAAAAAAAAAAAAAAAAAAAAGCACAGCTCTCTGAGATGTGGGAATACTCGGAACACCTCTGCTCTTGGCCAGATGGTTGTTAAGGAGTTAACCTGGTCCTGGTGCCCTGGGACCCTCTCTGAGGTCAGTGAGGATGCTTTGACCCTTTGGGTCACTCATGACATCAGGAAAGCATGCTTCAGGCAAGTGAGGAGCATGGAGGCTAGACGGGAGGCCGGGAGAGCTCACAGCAGGAAGGCTGGGATCCAGGAGATGGGCCAGGCTGGCCTGGGTCAGCGGCAGAAGGGCTGGGAAGGAAGACATGTGGTCTTTTGAAGGGGAACTGCTAGGATTTGGGGCCAGTCCAGTATCAAGGATGGAGAAGCTGGCAAGACAGTCCAGAGAACTGGGACAGAGCAGGGTTCTTGCTGCGGCCACGGCCACTCGGCCGTCAAGCAAAGACCCTCTGAGATATGATAGGTTTTGCCTTCTTTCCACACCTGCTTTTGGCCGTGCCAAGCGGCCTGTGGGATCTCAGTTCCCTGACCAGGGATTGAACCCAGGCCCTCGGCAGTGAAATGGCAGAGTCCTAACCGCTGGACCTACCGGGGAATTTCCCAGGATTCTTTCTTCATACAAAATCTCATGTGGAAACACAGTGTGGAAACCGTGTAAAAGTTGAGCTGCTCTGGTTGAAGGAGGTGTTGGTGAAGGGGGGGCTGGGGTGTATCATCCTCATTTCCCCTCCCCCCCATTCCCCCTCCCAAAGGACCAAAGGACATGTAGGGCCCTGGGGGATATAGTTTGTAAAGAGAGGCCCGCCCGGGAGCAACTCATACAACCGTTTAATTTCGACCTCACTGAATTTACTGCGTAAACAGCAGGCCCTGGGGTATGTTGGCTGAAATCATTTCAGCACTCGATCCTCGATTTGACGTGTGACTGGTTTGGTTGCGCACAGATCCCTGGCGACCCTCGAGTCTGTTTCCTAGTGATTTCCCAGGGACATCACTGTCTTGCTTGCTCTTTGCTTTTCTTGTCGGGGTAGGATCTGCTTCCCAGGGACAGTAGTGTGACCTGTCCGCCTCTTTCTGGGTGACCCGTTGTCACTCTGCTTAACACATCTCCCTTCATCTCCCCGCCTTCATTGATTTCTTGGGTATTTTCCATTCCAGAAGACTTGGCCTGCTGTTCCTTCCTTGTTTTTACAGTTCACCTGCTGATTGCAGTTTACAAAACATCTCCACGAAGCCATCAGGTGGACAGGCAGGCTCACGACCAACTTGCCATGATGAGGTTTGAGAGGACCCATGTAGGAAAATTTTCTGGAAAACTACACACGGCCCCTTTAAGTGCAACACTTTTAATTTCGTCTTAATCATTTTGAATAACAGTCTTTCTGAAATGCATCTTATACTCATCTGCCTTCTTGGACAGAGCCCCCCAAACATAATCTAGCTTTTCCTAATGACTCAGGTCATCTGCACAGATGTTGTTTATTGCTTTATGTTGAATGCAGTGTACGGAAGCGTGTTGGACCCTAAAAGGTCCTGGATGGCCAAGTCTTTTATGTGTGTATGTATGTACGTATGGCTGCGTCGGGTCTTCGTTGCTGCGCGTTCTCTAGTTGAGAGCGGGGGCTACTCTTCGTTGCAGTGCGTAGGCCTCTCATTGCGGTGGCTTCTCTTGTTGCAGAGCACAGGCTCTAGGGCACACGGGCTTCAGTAGTTGCGGCACACGGGCTCAGTAGTTGTGGCTCACAGGCTCTAGAGTGCAGGCTCAGTAGTTGTGGCACATGGGCTTAGTTGCTCCGCAGCATGTGGGATCTTCCCAGACTGGGGCTCGAACTCGTGTCTCCTGCATTGGCAGGTGGATTCTTAACCACTGCGCCAGCAGGGAAGCCCTGGATGGCCAAGTCTTAAGAGTTAGTGTTGTATGTTAAAAGCCTCACTTTTCCGATCCATAAAATAGGTATATTTATACCTGACTTACAGGATTTTTGTGAGGATTAGAGCCCATATAGGATACTTGACCCATGGTAGGCACTCAAAAAAAAAAAAAAAGAAACGAAGCTTAAAGAAGAAGAATAAAGAATGGCAAGAGGGACTTCCCTGGTGGCACAGTGGTTAAGAATCTGCCTGCCAATTCAGGGGACACCAGCTCGAGCCCTGGTCCGGGAAGATCCCACATACAGTGGAGCAACTAAGCCCTCGCACCACTACTGAGCCGGAGCTCTAGAGCCGGTGCTCCGCAACAAGAGAAGCCACTGCAATGAGAAGCCCGTGCACACAATAAGAGTAGCCCCCGCTTGCCACAAGTAGAGAAAGCCCGCGTGCAGCAACGAAGACCCAATGTAGCCAAAGATAAAATAAATAAATTTATTAAATAAAAAGAAACGAATGGCAAGAGATGCTAAGGAGGCTAGATGTTTTCCGTTGTGAAAACCAACTTACTGGTTTTCCATTTTACTGTGTTTGACCTGATTTTTTTTTTTGAGCCCCAGGTATCAGGAACCCCAACCCAGTGTTTGTCTTTTAGGAGTTGAGGGCAAGTGGATGTGAGACAGGTTGATGGTATAGTGGCTTAAGAGCCCACACTTTGGAGTCTGACTCCCTGAGTTCTAATCCTGGCCGTGTCACTTCCTGGATGTGTGGCTTTGAGCAGGTTTCTTAATTTCTCTGCGTCTCAGTTTACCCATCTGAAAAATGGGGATAATAATAGTACCTACCTGGCAGGGCTATTATGAGCATTAAATTTGGTAATACACATAAAGCAGTTATCAAAGCACTTGGTACATAGTAAGGCCTCTGTATCACCATTCATTGTAATGCCTAGCTACTATGTGGTAATGCCTACCTACTATGTGGCAGGCCCAGGCCCCACTGGGTAGAATATGCTGTCTGAGGCATTGTTCCTGTCCACAAATAACCCTGGGGGAAACGGAGCAGGTCCAGATTGAGAAACTCATGCAGATATCTCAAACGATAAACAGAATTACCATGCAACCCAGCAATTCCATTCCTAGGTCTGTACCCCAAAGAATTGAAAGCAGGGAATCAAACAGAATCTTATACACTGAAGTTTATAACATTATTCACAATAGCCAAAAAGGAGGAAACAACCCAAATGTCCATTAGTGGATAAATGGATAAACACAATGTGGTATGTATGTGTGTGTATATATATATATATATATATATACACACACAATGGAAAGTTATTCAACCACAAAAAAGAATGAAGTCTTGACACACGCTGTAATGTGGATTGAACCACAAACATTCTGCCAAGTGAAAGAAACCAGATACAAAAGGTCACATATTATATGATTACATTTATGAGAAATATTCATAGAGACAGAAGGCAGATTAGTGGTTGCCAGGGGCTGGAGGGAGGGAGGGTAAAATGGGAAGTGACTGCTCAGTGGGTATGGGGTCTCCTTTGGGCGTGTTGAAAATGTTTGGAACTAGACAGAGGTGATGGTTGTGCAATATTGCGAACGTTCCAAATGCCACTGAATCGTATACTTTAAGTGGTTCGTTATATATTATATGAATTACACCTCAATTAAAAAAAGATTCATGCAGATGGGAGGACCCCAGAGGGTAAGTCCAAACCTCCAGGGCTGTGTGCCACTCCGTGAGTGTGTCTGTGAGCACTGAGGCCCAGGGGGGGGAGTGAGTGGCAGGGTGGCAGAATGACATTGGTCAGAGGAAACGGGACACACTGCACTCAGAGTGCACGTGTGTCAGTGTGTATGTGTGTATTTATATGAAATACTAGCCATTCGGATTAGGGTAGGATAGATAAGGAAAAACTATATTTTAATGCGGAAGATGTCAGTTGAAAAAAAATGCACAACCTAAAAGTTGAGAGTTATGGGTTTTTTTCGGTGGACTAAGGATTTAAGCCCAGGAGACATCCTCTCAGATAGTTCTGAGTGACTGGTCCAAAGAGGTAAAGGAGGACTCAGGAATATATAGGAGTTTTTGCAAAAGAAACCCCAAACAAACTGGTAGTCCGAACATCAAAAGATAACTGCTAATTAAAGAAAAAACAGACACCTGAGCTTAATGAATTTAGCACTTTTCTATGCACGGGAAGATGCAAGAGTCTGGGCTCATTGAAGTCATTCGTTTGATATTCACCTTAACCATCTAGGGCCAGTATTCTGTTTTTTTAAAAAATTAATTAATTAATTAATTAATTAATTTTTGGCTGAGTTGGGTCTTTGTTGCTGTGCGCTGGCTTTCTCTAGTTGCAGCGAGCGGGGGCTACTCTTTGCTGTGGTGCGCGGGCTTCTCCTTGCGGTGGCTTCTCTTGTTGTGGAGCACAGGCTCTAGGCGCGCGGGCTTCAGTAGTTGCGGCACGCGGGCTCAGTAGTTGTGGCACACGGGCTTAGTTGCTCCGCAGCATGTGGGATCTTCCCGGACCAGGGCTCGAACCCACGTCCCCTGCATTGGCAGGCGGATTCTTAACCACTGCGCCACCAGGGAAGTCCCCACTATTCTGTTTTTCTCCAATCTGAATCCCCTCATGGTGCACAGTCAGGATGGGGCGGGTGGCTGCAGTGCCTGATGGCTTGATGGCCGCAACATCCTTTGTTTACTGATATGGCAGGTAACATTCTCTGTCCACAGTTTGTTAACTGCCAAGTGAATGGTACCAGCAATGGGCTTTGGGACACGTGCCACCGACAACATAGGGTGTCACAGTGCTTTTTTTTTTTTTTTAAACTTGTCTACTCTTGGATACTTCTCAGTTTTGTTTTGTTTTTAATATTTATTTTTTTAGGCTGCACCGGCACACAGGCTTCTTAGTTGTGGCATGCAGGCTCCTTAGTTGTGGCACGCATGCGGGATCTAGTTCCCCGACCAGGGATCGAACCCAGGCCCCCTGCATTGGGAGCATGGAGTCTTACCCACTGGACCACCAGGGGAGTCCCATCACAGTGCTCTTTGCAGAACCCCGGGTTGCTCATGTGTTTTGTCGTCAGCTAGCCGGCCTTCAAGTGGGGAAGTGAGGAGCAGGCAACAAAGGTTTCAGAGAAAGTCATATTCAAAGCATAAAATGGAGAAAATTCATTTGCAACTAATTACTCTGCTGCATTTACCTTAACTGAGTCACCTTAGGTTGCTTTGCACTGAGGAAAGAGCCCCCTGGGCCAACCAGGAGAGCCTCACGCTTCTCAGGGAAGTGGAGAAGTCCTGGGAGAAGCCCTGGGAAGGGCTCAGTCTGGTGACTGAGTTCCCTTTCCTCGAACATGGAAGACTTGAGCGGCAGTGGGAGAACGGGCTGTGGAAGGTGGCGGATTCTAGGCAGGTGAGTGCAGTGAATGGGGATGGCCCCAAGGGAAAAGGTGGAGCCGGCAGTTTCAGGAAACATCCAGTCAGTGAGAGAGTCCAGCTATAGCACCTAGGCTGGGAGTGGGAGAGCAGTAGGGCTGAGAGGAGAGAGGTGGCACAGGCAAGATGGCGCAAGATGGAGGCCAGGTTAAGGAATGTGGGATTTACCTGGGCAAGTGGTTGCCACGTGTCAGCAGGCATCGGACTCACAGATGGCTGGAGCCCTCCCCGGGATTCTGTAGGTCTGGGGTGGGGCCTGAGAATTTGCATTTCTAACAAGCTCCCAGTTGATGCTGGTACTGCTGGTCTGGGTACCGCACTTAGAGAACCAATGACAGGCGGTGTGGAACCAGGACCCATTGTTAGTAGGGGATAAACTTGGGAACCACTGGTGACCACTGGGTATGGCTGTGAGAGCAGTTACTTGTTAAATCAGGTGGTTTTACTGCTCAATCAATCTCAAGTCTCAGTAGATCTTTAGCCCCCAGATGCTCAACCTGCTAATGAAAAAAATCTCCGAGGCCACTGTTGTATTTTGACGACCACAGCCTTTCTTGGTATGAAGTTTCCCCAACTCCACATTAGGGGCTCTAGCCTCACAAGAGATTTTTATGTCCCTTCCAGGGCTGAAGAAGAAGTCTAGAAAAATGTTGTTTCTGTGCTTAAAGTGCTGAGACATTTGAGCTCAGATCCTTTCCGGAAATGTCAGTGATTATTGGGTCAGAATGTTTCTCGAACTCTGGACACATTTTTAAGACCCCCACCCCCCATCCAATATCCTCCTACAGAAATACAGCTTCTCCAGGTGTGCATCGAACGCTTGCTTCTTTGCAGCCAGCCGAGTCTGTAGCTAAGGGAAAAAGCCGTCGTACCCTTGGTTTCAAAAGGTTTTGAAATGCTAATTCGCAGCCCTGAAATATTCTGACAGCCTTATTCAGGGCCATCAGGCACCTTGATTTCTTACAGTAGTATGAAAGGTAAATTGCTGCTACCCAGGAAGTCACCCTGCTTTTCATGAGAAAGCTCAGGAAAATAGCACATAAAATTATGTGCAGGCATTACATTTCAGGTATCACGTGATGAGGATATCTGACACCCAGTATATCCGTAGGTGTGACAGTGTCAGCTCATAGTAGAAGTCTAATAGATTTGCCAGCATTGCCTTTCTGTTAGAAAAAAGATACAGGGTTGTGACGAACATTTTCAGAATTTGTTCCACGTTCTATCTAAAATCCGAAAGCGCATCTTTTTGAACTACTTTTCTATTTCCACTGAGAAATTCTGTTCCAGAGATGAGGCTATCAGGGCCTTTTTTTTTTTTTTTAAAGGAAAGACTCTAATTTTCATGCATCCTGCAGCCTTTTATAGATGTCGTCATTAATGCCTTTTATAGATGTCATTAATGCCTTTTATAGATGTCATTAATGCCTTTTATAGATGTCATTAATGCCTTTTAAAGCTTTTTGATATTTTGCCACAAAAAGTACAAAATGGTGTTTCTGTATGGTCCAAGCTCAAAGGCGGGATTTAGTCCACAATCTAAAGGTTCCATGCTCTGCTGTGAAGGAAGTTAGCCTGTGTGTTTAGCGGAGTAAAGACTCTCTATTTTTTTTTTAATATTTATTTATTTATCTGGCCGCGCTGGGTCTTAGTTGCGGCATGTGGGATCTAGTTCCCTGACCAGCGATCGAACCCGGGCCCCCGGCATTGGGAGTGTGGAGTCTTAGCCACTGGACCGCCAGGGAAGTCCCAAGAATCTCTTTTAGCCAAGACTGAAGGAGCCATTGCCATAGCCCAGTGCTCATGGGAACGAGAGAAATCCATCTGGTCACTTTGCCCAGGGGTTTCCAGTATGATTTAAGTATTTTTTTCAGTCATGAGTGGGATGTAATACAGAGCATCGTAAGTTACGAGACCCCTCATTGGGCTGTTTCTTGTTCAGGATCTAGTGGGTAGTTGTGGTTTGTTGCTGCCCTTGGTTGAGTAGGAAAGAGGGGTTATGTTGTCTTGTAGGGATGTAGAAACCAAGTCATTGGGGAGGAAAATGAGTGTACTGAGTAAATAATCCTGTTTACCTTGCTGATTACAGTAATGGGTTAGGGCTGTTTGCATATAAATCCATGCATCCATCCATCCGTTTCCTGCCTAGCCGTCTCTCCTGGCTACTCCTCCTCTAACTGTCCTCCACGTCTAGGAGTTCACCCCAGAGTTCTCTCCTCTCTGTGTGCCACGCCTTCTCTCTATAGGTGACCTCCTCCTTTCTCTTGGCTTTACAGCAAGCCGTGTAAAGCCCCTGTGTCACCTCTCTGGCCTGACTTCTCTTCCAAGCTTCAACCCCACCAACCCCTTTTTCTCACCTCCACTTGGCTATCTAATAGGGACTTCAGGTTGCTCAGACTACATAGGAGAGTTATCCTCAGTTCTCAATTCCTGGGAATTCCCTGGTAGTCCAGCGGTTAGGACTTCGTGCTCTCAGTGCCGAGGGCCCGGGTTCAATCCCTGGTTGGGGAACTAAGGTCCCATAAGCCACAAGGTACAGCAAAAAAAAAAAAAAGAAAAATCTCAATTCCTCTTTCTCTCTCACCCCACATCCTCCAATCAAGTCAGCGCTGAGTCTGATCAGTACTTTCCAAAATATTTCTAAGCTGTCTATTTCATGTCGTCTCTCAGGCTACGCCCGAAGCCTCTTCCTTGTTCTCCTGCTTTCTCTCCTGCCCTGGTTTGATCCATTTCTACAACTGCAGCAGGGAAAATGTGAACCCTCTGCTTTAACCCGAGTGGCCGCCGTGGCACTGCCATTCAGACCCCTTCCCTGCTGGTGTGATGCCAGCCTCCGTCTGCTTGTGCCTTCCCCTCACTGCAGCCAGGCTGGCCTCCCGTCTTTAGACTCGCTGAGCTCCAACCTGCCGTTTTCTCTCTCCCTTTGGCTGTTTTTTCTTATTCCTTGGATTTCAGCTCAGATGCCTTACTAAGAGAGGCCTTCCCTGACCCCCACGCACCCAGATTGTCAGGGTGTCTCGTTTTCACCATCTGAAATTATCTCATCTTCATATTTGTTCATTTGATGCCTGTCTCCTGACACTAGACTGAAAGTGCTGTCAGGGCAGCCGCTGAGTCTACTTTGAGGTCTCTCTGTCCTCGTCCTGGGACCAGGCCTGGGTGCAGCGTGTGAGCTCAGTAAAAATCTGCACTCACCGAAGGAAGGGAAGGTGTGAATGGCCACGAGCAGGACGCTGCGCTGGGCGCCTGCCAACCTGTGGATTGTGCCCAAGTGCTAGGGAAGTATGTGGGCATTTAAACACTTTATCATTTACTGCCAAGTTCCAACCAAGGTGTGAGAGCCTGATTTAAACAAATCATGACAATATACAAAGTTGACCATAAATGCACAAACTTCTCATTTATCATTTTGCTAATCCCAGCTCCTCTGCTCAGTTATCTACCTTTAGCCTGAGATTATGTACATTCGTCTGTGTCTGGAGAAAGGGGGAGAATATATATATACCTGTAGAGGAGTGCAGTACAACAGACACCTTAATGTGGAGGTATGCATGAGCCCTTAAAAACGGGTAAAGTGCCGTGAGATATTTTATTGTCTGATTAAGAAAATCGCTCGTTGTATTAAAGACCTCACAAGCTTGCACTGATGTTGGTTGCGTTCCGTGTGGCTCAAACAGAGGAAATGCAATAGCAGATATTCAGAATGGTTGAATCGAACCCATGCATCGTGTAAGGCAATAGTCTGGAGAATGGAATATTGGCAGGGCTGCAGATGGACATGGCAGTGACTCTTAGGGTTTTCATTATAATAAAGACGTTTGTTAGCGGAGTAAGGCACGTTCGAGTGAATCACATGCTGCGTGCATTCATTCACACACCCGCTGTGCACTGGCACACTGCCACCTGAGTTGCCTTCTTCTGAGATTCTGATTCTCCATCCCAGTCTTTTACAGAATCACGTCCAAAGTCTTTTGTGTGGAATTGGAAGCCCTTTCCAGTCTTTCCCAAATGCCCATCTTTCTAACTTCATTAACTACCTCCTGTGTCCCACTGGGCTTGCGCTGCACAGGCCCCCTTGGTCCTGGGTCTGGAGTTCTTCCAGGCGGCTCTGCCTGGCTATAGCCCCTCAACGGGAGAGATGCGGGAGGGGGAAGAACGTGATGTCCATGGCCCCTCAGCCAGGATGCTCCTGCCCAGGTGCTAGATGCTCCGGTGCAAACGCACTCACTTGCTTGCCTCCGTGGAGCTCAGATTATGTCTTCCAGCACAAAATCTTTTTTTTTTTTTAACATTTTTATTGGAGTATAATTGCTTTACAATGTTGTCTTACTTTCTGCTGTAAAACAAAGTAAATCAGCTATATGTATACATATATCCCCATATCCCCTCCCTCTTGTGTCTCCCTCCCACCCTCCCTATCCCACCCCTCTAGGTGGTCACAAAGCACTAAGCTGATCTCCCGTGTGATGCAGCTGCTTCCCACTAACTGTCTGTTTTACATGTGGTAGTGTATATATGTCCATGCCACTCTCTCACTTCGTTCCAGCTTACCCTTCCCCCTCCCCATGTCCTCAAGTCCATTCTCCACGTCTGCGTCTTTATTCCTGTCCTGCCCCATGGTTCTTCAGAACCTTTTTTTTTTTTTTAGATTCTATATATATGTGTTAGCATACGGTATTTGATTTTCTCTTCCTGACTTACTTCACTCTGTATGACAGACTCTAGGTCCATCCACCTCACTACAAATAACTCAATTTCGTTTCTTTTCATGGCTGAGTAACATTCCATTGCATATATGTGCCACATCTTCTTTATCCATTCATCTGTCGACGGACACTTAGGTTGCTTCCATGTCCTGGCTACTGTAAATAGAGCTGCAATGAAC
Organism: Delphinus delphis; assembly: GCF_949987515.2. Classification (NCBI taxonomy): domain Eukaryota; kingdom Metazoa; phylum Chordata; class Mammalia; order Artiodactyla; family Delphinidae; genus Delphinus; species Delphinus delphis. The sequence goes on from NC_082701.1 coordinate 52,015,709, forward strand.
ATTGTGGTACATGGCTCTTTTTGAATTATGGTTTCTCAGGGTATATGCCCAGGAGTGGGATTGCTGGGTCATATGGTAGTTCTGTTTTTAGTTTTTTAAGGAACCTCCATACTGTTCTCCATAGTGGCTGTATCAACTTACATTCCCACCAGTAGTGCAAGAGGGTTCCCTTTTCTCCACACCCTCTCCAGCATTTATTGTTTGTAGATTTTTTGATGATGGCCATTCTGACCGGTGTGAGGTGACACCTTTTTGTTGTTTTGATTTGCATTTCTCTAATGATTAGTGATGTTGAGCATCCTTTCGTGTGTTTGTTGGCAATCTGTATATCTTCTTTGGAGAAATGTCTGTTTAGGTCTTCTGACCATTTTTGGATTGCGTTGTTTGTTTTTTTGATGTTGAGCTGCATGAGCTGCTTGTATATTTTGGAGATTAATCCTTTGTCAGTTGCTTCATCTGCAAATATTTTCTCCCATTCTGAGGGTTGTCTTTTCATCTTGTTGACGGTTTCCTTTGCTGTGCAAAAGCTTTTAAGTTTCATTAGGTCCCATTTGTTTATTTTTGTTTTTATTTCCATTTCTCTAGGAGGTGGGTCAAAAAGGATCTTGCTGTGATTATGTCATAGAGTGTTCTGCCTTTGTTTTCCTCTAAGAGTTTTATAGTGTCTGGTCTTACATTTAGGTCTTTAATCCGTTTTGAGTTTATCTTTGTGTATGGTGTTAAGGAGTGTTCTAATTTCATTCTTTTACATGTAGTTGTCCAGTTTTCCCAGCACCACTTACTGAAGAGGCTGTCTTTTCTCCACTGTATATTCTTGCCTCCTTTATCAAATATAAGGTGACCATATGTGCATGGGTTTATCTCTGGGCTTTCTATCCTATTCCATTGATCTATATTTTTGTTTTTGTGCCAGTACCATACTGTCTTGATTACTGTAGCTTTGTAGTATAGTTTGAAGTCGGGGAGCCTGATCCCTCCAGCTCCATTTTTCTTTCTCAAGATTGCTTTGGCTATTCGGGGTCTTTTGTGTTTCCATACAAATTGTGAATTTTTTTGTTCTGGTTCTGTGAAAAATGCCATTGGTAGTTCGATAGGGATTGCATTGAATCTGTGGATGGCTTTGGGTAGTATAGTCATTTTCACAATGTTGATTCTTCCAATCCAAGAACATGGTATATCCCTCCATCTGCTTGTATAATCTTTAATTTCTTTCATCAGTGTCTTATAGTTTTCTGCATACAGGTCTTTTGTCTCCTTAGGTAGGTTTATTCCTAGGTATTTTATTCTTTTTGTTGCAGTGGTTAGTGGGAGTGTTTCCTTAATTTCTCTTTCAGATTTTTCATCATTAGTGTATAGGAATGCAAGAGATTTCTGTGCATTAATTTTGTATCCTGCTACTTTACCAAATTCATTGATTAGCTCTAATAGTTTTCTGGTAGCATCTTTAGGATTCTCTGTGTATAGTATCATGTCATCTGCAAACAGTGACAGTTTTTCTTCTTTTCCGATTTTAATTCCTTTTATTTCTTTTGCTTCTCTGATTGCTTTGGCTAAAACTTCCAAAACTGTGTTGAATAATAGTGGTGAGAGTGGGCAGCCTTGTCTTGTTCCTGATCTTAGTGGAAATGGTTTCATTGCTTCACCATTGAGAATGATGTTGGCTGTGGGTTTTTCATATATGACCTTTATTATGTTGAGGTAAGTGCCCTCTATGCCTACTTTCTGGAGGGTTTTTATCATAAATGGGTGTTGAATTTTTTGAAAGCTTTTTCTGCATCTGTTGAGATTATCATATGGTTTTTCTCCTTCAGTTTGTTAATATGGTGTATCACATGGGCCCAGCCGCTCCGTGGCATGTGGGATCTTCCTGGACTGGGGCACGAACCCATGTCCCCTGCATTGGCAGGCGGACTCTCAACCACTGCGCCACCAGGGAAGCCCAACAGTTAGGTTGTTTATTTGAGATTTTTCTTGTTTCTTGAGGCAGGGTTGTATTGCTATAAACTTCCCTCTTAGAACAGCTTTTGCTACATCCCACAGGTTTTGGGTCGTCATGTTTTCTTTTTTTTAATAAATTTATTTTATTTATTTATTTTTGGCTGTGTTGGGTGTTCGTTGCTGTGTGCGTTGTTTCTCTAGTTGCGGTGAGCGGGGGCTACTCTTCGTTGTGGTGCACAGGCTTCTCATTGCGGTGACCTCTCTTGTTGTGGAGGACAGGCTCTAGGAGCATGGGCTTCAGTAGTTGTGGCACGCAGGCTCATTAGTTGTGGCTCCTGGCTCTAGAGCACAGGCTCAGTAGTTGTGGCACACATGCTTCATTGCTCCGCAGCATGTGGGATCTTCCTGGACCAGGGCTCGAACCTGTGTCCCCTGCATTGGCAGGCAGATTCTTAACCACTGAGCCACCAGGGAAGCCCCTCGTGTTTTCACTGTCATTTGATTCTAGGTATTTTTTAATTTCCTCTTTGATTTCTTCAGTGATCTCTTGGTTTTTTAGTAGTGTATTGTTTAGCCTCCATGTATTTGTATTTTTTACAGTTTTTTTCCTGTAATTGATATCTAGTCTCATAGCACTGTGGTCGGAAAAGATACTTGATACAATTTCAATTTTCTTAAATTTACCAAGGCTTGATTTCTGACCCAAGATATGGTCTATCCTGGAGAATGTTCCATGAGCACTTGAGAAGAATGTGTATTCTGTTGTTTTTGGATGGAATGTCCTATAAATATCAATTAAGTCCATCTTGTTTAATGTGTCATTTAAAGCTTGTGTTTCCTTATTTATTTTCATTTTGGATGATCTGTCCATTAGGGAAAGTGGGGTGTTAAAGTCCCCTACTATTATTGTGTTACCGTCCATTTCCCCTTTTATGGCTGTTAGCATTTGCCTTATGTGTTGAGGTGCTCCCATGTTGGGTGCATAAATATTTAGAATTGTTGTATCTTCTTCTTGGATTGATCCCTTGATCATTATATAGTGTTCTTCTTTGTCTCTTGTAATAGTCTTTATTTTAAAGTCTATTTTGTCTGATATGAGAATTGCTACTCCAGCTTTCTTTTGATTTCCACTTGCATGGAATATCTTTTTCCATCCCCTCACTTACAGTCTGTATGTGTCCCTAGGTCTGAAGTGGGTCTCTTGTAGACAGCATATATACGGGTCTTATTTTTGTATCCATTCAGCCAGTCTATGTCATTTGGTTGGAGCATTTAATCCTTTTACCTGTAAGATAATTATCGATATGTATGTTCCTATTACCATTTTCTTAATTGTTTTGGGTTTGTTATTGTAGATCTTTTCCTTCTCTTGTGTTTCCTGCCTAGAGAAGTGCCTTTAGCATTTGTTGTAGAGCTGGTTTGGTGCTGCTGAATTCTCTAGCTTTTGCTTGTCTGTAAAGGTTTTAATTTCTCCATTGAATGTGAATGAGATCCTTGCTGCGTAGAGTAATCTTGGTTGTAGGTTTTTCCCTCTCATTGCTTTAAATATGTCCTGCCACTCCCCTCTGGCTTGCAGCGTTTCTGCTGAAAGATCAGCTGTTAATCTTATGGGGATTCCCTTGTGTGCTATTTGTTGTTTTTCCCTTGCTGCTTTTAATATGTTTTCTTTGTATTTAATTTTTGATAGTTTGATTAATATGTGTCTTGGCATGTTTCTCCTTGGATTTATCCTGTATGGGACGCTCTGCGTTTCCTGGACTTGATTGACTATTTCCTTTCCCATATTAGGGACATTTTCAACTATAATCTCTTCAAATATTTTCTCAGTCCCTTTCTTTTTCTCTTCTTCTTCTGGGACCCCTATAATTTGAATGTTGGTGCATTTAATGTTGTCCCAGAGGTCTTTGAGGCTGTCCTCAATTCTTTTCATTCTTTTTTCTTTATTCTGCTCTGCAGTAGTTATTTCCACTATTTATCTTCCTGGTCACTTATCCGTTCTTCTCCCTCAGTTATTCTGCTATTGATTCCTTCTAGAGAATTTTTAATTTCATTTATTGTGTTGTTCATCATTGTTTGTTTGCTCTTTAGTTCTTCTTAAGTCCTAGTTAAATGTTTCTTGCATTTTCTCTCTTCTATTTCCAAGATTTTGGATCATCTTTACTATCATTACTCTGAATTCTTTTTCAGGTAGACTGCCTATTTCCTCTTCATTTGTTAGGTCTGGTGGGTTTTTATCTTGCTCCTTCATCTGCTGTGTGTTTTTCTGTCTTCTCATTTTGCTTATCTTACTGTGTTTGGGGTCTCCTTTTTGCAGGCTGCAGGTTCGTAGTTCCTGTTGTTTTTGGTGTCTGCCCCCAGTGGGTATGGTTGGTTCAGTGGGTTGTGTAGGCTTCCTGGTGGAGGGGACTGGTGCCTGTGTTCTGGTGGATGAGGCTGGATCTTGTCTCTCTGGTGGGCAGGACCACGTCCAGTGGTGTGTTTTGGAGTGTCTGTGAACTTAGTATGATTTTAGGCAGCCTCTCTGCTAATGGGTGGGGTTGTGTTGCTGTCTTGCTACTTGTTTGGCATGGGGTGTCCAGCACTGGAGCTTGCTGGTCATTGAGTGGAGTTGGGTCTTAGCCTTGAGACGAGATCTCTGGGAGAGCTCTCGCCTATTGATATTACGTGGGGCTGGGAGGTCTCTGGTGGTCCAGTGTCCTGAACTCGGCTCTCCCACCTCAGAGGCTCAGGCCTGACACCTGGCTGGAGCACCAAGACCCTGTCAGCCACACGGCTCAAGTTGACTGTGGAGATTTAACCTGCTGCTCCTGAGGCTGCTGGGAGAGACTTACCTTCCTCTTCTTTGTTCACAGAGCTTCTGGGGTTCAGCTTTGGATTTGGCCCCGCCTCTGCGGGTAGGTCACCCTCTGGTGTCTTTTGGGAAGTCTGAGGTCTTCTGCCAGCGTTCAGTAGGTGTTCTGTAGGAGTTGTTCCACACGTAGATGTATTTCTGATGTATTTGTGCGGAGGAAGGTGATCTCCACGTCCTACTCCTCTACCATCTTGAAGGTCCTCTTCCCAGCGCAAAGTCTTAGTGTTTCATTGGAGGCACGTAATAAAGGCATATTGGTTGGATAAAGGCCAAGGGAAAAAGGGATTGATGAGCTTATGTTAATACCTCTTTGGTGTGAATAGAGTCAGATTTATTCCCTAGTTAAGGCCTTTTTTAATAGGCCTTTTCTTTCTTTTTTTTTTTTTGCGGTACACGGGCCTCTCACTGTTGTGGCCTCTCCCGTTGTGGAGCACAGACTCCGGACGCGCAGGCTCAGCGGCCATGGCTCACGGGCCCAGCCGCTCCGCGGCATGTGGGATCCTCCCGGACCGGGGCACGAACCCGTGTCCCCTGCATCGGCAGGCGGACTCTCAACCACTGCGCCACCAGGGAAGCCCTAGGCCTTTTCTTACTCTAGAGCCTTGGGAGAGAACAGTGTGTCAACCTCAAGTTTTCAGAGGGTGATCTGAGATGCAGGAAGGGGAAGTGGCTGGTTTCCAGATCACGTGGCTGCAATACAGACAGATGCCTAGTTCTCTCTCTGGCTGATGCCCCACATGTGGACAAGTACCCACCTCTCTGTGACTAGAGGCGTAAGCGAGTCTGCCTTTCAGAGTAGGACGCTGACTTTTCCTATCTTCAGAAACAGCCTCTGACAACAAGGTCCTGCTGTGTAGCACAGGGAACTATAGTCGATACCCTGTGATAAACCATGAAAAAGAATGGAGATATATGTATATGTATATATATATCTGAATCACTTTGCTGTACAGCAGAAATTAACACAACATTGAAAATCAACTATACGCCAATAAAACAAATAAACAAACAAACAGCCTCTGGCTTCCCAGCCTGGCTTCTTCCACTGCTTGGGAAGACCCCATACCAAGAGCTCCACGTTGATGGATTTCACAATCCTTTAGGAATTTTAGGCTGCTGACACTTTTTTCAACTGTTAAATTTGAACCTCTTAGACGCCAAAACCTCACTTCCTCTCCCAGGAAATTTCCTATTAAAACGTTTGAAAGGGGTATTCAACTAGGTTATAGTTATGGGAATTTTTTAAAAAGTGAGTGGAGAAATCTAGAAAAGAGTGGATATAGGTATACGTATGACTGATTCACTTTTCTGTACAGCAAGAAACTAACACAACCTTGTAAAGCAACTATACTCCAATAAAAATCACTTTAAGAAAATAAAATGGGATAATAACATGGACCAAAAAAAAGAGTGGAAATTAAGTTTTCGGGAGATTTCTTTCTGGTCTTCTTGAAAGATCAGTTGAATTTCCACTTTACTGACTTGTTATTCCAAAGCAGAAGAATGAACATTCTTTTTCTTTCATATTTCATAATTCAAAAGCCCTCAGCAGACTCTGCATATAAACTGTTTTGGTTTGAGTATGGAGTAATCACTTTCACTTTGTTACAAACAAAATAATGGAGCCAAGGAGGTCATTTCCTTTTCGAGAAGAGTTTGAATCTTCTGCGTGGCATCCTTCCTGAAACTTCTCACGTTCTCCTTGTTGGAGGTCTTGCCTTGTCTGCTTCTCAGGAGCCTAGCTTCTTGTCACCAACAGGGATTTGGGGACAGAAGGGCCAAAAGGCATCTTTTTTTTTTTTTTTTGGCTACACTGTGCAGCATGTGGAACTTCCCCAACCAGGGATCGAACCCACACCCTCTGCAGTGGAAGTGCAGAGTCTTAACCACTGGATCGCCAGGGGATTCCCCAAAAGGCATCTTGAGGTAAGAATGTCTATAATGGAAAAGAATCTGAAAACGAGTAGGTACGTATACACGTATATACGTATATGTGTATATATACACACGCATATATATAACTGAATCACTTTGCTGCACGCTTGAAACTAACACAACATGGTAAATGAACTAGACTTCAATAAAAAATGAATAAAATAATTTTTTTAAAGTATGAAATAAAAAAATTATGAAAGTCAAATACTCCTCTTAATTACTAGCATGAATTCAGTCCCCCCCCACATGTTAAGGATAGTGACAAAAATCACTTACTTAGTAATGAGGCTTCATGTGTTGCTTATAACAGATGAACATTGATTCTTTTTTCTTTTGTGGAATATTAATAAACATATTAACAGAAAAAATAAATGCATGAACTCTTGGAAAGCCAAACTAATTCAGGTATTAGCTCTTAAGCTGGAACCAGTTTGTAAAAATGCCAGTAACTGCAGGAAAAGAGTAAGCCTAAGATAGGTACTAGAGGTTGAATATTTTGGTTTTCTTTACAGATGGTCTTAAATAAATTACTTAACATAGAAAAAAAAAAAAAAAAGAATGTCTAAGAATCCAAGCAGAAGTATTGCACGGGGCTCCCAGTTACTCCTGAGGAAGAAAGACTGGTGAGGTTGACCCCCCCAACGTTAAGAAAACGTTTGAAGTTTGCTCCCCTATTTATGGCCCTAATATGTTCCACCATTGCCTCCCTGGCTGAGTGCACCAAACCCTGTGTCATGCCACCGGCAAAATGGACCATCCTCCTGGGAGGGGATTGGTGGGTAACCCAGATAGAAGCCGGCAGCCTTTCGGGAGAAAAGAGTGAGCTAGTCCAGCTATGTTTCCACACACGTGGTCGAGAGCTTTTACGGCCAAAGCACATGGGGAATGTTATACTTGCATCTTCTTAGTAGGCTGTGTGGTCTCTTGGGCTTAGAGGTAGGACTTCTGTGCCAGAATGTCTAGGCTCGAACCTTACTTCTGTCACGTACTAGCTCTGTGATGTTGGGCCAGTGTCTCAGCTTTGCTGTGGCTCAGGTTCTCCTTCTGTCTATTGGAGGCGACAGTAATGCCCCCCTCAGATGGTTGCTGTGAATTAAGTGAGTTACTGCTTGGGACAGTATCTGGTTCACAGCGAGCGTTCAGTAAATGTTGGCGATGAGACTTCTGGGTGGATTTTACTTGAGCCGTTGGTTAGGACGACTCAGAAAATTTCGTCTGTGGTTGTTTCCCCCCTTCCAGAAAGGAGGTTTGTCTTAACTCACTTCACTCTTTAGAGAGGTCACAGAGACAGGGGGATTGACACGCAGCAATCCCGGCCCCTTTAGCCCGACCCCCTGCAACTTTGGAAAAGTGCCTTGTGATGAAAAGTTGGCATTAGAACCTGAATCTCTCACCTCCTCGTCCAGCGTGTTTACCGCTGATCTGAGCTGCCACGGATTTGCAGCTCACTTTTCAGAGAAGGGTGCTTTGTGCATCGCTTGGTGGAGGCTAGACCCACCGTCGGGGCTTCGCGAGACTTCTGGGATGCTCTGTTTCAAAATGTCCCTGCTGTATGTGACAGCCACATGGCTTCCCCTGAGCGCTCTCCTGTGGTCCTCTGCTTACCCCGCACCCCACAGACCTCAGCTCCTCCAGCCTCTTGGAACTTTCCGTGTGGAGAGAATTGCCACAAACCACTATGGCTGTAGGGCTCATGGCCCCAGCTCTCTTCCACCTCCGTCAGCTGCCTGAAGGAGTCTGCTCTCGGGGGACACAGATCTCATTTTGATGTAACATGGATTGACTGAACACAGATACCCTCGGACGGAGTGATTTTTCTGTAGTATTTCTCAAGCATGTGAAGGGCAGCCTCTGGAACCACCACATTAAGCTCCGGACATGGTCCAAGGTTTGCTCTAAGCCTGTTTTGATCACTTTTCTAATATAGTGATGTCTTCACATTCTCACTAATTAGACTGCGTAATCCCTCTGTTCTACTCTGTTTGACCTTTATCTTAAATTAAAATTTTTCTGTGAGGTGGGAAGACGAACAAAGCCCCTTTGAGGCGCCTGCAAAGACAAAAATGTATTAAAATGAACGATAGTTTCTATGTCCGGCACTGTCATACCTCACAGAGGCCAAAAGACTTCGCTTAGCCCCGACTCGCGGTCTAAGGATGTGCCCACCTGCTTGCCAAGGCGGAGGGAGACCCCCATGCGTGCGCTTCAGCCAGCAGCCTGGTATGGAGGTTTGGGGGCGATGTGGCAATCACACGGGGGCCGATTTCACTTGTGTTGTTTTCCCTACACCCTTGAAAGGGACATAAACTGCAAACATATGTCTCCAAAGTCACGTCTGGGCCTTGTTTCCCTCCAGAATTCCTGAGACACTCTGAGTCCCGGCTTGAAATCTGAATGGGTACTGGGGTTTGACCGAGTGGTGGGGTGTGAGAGGTTGCCTTATGTGGTGTCTCCGTGTCACAGCGCCTAGAAGATGTTGCCATTTCAGCATCCCTGAGGAGGGATCAGAGAACCTGGAGAGGCCTTGAGGCTGGGCGTGTGTGTGGTCTGAGCAGACAGGCAACTCTGAAAGATGGGAAGGAAGCCAGGGCAGACCCGGAGCTGTCTGCCCTTCACCCAGCCAAGGTCTGTGTCTCTTGGCCCCAAGGGGAGCACCTTGCCGTGTGACCCGTCACTTCCTGGGTGTCTGCACCCTCACCCCAGCTTTGCAGCTCTCCAGCCTCTCACCAGCCGCCTCCCAGTGGCCCTGGAGCCTGGGTTCTTCGCTGTTTTTTCAAGTTAGCACCACACCCTTGGACTGTCTGCCAAGAAGGACCATTGTTCATGAGAATTCCTTGCGAGTTCCAGCTAACCCTTAGATGCACTGTTCTGGGGTTGGGCCCTGAGTTATTCCTTGTCTTTCCTAAGCCCCCCTCTTCCTGACTTACCTTCTCCGCAACCTGACGTCTCATCAAGCCTCCTTTTGTGGTCCGAAAAGCTTTAAGAGGCAGGCAGGGGTGTGGAGGTGAAGCCCTCCAGGGAAACCTAAAGTGGCTGCTTGACCTGGGCTCCAGAGCAGCTCTGCAGTCAGGCTGAGAAGGATGTCAGGTGGTTTCAGGGGAGGGGTCGGTGCGGAGCACCATGGAATGAGTGGAAGGGGGGGTGGGGTGGGAATAAGAGGAAGGTTAGGAGTGAAAACCAGTCTTCCCCCCTCCCAGAATTGAGCTGATTAACCTGTAGAAATGGAGGCCCCGCCAAGCCCAACTTCCTTGTTTCCAGAAACCTTGACACAGAGGCCCCGTTTCTGGCAGAAGCCCGTCCCCATCAGAGGAACCGGCGAAGCAGCTGCTGTGATTTTCTTTTTCCTCTCCTTTCTGGCAATCCCGAGTGGGACTGTTTACTTTTTTCTTCCCCTTTCCTTCCCCACCCTCCCATAGCAGGGAGTTGGTTCTGGTTAATGTTGAAGATCATAACATGATTACCCCAAAGTCTCATGAAATTAAATCACTTTTCTTCAAAGAGAAACGGGTGGGGGGACCGTCTGGCTGGTAGGCCAGCGAGGGACGAACGGATATTGAAAGCAGGCTGGCAGCGGCGCTTTGCTCGGGAGGCCGGGCGAGGAGGAGGCTGCAGTGGCCGTGCACGGGGCCCGGCTCTGCAAACAGTGGCCTGGAGGGGCCAGCTCTCCCACCTGGGTCCCCGGCACCTGCCTCCCGAGTGCAGGGAACGGGGGCGGGAGAGGCCGAAGGAGCCTGCGGGCTGGTTCGGAGAGCTGAACCCGAGAGTGAGTCATCTGGGAAGAAACTGAACTCTTACAGCAAGCCCCCGTGAGGCTTCTCCATCACCTCCTGCCCTGGGAGTTCATTAGATCAGGGCACAGATTTGAGGGCAGCTTTCCCACCGGGAGAGCCTGGCATGGAAACCTCAGTCTTCTCGAGAAAGGTGCTGATGTCCCGTTTGTGTTAGGCTGGGGGCACGTATGTGTCTTTGCTTGGGTTAGATTTTCACAGACTCGTCACACTTTAGGGGTGGAGAGGTTGCTCCAGGTTCTCCAGCGTCTGACCTCGCACTCACTGCAGGAATCCGCTTTGCATTTAACCCCAACGAGGAACGCTCAGGCTTTGCTTCATCCCCTCCAGGGGTGCGTGTGTGCCCTCTTCCGAGGCCAGTTCTTGGAGAGAGATTCTGCGAATTGCACCTGTTGGTTCGGGCGTGCCTTCCGGGGACGTGGGGCGCAGTGGTCCAGGGTGATCGGGGACTGACACCAAGGAGGTGCTTGGCAAGTCGGTGCTTGCCGTGAACGTGGCCGCGCTTTGTCTTCTGTGTACCAGCCTGTCGGGGTTCTCAGTTTTCCTTGGTGCGGTGGGTTCAGCTCCCTCACTCCCCACCCTGGCTGTTTTCCTAAGCTGGTTCTCCCTCATTTTTCATGGGTCTTGCAAGGGAGACAGGAAAGAGGGAAGCCATTTGGAAACAGGACCTGGAAGACTCCTGATTCACGTTGCCAGGGGCCCAGGACCCTGAGTTCTTTGTTCGGGGACGGTGACCAGCTCGAGAGGCCCAGGAGTGGGTGGAAATGTTGAGTGAAGACTTCAGATGGGTCTGCCGGCACCGAGAGCCAGAGGGCAACGCTGGGGCACCAAGGGGAGCATCAGAGAGAAGGTAGTCGTGCCGGCTGCTCGCTCGCGACATTGACGTCGAACCAGCACAGGAAGGAAGGAGGCTGGCGACGGCGGTGGCATGTAAGTTCAGCAGTTGCATTTTCCAGAAGGATTCGGGATGGGACTCGGCCAGCTCACTCCGGTCGGAGCTCGGGGCTGTGACTCATTCCCGTCAAGGGTCACCGAGTGTCTCTCTGCACACGGCCTTGGGCTGAACCCCTCACCTGGCCGGCCTTCTCAAAAATGTGTCATTCCTTACGAGGCCGAGGCGTGGAGCTGGTGAGTGGGTGTGCACATCAGTGGAAATTCATCTCTGGTGCTGGAAAAACAACTCCAAGTTCATGACTCGTTGGCCTCAGAGGTGTGACTGTTAAGGAGGGAGCCGACTTTTTTGCTTTGCACCAAGCAGACCTGAGCTGACAGGTCCAGAGGAGTGTCCTGTCCACTGGAGGGGTCCCCCCAGGAGGAGTCACACTTCTTCCACTGGCCCGGAGAGCCGTTTACCAGCCCCATGGGGCAAAGCCAACTTCGCACCTTTGTAGTCACAGTTAGGTTTTTTTTCTTTTTTTTTTTTGCGGTACGCGGGCCCCGCACCACTGTGGCCTCTCCCGTTGCGGAGCCTGTGCTCCGGAAGCGCAGGCCCAGCGACCATGGCCCACGGGCCCAGCCGCTCCGTGGCACGTGGGATCCTCCCGGACCGGGACACGAACCCGCGTCCCCTGCATTGGCAGGCGGACTCTCAACCACTGCGCCACCAGGGAAGCCCCACAGTTTTTATCCAACAGCAACTTCACCCAAGCTTGGTCCCTGAGCCCGTTCACTAGGTTTGACACCCAAAGCTTGGGGCTGGATGTGAAAATGCTGTCCAGCTCCCGGGGTTGAAGCTGCTGCTACCTGGGATATTCAGAAGCCCCGAGGGCAGCTCCCTGAGACAAGTGTTGGAATAAATGAGCAGTCCTCACTCTGTCTCCCCCAGCCTCCAAGGGTCTTACTCAAAGGAATGTGTGACTGTAGAATCTTCCGGCTTGTTAAAAAGGCCTCACCGTGTTGAGGTCAGGCCTAGTTGGTTTGTGTACCAAGAATCGCACTGAGGGGCAGTGTAGCACAGTGATTAAGGATGTGGACTCCGGAGCCGGATGGCCTGAGTTCACATCCCAGCCCCATCACTTAATGGTGGTCATGACCTTGGGCAAGGTATCTACTCTCTCTGTGCCTTAGTGTTTCCATCATATAGAATGAGGCTCTGTAGGAGGCCCATCTGGTTGGTATTAGGATGAGTTGGCCTTGGTAGGTGACTCAGAGTTCCTTGGGTTGAAGTTAGGGAGACCCCCTGGGCTGGGCCATCCCTCAACCCCAGAGTAGCCCTCAGGGTGATGCCAGCAAATCCTGGGGCCCCTGGAGGTATTCTAGAAACTGCTGGTCAAAGCGATGAAATGATTCCCCGGGTCACTCAGCTCGCCTCACTCACGGGGGCTGATGGGAGAGCCTGACACTGTGGATGGTGCCTGACCCCACTGTGTGCTTTGATTCTCGCAAGGGCCACATCCTCCATGAATGAAAGGGGTCCTTCATATCGAAGTGGAATGGAATCAGCCCCGGTGAGCGGCCTGCAGAGTCCCCTGTCCACCCCACCTCACGTGCACATGCACTGGCCTCAGCTGGGAATTCCTTCCAGGCATAGCAATGGGAGTGCTCAGACCCATCCCCTTTACTTTAGACTAGTTCACAGTTACTCATCCTTCAGCGCATCTGACAAATAGAGTCCAAAACGAATACACAGCACCGTGCGTTTTGTGCTATTATTGGTGATACAAGTGATTTTTTTAGGGTATTTTGACAATCAGATATTTTCATCTCCTGTGTGACTTTATCAACCACCTGCCACCATCCAGGGCGGGGCCTCCCTAAGCTAGGGCTCAGGTGTCGTGGCTTCACGCTGTCAGAGGTGCTTTCTTGCTGGGGAATGAGGCTCGCCTGCGTTTGTTCTAGGAGATCCGGTGTGGACCCATCATATTTTCCCGAACGGTGGTGATTTCAAGTACCCAGGTCAGAGTTTTGTGTCCCAGGTGCGGGTCTCAGCATTTTGTTCACATTGCATAGAACTCGGGTTGGGGGCAGGCGGCATTTTTGAAGGTGAAATGCTGGCCACACTGCTGCTTCTCCCCCTCTTTCCTGGAAGTGCTCCCTGCTCTGTTCTGCGGTAGGCAATGGTCAGACAGTTGGGTGAACAGAGGATAGGCGGTGTTACCATTTTCTTTCCTGTTTTGGGCATCTTGGAATTAACAAAGGGAGAGACCAGAGGAAAGAACTGATAACAGCTGGAGATAAATTGTCTCCGAAATGGGGGCAACCAGCTCCAACTCTTGAGTTGGAAATGGAAAAAAAAAAAAGAACAGAAGTGGAAGAAATGAGGTAGATTTTGCCCAGGAAGGGGGACAAGGTTCGGGCTCCATGCTGTGCGAGGAGCAGGCCCAGGAGAACATAAGTTCAGATGCATTCGAGGTGACGGGGAGGGCATCCAGAGGCAACATGGTATTGGAGGTAGAGCCCTGGGCTGGGAGTCAGAAGACTTGGTTTCTGACTCAGGCCACACCACCAGCTCATGTTAGCATTTTGAGAAAGTCACTTCACCCTCCTGAGCCTCAGGGGCCTCACCTGTGAGATGGAGATAAGAACCCGCAGCTCCTTCATGAGGGAGAAGACGAAGACGGCGCACTTTATTTTTAAGGTGTTACGTGAATAATAGTAAAAATAATGACAATGTATCCGGTAGAAACGAAGTGGGGAAAGGTTGGGCAGATGAGCTTTAACGGCTAGTAGAATATCCAGGAAGGTTGGTAAGATGGCGGAGGGGTCATTGGAGAAAATCTAAGGCAGAAGAAATGATGTGTAAACCACCCATCTCTCTGGTCTTAGACAAGTCATCCAAACCCTCCCCCATACAGGAGAGCGGGTGTGGCAGGGCTGCGGCAGCCCCGCCACGGGCTGTAGGTGGTTAGTATTTGTGGAGGCTTTTGGGGCCCTGAGCTCCGTATGAGGAGTGTGAAGGTCATCCCAAGGAAGATGTTTTCCATAACAGGTTTTAGTATCATTACTCAACTCTGCATGCCCATTCCCAGACAGTGGTTAGGCTCTCCTTGTCAACACTCAGTATTCTGTTTGTACTTTTGCCCTTCCCTCCCTCCCTCCCTTCCTGTTTCCCTGTGAACCCTTTCTTGGGGGTACATAGAAACTGACTTGAGGAGGTCTAGGGTACCTCCAGCTGGAAAGAAATTGCACATCTGGGGATGCTTCTGGTGGCTTCTGTGGTCTTAATGGCTCCCCAGCGTCCCCACCACCACACACCAGCCTCGGGCCCTGGGAGAGGAGACCTGCCACCCAAAGCAGGGCCTGAAATGGCAAAGCATTTCAGGAATCCTTTGTGCTGCTGGAAGTGAGGTCCTGATGGAAGGGCCTCCCCTGCAGGCCCCCACCGCCTTGCTGGGGCTGTCACTCCTGCTGGAGGATGGTGGGATCGTCGTCTTCGGGTCAGCAGGGGCCCGGGCGTGAGCCAAGGGCGACTGGGCACCCCCGCCACCTCCCACCCCTCCCCACCCCAGCTGCCTCTTCAGTGCCTGAGATGCTTCTCCTCGAGCTCTGGTCTTGTTCCAAGGCCTCCGAAGAGTGTCCTGCACAGTGAGGTTGGCTGGGGAGCGTGGCTTCTCCTGCCATGTTCATGGCTGCAGGGTAAGCAGTGTTTCTTTTTCCATGAACACCATCCCCTTCCCCTCACACCTTCTAGCTGCTTCTGGGCGGTGAAGGCGTGGTTCCCCCAGGCAGCCGTGACCCCTGGATCCAACCGAGGTATCCAGTGACCTTGATGACTAAACCAGGTGGCCCTGCTTGACCTCTCCGACCCCTTTGAAACTCCCCACCCTTGGCCTCATGACCACGGTCTCTCCCCACACCCCTGCTCAGGCCTGTCTCTCTCCCTCCTTGTCGCCCTCGTTCCTTAACCCCTGGGTGTGTCCTGAGGTCAGTCCTGCTTCCCACCTAGCCCTCCATACTTCTTATTGCCAAGACTCCATTTATCCTTAGAGCTGAGACAGAAATGGTTCCGAGCTATCCACCCATGTTCTGGCCTCTCTTGAAACATAAGAAATTGCTGTCTTGAACTTAGAACGTTTGAGATCTCATCCATAGACCAAAACGTACTTCCTCTGTGGTCTTCTCCATTTTTACCAACGAGAGTCACCCAGGAGCCCCATGTTGGTCTTTGACCCCTCAAGCAATCCCCAGATCTTGTTGATCATCTCTTTGCAATGTCCCATCTGCACCTGTTCCTTTCCCCTCACACTGCCATCACCCAAGCTCTGTTTACTGGACATGTGACTACTCCTCCCCCAGCTAGTCTCTTTACCTGCCCCCCCTGAGTCCCACCCCCTGCATCCCACCAAATCCCACGGGCCCCACATCCACACTCACGGTCCTAAAGCACCTCCTTCCATCATGAGACATCAACGAGGAAGCAGACGTGCTGGCACAGAGTTCTAGGCTCAGCCTGCCTTTTCTCAAGGTTTTTACTCCTTTGAGGAGAAGATGGATGACAGGCTGGTAAAGTTATGAATGGCAGGAAGCCGGGGTGTTGGGGGTGGGATGGCCATAGGGGAAGTCCTTTAATGTCCCACAGTGGAAGGCAGAAGTTGGCTGGATAATCAAGTAAGTCGGATAAACTTTTAAATATTTGATTTTAACTTCAGACTCGTAAATGTATGTCCATTTGCCAAGCTTTTGATGCGAGGCCAAGACGTTCTCTTTGAGGGTGCGTCTGCTGGTCCTGCGTTCTTTCTGGCGTGGAGGTTGCCCGTGGTACCTCATCTCCAGTTTCATTAAAGTGAAGGGATCCCTTAGAGAAGCTTGTGCAGTTATCTGAGTTCAGCATCTCCTGTTTTTCATAACTGCTCCCCGGTCTTTTCCAAATATCTCCTGCACAGCTCAGTTGACAGCACTTCTCTTGCAAACGTAGTGGCTTCCTTTCGGTGAGTCTTCCCAGTTGAGTTGTTCACGGCCCTTCTCATGCTGTTTTCAGTGGGCGGGGAACCTGCACATCTGGCCGGTGAGAACCAGGCCACCGTGAGCGGCACTCACCTTGCCGTGGACGCTGGTTGGAGGGTCGCACGGAGAGAGCGCGAAGTGTAAGCTACGCCGGCGAGCGCACCCAGTCGAGTTGGGTCGGGAGAGGTTTTCTGTTTTCTGTTTGGATGACAACCAACTGAGACAACCTGCTCAGATGGAACATCTGGGGGATAAATCTGAAGGCTTTGCCATAGGTCCAAAAAATGAATGGCATCATTACATTGGGACGGATCCTTACGTTATCAGGGAGACTTAAGCATTTTAGTTGAAGGAAAGGTTGACGTGAGTCACCCATGGGATGTGGCTGCCCCAGGAAGCTAATGTAATCTTCGGTCACCGACCATCTCCCCAGTACCTTTTCATCCCTCTTCCTCTCTGTACAGCCATGCAGCCCTGGGGAGATTGTCCATGCTTATTGTCCATGCTTTGTCTAATCCAATCTGGGTGGCTCCATCCTTCTTGGTACATAATCCATCAGCACAAAAAATTTCCCTGCCTGTAGGAATTGGTTCAGGAATGTACAGGTGATCTGGTTTGGTCTGAAGAAGCATGGGAGGACATTGGCTGGAGGCATTTATAAGATAGGTTACTCCTGTTTCTCTTATCCTCTTCTGGAAGAGATTCTGGAAGCTGGCCCTCTCTCTTACCTTGGATGGTATGATGTGTGGTTGTGAAGCCCGGAACTGCTGCATCTTTTTTGTCACCGTGAGGGAAACCCACCCAAGGATGATACTGGTACCACAAAGGCCAAGAGAACAGGTAGAGGAAAATAGTCTCTGATGACATCCCTGAGTGAAACCAGCTCCACCTCCTGACCTTTCAGTCACCCAAACCCGTAACATTCTCTTAAGCCATTTTGAGTTTAGTTGAGTCGGCACGGGGAGAATCTCAGTTGCCATGGAGATGAGAGCCCTTGCTTCCTACAGGGGTGACACATATGTGTGGAATATTGCATTGGCTTCTGGGCCTTGGTCTTTCAGGGGCACATTGAGGAGCTGCAGAGTGGCTTACAGAGAGCTTCTAGGCTGGGGAAGGGATATGGAATCCAGATTTGAAAAGCATATACAACGGGGGCGACAATGCACTTCTTTGTATAGATTCCTAATGGCACTTCTTTAAACGGAAAGCTCACCACGTACAGTTTTTGAAAGGATAAGGTTTTGTAGCAACGCGGAATTGTTAGCTTTTCGGGAGAACATGTGTTGCATGAGACAAGATGTACTTGTAGCCTCCAGGAACATGCCGGGAATAGCAAGAGAACGTTTTCACAAAGGCATGGGATGATTTGAATGAAAAGAAGCTGTCTCGTCTAGTCATTTTGTGGGAGGGAAGCCCAAAGCCCAAACTGTCACCATTCTAGTGTAGAAACAGCCACCAGAGTGTTGCTTTCACAAGATGCTGTCAGCGTGTGGCCCTTGAGGGAGCGGGGAGTGACTGGTTCTGGAGATCTCCATCTGGGGAGTAGCATCCCTGGACCACTGGCTCTTCTTTCCTGCCGTGCTACAGAGCATTGGTGGGAGGAGACCGCTAAACGTCCTACAGCTCATTCCTCAGGCTTCCTGTGGGCTTCTGTGGCTTCGGTCTTGTTCTCGGCACTTCGATGCTCCCTTTAGAGCAGCGTGGCTGCTTGTATCAGGGTGCTGTGGAGACGCGCGAGACGGATGAGCTACGTGACCTGGAGAGGGACCTCCTGGTTAGCTGTGAGCTTGGTGTCCGTAGCACAGAGAGCTCAGCACACACTGACTCAAGCAGAGCGGATGTTTATTTCTCTTTCACTTAATTGCTTGGAGGTAGCGGGTGAGCCAGGTTGAGCAGGCAGCTCTGCTCCATGGCGTCATCCGGGACAGCACCCAGCCTTCTGTCTCGCTGCTCCACCTTCCTGTGGGGTGTTGCCCTCACCTTCATGGTGGGAACCAGTCCCCCAGCACCCTGTCTACGTACCATTTCCACTCAACTCCCAGCTCGTCAGACTCTGTCAGATGGCCACACATAGCTGCAAGGTATTCTGGGAAGCAGGGTCTCTAGCTGGGTGGCCATGTGCCTCTATGACAAAAGGGGCAGAATGGGTACTGAGGGCAGTTGGCTTCTCTGCTGCAGAGCCCCAGTTCCTGCATCCACAGGGTCCACAGGAGCACTCACAGTCCCCCCAGCCCTTGCCTCAACTCCTCTGAGCCTCAGTACCTTCATCTGTGAAATGGGAATAACAAAAAAGTGCCGACCTCAATGACACATGGGAAAGCACTTTGCCCGGTGCCCACGCACAGTTGGGTACTCAGAAGGGAGCTGCCATTACAGCTGTTTTCATTCAGCCAATCAACAAATAGGTTTGGAGTGCCTGCTCTCTGTTCCAGGTTCTAGATATTCATCAGTCAACAAACCTGACAGAAGCCCAGTCCTAGGGGGCTCACACGCTAGTGGGGTGATAGTGGTGCCCACTCGGGGAGAATTGTCAGCTCTTCTAACCGCACTCCTTCCCGGCTCTCGCTGTTACCAAACACGGTGTATCCAAGTCAGGGCTCCTTGTAAGAGTCTTCCGGGTGGTTTTTTGCAGTTAGTAATAGAGCCCATGTGAGATGCATTTCTGCTGATAATTTATTAAAGCCATTTCATAAAAACCGGGTAGCACCCCATTTGTATTCATTTTAAAAAATCACTATTTTCCTCATTCTTTTTATGAGGGCTATTTTTATGTTTTAATGGTAGCAAGAGAAAGTAGGTGTAAGGAGATGAATTGTCATGGTATTTCCATACATACAAACAAACAAACATTAAAATCATTCAGTTACTATTTCTTAAGCATCTGTCTCATGCATTAGTCTCTGCGCTAAGTGATGGGAATACAGTGGAGACCACCACGTGGGGCCTGCCCTCATGGGAGTCACACTCTAGAGGGGCATGCATGCCAGCAGTTACAGTAGAGGGTGATAAGTGTCACAGGAGGGGTTAGAACAGGCACTGTGGAGGTAGGAAGAGGAGGCACCCGGGCCAGTTGTGAGGCAGGATCAGGGAAGGCTTCCAGGAGGAAGTGAAAGCATCATGAAACAAATCATCACCATCACCATGTTCATTATCACCATCGTTGTCATCACCACCATCACACGCACTGTGAACATCACCACTATCACTATCATCATCACTGTCCTCCTCATCACCATCACCATCATCACACTGCCCGTCATCATCACCATCATCACTGTCCTCCTCATCATCACCTTCACCATCATCATCACCATCATCATCATCACTGTCCTCCTCATCACCATCACCATCACCATCACCATCACCATCATCACACTGCCTGTCATCATCACCATCATCACACTCCCCGTCATCATCATCATCACTGTCCTCCTCATCACCGTCACTATCATCACACTCCCCGTCATCACCATCATCACTGTCCTCCTCCTCACCACCTTCACCATCATCATCACCATCATCATCATCACTGTCCTCCTCATCATCACCTTCACCATCATCATCACCATCATCATCATCACTGTCCTCCTCATCACCATCACCATCATCACACTCCCCGTCATCATCATCATCACTGTCCTCCTCATCACCGTCACCATCATCACACTCCCCGTCATCACCATCATCACTGTCCTCCTCCTCATCATCATCACTGTCCTCCTCATCACTGTCACCATCATCACACTCCCCGTCATCACCATCATCACTGTCCTCCTCCTCATCACCTTCACCATCACCATCACCATCATCACACTGCCCGTCATCATCACCATCATCACTGTCCTCATCATCCCCTTCACCATCATCATCACCATCATCATCATCACTGTCCTCATCATCACCATCACCATCATCACACTCCCCGTCATCATCATCATCAATCTCCTCTTCATCGTCACCATCACCATCATCATCATCACTGTCCTCTTCATCATCACCATCACTGTCATCATCATCATCATCATCACTGTCCTCATCATCACCATCACCACCATCATCATCATCATCGTCACTGTCCTCTTCATCATCACCATCACTATCATCATCATCATCGTCACTGTCCTTATCATCACCATCATCACCCTCCCCATCATCATCGTCATCAGTGTCCTCCTCCTCATCACCATCATCACACTCCCCATCACACTCCCCATCACCATGGCAGCTAGCGTTCATTGAGCATCTTCTGCGTGCCTGGCACTGTGCTCTTTGCAGGCATTGTCTCATTTCATGTTCACTGTCACCCTAAGAAGTTATTATTCTTACTTCAGAGGTGGGGATAATGAGACCCATACAGGTTAAGCGGCTTGACCAAGGTCACACGGTGAGTTTGTCAGTGTCAGACTCAGCGTCCAAGCCCAGGCTGTCTGCCCTGGGGTCTTATCTGACCCTCCATGCTCGGAGGACGAGTGGGAGTTGGCCAGGTGGGATGGGGTCAGGAGCATTGCAGGGAGAGGGAGTCACAGGCACAGGGTGCGGAGATGACAGAGAGCTGGGGGCAGTGAGGACTCACAGAGGCTCTGTGTGGCTGGATGAGAGATGGGGCTGCACGGAAGGGCAGGGTCCAATCCGCAAGCCCTTCTTGGCCGTGTCTGGCATCTGGATTTTATCTGATGACAGCAGGCGGAAGGTATTGAAGAGTTTTAAACGAGAGGGCGTCATGACCGGCTTTGTGCTGTTGAAAGGACCACCCTGGTCGCAAAGTGAACAGTGGAGCCGAGGATGGGGGGACCAGGGCAGGGAGATGGCAGTCGGGGGAGCGTCTGAAGTTGTCTACCTGCCACATGCCAGAGTCCTGGAGCTGAAAGAGGGGGCACCCCTCTGAGTAGGCGGTCGTCCTCAGAGTCCCTCCAGGTGTCCTTCCCCACGCTGGGGAGTCCCAGTCGCCACTCTCCTCTCTCAGGGCAGCGGCCCCTCCCTTTGTATGGGGCTCTGGGCCTGTGCCCTGTTTGCCCAGTAAGCTTTCCAATGAATTCACCATCTGATGAAGAAAGCCATAGCTCTGCCTTCTATGTAACTTCCTTCGTGAAGGCTGAGGAAAGGGTCCACATTAAGCCAGGCTTGAGCTTCCTGTAGAGTTGACCGTTTTGAGGATGGTGACCTCGTAGAACACGGGATAGAAGGGTTTAGATCCGGGTACTTCCCTGCTGCTCCTGTGCTGTGGTCATGTGACCCTTGAACCCGGTCCTGGGTCCAGGGAGAGGGCAGCGCGTCTGAGCCCCTGCTCTGAAGGCTGAGGGTCTGGCCCGGGAGGAGCCAGCAGGGTCCCCGGGGTTCCAGGTCATAATGACGGCTCCTTGGACATCCTGCCCCAGGGAGCTTACCCTCTACTCAGGAGCAGATGTAGCAACCCCCCCACTGCACCAGGAGGCTGCACGAAGCCACTTTGTCCCTTGCTGTCTGCCACCGTCCCCTCTACCCCTGAGGTTGCAGCACGGCTTTGGCTGACTCTGCAGGAGCATGGAAGCTGCTGTGTCCAGAGCTGAGGGCTGCACAGCCTCGCTGGATGGGTGAGCAGAACCCCAGCTCTGTCAGGCTGGCGTTGGTGGTGAACAGGCAGCCCCAGTGGGAGGCAGGGGGAAGGGGACAGCTGAAGGCCGTGCCGAGGGGGTCCCGCGGGCCCCAGGTGGGTGTCCATCTGCAGGCCGGCCTCAAGAGCCACCTGTTCTGCGACTTGAAATTTCCTGGCGTCCTGCTCTTGACGATTTGGAGGGATCCCTAGGAAGCTGGGGTCAGGAGTTCCGGGTCCCAGGCCAGGCTATATCCTGGCTGACTGGGTAATGCTGGGCCAACCCTTTGGCTCTCTGGGCCTCAGCCGCCTTTTTGAGAAACAGGGTTGGCTGTAGAAGTCGTCTGAGGCTCTCCGGAGCTCCTAGCACTCCAGTGACCATCCCAGGTAGGTGCCCCCAGACAGATGGGTGGACAGGCTTCTGGTCGGACCCCTTCACCACTCTCGGGGTGAGGGGGTGATGCACATTTGAGGACTGAGACCTCAGGGCGGGCCCGCAAGCCTGGACCACGTTCAAACGTCGCAGATGGAAGCTTTTTCTGCTTCAGTGACCCTCTTTGCAGGTTTTGGGTTTTCAGGCCGGCTGGCAGCTTGACTGAGCCACGGTGACTGTTTCTCAGCTGGCTGGGAGCAGAGTGGAGGACCTCAGCGTTGCAAATCTGCTCCTGTCCTTCCGAGAGTTTGAACGATTTCAAATCCAGAGAAACGACCTCTCTCCGGGTTCCGTGTGGCCAACCATCGTGAAACCCTCTCTCGCACCTGTTCACCCTGCAAAGCGGGATGTGTCTGAATTATTTTAAACGGTTGGGTTTACTGATTAATTTCTCTGCAGCCCCATGCCTGGATCTTGGGTGGCCGCCACCGGAAAGGTGGTGACAGATGTGGAGTCAGGGCCCCCAGCCCGGGGGACGGGCTCTCCTCCGTTGTGGAGGACCGAGAAAAGCAGGCACAAGGAGTCCGATTTGCGCTCCAATTCTTTATAATTGAATTAATATACATACTCGGGTTACTCTGCAGTTTTATGCCTTGATAAACACATTGCGGCAGCCAGTTCTGAAGATGATCCTTCCTTGTCGAGAACACACCCTGGAATGAAATTTTTGCCTAAGTCTTTCTCACATGCTCCTCCTTCCATGTCCCTGGTGGGTTGCTCGCTGCTGGTTGACCCTAAGTGTTAATCGCCCCCTCTGGGAAGTCCTGCTGTGTCACCCCCCTGCCTCAGCCACGCCGGGACCCTCTCCCTCTGCTCACCCCAAATGCCACAGCGCTGGAGAGGGGGCCTCTGTTCACAGCTGCAAGCTGCTTGCCTGTGATCATCTTTTTCCAGTTGGGGGTTTCATCTCCCTTTTAGAAGCTGGCTCGCCGCAACCAGCCTCCTGCCATTTCCGGCAAGCACTTGTTAGAGTGACCAAACAGATTTTTTTTTAACACTAACAAAGCTATGTGGATACAGGCACTAGTTACTAAACAAGACGAACACTGCTTCCTTCTGTGCCGAGAAATCCTGCAGCCCACGTGCCCGCCCATCCTTTTGAGGCCCAGTGGGGAGGTGGGCATTTGAGGACACAGCGGGGACCTGCCCAGGCCACAGGATGGGCCAGGGTCATGAGCAGAGGGTGGTGGTAATACCTGCCTCCTTCCAACTGTCAGGCGCTGATTCATCTTCTTCTGGAACCTGGGGCCGCTGCCCTAGGCTGACTTGATTTCTCTCCCTTTCCCAAGCAAGGGAAGGACTCGCTCGGGGTCACTGAGCAAGGAAGTCACTTAATGTCTCTGGCCTTGATGAGCCGGAGGATGGGCCTGTCGGTGCTGGTTTAGGAAGGCGGATGGTGTGCGAGGCCCGCTGCTCTTGGGAACTCACTGGGGCTGGCTTCTTGCTGCCTGCCTTCTCCGGCCATCGGCCATCTCTGCCCGGGGACAGAAACCAGGCCAAGTGCCTGGGGAACATTTAGCTTTTTGTTGTGAGGAGGAAAGAATTAGAAAGTCAAATGCTCCTATGCACTGGGAGCCAAGAGAAGGGGGCAGGGAGGCTGGTGGGGCCTGGCGGAGGCTCAGCCACACCGGGGACGGGGGAGGGGGTGCTGGGGGGGGTGCCCATCCTGAGGCTGCTGCAGGGAGGGGGGTGGGGGTCCCTGCTCTCCAGTGGGACCTCTCAACCCCAGTCCAGTGGGGCGGGGCTGACCGGAGGGAAATGGGTTGAAGAAATGCCAGCTCGAGCAGGGCACTTGGTGCCAGGCGGAGGAGTCATCGGTGCCAAATTAAAGGTCTCTGGAGTGTTGGTTATGTCTCACTTTCTATAATAACACCTCCTTTATTTGGCATTATCAGAGCGTGAGCTATTCTTCCTAAGCGACTTTTCTAAAGCACGGAAGCGCCTCCCCCAAACTTTAAAAATTGAACTATTTTGTGTGTCAAGTTTTTTTTAAAAAAAACTGTGCTAAAGTACCCATCACATAAAAGTTACCATCCTAACCGTTTGTTTTTGTTTTTTTACATAAATGTATTTATTTATTTTTGGCCGCATTGGGTCTTCGTTGCTGCGCACTGGCTTTCTCTGGTTGCAGCGAGCGGGGCTACTCTTCGTCGTGGTGCGCAGGCTTCTCGTGGCGGTGGCTTCTCTTGTTGCGGAGCACGGGCTCTAGGCGCACAGGCTTCAGTAGTTGCGGCACTCGGGCTCAGTAGTTGTGGTGCACGGGCTT
The DNA here is from genome assembly GCF_949987515.2 of Delphinus delphis. Classification (NCBI taxonomy): domain Eukaryota; kingdom Metazoa; phylum Chordata; class Mammalia; order Artiodactyla; family Delphinidae; genus Delphinus; species Delphinus delphis. The sequence continues at coordinate 52,040,372 of NC_082701.1, forward strand.
AGTTGCTCTGCGGCATGTGGGATCTTCCCGGACCAGGGCTCGAACCCGTGTCCCCTGCATTGGCAGGCGGATTCTTAGCCACTGCGCCACCAGGGAAGCCCACCATCCTAACTGTTTTTAAGTGTACTTTCAGTAGTGTTAACGTGCATTCACATTGCTGAGCAACCATCACCACCATCCCTCTCCAGAAGTTTTGTCACCTTCCCAAATAGAAAGTCTGTCCCCATTAAACAATAACTCTCCATTCCCCTCCCCCAGCCCCTGGCAACCACCAGCTCTCCTTTCTGTCCCTGTGAATTTGACCACTCCAGTATCTCATAGGAATGTATGAATGGAATCCTACAGTATTTGTCCTTTTGTGACCGGCTTATTTCACTCAGCATAACGTCCTTCAGGTTCCTCCATGTTGTAGGAGGTGTCAGAATCTCCTTCCTTTTTAAGGCTGAATAATATCCTCTTGTACGTTCATACAACATTTTATTTATCCATCCCTCCGTCGATGGACACTTGGGTTGCTTCCACCTTTTTGGCTACTGGGAATAGTGCTGCTGTGAATCTGAGTGTACTCAAGCTTTCTTTTACAAATTAAAAAAAAAAAAAAAACCTTAAAAAAATCTTTTTTCTTCTTTCAGAAATATATTCATTTAAAACTTTAACAAAATGTAGACAAGTTAAAAGAAAAAAAATCACTCATAATTTCATAATCCAGGGAAGTCTTTGGTGTACATCTGTATACGTTTTAGTACATGTACTTCTGTTTCACATATTAATGCATATACACATTGTTTCTAAAAACAGGATTTTATATTGAAACATAAGCTATTTCGTAACTTGCTTTTTTAAACTTACTGCTATCTTGACTCTGGCTGCAACATAATTTTCACGATTGCTGAGCATTTTAAGTACATGAATGTGCCACAGATTCCAACCAGTTTCCTGCTACTTTTCCAGTTTTTCCCTGTTTCCTGCAGCCTGCGACATGCATCCTTGGAGCCAAACCTCTGCGCACGTGTTTTCCCCCCCTTAATAAATAAATAAATAAATATTTGTTTATTTATTTATTTATGGCTGCATTGGGTCTTCGTTGCTGCACGTGGGGTTTCTCTAGTTGCGGCAGGCGGGGGCTACTCTTTGTTGTGGTGCGCGGGCTTCTCATTGCGGTGGCTTCTCTTGTTGCGGAGCGCAGGCTCTAGGTGTTCAGGCTTCAGTAGTTGTGGCACGCGGGTTCAGTAGTTGTGGCTCATGGGCTCTAGAGTGCACGCTCAGTAGTTGTGACTCTTGGGCTCTAGAGCTCAGGCTCAGTAGTTGTGGCGCATGGGCTTTGTTGCTCCACGGCATGTGGGATCTTCCCGGACCAGGATTTGAACCCGTGTCCCCTGAATTGGCAGGTGGATTCTTAAGCAGTGAGCTGCCAGGGAAGTCCCTGCACACGTGTTTAATTCTTCCTTTGGAGTAGATTCTTACAACCACAGTTGGTGGGTTAGAGGGTGTTCATGTTTTTTCAATCTTCTGAGTCATTTACATGTATTGGCAAATTGCTTGCCAGATGAGTTTTGCTTATCTGTATTTTCATCAGCAGCACTGAAGAGGGTTTCCCCATACCCTCACTGACACTGAGTATTGTCCTTTAAAAATATCTTTGTCCGCTTGAACGGTGAAAAACAGCATCTTGGTTTAAAAAGCATGCATTTCTTTGAACGTTTTTTATTCATATATCTGTTAGCCATTTGTGTTTCTTCCCTGGGGAATTGCTTACTCATGGCCTTTGTGTATTTTTTTCCATGGGGAGGATTAATATTTTCTTATTAATTTGTAAGAATCTTTGTATATCAAAGGTGTAAATTGTTTGTTATATCAATTGCAAACAGTTTTACCCCAGTTTGCCGTTTGGTTCTAAGTTTTGCTTTTAGTGCTCGTTGATAGTAAGAAAAAGCTTTTTACTTTCATACAGAGACACGTCTAAGTGTTTTCTTTTTAACGTCTGTCTTTGGTGTCATTCTTAGCAATGTACAGTGTTACAGATACTCATCTACATTTTAGTTTATTCTAGCACTTTCATAGCTTAATGTTTCACACTTAAATCTTGAATCCATTCCTACAATGATCTGATGTCTAATGTAAGGTAAAGAATTCAGCCTTACGTTATCTGAACATTGTCCTTTTCCTGTTGGTTCCATACACTGCCTATGTCATGTGTTAATTCTCACATATTCTTGGTTCTGTTTCTGGAGTTTTCTGTCCAATGATAGGAATCTATGTTCTTTTGCCAGTTCCACACTGTTTTAATCTTTTAATTATTTTAGGGCATGATTCCCACAATTATAAAATTTCTTTGGCTGTGCGCTTGCATTTTATTTCCAAATGAACTTTAGAATGATTTGGTCAACTTGGAAAAAAATTCCTCTGTGATTCTGATTGAAATTGCATTAAGTTTATAGATAAATGCTGAGGGAACTGGAATCTTTGTAAAATTGGATCTTCTCATCTGGAAGTTCACTTTGTCCGTCAGCAGTTCACATGGTTTTCTCACGTAGGTCCCTGCACATTTCTTAAGCGTATTCTTGGGTATTTTGAATTGTTTGCAGGAAAGGTGAATGGTATCGTTTTCCAGTTATTTTCTAATTGTTTGCTGTTGGTGTATATAAAAGAAATTGATTTTCATATGTTTACGTAGTAATTGGTCTGTTCACTGAACAGAGAGTCTCTCTTCCTGGTTTTTACAGGTAGATCATCATAGCACCTTCATAGCATCTTTTGTCTCTTTCTTTCCAGCATTTCTGCTGTTCAATCTCTTTTCTTGTCTTTTTGCATTGGCTACACTATCCAAAACAACTTTAAATAGTAAGGATGGTAGCAGGCATCCTTGTCTTTATTCTGACATAAATGGGAATGTCGCTAGTGTTTCAAATTTCTCTGCCTAAAGAGTGTTAAATGCAACCTAATCTTATTTTGATGTTTCAGAGGCATTGTTAGTACATAACTAAAAATCGTCTTCTAATACAGTAATATCACCTGGGGTCAATGGATCTTACTTATCTATTTGACTTGTGGGTCCCAAACTTCTACTTTTCTCTTACCTTCATTCTCTTTCTTTTGCTTTACTGACTTACTGAAACTTTCCTTGGATCTCTCCCCTTGTTTCCAAGCTGTCTGTTATCAATTATTTCTGCTGTCCCTGGCTCTGCTGCCAAAAGTTATCCATCTCCCCTTCTTTCTTTTTTTAAACCATTGTTTTAATTGCAGTCATAATCCATGAGCATGGAATAACATTCCCAGCACTACAAAAGTAAAAATTCAAAAGCAACAATTTTAAACACTGCAATAAAAAGTGTCTCCCCCTCACACCAAATGCTTGTTCACTCCAAAAAAGGCAATGTTTTGTATCCTTACAGATATGTTTGATGCATGTACCAAGAGATATATGAATATATATCTTCGTATTTTTAATACAAATAGCAGTACACTATTCATACAATTAAGTGCCCTTTTTCACTTAATATGTTGTGACAATATTTCCAAACCAGCACATATGGATCCCTTATTATGCCACTGAATGCAGGTGATATAATTTATTTAGATAGTCCCTGATGTACCTAGGTTTTCCCAGTCTTTTGCTGTAACAAAAACAGCTACAGTGAACATCTGTATAAATATAAGCCTTTTCTCTCCTTTCCTGATTTTCTGCTCTTAATTGACTTACTCTGACCCCGTCAGGAAAGGAAATAGATGAACTATTCAACACTGAATGTAAACTGAGAATAAATAGGTTCTGAATGAGGGTCTGATGAGTCTGTTGAGCAAAGTGAATAGATTTTAGTCAAGGACTTTGTATTGTTCGTTGTGACTATGAAATGGATGTTGTGCTCATGTGTTAAATTGTCACCCGGCATTGTTTACTTCTGAGTTTGCCAGTTAAGTCATCCCTCCCACCCCCATCCCCAAAGATGAGGTCGATCTTGACCCAACCAGGATGTGACCTGCAGCCATCATACTTGTCATTTATTCTCAGTTCCATCAGCATTATGGACAAGGCAAGATGAGCCTTACCTGGCCGTGCAGCATCCCCAGCGAGGCAGCTGGGTGCCCTGGGAGGCACCTGTGCAGTCGGAGGGCCGCGAATCACAGTGCGCTGAACCTTGAGCGACGCGGGATGAAGGGGAAACTGTGGAGTATGTCTTGAAGGACGTGGGAAGAGTCATTGCAGAGTATCCCACCTGATGCAGCAGGTGCAAACAGAGAGACTCGGGTGGAGCCAGAGCATCAGGCAGGAACCTCATCTACAAAGGCATGGGGTCGGAAGACGTCTTCACAGGACCTGGGCTGGAGCAGCTCATGAGATGATGCTGGGTGTTTCCAGCCATGATGTCCCACCTGCATTCTGTACATACCTTACTTAGGACATTTATCATATTCTGCCTTATGGTATAGTTATGTTCCTGTAGACTATAATCTGTCTGAAGGCTGCAATCATCTCCCACGTCTGTGACCCTAGCATCATGATCTCAGTGCTTGGTGCATAGTAGGGCCTCAATAATACTTGCTAGATTGAATCAAGTTGAATTTGGGTGGACCAACAGAGAGCAGGTCTAGCTCAGGGAGTTGGCTGGAATGACTCTTAAGCAAGACCAGACATGGGTTACTTTTAGTTCCTTTACTGACTGCGGAATTCTCCGTATTTGTGGTGTGTGTTCCGAAGAGGGACTCATTGTTCCTAAGAATTGCACGCTTATATTTGTTGGCTTTTTGCATCAGCCAGTGCCAACCCAGTGACATCTGGCACGTTTGGCAAGAGGCCTGGCCCTTGGGACACTGTTATGAGCAAACAGTGATTGAGGAGCAGGCCGGCCGTGTCTAATCCAGCCCATGGCCCATGACAGCGACCTGGCCAGGTGAGTGGCGAACTTAGCCTTACCTTATGTAACACAGATCAAGCCTGGATTTCATCATGAGCCCTGGCTAGATGGGAGGCTTGGAGACCCAGCCATGTAAGACGTTGAGATCCCTGCTGTGTCTTCTCGTTGGGGGTTGTGACCTGTCCCTAAAACATAAGGCGGAAGAGTACATATGACAGGGTGCTCAGTTTCATTAGTCATCAGGGAAATGCAAATTAAAGCCACAAGGCACTCCCACTACATAGCCACCAAAATGGCTAAAATAAAGACGAGACTACCAAGTGTTGGTAAAGTACTCTGGTGGCAGGAGTATAGACTGGTCTAATCATTTCGGAAAACTGTTTGGCTTTGTCTACAAAAGCTGATATGTGTATACCCTGTGACCCGGCAATTCCACTCCTAGCAATACTCCTAGGTATATAATCATCAGAAATGTGTACGTATGCTCACCTAGAGACGTGTTAGAATGTACATAGCAACACTATCTGTGATAGTCCCAATCTGGACACTAGCCCTAAACTCCCATCAACAATGAAACAGAAAAATCAATTGTGAGATATCATATAGTGGAATGTCATACAAGAGTGAGTGTGAGTGACTCACAACTTCATGCAGCAGTCATGAAAACACAATGTTGAAGAGAAGTCACACACATACTATAGGATTCTACTTGTGTCAAGTGAAAAAACGGGGAAAGCTAATGTATGCTGTCAGGATATTGGTTACCCTGGTTGAGTGGGGGGTAGTAACTGTGGGAAGGGGTGCAACCTGGGGGGCGCTTCTAAGGAGGGGGGTGGTGTTCTGGTTCTCTGTCTGGGTGCTGTTTACACAGAGTTTTCAGTTTGAGAAAATTCCCGGAGCTGTATGCTTATCTGAGCAATTTTCTGACAAATATTGTATGTCAGGAACAAGTTAAAACGTAATTGACAGGGTATATACCCCCCAAAGAATTGAAGCAGGGACTCAGATCGATATTTGTGCCCCTATGTTCATAGCAGCGTTATTGACACTAGCCAAAAAGTAGAAGCAACCCCAGTGTCCGTTGATGGATGGATGGGTAAGCAAAATGTGGTCTATATATATACTGGGATGTTACTCAGTCTTAAAAAAGGAGGCATTTGTGACACATGCTGCAGCTTGGAGGAATCTTGAAGACATTATGCTGAGTAAAATAAGCCAGACACAAGAGGACAAATACTGCACGGTTGCACTTCTGTGAGGTGCCCAGCATAGTCAGATTCCTAGAGACAGAGACTAGAAGGATGGCTGCCAGGGGCTGCGGGGACAAGGCGGGTGTGGAGAGTTACTGTTTCGTGGGTTTTGAGTTTCAGTTCGGGAAGGTGCAAACGTTCTGGAGAGGGATGGTTAGTGATGGTTGTACAACATTATGAATGTACTTAACGCCACTGAACTGTGCACTCAGAGATGGTCAAGGTGGGCAATTTTATGTGGTGTGTACTTTACCACAGTAAAAAAAAAAAAAATAGATGCAAATAACGATTGACAGTACAAAGCTGGCTTAGCTGAGGGGCCCGTGAGAAGCCCAGGAAGGGAGCTCTGAGCGCAGAGGGGCTTGGGAAACTGCTCCCGGGGTGGGGAAGGCCTGACATGACCTTGGAGGTGGCAGTAGGGTCAGAGCCGCCGGGCAAGCAGGCTCACATGTTGAAACTGGCACACTCGAGGGTGCTTGTGCCAGCCTGAGTGCAACTTCTCTCTCGCCGGCACATCTGGCCCAGTGTCGGCCCCCACGGCGCCCGGGTCTGGCCGTGTTCTGACCTCAGTGTAGCATTCCCGGTAGGTCCTGGAGACTGGGAGACCTCAGAGAAGGTGATCTGGGCCGTGGCAGGGCAGGATTTCCCACGTGGGCTTTATTCTGTGGAGTGAGAGGTTGGAACCACAGTCCTGATGTGGTAGCCAGGGCCTGCTGCCCACAGGACATTTCAGAGTCAAGTTCTTCCACCCCAGGGCTGGACCGTGCCAGGCCCAGGCCCCGGTCACAGTGAGTGCCTCCAAGTGGGACAGGGCTGCGGTGACCCATCGCTGGGTCTCACTGTGGGACAGAGGCCCTGCTGACCGTGTGGGTCTGAGCTGGGGGGCCCACTGGGGGCAGAACTCCTGCTTCCCGTCTGGGCCAGAACCCTGGGGAGCTATGGGCAGGTGTTTAGTTTTGAGTGTCCGCTTTGCAATGGGAAGGCGTGGTGATAACTCGTTCACCAGCAGGGACAGGGTTCCCAGAAAAGCTGCGTCCCGACACCTGGATTTCTGGGGCCAGCCTGGCAGGTCAGCTCAGGTCACTCTCCCGGTCCCAGGACAGCTGCCTCTCCACGGCCTTTTCTGGGGGGTCTCTGGAGCCAGGGGTATGGCATTGGTGGCCTGGAAAGGCTTAGGAACGTTTCTGGAATACAAAAGAACGCACTCAGCCAGCAGGTGGATGTAGGAGGCATAAATCCAGAATACTTTTTCCTGCTGAGACGGTTTTGTTATAAATCTATGGAGAAGTGGGAGGTCCTCAGTGCTCGTGATATTATCCCTGGCTTCTGTGTGGAAAGTGGCTGGGAGTGAGGGCTCCATGCTAAGGAGAAACAGGATTTGCACCTAAAAGATTTTTTTTTTTTTGGTTCCTTGGGATCTGGTATCTCTCTTCCTCTTTTTCTATTCATGCTGTTGTTAGGGAACAGATAACCTATCTCTGTTTCTTTAGGAACTGTGGGAATCCTCCCCTCACCCCCCCAAACGCATGAGTGGGGTAGAAAAGGAGGCAGCCCAAAGGTGGAGGGGAGTGGGCTGGAGAGAAGGAAAAAGGAAAGAATGAATGGTGAGCAGATGGGCCCTTGTGTTCTGATCAAAGCTTGCTAGTCTGGGGGTGGGGGAACCGAGAAATCTTCTAGGCCATTGTTTCCCAAAGCGTGGTCTCAGGCTGCAGGAGCAGCACCTGGGAACTTGTTAGCAATGCAGACTATTGGGCACCTTCTCAGACCCACTGTATCAGAACCTGCATTTTAACAAGATTCTCCAGGTGATTCATATGTGCCTTGAAGTTTGGGGGGAACACTAACTGGGCCACATTTCCTGGCCCAGAGATGTGAAATGGTGGTTAACCGCAGAGATGGGACTTTCTCCCTGCTGTTTAGATGAGATGGGGCAGTAGTATCTCACGTTTGGTGCAAAGGCTTCCGCACCTGGATGAATCCATTTGCATTTTGTGTCTTGGGGACAAAAGTTTTGAAGTAGGAGACCTGCTTCTGAGTTAACACACAGAGCTGAATACCCTAAGGGCTGTGGGCTTGGTTTTGATCCTTGATTTGACATCCAGTCACTGACATTTCAAAACATACTTTGTTCTTTCATCATCGTCATTACCAACACCACTACCATCATCACTGTCATCATCGCCATCATCATCATCATCATCATCATCACCATCATCGTCACCATCACCATCACCACCACCACCACCACCCCATCATCGTCATCATCATCACCACTACCACTGTCATCATCACCATCACCATCACCACCACCACCACCATCATCACCATCACCACCACCACCACCATCATCACCATCACCACCACCACCACCATCATCACCACCACCACCACCACCACCACCACCACCACCACCACCACCACCACCACCAATCACCATCATCGTCGTCATCATCACCACTACCACTATCATCATCATCATCACCAGCACCACCATCATCATCACAGCACTGACCCTTTATCAAGCACTCACTGGGATCCATGCCCTGCGCTTAACACACAGGTTATCTCACCTGTCACACCAACCACGTACTAATCTCATTTAAAACTGAGGAAACTGAGGCTCAGAAAGATATATACGTAATGTGCTCACAGTCACTCGTCTGTAAAATAGAAGAGATGGAATTTGGACTGGGGCCCATGTGACTCCAACATCACACTTATTTACAAACTCAGGAGGTTAGGTAAAACTGTAGTATGTTTTTGTATTTGTGACATACTCCAAATTCTGTGATTCTGGGGCAGAAGTTATCCTGTAAGTGCCAAATTTGTTTTGTTATTATTACCATATGTTAAAGTGTATCAAGACATTTTATAATATAAACACAAATGTCTATGTTGGTTTAAGTTTCCAAATGCAATTTTAATTGTATTTTAATTACAGACTGAAATGGAAATTCTATATATCTCAGCTAGTTGAGAGAAAAGAATCCTAAGTGCTCAAAAAAAATGTGATTTATGCTGTTGCCAAAAAAAATGTGAAGGACATGTGAGTACTATGTCCCTAGTTATGACTGTTTCCAGATTATACATTTTAAGAAAAAGAGAAAGTTGGGGGTCTGGGGGTGCGGGGAGCCCTGTGTGAACATGGAGACATTGGATTAGATTTATGACCCGTTCAGCTGGACATCGATGCCCAGGGTATGACTGACTTCTCTCAACTTCTCCACAGGTTGGGCTGATCAGTTTGTTGTATTTGTAGCCTATGGTGAGGTCGGTTGGCAAACTAAGTCCTTAGGCTTGATACCAAGAAACATTTGGTGAACTTGGCATTGGGCAGGGTTCTTAGTTGCAAATAACAGAATCCACTACTCAAGCACAAAGGGATTCATTAAAGAGTTTAGATAACTCTCAGAATTGTTGGGAGGGCTGAAGAAAAGATTCTAAGTGGACTTTCAGGGACAAAGACCCCAAATCTCTCCCAGAACAAGCCACCAGGGAGCCACTGTCTCTGCCACAATCAGGAAGTTGCAGAATCAGGCAGTGGAGGCATTGCTGCAGCCCCAGAACCACACCTCCCCTGCACTGCCCACCCCAGGGAAGGATGCCCCCTGCCCTGGCTCTCTCCCTGCAGATTCATACGGGAGCCTAACTGGCAGAGCTTAAATCACACACAGGCCTAGCTGCAAGGGAGTCAGGGAAGGGTTCCTGTCCTCCAGCCCCTGACTGTGGATCAGAAGATTTACAGCCACCACCTTGGTAACTTTGCCTTGAAAGATAAACAGAAAGTGTCCAAGTCTGTCACTTTTTATATTAAATTTGAGAACTTAAGACATTATTCAGTAAATACAGCAAATAGACTGACCCAGAGTGCCCAAGAGAGCAGGCCTAGGGTAGTATGGAAAACATTCTCAGACCCATCTCCAAATCTCAACCATCCCTCTTTCAAGGCTCTGTGCCACCTCCTCCAGGAAGCCTTCCTCCCAAGGTGGAGGTCTCTATCCTCTGCATTCTCAGAACACTTTATCTGCCCACTCTCTAGGAAGTTATGATAGTCTCCTTTATTTGATAGTTAATGTGCTTCCAAGTTTTTTCTTCCATGTCTTTCTTTTTGACTTTATTTTTTAAATAAGAGAATATTGCTGATACAGTACCTTTCATTCTCCTATTTAGTTCCATTAAACTCCATTCCTCCCAGAGACAAATTGTATAGTTGATTTGTCTTTCCATGTTTTTTCAACTTTTACTACATGTAAGTACCTACACACAATACAGAGCGTTGTTTTATGAGTTAATGAGTTCATCTAAATGCTAGATGTATCATTTTATAACTCGCTATGTTTTCGAGATAGATCCATGTTGCTTCCTTGGGCTCTACTTCATTTTTTAAAAAATTAATTAATTAATTAATTTTTGGCTGCATTGGGTCTTCATTGCTGCACACAGGCTCTCTCTAGTTGTGGCGAGAGGGGGCTACTCTTCGTTGCGGTGCGCGGGCTTCTCATTGCAGTGGCTTCTCTTGTTGCGGAGCGTGGGCTCTAGGCACGCGGGCTTCAGTAGTTGTGGCACACGGGCTCTAGAGCACAGGCTCAGTAGTTGTGGCGCACGGGCTTCGTTGCTCCGCGACATGTGGGATCCTGGACCAGGGCTCAAACCCGTGTCCCCTGCGTTGGCAGGCGGATTCTTAACCACGGTGCCACCAGGGAAGTCCTACCTCATTCACTTTAAGGGTTATGTGATATGACATTGTATAAACGAGCTACAATTCATTGATCCATTTCCTATTGTGGCCATTTAGCCTTTCCCCCTGTTTTCTCCTATTATAAACGTTGCTGCAATAAGCAGCTTTGTCTGTACTTCCTGGAGTCATGTGTGGGATTTTTCTAGGATGGACACCAAAACCCATAATTATTTGGCTCTTTCCAACGCTACTAGATGCTGCCCAATAGCTGTTCAAGATGATTGCACCAATTTCCGCCAGCTCTACAGGGAGGATTTCATTTCTCCCTGCCGTAGCTAACACTTGATATTGTCAGACTTGTATATTTTTGCCAGTCCGATGGGTGTATTGTTTAAATTTGCATTTGCATCGTTCTTTAATTTGCATATGCCTGCTTATTAGTGAGGTTGAGCATCTCTTCATATGTTTTTTTGGCTGTTCAGGTTTCCTTTTCTTTAACATGCATATTCATAGCTCTTGTGTGTATGTGTGTGATCTATTGGTTTGTCTTTTTCTTGTTTGTTTGTTGAGTTCTTTATATATTCGGATACCAATCCTTTGTTATGTGTGCTGCATTGTTTTCCCCCAGTCTGTCGTGGTCCTTCTCTGCTTCTGTCCTTTGTATCCTCTGATGTGGTTTTGCCACATGCAAATGCTTGAATGAGGGCAGACTGATGTTTCCATACTGGCTGCTGCCTGGCTCAGAACCTCAGTGTCTATATCAGTGAGAAAACCTGAAATCCCTTTAGGAGCTGCCCCTTGAAGTGGGGAAAGCAGAATTCCTTTCCCTCCTTCCCACCCCCTACAGCTTTCTCTGTCTAGCTGTATTCGTTTTCCAGGGCTGCCCTAACAAATTACCACAGACTGGGTGACTTAGAACAGCAGAAATTAATTTTCTCACAGTTCAGGAGGACAGAAGTCTGAAATCAAGGTGTTGGCAGGGTTGGTTCCTTCTGGAGGCTCTGAGGGAGGATTCGGTTCCTGACTCTCTCCTAGCTTCTGGTGGCTGCTGGAGACCTTTGGTGTTCCTTGACTTGTGGCCACGTCATTCTGGTCTCTGCCTCTGTCTTCACATAGCCTTCTTTTCTGTGTGACTCTGTGTCTGTTCCTTTTCTGTTTCTTATAAGGACACCTGTCACTGGATTTAGGGCCCACCCTAAATCCAGGATGATCTCATATCAAGACCCTTAACTTTGTTACATCTGCAAAGACCCTGCTTCTAAATAAGGTCATATTCACAGGGACTGGGAATTAGGATATGAACATATCTTTGGGGGGCCATTCAATCCACTACATCTCAGAGAACAGCTAGGTTAAGAGGTTAAGGTCAGTGTGTGTGTGTGTGTGTGTGTGTGTGTGTGTGTGTGTGTGTGTAAGAGGGTGCAGTGTTGGGAGGATACAGGAGACGAAAAGTACATGCCCAGAGGAGCAGTATATTCTGTGAGGTACCATTCCCCAGAGAGGAGTGGCCATACATGTTGGACATCGTAGTTTATCACATTTTCTATGTGTTCAGAGTCCCAGAAAACAGGCAGTGGGTATAAAGGAGGATGCCCCCTGGCTGAGCATCAAAACCTGGCCCACAACAGAGCTGAGCAGGTGGCCACACCCCTGCAAAAGTGGGCTGAGACAGGACCCAGCGCGGGTTACTCTGACCATTAACAGATATCGAACTTGTCCAGATCCTGCCCTTTTGAAGATCAAAGAAAACAAACAGGCCCCATAGAAAATACAGAGCAGAACCAAGGGAAAAAAAGGGTACCATTGATCGACCTTCGTTGTTTGAGGGTTCCTTACTACCTACTTGCTAAAATTTGTTTGTACCCCCAGAAACAGTCCTCAGGGCCCTTTCACAGTCACCCTGGGATGAGCAGAGTGGGGAGGAGTCTGAGTCACCCCGAGGGCACATTCCCAGCTGAGGTTGCACAAGGCTATGCACCGCCTTCCTGTTTCAGCTCATGCTGTAAACAATCGTCCTTCTTGCGGTCTACTTGGTGCCACATTTTTTGCATTTTTGTGCTTTTTGTTGACGATTTCACTGTTTAAAATGGCCCCCAAGTGTAGGGCTGAAGTGCTGTCTAGTGTCGTAAGTGCAAGATGAGCCTCACGGAGAAAATCTGTGTGTTGAATAAGCTTCCTTCAGGCATGCGTTACGGTGCCGTTGGCTGTGAGTTCCAGGCTAAGGACTCAACTATATATTCAATAGGTGTCTTTCAACAGATACACACATGCAACAAGGTTCAGCATTGATGGATCTGCGATAACGCTGCGGCCAGAGGCCCGTAGGAACCTAACGCTGTGCTTCCCTTAGGAGCAGTGGTTCAGTGTTTGCCCATTGAGTGTTCCCGCAACCTTACAGAGCGTGACCGCCCTGAAGAAGAGAGGCAATTGTATCTGAAAAGCCCGCCTCTGAAAAGGATCAAACCACAAGATCCGGGAGCAAATGTCAGGAAGTTGGCACCCTCAAATGGCAAGGAGATACTCTCTGTGCAACCAAAGCCAACACTCCTCAGTCGGGGACAGTCTGAGATTAAAAGGCAGCAGGATAAGATGGACGTGGAGATGGAATATAGGGAACGATGATGAGAAAACTGAAATGTTCGTGGCAGGATCCAAATCCGTTTAGCATGCAGTAAGGAGAAAAACACGTGTCCAACAATGGATGAGTTAAGAAACTCTCCTATGCCTATAAAGTGAAATGTGTATGATTCAGCTATTAAGGTATTGTTGTATAATATTATATATAATATAATTTAATTCCACTATATCATATTACTTATTGACTTAAAAGGAGTAAGGGGAAAAGAGAGTATTTAAAATAGTATAAGCATATGATAATTCTTAATTTTTTTTAAGATGTATATGTACTTATTTATAAAGGTCTGGGGGACTATATTAAGGTATTTAGGGTAGGATAAAGGTTACTTTTAGTACATAACATGCATATGTTTCTGTAGTGTTTGATTTATTGCAAATAAATGTATTGGGTTAATTAACTTGGGTTAAAAGATTAAAGCTGGGAAGCACTTCATCCTCTGTTATCTCTTGGTTCCCACTTGATTGGCAGTGTTTATCCCATGGCTGAACCATCTGTGTCTGTGCCCGTCTCCCTCTTTAGACAGTGATTCACTTAAGGGGGCAGTCTTTGTATTTCTAGAAGCCGACACACTGGGCAGCTCACGTAGGATGCTCAGGACATTCTTCCTGGGGGAGGAGCCCCGCCCCGCTCCCCCCCCCGCCACCGTGTCCTCCTGATGCTGCAGGCTGCCTCGGCCTCAACAGCCCTCCCTCCCTCCGCCAGCCTGAGCTTCTTCCAAGTGGGAGCACCTGGGCGGGTCCAGTGAAAGTGGGAAGATGAAGAACTAATGACTCGAGCTCATTCATTCTGGTGACCAGAAGTCGTGTAGAGGCTGCTTCAAGGCTTTTGAGAAAACCTTTGGAGTTTTGGATGGAGCGTGGGAACTGGAGGTAGTGTGGTGGGATTGGCCAAAGGTCCACTGTGTCGGTGTCGGCTCAGCCTGCCTCCCCAGGGACCGGGCACCCTGCTCACCTGTCCCAGAGCTTCCGAGAGAAGGTCATGACCTTCAGCAGAAGGTCATGCTGAAAGGGTGTCCTTGTCCACAGAGGTTCCTGGAGCTGGACAGATCCCGCTGAAATCTGGAGCAGGGTTTGATAAATGCTCTAAATGCTCCCACTCGTGTGTGCTGGAGTTCAGTTAAAAACCAGCTTCACAAACACAGTCAGGACGCCTCTGAGGGAGAGAAGGCGGGCGGGAGTGAGGTCTGCGTGCTGACTCATCTCCTCCCAGGGGTGGTGACACACGGCTCTGACATTTCCCGCGGCCGCAGCCCCCAGAGACAGCAGGCCTGGCTGTGCTGAGGTTCTGGACCCAGCAGCCTCTGATGGAGTGATGGAGGAGAGCCGGCGGGGCAAGTGGGGGCCAGGTACCCACTGGGCCCTAAGCCCTGGAGGGACCCCTGTCCTCCTCTCCCTGGACAGTGGGAGAATTTTCCTCCCGTAAACAAAACAAACAGGGGCTGATGGGTGGAGGCCCCAGGGACAGGCTGGGTGGCCCTTCCTTCAACCTCTGCATTTGTTTTTCTGGGGGGGCAGATCGTGGAAGCTTCTCAGAGGCCTGGAAAGCCGCCTGTGGGTCTCATCATCCCATTTGGATCATCTTATTTGGTTAACCGAGCGCCATGGCCTCTTGGTGCTGGCGAGGGCTCTGTTGTTTTTGGAGAAGAGGCTGTGAGCCTTTCAGACCCTTGTCCGCGCAGGCAAGCGGCCCTGCAGAGCTTGGAGCGAGGGAGCAGGTGCTTCCCGGTGAGGGCAGGCCGTGAGGTGTGGCGGGCAGGGCCCCTGCAGGCTCGGGAAGCATCCCTGAGTTGTGACCCACCTGCCCACCAACTAGCTGTGTGGCCTCTGCGGTCCTTCACTTCACTGGGCCTTGGCGGCCCTGCTTTTGCTCCATAAGGTCCAGCTAGATGGTCTCTGGCATCTCTGCTGGCTGTCTGCTTCCCTGAACCATTGCGGGGGCCGCTGGGATGGTGGGGGCTTCCTCCTGAGCCCCCCTCCTCCCCTGCCCCCCTTTCTCTAACCCATCTCTCCGACTTTCCCCTGTTTTATTTCCGAAGCTGAAATCCCAGGCTGTTCTGTGGAGGCGAGGAAGACGGTGCCTCTGCCTCAGCTTGAAAACCGGGGCCAGGAAACACTCCCCATCCATCACATTCCCGTTGTCACGTTAGAAAGTCCCAGAAGGTCAGCTTCCAATCGCCCCTCAGTACAGAGTCTTATTTGTATTGCCTGGGGGACTGCCTTTCACAGGGCTGGTGGAAAAATACCCCTTGTCTTCCCCAGAAAAGGTGTTAGAAATGTATTATTTTGAAGCTAGACAAGAAGTAGAAGCGGAGAGAACATTCCAATATATTAAAATACAAGGATGGGATATAAATATTTTTAAGTGTTGAGTGCATCCTATTTATTTATTGTTGATGGAGGATATCTTGTCTGCTTTCGGGAAGGATTTGTGGCCGAGGTGCAAGGGGTGGCTTCTGATATGAGAATGTGTTTTGTGACTCCCCGAGTGGGGTGTGGGAGAGAGGCTAGGGCGGCCCCCTCACTTGACAGAGGAGGGGGCCTCGGTCCAGCCCAGCCAGGAGCCACACTGGGGAAGCTGCAAGGCCTGAAAGGGTGCTTTTCGGGAAGTCTGGATCAGACATGATGTTATAGGAAAAAATGCAGCGTCTAAGGAAACAGCGCGTGAATAGAGAGAAAGCCGGGGGACAGGGCAGGGAGGCGGAGAGGACATAAAGCAGATTGTCATCAGGGAGCTGAGGAAGGGCGCTGCCTGGAAGCAGGGGCCGGGCTGCTGCCTGGAGGGGAAGTGGTAAAGGGCACTCTGCTCCCCGAGGGAAGGCCGGACATCGGGGTAGAGCGGTTGCAGAATAGCCGGTGATGCCAGGAGTCAGGCTCTGCATTTCTGAAGCATGAGGACTGGCAGACAGAGCCACTGGCCTTTGGTCTGTGCCCAGAGGAGTGACTGTGGCCTTGGCCAACCTCCCTGTGCAGGGCTCGTTGTGCCCCTCGACCCCCAAACCTTTGGGGTGGGGAACAGGGTCCACAGAAGGGAGCCATCTTGCCCAAGACCCCCTTTGGAAGGGACTGAGAAGGCTGGGCTCTGCCCCCCTTTGTCCCCTCCATGTTGCAGCTGAAGAGGGGTAGGTGTCACATCTCAGGCTGCAGGCAGCTTCCAGCAGGAGGATCATGGGTCATACCCCCGGCTCCAAATCCTGCTGCCACTTGCCAAGTGACCAGGGTGGGTGGGCAGGTTAAGCTTTATGCCTCAGTTTCCTCACCTGTACAAGGGGGTTAATAATAGTACCTCCTTCAAAAGGATGTGAGGATTAAGTGAATTCTTTTTAAAAACAACTTTGCTGAGGCATAATTCACATACCGTGAATGAGCCCATTTGAAGTCCATAGTTCAACGGCTTCTAGTATGTTCAGAGTTGTGCAACCACTCCGGTCAACTTTCGTCACCCCAGAAAGAAATACTGTGCTCACCAGCTGTCACTCCTCTTTTCCTCCCATCCATCAACCCCCTTTCCCAGCCCTAGGCAACCGCTAATCTACTTTCTGTCTATAGGTTTGCCTGTTCTGGACAAATTTCATATGAATGGAATTATATAGTATGTGGTCCTTTGTGACTGGCCTCTTTCATTTCCCATCCTGATTTCCAGGTTCACCCGTATAGTAGCATGTATTAGAACTTCATTCCTTCCTACGGCCAAGTGATATTCCATTGTATGGACATGCCATATTTTATTTATCTGTTTATCAGTTGATGGATATTTGGGTTGTGTCCACTTTTTTTTTTTTGAAGTATGCGGGCCTCTCACTGTTGTGGCCTCTCCCGTTGCGGAGCACAGGCTCCGGACGCACAGGCTCAGTGGCCATGGCTCACGGGCCCAGCCGCTCCGCGGCATGTGGGATCCTCCCGGACCGGGGCACGAACCCGCGTCCCCTGCATCGGCAGGCGGACTCTCAACCACTGCGCCACCAGGGGAGCCCTGTTTCCACTTTTTTGGCTACTTATGAACATTTGCGAATAGATTTTTGTGTGGACATGTGTTTTCATTTCTCTGGGGTATATACCCAGGAGTGGAATTTCTGGGTCACATGATAACTCTATGTTTAACTTTTGAAGGAACTTCCAGACTGTTTTCCACAGTGGCTGCACCATTTTACATGCCCACAAGGAGGAATGCAGGAGGCTTCCACTTTCTCCTTATCCTTGCCAGCACTTGTTAATATTTGCCTCATCCGGGTGGCTATGCAGTGGTATCTCATCGTGGTTTGGGTTTGCATTTCCCTAATGGCCGGCGATGTTAAGCCTCTTTTCATGGGCTTATTGGTCATTTGTACCTTTTCTTTGGAGAAGTGTCTGTTCAGATCCTTTGCCCATTTTTAATTGGTAAGTTAGCTCTTAGACGTGCTTGGAGGAGGCTTACGGAAGTTATCGTTAGGGAGAGTCCCCGGGGCTTGGCATGCCAGACTCCTCACCTACCTGTGAGCAGGATTTGGGGACGGAAGGCGGGTGGTGACGCTGCATCAGTGGCCGGGTGTGCAGTAGTGGGTGGCTTTCTGTTTCCTTCAAATATTCCCCCACTTGGGGAGAGGCTGGAACATTTGCAACTCGCCACGGGCCACATACCCACCTGCCCCTTTCTGACTTGGTTTTCCCACATCCCTCTGGCAGGGCACCTGGCTGCCCACACTTGCTGCCTTCGGCAGTGACTTCCTTGCTGCTCTGGTTTTGGATTCTGTTCATCCTCAAGCCCCCAGGAGGCTGCTGGTAGGGGTGTTGGCAGTGATGGGCGCCCCATCAAGATGCCCCGTCCCCCTCCATCACATCACGTTATCCCCGTGCTGTTGTGTACCAGCTGCTGGCTACTCAGGTGGCCGCTGGGCTCTGTAGAAGCGTTCCTTTTCCTTTTCTTCTTGCTTAAAAATACTCAGGTTTTTCCGAGAGTTGATCCATCCTTGGTGATGATGGAACTCAGGTTTGGTTTGACCTCAGCACTTCAAGTACATCCTCTGTGCCTCCCTGGAGACCTGTGTGAACCTCAAGGGAGGAGCCCATCGGGGACCTTGAGGATTAAGTCCCCAGGCTATACGTCATCCCAGGTGGTGGGACCAGGAAGGAGGTCGGTCCTGTGTCAGTACAGGGCCACGTGGGGCTAGGGGAAATTAGGACACCAATGGTCCAGATGGACACATCGGGCGGAGAGCTGGATGTCGTAATTAAAATTCCCATGAGTGAACCAGGTCCCCACAGCCAGCTTGTTAATGACCCCACTGGTGATGAAACTCCTGTCTGCTCCAAAGGATGGTTTTCTCCTTCTTTTCCTAGAGGCCATGTCTATTTAGATCCTAGTTCCCCGTGGCTTTCACTCCTTTTCCCTTTGAACTAGCACCTCCGCAGCAGCCGCTCCCTTCCTGCGCCGCCGTGCTGGGGAGAGTTAATTTTTCATTCCACAGTATAATATCTGACAGTTGTGTCTCATCCTATTTTTGGTTTCCTCCCCCATCTTCTCTGTTCATCCGTGCCTATTCCAAGCGTGCTTCCTCTGTGATTTCCCCCCGCTCCGTTCAGGCCCTCATTTTCTCTCTGGGACCTCTCGGCATTTTTATGATCATGATGATTCTGGCACCGGGATAATCTGTGCTCGCTCACGTGCGCTCTGCAGAGGCTCTGCTGCCTCCCCCCCTCCTTCTTGTGCCCTTGAGTCATTCAGCCAGCACCACCCCCCATCCCTTTATAGGAATGCAGTCTACAGCGTCCCACCCCTCTGGTCCGCCACACCAGGACCCAGCCCAGGATTGGCAGTTCTGGTCAGGAACCGTCTTTCCCTGGACACTTCGGAACAGCTGCTTCTGCTTTCACAAGACATCCTCCCCTCCACCGCCCCAGGCTTTTCTGCTTCCCCACCCTCCGTGATCACACCTACTTCCTCAAACCAACCCTCCTGTGTGTGACCATTTCCAGACCTTTCGTGGTCTCAGTCACCTCCTCTGACACCTCCTAACGTGTCGGTGCCTCTCTTGATACGGCAGAGCTGGAATACGACCGACCCCGTCAGGGTCAAGGGCGTGTTGTCTTTCTTGTTCTGTATGCATTTGGGTTCCTCAGGAGTTTCAGAATTACATTCTTTTAGCAGCAACACTCACTCTCCCCACACCCCGAAATCCTCTCAAGTTTGGTTCATAACTAGCAAATGGTGACTTCGACGGGACAGTGGCTTTTATCTCCCAGTGGGCCTCCTGATCAGACTATGAGGATGCTGTGACCTTTGACGGAGAGCAGGCGAGAGGGTCCAGGGGAGCCTTACACACCAAGCAGTGGTCGGGTTGTCAGGGCATAACCCCAGCCTCCCAGTCTTGTGCTGTTGTTTCTGATTAAACTATTTGTTTTACTTATTCATGTTACAAAGGCAATGCCTCTTCATGGTAGAAAACTTGGAAGACAGAGACTAGGAAAAGAAGAAGGACATGCAAGGGACAGTTAATCCCACCAGCCCGAGTGACTTAACATCCCAGAGCGTCTGTCACCTTGTAGACCTTTATCTACGCATGTATGTTTCTGTAATACGCAGTCATACTGCTTTTTAGTTCATATGTTGTTGCTGTCTTTCTATGCTGTTGAATAGTCCTATACTCTGTAGTTCTGTGTGGCTGCATAGTGTTGGTATCTGTGGATGTAACGACTTAATCAGGCATTCAAGTTGGACTTTGGGGCTGTTTTCAGATTTTTTGCACTCTAAGCTTTACTGCGTTGAGTATCCTTCTAAGTGGATCTCTGTGTCACTCTCAGTGTTCCCTTAGGAGGAATTCCCGGATGGGCCACAGTAAGTACATGTTGTAGCACGTGTTGTTTTAATATGTGCTGTGTCATAGATGTCCCCCAAATCATCCCAGTTTACAGCGTGTGGAGTGCTCGTCCTTATTTCCTCGTATGTATTGGGCACCAATTACTCTAAAATATATTGGCCAACCTGGAAGACGAAAAGTGGTATTTGATTGTTTTAATTTGTATGTCTTCAAAAACTTACAAGAAAGGTTGAACATTTTCCCTAAGTTTATACTTTGTGGATTACCTATTGGGGCATTCATACATTTTTCAGTAAGAGTTCACCTTTTTCCTTAATGTACTCTTTATATGCGAAAGATTGTAACGTTTAGTCCATCTTTTGTCTTATAGATATTCCTCTCAGGTTGTTATTGATTTTATTGTTATTGAAATTTTAAAATTTGTGGTGCCTTTTGACATCGCGTTTAAAATTGTCACATAGTCAGATACATGTTTTGCAGTGTTTGCTTTTCGTGTCATCCTGTAGAAAAGTGATCTTGACCCCAAGAGTATATAACTACTTACTTTTTCTTCCAGTAATTTTTGCAGCCTCATTTCTTACATGTAAACTTAATCTGTCTGAGATACCTTGGTAGAAGGAAAGGGAGTAGAGTGCAGCCGTTATACTTCCTGGATGGTCAACCAGTTGTCTCAACACCACTCACTCCCTAATCTGTCTTTTTTGCCTCGACTTTCTCCCCGTTTTTTGGATATAAACAGATCTTATTTTAAACTTTCTATTTGATTAGTTTTTCTTCTCTATTCTTATGCCAGTTCATTACCATTTTGACTCTCAGGGCTCACAATACACTTTAGGACTTCGGGAGGCTTGGTGACCTGTACACCAGCACCAGGAAGCAAAGGATTATTCATGTTGTTGTACCAAGTTTGAATATACTTACAATCGCCAACCTTGCTGGTGAGAGCAAACATCTGTAGTTTTTGAAAGCTAGTCTCCAGGGATCCTGAGTAGTGACTTTGTCTTTTGAGCAGCGAGGGCTCGAATGTGTTGGCAGCGTGCGGTCCCCTGCCCCTCGGCCTCGCCCAGCGCCTGATCCCCAGGAAAGGCGGGTCTGCATCACCCCAGGTCCCTCAGTTCCCACATCTCATAATCACATCCGTTTTTCTTAAAAATCAGCAGTCCCACTCTGCTGACTCATGTTCTCTGACTCTTAGATGCTTTTCTTCCATAATTGGGTGTGCCGGGCACCATCCTTGCTTTTTCCTTCCTGAGGTGGGGAATCCAGGGTGGAGATGTGGTGGAGGACACGGAGGTCCAGCGAGTGAAGGATGCCCCTTCCCCGCTCCCCTCCCTGGGCCGTTGCCCTGACAGTCGGCAGGACAGACCGTCCCCTGGTGCCCTCCTCCCCAGCAGCCTCCCTCCGGATTCCACTTCCTGAGCTGCAGGGAGCTTGTGGGTGGAAGCCTGCTGGGTGGTTTGCCCAGACTCCCAAGAGCTCCGTGGCCACACCTTGGGCAGGGCCTAATGTGGGCCTGGGTCATACTCAGACTACGCTCAGCCCGGCTTTCTTTTCCGACAATGATGCTGATGATGACAGTGACCTCAGTGACGACTGGGCAGTAGCCGGATGATGAAGAGGAAATCCTGCAGAGGCCTCCTGTTCACAGATCATAGTTTAATGACTGAGCACCCCCCTGTGCCCTTAACAGTGAGAGACGTGGTGGGGAGTTACAGAAAGCTGCTTGTACAGTGCCTGGTCCTGCTAGCTACAGCCAGACCCTGCGACCTGGCTGCTGCGGCGTGAACCCTGACTCTGCCTCTACTGTGATACTCAGACGAATGACTTCACTTTTCTGTGCCTCAGTTTCTTCATCTGTAAAACAGGGGTGATGTGAGGATTAAATGAGTTGGTCTCTGTGGACGTTTTCCGGCACCTGGCACACACTTCGTGTCTACAGTTAGCATTATTGTGGTCGTTGTGTATATGCCTGTCTTTCCTACACCTCTAGCTACTGCAGGCTCTGTGAGAGCCTTTGTCCTTTATTTTTTTGTATTTTAAAAACTTTATTGTAGTAGAGTTGATTTATAATGTGTTAATTTCTGCTCTACAGCAAGGTGATTCTCATATATATATATATATATATATATATATATATATACACACACACACACACACACACACACACTTTTTCATATTCTTTTCCATTATGGTTTATCACAGAGTACTGAGTATAGTTCCCTGTGCTACACAGTAGGACCTTGTTGTTTATCCATTTTATATATACTAGTTTGCATCTGCTAATCCCACACTCCCAATCCATCTCTCCCACCCCCACCCCTCCCCCTTGGCAGCCACAAATCTGTTCTCTATGTCTGTGAGTCTGTTTGTTTCGTAGATAAGTTCATTTGTGTCATGTTTTAGGTTCCACATATAAGTGATACCATATGGTATTTGTCTTTCTCTTTCTGACTCACGTTGCTTAATTGGATACTCCCTAGGTCCATCCATGTTGCTGCAAATGGCACTATTTCACTCTTTTTTATGGCTGAGTAGTATTCCATTGTATATATGTACCACATCTCCTTTATCCATTCATCTGTCGATGGGCATTTAGGTCGATTTCACGTCTTGGCTATTGTGAATAGTGCTGCTGTGCACATAGCGGGGGCATGTATCTTTTCAAATGAGAGTTCTGTCTGGGTATATGCCCAGGAGTGGGCTTGCTGGATCGTATCCTCTGTTGTGTCTTGTATTCGCCATCGCACAGCCTGCCGCAGGGTAGCTGCTCAGCAAATACCTATGAATGATGACACAAATGCCAGTTATTGGCATCCCTTAGTGTGCTGGGCTCATCACATTATCTGATCCAATCTTCACAGTGTTTAAATTAAGTTTACATCTGTTCTACAGATGAGAAGCCTGAGGCTCAGGAGAGTCTTAAGTCACCGGCCAGAGGTTGTCCAGCTGACATGTGGCAGGGCCAGGAGTCGTCTGTGGTCAGCCTGGTTCCAGAGCAGAGTCAGGGTGAAAGGATGGGTGTGAATGGCACAGGGGCGGGGTGGGCGGGGGAGGAGCAAGGGAGACACGTTTGAAAGAGGTAGAGAATGATGTTCATTGAAGGAATTGTATAGGATCTAGTGCAGTGGGTGTCATAGGGGTGAAGGGCTAGTGGGCAGTCAGGAGGGGAGGTGTGTGGACCTCACGTCGTTTCGTTTGCTTGGGAAGTGAACAGCGAGGGGTGTGCAAAGAGCTTGGCATGACAAGGGGCTTGGACAGTGACTTTGGCCCCCACTTGGGCTTGTCTGGCTTGGGAATGGGGGCTGTCGCGGGGTGAGAGGTTGGAGGACAGCTCGGAGTTGGGCTCAGATGACTGACAGGAGATCTGGGGTCAGACGGGAAGGCGGGAGCCACAGGAGGCAAGCTCACACGGGGGGAAGGAGGGGACATCAGGGTGTCCCAGCCTCGAGAGATTCCCGCTGCAGAGGCCACAGATCTCAGCTAGATGAGGAGGCTTGTACTTAGGCAGTGCGGAGCCAGGGTGGGTGTTTGGGTGAGGTTCGGAGGGGCTCCTTTTCCCCCGGGGGGATGGGGCCGTGTAGCAGGCTGCGTGCATCCCATGTACACCCTGGAGGAGCTGGACACGACAGCCACGGGTGCAGCAGGTAGAAGGAGGGCAGGCAGGGGGACCGGGTCAGAGTGGTGGGCAGGGGCTGGGTGATGGGAGGCCAGAGAAGGCGTTTGGGTTTCATTCCAAGTGTGGAGGGAAGCTCAGGGTGTGTGTGGAGCTGAGAGGTGATCAGATCCTGTTTGCATTTTTGTAAGATCACCTAGCTGCTTTGGAGGAATCAGGGGAGAGGCCTTGGGGGTTTCCAGGTGAGAGATGATGGAGGCTAGGGGTGTAGAAAGGATGATAGGGAGAAGTGGACACATTTGGGACCCATGTCCATTTGGCGGTCATGCCACCAGGACTTGGGGGGTTGCTTGTGGGAGCAAAAGGAAAGAGAAGGACCCGTGCGTGAGTCCTTCTCAAGCGTTTGTGTGACTCCGGAGCTTGGTGCCCCTTGTCAGAGCATGTGGGTCCCATGCAGAAGGGCAAGAGTATTGGTGTCTTTGTCCCCATTTTGTGGCCCTGGGAACATCGTGCAGGCTGGGGAGCAGGATGTTAGAGGGGGCAGCAGATGCAGAGAAGGAAGACCAGACCTTGTCACCCAGTTTCTCTGGCTGTGCTCAGCCTCCACTGGGCACACTTGACCTTAAAAACCACTGTGGGCTCCAGGGGTGGAGAGGCAAGTCTCGGGGACCCCAGGCTTTCTGCAGCCCGGCCCTGGGGAACGGTGGAAAGTCTCCTGAGAAAACGTGCCACCAATGATTTTTTGATGAATGAGACAAGAGTGGCTTGGGGCGGAGTTAATTTTCAGAATCAGGAGGAGAAAGCCCAAGTTCATCTAAGGGTATCCCAGCCTGCCCTGGCCTCTGTGGTCCAGCAGCAGGAGCTTCTGATCCAGTCCACCCACTCCAGAACTGTTCCTGCGGTTCACCGATGAAGTGGGAGGATGTTTAAGGATGGGCCGTGAACGTGGTGCTGCTGGCCACCACCCTGGACCGAGGGAGCCAGCGGGAGGGGAGCGGAGGTGAAGGTGGCTCCCTAGCCTGGCATCTCAACTTGGCCATGAATTTTCCGCTTGTCTCCTAGTGCAAGGCAGAGGAAATACTTCTCATCCTCTCTCACTTCCCCCCACCTTAGACTCTTGCTTTGGGACTAATTTTCTCCATCTAAACCTAAGGCTGCACCTGGTTGTTTTCCTCGGGTTCAAATCTTGGGAGGAGGTAGAGCCCAGGGACCTTGGCATGCCTGGTCCCTTTGGTATACCACCAGGGAGTCCTCTTACCCATCCCACAGAGCCTCTAGAACGTTCCATGTCCACCCTCTTCCCAAGGCGGTGTGGCTGACGTTTACGTAAACCGAGTGCAGAGTCGTGACCAAAATCAGAATCTTCCTGGAATGTCCAGGCACTGAAAGAAATAGAGCAAAACAACCAAAATCCCATTTGACGTTTTCAGAGATGCTCTCGACCAGAAGGAAAAGAATTAAAAATTAACCAAGGGCCTGCAGCCCCGTCTTGGATGCTGCCCTGTGAGACCCCAGCCAGGGCTTGGTTTCTTCGCTTTGAAAGATCAGGGTGCTGGCTCTGTGATCCCCCAGCCCCTTCTGGCAGTAACGCGACCCGATGCCGTCCCCGCTCTCGTTACCTCGCGCCACATAAAGTGAGGGCCGAGGTGAACACCCTCAGTTACGTCTCTGCAGAACCCAGGCTTGAGGAAATTGAAAAACACTCCAGCCAGCGTGGAACAGGGTTTACAGTGGGTCCACTGGAGAAACCATTCAGGGGATCATGACTTGTAAGGCTGCAGAGTGGCCGGGGAGCCTGGGCCTCGTTAAAAGGCCCTTTACCTGGAAGACCCCAGGAAGCCCGTCCTTGGGGAGGGAAGAGCAGAGTCAGAAATGAAGGTGGAGGGCTTCCCTGGTGGTGCGGTGGTTGAGAGTCCGCCTGCCGATGCAGGGGACACGGGTTCGTGCCCCGGTCCAGGAAGATCCCGGCCTGCGCATCCGGAGCCTGTGCTCCGCAACGGGAGAGGCCACAACAGTGAGAGGCCCGCGTACCGCAAAAAAAAAAAAAAAAAAAAGAAATGAAGGTGGAGCCGCCCGCCGCCTGTGGGCAGGCGCAGTGGAAAGAATGCCGAATTGTGAGTTTCAGGTGTGCCCCCGGGTCCCCCGCGCTGCTGCTCTCTGGTTACTTTCATTCCCCTGCCTGCCTTTCCTCTCTGGGAGGAAACGGTCCCTTCAGGCCCCAGCACGGAGTGACCTTGTGAATTTCACCACGCCTAAGGTTCTCTTGGGTCTAAGGTTTGTGCGTGAGCGATCAGGAAAATGCAAATGCAGTCGGGAACCCCTCCAAACAGCGTCATACTCAGCGTCTGTCTCCCCCAGTCTCCAGTGACTTCAGGTCTTTGGTACCCCCATCTTCTACACCATCACCTTCCTACCACGCGGCATGTTTGGACGCTCACGTGTGGCCTGTGACTGTGGAGTCGCCCCTCCTGCCTGATCGACGTCTCCAAAGATGCCAAAATGTAGAAAAGTGTGCATCTCAGCTTGTGGAAATACAGAAAATCTCGGTCCAACAAGAGTTGGAAGCTGTGACTTGACTGGACCAGCAGTGGTGTCTACCCCTCCTTCAGTGACCCCGCTGCTTGGGGGGTCCTAGAAGAAGATGCCTTATTTGTGAGGAGGTTCATATTTGTGCAGGTGCTCAGGGTCCCGGGGAAGTTATGTCTTTGTGCCTGAAAGCCGTCGGGGGCTGGCTCGGACACCCACAGTGGGGGCCTGGGGACTCCCGGGTCAGGCCGGTCGATGGCTGTCTCTGCCGTTCCCTATCTTGACATGAGTCGAGCCAGCAAGTTTGGATTTCTCACCTCTGGGAGGCAGGGGCTGGGGTGGGACAGACCTGGGTTTCCTCCCCGCCCTGCCATTCCCACAGGTCAGCTCTCTGTGTGCTTGTCCCCTTGGCTATAGACGGAGGTTACCCTGAGGACTACGGGACGTGGCAGGGAGCCCCGTGCGTTGCTCACAGGTAATAGCTCACGAGGGCCGTGTGCATCCTCCCCTTACTTTCCTAGGTTCTGGGGGAGGTGGTGACAGATTGGGTAGGTGCCCGTCCTCCAGGAGTTTCTGATCCTGTTTGGAGACCTGTCTGTCCCCCAGACTCATAGCTGGGTGGCCACCTGCCTCCTGGGCAGGCCTCCCACTGCTGCCTCCCAAACTCAGCCACTCAGGGCTGAATCCGCCTGCTGCCCCAGACCTGCCCCCACTCTGGGTTTTCTCTTGGTCCCTGAAGACCTCAGGGCGTCCCAGATCCTCCCCCTTCTTCACACGCTGACATCCAATGCCAGTGCTGCTTAACCACCCCTACGGTGGCCGTCCTTCTCCATTCCCCATTGTCCCACCCTCATTCAGGCCCCCAGCCCGCACCATCCCACCCAAGTTTGCAGGGCCTTGTGGCACAGTGGTTGTTCTCACCTGTTGTGGGCGTGTTATCCCCATTATCTCAGTGTCTTGAACTCTTTATTTTCCCATGAATATTGAATCTAGGCTCACAACCACTGAGGAGTTTTCTCTGTTCTCCCTCTGCGTGGGGATGGGCTGGGTACCCCTCCTCTGTCCCTGCCGGAATCCCTTGTGTGTTTTCCAGTTGTGGCCTCCTTGCTGTTGCGCACTCCTGCCTCAGGGCCTTTGCACAGGCTGCTGCTTCTCCTGCAGTGCTCTTCCCCTGTGCAGCTACATGGCTCATGCACCAGCTGTCTTAAGGTCTCCACTCACATGTCACCTACTGGGTGAGGCCTCCACGACCATCTCTGTGGCGCTAGCAGTGCTTCTCTCCGACACCCTGTCCTCCTTTCCTGCTTTATTTTCCTTCATAGAGTTCCCATTTTCTCACACTCCGTACGATCTCCCGTGTGCCTTGTGGGTCGTGTCTCCTGAATCCCTGGTGGCGGGGATTTTGTGTGTTCACGGCTGACCCTGTGCCTAGCACGTGGGCTTTCAACAGATATTTGCTGAATGAATGAATGAATGTCGTGCGTTTAGCCCATGTTTAAATGGTCCATTTTGGCCTCTCTACTAGATTCTGGCCTCGTGAAGGGCAGGGCCTCGTTCTGTTCGTTGTGGCCATCGTATTTCCCTGGTGCCTTTTTGATGGATGAATGATCGTTGCAGCCTCCGTCGGAATTCTCTCTCTGAATAGAATTCTGAGCATGCCACCTTGGTCTTTGAAAGGCTTACTTTTTGGGTGGTTTCTGTATACTCACCCAGTCCCTTGTCACCTAGCCGCGGCTGGGTACCTGCTTCCCTCACCCCCAGCACCCCACACTCACACTCGGGGCTCGTCATGCTCTCTCTCACTCTGCCCACCGATAAAGCCGTGTGCTTTCATGGACGTGATACATTCCCACCTCCAAGCCCTGGTTCCTGCTGTTCCATTTGCTGGGAATGCCCTTGCCCTTGGCCTCCTGGCAAACTCCTAGGCATCCCTCACTTGCTTGGAACCCTTCTTTCCGGTGCGTCCGTCCTCCCAGCAGGGACCCACTCCCTAGATCATGCCTCCCTCCTTTGCTAGAATATGAACTCTTCAAGTCAGCTACCACATCCCGTGCCCCTTCGTGCCCTTGGGCCTGGCGCAGTATCTGGCATGAGGCTGACCCGCATGTTTAGTGAATCCGCAAAGGAATGAATGATGCGTCCACATTGATAACACAAAGCTCCATGTGACCGAGGGTCAGAATGAGTGTGGTCCCACCCGACGCCTGGAGTATTTTAATTATTATTATTTTTATTGACGTGTAGTTGATTTACAGTGTTGTGTTAATTACTACTGTACAGCAGGGTGATTCAGTTATACATTCTTTTTTTAAATATTCTTTTCCATTATGGTTTATCACAGAATATTGAATATAGTTCTCTGTGCTAAACAGTAGGACCTTGTTGTTTATCCATTCTATACATAATAGTTTGCATCTGCTAATCCCAACCCCCACTCCATCCCTCCCCAAACCCCTCCCCCTTGGCAACCACTCGTCTGTTCTCTATGTCCGTTTTTCTGTTTCTGTTTCATAGATAAGTACATTTGTGTCATACGTTAGGTTCCACGTGGAAGTGATATCATATGGTATTTGTGTTTCCCTCTCTGACTTACTTCACTTAGTATAATCTCTAGTTGCATCCATGTTGCTGCAAATGGCATTATTTTGTTCTTTTTTGTGGCTGAGTAGTATTCCATTGTATACATGTACCACATCTTCTTTATTCCTGGAGTATTTGAAATGCCATTGGTTAAGGCATCTGGCCGAATCCCTGCAACATTATAAATGCTCACAGCCAGAGAGGAGTTTCCCTCCTCCCATACCGCTGACTACACGCTCACCATCAAGGGGGGTGCCAGCTTCTCCCAAGCCCTGGACAACTGTTTAGTCCCTTCCCGTCCCCCCAGGAGCCTCTGAGACCACACCTCTCCAGTGGGGAAGTCGGAGTCCAAGGGATACAGCGGATTGCATCCTCTGGGGGCCTCTGCGAAGGCAGGTGCAGGCACTGAGCTGGCAGCTGTGGTGTCTTTCTGTGCCGACTCGGCCTCTGGGGAGGTGGTCTGGCTGCGGTGCTCACTCGCCGGGCCTGTTGAGTCGGGTGCCCGCCCGAGGACCTGGTGCCGAAGGCCCCGGGCAGCCCAGCAGGGGCAGGGCCGTCCCCCCTCATCCCCAGGCCTTTGGCTGTGTCTGGGCCTGGGCCTTAGGTTTATTCCACAGGTTTCCTCTGGACTCCAGGTGATCGTGGGGGCCTGTGAGCTGGGCCCTGGCTTCCTAGTGAATGTTTTAAAGCCCCACCAATCCCGGAAACAGAGATCTCCCTAAAATACGTTTACCAGGACCTCTTTGTTCCCGAAAAGAGCTTTCCTCTCTCCCTCAGATGACTGATTTCTTGCCAGCCCCTCCCTGGCGACGATCACTGTGTGCACGCCCTGCTCCCTGGGCTCTGCACC
Source organism: Delphinus delphis (assembly GCF_949987515.2). Lineage (NCBI taxonomy): Eukaryota > Metazoa > Chordata > Mammalia > Artiodactyla > Delphinidae > Delphinus > Delphinus delphis. The sequence continues at coordinate 52,070,150 of NC_082701.1, forward strand.
GCTAGGGGTGGCATCTACCTCTCCCGCGGACCAATCTCTCTGGATCACATTTGAGAAACAAAGGTTGGATGATCAGGGAGTCTCACTTCCTGTATTTTAAAATTACCTGGGAGCTTTTATTATTATTTATTTATTTATCTTTTTGCGGTACGTGAGCCTTTCTCTGCTGTGGCCTCTCCCGTTGTGGAGCACAGGCTCTGGACGCGCAGGCTCAGCGGCCCTGGCTCACGGGCCCAGCCGCTCTGCGGCACGTGGGATCTTCCCGGACCAGGGCGCGAACCCGTGTCCCCTGCATCGGCAGGCGGACTCTCAACCACTGCGCCACCAGGGAAGCCCACCTGGGAGCTTTTAAAAACTACCCATGCCGGGGCCACACTTGGACTAATTAATCAGAGTCTCTGGGGGTGGGGAAGAAACCACACTTAAAAAACAAAGCTTTCCAGGTGATGGTAATATGCAGCAGAACTGGAGAACCATCGGAATAGATGATCGCTTTCCTCCAAAACCCAGTTAATTCCTTCCGTGCAGCCCTGTGCTTTCAGGCGTCCCCGTCGGTGCACAGATGCTCGCGCCCATTGCCCTGCCTGGACTCTTCCGGGTGTGAGGGGAGCATGCACGCCAGTCCCTACATCACAGCGCCCAGAGGTTAAGCCTGAGGCCTGGGGTCTTTCTCATGGTGTCTGCTTGCTGGCTCTTCGCAGACCTGAAATGAATCTTGCCAGGACCGCTCAGTGCTGGGTCCTGAGAGAGGTGAGAAAACTTGTTCCAGGACTTGACAGCCGAGTGTGGGGGGCTCCAGGCTCAGGGGGTGCTGTCTCCTGAATGGGCACTGCACCCACATGCTCCCTTCCAACACCTCTAAGCCTCAAAGCCTGAACCAAACCCACCCAGTTCTCCACCTGGACACTGGTGACCCCATATCCACTACGGGGACCCAGGAGAGCACGATGTCCCCCACTCCTGACTCTCCCTGGTCCCTCCTCTCTCTCTGTCCCCGCTCCTTGAGCTCAGGTCTTCATCATGGTTCACCTTTGCCAGGCTTTTCATCTCCACCCACATCACCCACCTGATCTGGCCTTTACTCATCACCAGAGCACCAGTTGCAGCAGAAAGTATGTGACAGCTGCTACCACTTGGGCTTGAATGTGCCCGGGCCCCAGTACCCCTTTGCCTACCTCTGTGCCGGCCTCCAGCCGCTGCCCCCATGCAGCCTTCCTGCTGACACACAGCACGGACATCCTTCTCACGCGTGGCTGCTTTTTGCTTCTGAGCCTTTGGCGCAGTCACCCCTCGCCCCCCCCCCCCCCCGCCCGACTTCTTGGAAGACTTAGCTTGTCCCCTGCTCGCAGAAGTAGTTAGTTCCTTAGCAACTCACAGGGGCCAACTATTGATACACAGTCCTTCCCGACGACCGTTAGACTCCCTCCTGACCCCAAAGCAGAGGATTCCTTGGAGTCATTACACTTCCTTTGGGGTACAGACCCCTGGCACTGCTGGGTTAGGTGGAGTTAGTGGAGCCCATTCTGTCTGTGGAGACAAGACTGATTTGTTCTGGCACCATTGTCCCATCCACAGTTGAGGTCTGCAGGTCCCTGGGAGCCCTTGGAGGGCTTGGAGCCCTTGCCTGTAGATCACGCCCCTTGACAATCGATTTGGCTTCCAGAGTTTTCATGGATATGTGCATGCAACCCTTCTCACTCCCTCCTGCAAGCTCTGAGCCTGTTTCTTCACATCTTCCTGCTGCTCTGACCAATGCTGCTTTCTGGAATCTCCCTAGAGCCAGATCCCCCTGAGGAGAAGCTATCGTAGACCCTGGAAGGGACAGCTTTCCCTGAAAAGAGGGGCAGGAAGTTTTCCAGCACCAGGCCACCGGCTGAGGTCAGTGGAATAATCACTCACCTCTGTGCTGCAGTCTTTACAAAACCAAACCAACTGAACCGAAATGTATTTTTTTTCCTAAATAGTTAAGAGGATAATATCACTGTTAGGAATAGAGGATGCTATGATAAATGCCTATGTGCCCACCCTCCAACTTTATCAAATTGCAACATTGTGCTTTTTTTTTTGCTTTATCCCTTTGTTTAAAAAAAGCATTTGGTCTTGATAAAGCCCCCACGTTCACCCCCGACTCCAGCCTTGGAAGCTGGGGGCGTGCACTGTGGGGTGAGGGTGAGGACCCAGAACCAGCGGGCAGGCGCTCCCCTCTAGTCCTGCCTTAGAGAATGCAGGGTTCTTCTGCAGTGGCGGCCCAGCTCCCTATAACCCTTCCTTCCCAGCTCATCCCTGCGCTGCTCCTCACTTGTGGGCAGAAAGTGGGCAGGGTGAGTGCAAAGGGAGACCCCATCTCTTTAGTGTGCAAAAAGGAATGAACGTGGATGGTAAGAAAAAAATACAGTGACTCCTGGCTCCATCTAATTCTCTGCTTCAGGGGTCAGGAGAGAGGCCAGTGGTCCAGACTCCCCACGTTGTTTTATATTTTTCCTGTACCATTTCCTCTGCCTGGAGAGCTTTCCTCCCCTCCCCCATACACCCAGCTCCTATCCATTCCTTCAGACCTAGCTCATATGACACCTCCTCTAGGAAGATTCTCAGCCGGCCCGTCGGAAATCATCTCTGTGTTTTCTAAGCCCTCTTTGCGCATAATCGGTGCCAGGAATCTGAGTTTCATCCACGCTTTGTCCCCTTCCCACCAGACTGTAGGCTTCTGGAGGCCAGTGACAGTGTCTCCTGTTCACTTTTTTTATCCGCCCCCCCACCCACCCACCCACACCACCACCAGCCCAGATCAGTTACGACATGAAGCTGGAGTGCAGGGAATGTTTGCTGAGTGAATATTTGTTTCCTGAGGGGTCCCCAGCACCGAGAGCAGATCCTGTACCTGGTGGGCAGTGCATGAAGATTTGTTGAGCGAGTGAATGAATGAATGAACGAACACTCAGAGTGCCCTATCCCTGGGGCGGGCTTGTCTCCACTGGCAGGATTTGGTGAGCATTTCTGGCATATTCGGAGCTGGACCTGGATCTTTCCCCGGGTCTGATTCTGGAAGGAGTCGGGCGTTGTGGGATGCCTGGGCCGGGGCCATGTCCCTGTAGTTAACTCACAGCGGTCCCCCTTGAAGTCCAGCTCCTCGTCCCCTCCCAGCCCAGCCTCCCCCACTCCCCACAGTGAGGCCAGTGGCCCCCTGAAGCCACAGGGCTTGCTGGTTTGCAGGAATGCCGGTGTGTTTTTTCCCCAGTGAGTGGGTTTAAACCATCTTTAAAATGACTGCTCCACTCGCAGACCCCTGCAGGCGCGTTTCTGAGGTGATTTGGATCCCGCTAGGCATTTCATTCCTTTCCCCGATTTGGTTGTTATTTCATTTGCATAAATTTTAGCGGTGAGATACTGCCCCAGGCCTGGGAAGCTCAAACAGACCTCGTGGTGGGGCAGCAGAGACGAGCGGCAGGGTCTCGGTCTGGCCGAGACGTGTGTCTGCCGATTTTCTCAGGCCGGGTCCTTCCAGCTCCTGCAAGAGTGGCCGAGGAAGGAGGCTCAGCCCCGCCCGTCCCTGACCTTGGCCTGTCCCGCTCTCTCTGCACACGGTCACCCAAGGCCCTGCCCGGGAGGGAGGCAGAGGCCAGATGGACCCTCACTCGCACCTGGGCCCTGGCATCCCCGCCCCATCAGTCAATCCGTCCGCACGGACTTATTGAGACTGTCATACTGACGGCCAGGCGCTGGGTACTGCCGCCGGGAGACGGCGGAACGAAAGACGCAAGGAGATAAGACCCTTGAGTGGGGGGCAGTGCGGACAGGACGAGGCAGCTGTGTTAGGCGCCAGGGCCGGGGCCAGGCTGTCGGAGCTTTGGGGGCAGTGTGGGGGGTTGGGGGGAGAGAACTCGGGACCTGGGGGGTGAAGCTGGGGACTTGAAGAGGGTCTTGAAGGTTGAAGAGCCAGGAACCCTGTAGAGCTGAGTTTCCCACCAGGTGTGCCCCAGGCGGCGGGTGGCTGGGAGCCCCAGCTGGCCTCCCACGGATGGGCAGACGCGTCCGGGGCTCCAGCCCCCTCCGGTACCTGACTGTCCTGTTTCTTCATGTGGCGCGTGGTGGAGGAGTTTGAGCGGCTGCTCTGGGTCAAGTGTGTGGCCATCACAGAGGAGGAGGTTCAGTCAGAGGGAGGGGTCTTCAGAGGGAGTAAGTAGTGTGGGCGGCACTGGCACCCAGCTTGCGGTAGAGGGGAGTCGTGGGGTGACACCGGCACAGGGATCGGGGAGGTGGCGAGGAGCCTCGAACGCCGCACTAAGGAGTCCAGACTTGTCCTTTAGGTTCTGTGGAACCGGGCAGGTTTCTGATCAGACAAGAGGCCTGATAAAAGAGCCACTAATAGACCTGTCGGTCAGGCAGTGGGTACAGGAGGAAGCGGGGTGGCAGGAGCCCAGGCCTGACGCCACGGGGGTGAGAAGTGAGCAGAATGAGGGCAGAGGGAGACCCTCCCCCCCCATGGGCAGCCCCGACCTCTCAGATCTGCCACCTGTGCCCACATTTATCACCCTCCCCAGGTTTCAGTTTCCACTGAACCCTGGCTTTGGGGTCAAAGGTGAAGCTGTTGCAAGGTTGGACTTGGCCTTCACCTGGCAAGGTCCAGGTGCAAGGCTTTCTGGGACCGAGCAGATTCTAGTTCCAAGAGAAAAACGGTCCATGTTACACCTCGGGGCGTCAGTTTCCCAGTGATTCCCTCGCTCTGTCCAGAGACTCACTCAATCCCATGTCTCTCTGTGTTTGCCAAGAGTCCCCAATGAACCCAGCATGCTTCTATGCCCAGCAAGAGAATAGGAAAGAAGGAAAACACGGCCCTCGTCTTCACAGACTAAGCATGACCACATTCAACGGAATTTAAATGAAACATTTTTGGACTGTGACACACAGTGAAAATACATTTACCAAATGAATCATGACCCAATACCTCTATCCATCCATCCACCCGTCCATCCAAAAGAAAACTTTAATGAACGCTGGCTATGAGCAGTCCACCCTGATATTTTCTATTCGCTTTTGTTTCTGTAACCCTGTCCCACAACCCACTAAGCCCATCTCGTGATGCGCTAACGGGTTGTAACATCAGCGTGTCAGGAGTCCAGGAGAGTGGCGCGCTTCTTAAAAGATCCGTCTGGCGGGGCGGACTGTGTGCGCTCTGGGTCACCGGGAAAGGGAAGGTCCTCGCCGGACACATGGTGGCATCCCGTCCATCAGCGTATCTGCACTGCATATGGTGGAATGGACACCTTGCCTCTGAAGGTGACGGAAACAAGTACAGGACGGAATATTTTTTAAAGGAACAAACGAGGGGCTTCCCTAGTGGCGCAGTAGTTGAGAGTCCGCCTGCCGATGCAGGGGACGCGGGTTTGGGCCCCGGTCCGGGAAGATCCCACATGCCGCGGAGCGGCTGGGCCCATGAGCCATGGTCGCTGAGCCTGCGCGTCCGCAACGAGAGAGGCCACAGCAGTGAGAGGCCCGCATACCGCAAAAAGATAAAAAAATAAGGAATAAACGAAAACACAAACTTAAAAAAAAAATGCACCACTGAGCTGGCAAGAGGAAAAAGGCATCTGCTGAGGCCCACAGAGTGCATGTGGAATCATGGAGGTGTCTCTGGAGGGAAGGTGTAGGTCAAAACCTCGTGACCTGGAGCCTCGGCTTCGTGGGACTCGGGACCAGAGATGCTGGCAGGGAGTCTAACAGGAGATGCACGTGAAGCTCAGACCCTGTAGGGCTACACTCTCGGTGTAAAGGCCCACGAGACACAGGCCTGCTGTGCAGAGGGGAGAGCCCAGGAGACCAGACTGTTTGGACCTTTTCATTGGATGGAGGGGAAAGATGGTCCCTCCAGAGAATTCATAACCCCACACCAGCTCCCAGGTGGGTTTAAAGCCCAAATTCATGACCCCGGGCAGGTCAAGGAGGATGGTGACTTGGACTAAGGAATGAAGCGGAGGGATCTGGGGGAGATTTGGGAATTCAAAAGTAAACAGGACTTGGTGGTGGATTTAGACCGTTCGTTGAGGAAATGGGAGGGGACAAAGGTGCCTCCTGCGTGTCTTGCTTGCCTTGGTGGGTGGATGGCAGCATTGTGTCTTGGAAGACAGCTGGATTTGGGAGGGAATATGAAGACTTTAATCTTGGACCACGCTAAGTTTGAATTGCCTTTAAGAGGTCCAAGATGTGGGGTGTAGAGTTAGATATATGTATCCGACGCTCAAAGGTTTCTGGGCCAGAACTATAAATCTGGGAGCCGTCTCTCCAAGAAGATGATCATTGAGTCGGGCAAAATTATCAAGGGAGATAGAATAGTCAAGTGAGAGGAGAGAAGGCCCACTTCTCCTAGAAGAGCTCCAGCTTTGACTCAGGGCAAGCCTGGAAGGGAGACAGGTTGAGGAGGAGAAAAGCCAGTCGCAGATGCTGCCGTGAACATCCGAGAAAGAGGATTGCAGGGGAGACGTGGCGAGGGCTGTCAAAACTGCTGAGAGGGCTTCCCTGGTGGCACAGTGGTTGAGAGTCCGCCTGCCAGTGCAGGGGACGTGGGTTCGTGCCCCGGTCCGGGAAGATCCCACATGCCGCAGAGTGGCTGGGCCTGTGAGCCGTGGCCGCTGGGCCTGTGCGTCCGGAGCCTGTGCTTCGCGATGGGAGAGGCCACAGCAGTGAGAGGCCCGCGTGCCGCAAAAAAACAAAACAAACAAACAAAAAAAACCTGCTGAGAGATCGGGACTTCCCTGGTGTCCACTGTTAAGACTCTGCGCTTCCACTGTGGGGGGCATGGGTTCGATCCCTGGTTGGGGAACTAGGATCCCACATGCCGCGAGGTGCGGCCAAAACAAAAACAGAAACAAAAACAAAAAGCAAACAAAAAAACTGCTGAGAGGTCGAATAGGAGAGATGGAAACATCGATTGCATTTGCAGTATCGCAGTTGTGGGTGGCCTTAGCATGGGTGTTCCCGTGGGACAAGGGGACAGAGAAGGCAGGTGGAGAGTGAGAGGGAGGTGAAGCGCCGGCGGGCTGAGCTGCGAAGGCCAGAGGCAGAGCGGCTGCGGGGAGATGTGGGCTGGAGGGAGGGCTTTCGAGGGGGAGGGGTGTGAACGTCATTGCCAGGAGGATGGGAGGACGGGGCGGACAGAAGGGAGAGGCTGAGTATCTGAGAGAGAAGGGACTCGTGATGGTGTGTGTTTCCTGCAGAGGCACCAAGGGTTAGGGTCCAAAACGCAGTGACTGGCTTGACACGGCGGGAGGAGGGAGGATGTCGGCCCTGATGGAGGGGTGCTTCCAGGTTGGGGGCAGTGGGTTGTGAGAGTTCTTGCTTCCTTCTCCTCTGAGAAGCAGGAGGTGAGGCCACCGACTGCACGTGTGGAGGTGAGGAAGGAGATAGTGGGGGCTGGAGGTTTAAAGACGGTGGGGAGTGTTTGGAAAAGGGAGTCATTCCAAGGGGTGGGAGAGAGGGTTGACCTATCTCTAGGGCCCATTCATTCATCCATCCATCCATTCATTCATTTCGTTATTGACTTGACAAATATGGCTGTGTGTCGACTCTGTACCAGGCACTGTGTTCTAGGCCCTGGGGATACCTCGGTGAACAAAAAAGGAAAAAAAAAATCCCTGCCCTCATGGAGCTTACCTTTTAGATGTGGGAAACATAGTAAATGAATGAACGTGTAAAGCATCTACGTGCTGTAAGATGATATAAGAAGCAGAATCGATATGTAAAGTATGACACTGCTGGTGGGAATGTAAGTTGGTGCAGCCACTATGGAGAACAGTGTGGAGGTTCCTTAGAAAACTAAAACTGGAGCTACCGTACGATTCTACAGTTCCACTCCTGGGCATGTATCTGGAGAAAACTGTAATTCGAAAAGATACGTGTGGCCCCAGAGTTCATAGCAATTTACAATGGGCAAGACATGGAAGCGACCTAAGTGCCCATCGACAGATGAATGGATAAGGAAGATGTGGTACCTCTGTACCACAGCGCCCCTCTGTTGCCCTCACACCTCATGTTGCTTTGGGTTCTTGCCTTGCCTGTTGGTCTGTCTTCCGCCTCCCTGCCAAACTCCAGCTCCCTCATCTTCGTGCTGTGATAGAATTCCGTGTGAACAAGAGAGAGAGGAGAATGTGGAGATGGGACCTTCTGGAACTAGAGAGCATCCTTCTTAGTGGAGAAAAGTGGTGACCGCCGTTTTGGCTGCTGAGAGAATTTTTTTCCCCTTCTGTATCGTTCTTGGCTCTGTTCTAGATGGTTTAGGTTCTGGAGAGGAAAGATGGTCACGGTGAGAATCCCTTAAAACTCTGGGCACACACCATGTCGGGCCACTGCTAGAGCAGTCGTACCTTAAACCGCAAGGGCCCTTGGAGAAGAGCCGGCCTTGCTTCTCGAGGGACAGGGTCTCCCCTGAGGTGACCCCGTTTGTGAGCGTATTGCTCTCTGCTTTTGTTTCTGTCTCCCCACGAGGAGCCCACCCAGGGCTCTGACCGTCTCTTAACCTGTGTCCCTGCATCCAGATCTTTTATGGGCGCCTGGAACAGTTTGTCAGAACGATAATGGTGACTTCAGTTACTGGGCCCTCTGTGTCAGCTGCTGTTGACAGGTGGGCACCGTTATTGTCCTCATCCAGGTAAGGAAACTGAGACAGAGCGCTTAACAAACATGCCCACTGTCAAGTACACGTGCTAGCGTGTGACAGGCGGGATTTGACCTCCTGCACCTCACCCTCCTCGCCGTGTTTTATGAGCCTTATCTCATCTGATAAGGGGATGCTCATAATTACTGCTCATTACAGACGCCACAAAGCTGGCCGGGAAGGATGCAGGCGTCTGGCCCAGGTGGTCCATGTGGATGATTCGAGCAGACCCCGAGCCCCTTCTTAGCACCCCAAGCTCCTGCCTCCGTGCTGCTGAGACAAACGGGTGGAAACCCAGTCTCAACCCCGGCCTAACGAATCAGGCCTAACGAATCACGGTGTGACAGCTTGTTTGCATTTGTTAGTTAATTCGTTTTCCAGACAGAACCACAGACCAGTGTCCCTGCCTCCTTGCCAGTGTGTCCATCCCGGGGGTCTGACAGCCGCCCCGGGCCGCCTCCAGCCCCCGGCTCAGCTGAGGCAGGAGAAGGGCTGGTGGCCAGGATGAGGGGCCCGTGTGAGGACAGTGGCCTCCCCTGGGGGCCGAGGGGGCGCCCAGCTCCCCGGCTGGAGCGGGCGCATGAAATCCGAACTCTGGAGGGAAATTTACTGCACAATAAAGGAAGAATGCCCTGCTTTGGGGACAATTAAAGCCACATTACTGTGGAATTACAGAGGACGCCTGGGGAATTAGCCAAATCCGAAGCAGCCAGAAGCACCAGCGCCAAGAAATGTGGGGCGTTTACACGCAGGTCCCCCTCCCACTTGTCCAAGAAACCTGTCTGGTTCCCAAACCCCCTAATTTTAAGGCAAGAAGAAACATCCAAAGACTTTACCTGAGGGGAACTATCGTCATTAAACAACCCCTGCCCAGCCCAGCCCAGCTTGTGCCTTAAATAGTTCTCTTCTGGTTACAAATCACTGGTGGAGGTCCAGGGGGCAGAGGTAAACCCCACGGTTTGCAGCTGGGAAAGCAGGACCATGCCCGGATTCCGAGCTGGAGCCAATCAGAGTTCCCTTCCAGTTGCCCCCTGGGAGCCATGGGGGCTCAGCCTGGAGCCTCGACGTCCTCACCTGTAAAATGGGCATGAAAGGCCCTGACTCATGTGCTCTTTGTGAGATGTGAGGTGGATAAAGTTTGTAAGATCAGGGACCTGGTCCTTCACTTTTTTATTTTGTGACTTCCTTGTGTACATTGTGGGGCGTTTTGAAGAGCAAGCAGGTTTGTGTTAGTTTTCCATCTGTGCCTCCTGTGGAGAGGAAGGGGGGTAAAGAGATGGTTTCTTTCTTTTGAAAAGAATTTTATTGAAGTATAGTTGATTTCCAATGTTGTGTGAATTTCTGCTCTACAGCAAAGTGATTCAGTTATATATATATATATATATATATATATATATATATATATACACACACACACATTCCTTTTTCTATTCTTTTCCACTATGGTTTATCACGGGATATTGAATATAGTTCCCTGTGCTACACAGTAGGACCTTGTTGTTTATCCATCCTATATATAATAGTTTGCATCTACTAATCACCAAACTCCCCATCCTTCCCTCCCCCACCTCCCCTCCCCCTTGGCAACCACAAGTCTGTTCTCTATGTCTGTGAGTCTGTTTCTGTTTTGTGAATAAGTTCGTTTGTGTCGTTATTTTAGATTCCACATATAAGTGATATTATATGGTATTTGTCTTTCTCTTTCTGGCTTACTTTGTTTACTATGATAATCTCTAGGTCCATCCATGTTGCTGCAAATGGAATGGTTTCATTCTTTTTTATGGCTGAGTAATATTCCATTGTATATATGTACCACATCTTCTTTATCCATTCATCTATTGATGGGCACTTAGGTTGCTTCTGTGTCTTGGCTGTTGTAAATAGTGCTGCAATGAACATAAGGGGGCTGTATCTTTTTGAATTATAGTTTTGTCTAGGTATATGCCCAGGAGTGGGATTGCTGGATCACATGGCAACTCAATCTTTAGTTTTTTGAGGACCCTCCATATTGTTTTCCATCGTGACTGCACCAATTTGCATTCCCGCCAACAGTGTTGGAGGGTCCCCTTTTCAGGGAGATGGTTTCCTAAGTCACTAGTCGGGCAGCTTGGGCTGTCTAGGGCTGGGGCCCCTTCTGGAGGCCTCCACACCCCTGCACGCGCATCCCTCACCTCCATGGCATGCCTTGAGGGCAGTGTTGCTGCTTCACGGATGAGGAAGTAAGGGAGACACAGCTTAGTAAGGTGCCAGGAGGGACTTCATGATCCCTGCCTCGGGGGACGTTGGGAAGAGTCGTGACAGCATGGGTGTCTGGTGCTACTTTGGTGCATAGACACAGCTCCAGGCGACTCCCCTGTCACTGTCGTAGTGGCCAAAGTGCTTCTCGATGGCCAGGTGGAAGCCGTTCCGTCTTTTGAGTACTGCCCTCAACTCCTGCCCCCTGCTGCCTGCGCCCCTCTGCCAGCATGCCTCATCCTTCAGGCCGTGGCCTGGCGTTTGTTCTCTGGAGCTCCCAGGGGTCCCTCACTCCTTCTGGACACATCAGTGCTCTAGCACCCTCGTTCCTGCCCCACTTGGGGGTGAGGCCTGAAGGAGGGGACAGCCTTTTGTGTTAACACTGTGGGACTCAGTCCTGAAGCCAAACAGCAAAAGAGAGTCCAGCCACCTCCTGCTTCCTGTACCCTGCGGGTTAGCGGGGCTGGAGTTCCCACGGGGTTTTCGACACATCTGGGGGACCCTCCGCAGCCATGCCCTCTGGGTGCTGAGCCAGAGCCGTGCAGCAGAACCTCTCTGCTTGTTAGTGAGCTAGGCATTCGGCCACACTGTGGGCGCTGAAAACCATTTGGAGGAGGAGAGCGAAGGGGCTCACTTACCACAGCAGCCTCCCTTTTCCTGTGAGGGCCAGTCTCTTGTGTCATTCTTGCTTGGGAGCCTCGGTACGACAGAGCCAGCAAGCCACTGGGCTGGACTATTCCTAAATCCAGGGGAGGTGTTTAAAATGCACAACAGCCAGCACTTCCTGGCACCAGCCGTCACAGAGATGCCAGCTGCACACAGCTGCATTGGTGCCTTTCTGCAGAAGATCGGTCTGCCCTAAAGCCTTTGCAACCCCGCAAGAGTGGCTGGTTTTTAGATGAGCCGTTGCTGTCCTGCTGTCGCTGTGCTGATCCGAGAGCCTCTCAGAAGGGTGCACAGCTGTGGAGCCGTCTACGTCCATGAGGAAGAGGTGGCCGTCATCCCCAGGCTGTTCTCCCTAGCTAGAGCTGATAACATGGGCCCTCATTCCAGAAGGACCATTGGGATTTGTTTTCTGCAAATAAATCCCCCACGTTTGCTGGAAGTTCTTCTGCTGTCTCCTTCTGACTCAGGATCAGTTACAGACTGGAGGATTTCTCAGGACACCCCTTCCACTAACTCACACATAAGAATGTTAACAAGTCCAGCTGGAGCCTCAAACCTGGAAGCATCTCCCAAGCCCAGAGGTGGAACTGCGTCTCCGTTTAGGGTTGCTGAGTCGGAAGGGACTTTACCTGGTTCGCCCCCCTTCTCAGAGCCAGAGTCTCCTGTACTGTGTCCCTCTGTTTGAATGCCTCTACTTGCCTTGAAACGGCAAGATCACTCCCTCCTGGGGGCGGCCCATTCTAGGTCAGCTGGAATCAGCTGTTCCCTGTCACTCTCTCTGTCCTGTGGTAGGCCACCTACCTTCTCCAGTGACCTGGTGTTTATTTAAAGTCTTTAATTGTGATCTCGTCAACTCTTGACTGGTATCTAAACCAATGATACCCACTGGTTTGATTAAAATAACTGGATTCAGAATGGGGGTCCAGAGCTTAATCGGTTCTACCACAAAGCATGTCCTGATGAAAACGGACTTTTTTGGGTAAAGAGTTTGGGCCATTCTGATCATAACTGCCTTCTCCTCCTGTTTTTCCCTGGACGGTGGCGAGATTCCACGTGGGATCTTTGCATATGGTATCGGGGCATGCTGGGGACCACCGGGCCCCTGGAGAGCCCGGTGGGGACAGAGCGGTGGCCTGTCTGCTCAGCATTGGTGGTGGTGTCCACCAAGAACACTTTCTGGGTCATCATGAGACAGGTGGGGACCTGGGACCTGGGACCCTTTGCTGCAGTGCTTGCATCTGGACTCCTCAAGCAACAAAATACAAAGAAACTCTAAGGAACTAAAAATAACTGCACGAATGCACAGCTGGGGCAAATTATGGACAGTAAGATACAAAAAGACCGAAAGAACCCAACTGCCGCTTCTGAAGAGTGGGGAGCAAAAGCAGGGCACTGCGCAAGCCCCCTCCACACAGCACCCCAAAGGGATGGGCAGACTACCTAAGCCACCCCTCTGGCCCGACCCCTGGACCCATCCCCACCCTCACCCCGTATGAGGAACCGGCCAGCCCTCCCCCTCGGGGAGCGAACAAGGGCACTTGTTACTAGTTTTCGATCCCTTGTGCTGCAGCATGTGTCCCAATAAAGCCTTGCCTGAATTTCTTTTTTTAAACATCTTTATTGGAGTATAATTGCTCTACAATGGTGTGTTAGTTTCTGCTGTATAACAAAGTGAATCAGCTATACATATACATATACCCCCATATCTCCTCCCTCTTGCGTCTCCCTCCCACCCTCCCTATCCCACCCCTCTAGGTGGTCACGAAGCACCGAGCTGATCTCCCTGTGCTATGCCTTGCCTGAATTTCTTGTCTGGCTTCTTATCAAATTCTATTGATTAAGGAGGCCAAGAAGCCTGGTAGGGGTTCAGGTGGGCAGGGTCTTTCCCTTCTCTCACATCTCCACATGGTCTCAGGCAGGGGATTTCTGTTCTCACGGAGCTGATGGAGAAAGAGAAGTGGTTAGGGCAGGACAGGCTGGCACAGACCACACAGGAACTGGAGAATCAGACAACCCTTGGAGTTCAGAAAAGCCCGAACAGCCCCCCTCCCTCCTGGTCCTGATGAATTGAGGGACCCTCTTAACCTCTTCCTGTATTTTCAGGTGCCGAGAAGATCAGAGCTACCTTTGATAAAAAGCTCTTGTGCCGAATCACACATCTTGGGCAAAGCACAAGTCTGACGGGGCTCCAGAAGGTGACAGGGATAGGACCACCCTGCAATACTTGGCACAGACTTTCACTCAAAAGGGCTTGTTGAAATTCCAATGGAACTGGGCGTCCTGTGTTTTTATTTGCTAAATCTGGCAACCCTCATTGGAGAGTGCATTAGGAAACGAGAAGTCACGTTTGTGTTGACCAGAAGGGGCCCACGGGGACCCCGGCTTCAGCCTGTCCCCGTCCATCCATGAACTGGAACCTCCATCTCTTGGGCTCACACGTGCAGTGTCGCGTCCCCGGGAGCAGTGTAGGCTGCAGACGAGGCTGGCCTCCGGCGCTTCTAGCCCAGGTCAAAGTTCACTGCAGAGCTGAATTCAGTAACTGGTCCGGCAGAGAAGTGCACGGCCGTGGCACGGTGGGGAAGGAAGTGGGAAAGGTATACCGGGAATCGCGTGTTTTCCTGCCTGGTGTCAGGGGAACAGAATCGGCTGCAAGTCATTAAACCGCCTTGCTGCCAGCCGCTGGAGTCTGCAGCCTGGCATGTGCCAGACTCGGCGATGGGACCCATTACAGATGGGAAATGACCCCGGGCAGTAGGGGCCAGGCTTGGCTGGCGCGGCCGGCAAATCACCCCTCCTATGTCTGTTTAGTAAAGGACAGTGTACACCACCTCTGGGGAACATGGGTTGGAAGGCAGCCCCCGTACTGCTAGACAGGCATCTGGGCAGGGTGGGGAGGCCACGAGGAAAGAGAGCCCCCCGCAGCAAGCCGGGGGAGTTTTGCTCACTCTCTCCGCCTTTGAAAAGTCTCGGCCTTGGGGAATGAATTCCAGCAACCACGGGTTTATCGGGCTTCTTCCTGCCCACGGCCATGCCACCTCACAGCACTGGAGGTCTGGAAAGCGCTCCCTAACGAGTTCCAGGTCCTTGGCAAGGTCTCTCTGCCTGTTGGGGCCTCGTTTTTCTCATTTCTTCTGCGACAAGAGGGTAAGCGAGTAAAACTTGGAAGCCCCCAGCAGCCCTTCGGAGGATGACATCTCCTTTCCCTACTGGGCTGCTGGATCTTGGGCATGGCCGGGGGTGTGGTGGTGAGGTGTTCATGCAGGGCCGGCCCTGTTAGAAGGGAGAAGCAAGACTCTTAGTCTCTGGACCTTTCTTTGGAAACCAGTACCCCTGAGGGCAAGGGAGCTGGCATCTTGTAGTCAGTGGGCGGCCACGGAAGGTTCCAGAACAGGGTAGTGACAAGGTGAGAGGAGGGTTGGAAGAGGGATCTGGGGTTGGGGGTGGGGTGACTGGGGTTGGGAAGGCCACACAGTGGGCCTGGGGCTCAGGTCCCTGAGGGAGCGGCCCGGGGCGGGGCCTTGGGAAGGGAGGATGTGAGGAACTGGGCTGCAGACAAAGAACTGAGACGGCTCCTCCCGGCTCACCAAAGCGTCCCCGGCATTTCCTCCACCGAGAGAAGGATGTTTGTGCGGCAGGAGCCCTGAGTTATCCCTCGGCAGCAAAAAGCCTGGGAGACGTTGGGAGGGATCGTTTCAAAGCCTTCGGGGGAGGTGCGGCGGCCAAAAAAGGGCAGGGGAAAGAAAAAGCTACGATGTTTACAGAGAAAAAAAGTCAGTGGAAAAAATGACGGAGAGGTCAAGCTGATTCGGGGGATGGCCCTGTGCGGTCCCCTCGGGAGGGGCCGGTCGCCTGCACAGACCTCGGGGGAGAAAGCCACCAGGCCTCTCACCCTGTGACCCTGCATCCCGCCGGGGCCCCAGCCCAGCCCACGAAACGCCCCCTCCCGTCCGCTCACCATCAGCCTGTGCGCAGGGATCCTGTTCATCTGCCATCTCGCTGTGAACTGGAGTTCACATTTCTGCTCGCAGACCTCAGATGTGGTCCACTCCCCCCTCCCCCCTTCCCCCCTCCCCCGCCGCCCCCGGCTCCCGCCCCAGGCCCTGCTCCAGAAGCCCAGGAGGGTCTGGCTGGGTGGGGACGACAGCTCCCAGCAGCTCTTTTGTCTGCTGTCTTGACAAAGGGGCCGGGACTTTCCCAAGCCCCACAGGTGTGAAGAGCTTGTTACCCTGGTGTTTGTTCAGCCCTATTAGTGGCCTGAAGGACTGTTGACAGAGGGTCCCTTTGTGTGCAGGCTCGGCTAAAGCTCTCTAAGCCCTTGACAAACACAGGCCACTTCTCTCCCGGGACTTTATCAGGAACCATCTAAAGCCTTCCTTGGCTGCTAGGAACTCCAGCCTCCTGGACGGACACCGGGGACTGGGTTTTGAAAGCATTTCCCAGTTTTTCTTTCCTTTTCATTTTTCCTACCACCTTGATCCACCTCTTGTCCATTCTGTTTCTGATATCAGAGATAAAGCACAGGTCTGGAGTCAGTTTGTTTTCAAGTTGGAGCTTAAAAAAAAAAGTGTTGGGCTTCCCTGGTGGCGTGGTGGTTGGGAGGACGCCTGCCGATGCAGGGGACACGGGTTCGTGCTCCGGTCCGGGAAGATCCCACATGCCGCGGAGCAGCTGGGCCCGTGAGCCATGGCCGCGGAGCCCGCGCGTCCGGAGCCTGTGCTCCGCAACGGGAGAGGCCACAGCGGTGAGAGGCCCGCGTATCGCAAAAAAAACACAAAAAAGTGTTGTGGCTTTGCAGGCCTTCTGTCTCCCAAGAGGAGGTACCACCAAACAGACTTCCAGAGAGGTCGGTGGGCCCCTCCCTGTGAGAACTTGGCTTCGGGGGGGCTCTTGGCCACCCTCCAGGGAAGTTCCCTCTTGCTAACTACCCTCCTGGAAGTCTTTTCACCAAGGTCCCCCCATCAACCCACCACCCAACCCACATGCCCCGAAGTGGACCACCTTCTCCCTCAGAATGGTTTCCTCTGCCCAGTACCCTGGAGGTTCAGTCCTTCTGGGCCAGGTGGTCAGCACTCCTATCCGCTAGTCCCCTTCTGAGGCCGCTCCCCTGCTGAAGGCCCCCATCCTCTCTACCTTGAACTTGTGGAAATCTGCAGGATGACCCCTCAGGGCTGTGGTCCCATCATGCCCCATCTCTGACCTGCCCGCCAGCTGAGAATGGTCTTACTGCCCTTCCTGCCACCCTGCCACCCGCCCCACTCAGTCCCACACCTGTGGCTAGTTTGCAGCTGGAGCACACTCCTCCTGAACTCCTGAAAGCTTCCCTGCTGGCTAGAATCTGCCCCTTATCTCCAGGAGTTTTGGTGTCACGCAGCCATAGACTTTTAGGGCCAGGAAAGAACTCAGAGATCATCAGACCCAATGTCCTCATTTTCCAATGAGAACACGGAGGCTCAGAGAGGCCAAGTGGGCTTTCCAGAGGCACACACCTGGGTGAGCCGCAGAGCCAGGACTAGCGCTTAGGTCCCAGCTCTCCCACATCAGGTCCAGTTCTCTTGCTTCTCGTCCTTGCAGCCTTGTAGTGTTGTATCAGTTGTGTGCCATTTGAGTTTAATCATAACTACACTCACGTGTGAGACTCTAGGTCCTTGCCTTCACACATCTTTTTTTCTCCTCTGCACGTTCTGGACCAGTGGTCCTCAAAGTGTGGCCCTGGGACAGGCAGCGTCAGCGACATCTGGGAACTTGTTAGTAGTTCAGGTGTTCAAGCCCCACCTACAGCCTACTGAATCAGAAACCCGTGGGCCTGGGGCTCAGCTGTCTCTCTTTTGGCAGGCGATCCGGTGATTCTCCGCACCCATGTTTGAGAACCATCCCATGTTGGGGTCTTGGGAGGGGATTGGTGGCTTGGATTGAAAACCAGAAGTGGAGAGAAGGAGGAGGCGGGCATAGTCTTGAAAGAGTGAAGTGCAGTGACATCAGCCCTATACCGGCTGTGCTTCCCGGCTCAGGCTGTCACATCGAAGGAGCTCTGTTAATATTCGTTGAATGAAGAAATGAACAAGCAATCGTGCGAAGCGTGCAACGTCGGGGGGTATCATTGGTGGCCCCGTCTTATGCCTGGAGGTGTCACGTCGTCCCTCTCGTGTTCTCTCGGGGAATTCCCTGGAGTCCCATGGCACACCCTCACCTCACCTGGGCACCGTCACACCCAGCATGGACATGTTGACTTTTCTTCTAGACAAGCGAGTTGTCCAGTTCTCCTGGCCATGTCTAGGTGGTGCATTCCAACACTGTTTCAGATTGAAGTTGACACAAGGCACTCCACAAGTGATTGCAAGCCCTTGAGCCTTGGCTGGAACCTAATGGCTCCTGTGAGATGCTTCTAGTCTCTTAGCGGCCGCCCAGTCTCTCTGGCTCACCCCAGCTGGTCACCGCTATGTTATATGGGCAGCTGGTGTCTCTGGTGACAACCTTTAAGCCCTATTTTCAGGGGAAAGGGGTAGTCCTTGGAGTGAAGTGACAGTGACGACAGCATTAACCAGACTTTTTCGTACCAGGTATCTCTGCGAGGGTGGGGACCACCTCTGTCCTGCCCACTGTTCTATTCCAACGCCTTGCCTGGTGCTTGGAACGTAGTAGGCGCTCAGTAAATATCAGCTGAGTGAATAAATAAACCCATGAGCTACCAGATTTGTCATTAGTAAAATGAAACCTACAGTCGGGGATTTGATTGTTTTGAAGATCTATCCACATGAGCGATCATTTCTCTTATGCCCAGCTCACCTGTAAGACACGAAAGGGTAGGGCCCCAGAAATGCTTGGGTGGGTCCTGCCTCAGCCCCTGTCCCAAAAGAAGCCCTCTGAGAGCCCAGTTCAGTGTCCGCAGGTGCTGGCGGGAGCCAGGTGTGTGGGGAGCGGTGACATCTCAACCTGGTCATCTCACTAGACGCTGAAACTGGGCTCAGAGAAGCCACCACTGGGGCAGAATACTTAACATTTATAAACAAGGGTCAAACAACTTCTAAATAAACAGTATATTCCAAGTAGAGTAGCAAAATAATAAATAAAAGGAAATACAAACTGCCCCAAACTCTTAAAAATAACTCAAATATTTTTGTTATTCTGAACCAATCGTTTCAGAAGTCTCTTTTGAAACCAGACCTCTCTCCACTGCTCCATCACGTACGCCCCACCGTAAACTCTCCCCTTTACCTCCCCATGGGCTCTCTCTCCAAAGTGCCTTCCATTCCAACTGATTTCTTTTCAATTTAGTGCCAATTCCACCAACCTTAGCTGCTGACCTGTGGACCACCAGTGGCAGCGCAGACTCCCAGGCCCCCGCTCTAGCCCTTCTGAATCAGAATCTGCATTGGAACAGGTTTCCTAGGGGTCCCATCTGCATGTTGCAGTTGGAGCAAGGCCAGCAAGAATATTTGTCTGTGCTCTGGTTCTCTTCTCAGGCCCTGCCTTGTCCACCTGGTCCCAGCAGAACCGCCTCCCGACCGTCAGTCCCTACAGCTCTGGGCACAGTTGGAAATTCCAGGTCTACTGTGTGGTTACCAGACAGCTGTCCATCTCCCTTCTGAGGCAGAAGCACCCTGAGGGCAAGTGTCTGTCTTGTCTGCCGCCATATCCCCTGCACGCACACACCAGAATCTGGTCCTTTCATTTATTTTTATTTTTTTGGCCGCCCCGCACAGCTTGGGGGATCTTAGTTCCCCGACCAGGGATTGAACCCGCGTCCTCGGCAATGAAAGCGCAGAGTCTTAACCACTGGGCCGCCAGGGAATTCCCAGAATCTGGCCCTTTTAAAGGCTTCAACTGGTGTTTGTTGAAGAAACAAATGGTCTGTCACTCCCTGGGCAGCATTTGAAGCTGCTGAGTTTGCCCTTAGAGGCAGCAGCAAAGGGTGTAAAGCTTTGCCTACCCTGCGGGGGGGATTCATGATCTCTCTAACCCAGGCTTTCTCCAACTTGGCACTACTAACATTTGGGGCGGGGTAACTCGTGTGGGCTGTTCTGTGCCTGGTAGGGTGTTCGGCAGCACCCCTGGTCTCTGTCGCCGAGATGCCGGTAGCACCTCCTTTGGCAGTTGTGGCAACCAAAGATGTCTGTAGAGACATTGTCAAATGTCTGCTGGGGGACGGAACTGCCCGTGGTTGAGAGCCGCTGCTCTGATCCCTCACCCAGAATGTTCTGAACATTCTGTGTGTGGTTGAGGAGGTCTTGTGGTCCTCATCCGGCAGCCACAGACCAAATTAGCAAAGGAATTGGTGAGAGAAGCGGCCCCTGTCCCCCACCCTGTAAGCTCCCCTCGTGTCCCCACCCGCCCCGGTGGCCTGGACTTGTGGCAATGCGTCGCTGATCACGGTCGGTCTGAGAGCTGCGCTTACCCGGGCACTCGGGCAGCCCAGGGCTGGGGGCTGGTTTCTTGCCTACAAAGCCCCCAAGCCTGCAGATGGAGCAAACGTGGGCCAGTTATGTGGGGCGGTTCGGCTGCAGATATAGAAGTCCAAAGTTCCCTGCTGGGCGGCAGAACTAACCTGGGCGACCTTCTTGAAAGAATTGGCCTAGAAGGCAGGGGAGAACGTTAGGGTCGATCCTGTGTGCGGGGAGGGTGGGCAGGACCCTGCACCAGGCCCAGAGCTCTGAGGGGGCCCATTGCCCAAGGCCCGTCCTGTTCCAGAAGAGCCCCTGAGCCACGTGAAGTTTAGGGGAGCCAGGACCCGAGTGGCTGAGAGACGGGGCCAGGATCCGGCCTAGCAATGTCTGCCGATTCTTTCTGGGCCTGGGAGAGCCCTGGCGGGATTTGGGGGTAGCTCATCAGGCCTTTCAGGAGACGGCCGGCATCCGTGTCTGGTAAGCTCATCAAACCAGTGGATGCGGATTCAGTCCCCATTGTGTACGGGGTCCCAGGAGGAGTCCGGGGCATCCTAATGTGGCTTCTTCTCCTGCAGTCCGCTTGAGCAGACAGGAGCTAAATCAAGGAGTTAACGCAGCAGGACAAGTTTAAAGTAGTTCAAAGCAAAAAAAAAAAAAAAGTCACAGATGCCACGAGACTGTGCCTTGGTGGAGGGTGTCATCCTGGCAGACCACACAATCCTCCATCTGTCCTACGTTTCTACCTATCTACCTACCTAATCTGTCCACCCACCCACCCGTTCATCCGTCCACCCATCCACCCATGCACTCACCCATTCATCTACCCATCATCCGTCTATCCTCCCACCCACCCATCATCCATTTATCCATCTACTCAGCCACCCACTCCCCCATCCACCCGTCCATCCATCCATCCATCCATCCATCCATCCATCTTCTCTCCTGCTTTCTTATTTTTGCACTCTCTCTCTCTCATTTGTATAATGAAAATATATCGAGGTCTGCTCTGGCCTGGAGGATATAAGGGCAAACACTGTCCCTGTCCTCCAGGAACCAACACGGCTGAGGGGAGCATCTGTCCCATTTTATCTAAGAGCTGCTTCTGAGAGTGCCCCTCCCTCCCCTCTGTGAGACTGGGAGCTCCCGTCTCCGTCACAGCCTGTGGCACAGGACCTGGCACGAAGCCGGAGCACCTGCATGTGTGTTGCTTGAACTCCCTGGGGGTAGTGAGGGGGTTGGACAGTCCAGGTAGGTGGGAGAAGTTCGTAGACTCTTAAGGAATGGTGGTGACAGGCATATGTTAAAAGAAGACTTAGAGGACCTTTTGAGGGGAGAGGAAAGTCTCCTGGGCCCCTTTCCCTGCCAGGTTTCTGGTTGGGGGGATGGGGCGCTCGCTTCCCTCTCTCCTGACCCACGTTTTGCCCCTGGGTCTGAAATGCAGCCATTTCAGTGATGTGATGTGTCCTTGGTGATCCCCACGTGACAGCTGAAGGGGAGGGCACAGAGCTTGGGGGCCAGGCCAGATCAGCTCCCTCTGGGTGGCTGGGAGACCCCTGGACAGGACGCAGCACCTCGAGGGGCTCCTTATAAGCTGTGCTGCCCTCTGCCCTCCCTTCTCTCCCGGGCTGACCTCTTCGTTCTCACAAAGCTGCCCTTTCCTTCCCGCCTTGAAATCTGATAATGAAACTAATACCCAATATTTTTGCCTCCAAGAGAGGCAGGAGATAAACAGGAAGGCGTGAGGGATTAAGGTGTCTTTCCAAGGAAGGGGCAGGGGACAGGCTGGGAGCTGGGCGACACCCTGTGTGGAGCCAGGAGATCCAGATGTGAGCTGCTTTGCCTGACGCATTTTTCCATTTGTGCAGAGAAAATAAAACAAAGAGAAAAGAAAACAAGCCGTAAAATACTTTGCAGGAGGCTGAGCGTGGGCAATTGCCACTGATGTCCCCTGACAGCTCCAAGAAGAGGGGGACAGGGCGGGGGCGGGGGGAGCCCTGTCTTTTGATGTTCGGCCTCTGAGCTTTCTTTTGTGTGACCAGTTGTTTGGGAAGAGCTTTTGCCGGTGTAAGGTGCATATGGAAGAGAGATACCAACCAGAGGTTCCCCCTGGGGTGGGGAAGGCGGGGTGCTGAGCTCCGAGGAGGGAATGGGGAACAGCTGGACTGACTTTACAGATGCGGATGCAGGCTTAGCATCTGCCTCCGAGAAGGGTCAGAAGATGCAGCTACTGAGGCCTTTCCCGTACCCGAAAGGCCTGAGGAAGTGACGCCCCGGTGATTCTTCCAGATCCCTGCGACTTCTGTCCTCGTAGGAAAGATCCAGATGCTAAGCTGTAGTCTAGGGCCAGCTGTTCTTTCCAGTGATGTGGGTCCTTTCCTCTGCGGCAGTGGGCCAGGAGCCAGGAGACCTGGGTTCTTGTCCTGGACCCCTCTTTACTGGCTCGGTGGTCCCTCTGAGCAGCCCCCTCTCACCCTAGTCTGGCCGAGTGATTCCACAGTGACAGTGAACTTGCATCTTTCCCCGTGCTGGTGGGCAGGGCGTAGCTGAACTTTCTTTGCACCTGACTGAACTCAGCCCCCAGGGCTGGAGGTGATGAGGGGACACTTGAAAGGCTCTTGGGGGTCATTCTCTGGCTTAATTTGGCTCCTGGATGCTTCTTCCAGACTTCAGGCATAAGCTGAGGTCTTTTCTCTTGTGTCACACACAGCATCTCCTCCGGAGCCCTCATCCATCTCTGCTTGTAAACTGTGTGTGATTTGGAGGGTGATTCTAGCAAGAATATTTAAAGAAGCTTGTCATAACAGAGAGAAAAATTACAGAGGCAAGATTTTTTTAAATCACAAAAGTAATATGTGAATAAGAAACGGGTAGAAATATTTGCAGCTCGGATATAAAAAAGACAAATGGTTTTTAATCCATCGTCTATAATAAGAGCACTAGACATCGTAAGAAAAGAACCCACCTTTTTTGCAATTTGGGCAAATGGCATGAACAGGCAATGCATACACACAAAAAAAGAAATATAAATAGAAAAACAAACACGGAGAAATGTCCAGTCTCGCTGGTAATCGAAGACATGCCATGCAAATTAAAATTGTGTGTGTGTGTTTTCCAGATGAATGGGCAAAGGCTAAAAAAAAAAAAAAAAGAATGCTGATACCAAATGCATACTGTTACTCTCTTCTAGGGTGTGGAGAAATAGGAACTCTCATATCCTGCTGGTGGGAGAGTAAACTAGGACAGCGTTTCCTGAGGGCAATTGAGATCCCGAGTTGAGAACACCAAAATTTAACCTGGCGATTCTGCCCTGAGAAATTTACCGTACGACAGTCATCAGAGCAGAGTACAGATGTGCATGTTCACAGGTGGTTACCACTGTGTTGTTTGTAATAGTGAAAAACTGGAAATAACTACCCAACCTGGGAAGACCGTGCTTTTAACTGCATCCGCTTCTGATTCCAAGGAGCCCATTTCGTGTATGCATACAGTGGAGGACTTTCAAAACTATGAAGGACATTATCTGACATAAAAAAAAATGTTCATCATTATGAGAAGATTGGCTTGGAAGCGAGAGGTACAAGTATGATCCACGTGTGTAGGAAAGAATTAAATAGCTCCACAGCTGAGCAAATGTTAATTAAAGCCTGCAAGGAGAGACCCAGTATTAACAGCAGTGGGTGGAGATTTGAGTGTGTTTTTTTTTTTTTTTTTTTTTTTACCTTTCTGCTTTTGTTTTTCAAGTGTCTGGTATTAAGCGCGTGTTTCTTTCACAATTACATAAAATGCGATTTAAAGCAAGCTTAGCACAAAAGCAAGGGCAAATCGTGTCCCAGAGTGAGCCAGATGAGGCCAGATTTAAGCTGGAGGCATCCTGGAGTCAGAAGCCTAAAGGGGAAGCAGGGAACAGTGTCACAGGGTGATATGAAGAGGGCTGTGTAGGGGCTGTGCTGGATCCCTTAGGGAGCTCAGACCCCCCTGAGTGCAAGCCAGGCTGGCTGGAGGCGAAGATGGGCCTGGACGTGACATTGAAACCAAGACACGGAGGTTGGGAAGGATGCAGGCAGATGAGGAAGGGGCTTGAGAGCAGAGGGTCCAAGGAGGCAAGGAAGGGCAAAGCCACAGAGCGGACAGGTGAGGGGTCCTCCCACGTGGCATGTTCCAGAAAGTGACAGAGTTTGATACAGCTTGAAGCATAAGAGGAGAAAGGGGAGTGATCAGAACGACGGCAGAGGGGCGCGGGGAGAAGCGGGACCCATTTATTCAGAGCCCGGGAGGCCGCGTTAAATGATTTAGATTTTATTCAGTGGGGAACCACTGAAAGATTTTACACAGGTGCTGGACATCTTCAGATACGTGCTTAGAACTCCTGCTCTGCGTACAGTGTCGGGAGCTTGGAGGGCTCAGCTCAGGTGACAGAGGGGCCAAGGCCCGATGGATGGAGAGCAGTGAATGGGTCTGGGGAAGGCGCCTTAGGGTCCACATAGAGTCCCCAAAGCAGAAGCCGGCAATGTGGATTTGGGAGACAGGAGCACAGAGGTGGGCACTGCCGTGCGGGGTGGACGAGGCAGACTGGGGACAACGTCAGAGTAGAGGGAAAAGGGTGCTGAGTCCAGAGGAGCATGTGGGGAACAGGTGGAGGGAAGCAGGATTAGTCAGGAGGAGGGCCGGGGGGAGGAGCTAAGGGCCTGTCCAGAGGACCCAGCAGCCAGGAGCGTGGGCCACCACGCCGTGGGAAGTCATGCAAGTTGATGGTGGGAGGGGAGACGGTGCAGCGGGGCCCCGAGCCCTCAGTGGCAGGAGGAGGCGTGGGAAAAGGGGAGTCCAGCCCAGTGGCTGGAGCTCAGGGAAGTGGGGAACGTGCGTGGGTAGAGGCGATGCTCAGAAGCAGTGCAAGTGTCTGCTCCGGCTGCTGTGATAAGTTGGCAGCCTCCGGGGTGCTTAACCAACACACGTTTATTTCTCATAATTCGGAGGCTGGAGTCAAGAGCAAAGTGTGGGCAGGGTTGGTTTCTCCTGAGGCCTCTCTCCTTGACTTGCACCCCTGCCAGCTCTCTGCATGCCCAGACTTCCTCTTTATAAAAAGAGGACGCCAGTCAGATGGGACTGGGGCCCACCCTTATGTCCTTTGTTGTTGTTTTTTTCTTTGCGGTACGCGGGCCTCTCACTGTTGAGGCCTCTCCTGTTACGGAGCACAGGCTCCGGACGCACAGGCTCAGCGGCCATGGGTCATGGGCCCAGCCGCTCCGCGGCATGTGGGATCTTCCCGGACCGGGGCATGAACCGGCGTCCCCTGCATCGGCAGGCGGACGCTCAACCACTGCGCCACCAGGGAAGCCCTTATGTCCTTATTTTAATGTAATCATCTCCTTAAAGACCCCATTTCCAAGATAGGTCCTCTATCAAGATGTCTCCCAATACAGCCCCGTTCAAGGTTCTGGGTGGGGTTCGGGCTTCAGCACATGAATGGGGTGGGGGGAGACACAGTTCAGCCCACAGCAAGCAGGATTTGGGCACAAGGAGGATGCCAGCCGCATCTCCCAGCTCTGACTCGTGTGATGGGTGTGTGGGCCGGGGGGAGTGGGGATCCTTTGAAGGAAATGAACCCTCTCCACTGGAGAGGGAAGCAGCCGGCTGGCGACGGTTCAGGTACTGCCAGGTGGTCAGTACCCGCTGATGAATGCAAACAGGGGAGCCAGGGAAAAAGCTCCTGGAAGAAAGGCTGTCTCAGGGTCGGCAGTGGAGGAGGGGCAGCTGGGGGGACGGGGTCTCCGGCGCCTCTCCTGACTCCGCTCCTGACCCGCGTCCCTGTCTCCCGTAGCCTGTAACTGCAACCTTCACGCCCGGCGCTGCCGCTTCAACATGGAGCTTTACAAGCTGTCGGGGCGCAAGAGCGGAGGCGTCTGCCTCAACTGTCGCCACAACACGGCCGGCCGCCACTGCCACTACTGCAAGGAGGGCTACTACCGCGACCTGGGCAAGCCCATCACCCACCGCAAGGCCTGCAAAGGTAGGCGGGGCGGGCCTGGGCCGCCCCTCCCCCCCCAACCCTTCTCCTCCGGTGTTTCTTTTTTCTAGTCCCCACGCTGAGATCATCTCACGCACGCACGCACGCCTCCCAGGTATCTGGAGGTGTAAGTCGGAACAAAGGGGCGGTGGAGAAACGGCTCCAGGAGAAGAAAGGAGGTGGGGTCCCCGCGAGGGTGCAGGGCTCCCGGGCCCCGCCCCGCCCCCTCCGTCGGCACAGGTGTGCCGCATACCACAGGGCGGGGGTCATGTTCAACGGGCTTACCGTCGGCACAAAGGACTCTCTTTCACCAAAACCAAGCAGATGCATTTCTTTGGATGTGTGCGCACCGCTCCCCCCCCCCCCCCCCCCCCCCCCGCCTCCAGCCCCCAACGCTCACACAGATGCGCACCTTCACTGTGATGTCGGCAACTGGGGGGCTGGGGGGGGCGGGGCTCAGAAGGAACATTTAATCCACCTGCAAATAGTTTCACTTCTCAGGACAAAAAATTAAAGGGAGATGGGGGACTCTATTTTTTGTTCACTGAAGCAAGCAGTAATGTGTTAACTTTCTGCTGTTTGTTTTCTCCCACTAACAAAAATGAAGCGATGGTCGGATGACTCAGAGGAACTGATAAAAATGCCAGGGAAGTTAGTGACATTGGGGGAGGGGAGAAGTGCTCTCCCCCCACCCCCATTTGCTTTTGGGAATTCCAGGAACCAGGACTCTCCGGGTCCAAAACGCGAGGCCTAGCGCCACGGCTTCCTGTGAGCATGGCTTTCTGAGAACATATTTATCTTCTAGGGCTCTTGGGCCACAAGCCAGCATGGCTGGGGTCCTCACATGGGTCTGTAAAGACCCTGACACCGGAGAGACACAAGCCATGGGAGACTGATGCCCAGATGATGAGCTGCAGCAGGGAAACTCTCCTATGGCCACTGCTTAGCCTTGGATGAAGCCAAAGTATCGTCCTCTTAACAGGAAATCCACCAGATGTTGGGCACTTGTGTGCAGGACCGATTACATAATTCGTGGGCCCCGGTGCAAAATGAAAATACGGGGCTTCTTGTTCAGGAATTGCTAAGAATTTCAAAATGGCAAGCGGAGTTTCAACCAAGCGCGTGCCCTTCTGAGTGTGGGGCCCGTGAGCCGGCCCTGCTTGTGCAGGACGCTCTTCTCCAAAAAACAGCTTCCCAGTCTGTCTCCTCCTAGAGAAATCCCTTGGATTCCAAATGAGCAGAGATGAATAGGATGGCTTCCAACACACAAGCAAGCTCTCCTTCCAGATCCGTGGGCTTAAGGCTGCCTCTGGTGGTTGCCGAGAGAAATTTAAGCGTAAAGGTAGCTGGGCTGTTTCCACATTAAAGAACAACTGATCAGGTGAGAATCCCCCAGGAGGCTTTGAGCAGGGACTGAGAAAGTGACCTGGGCAAAGGGAATCCAAGAAACGTCTGCGGTGGCAGGAAGGCAGGGGCACCGTGGAAGGAGGGCTTTGGGTTTTCAGAGAATGTAGTTGGAAGGTAGCCAACGCCTTGTGCCCAAGTGTTTGTTGTCTCTCTTCTACTGAAGAAACTGAAGTCAGGGTCTTGTAAACAACTGGTTGCACAAAGATTTCGTGGGGATTTGGCCAAGAAAATTTAATCAACAGGGGCCAGTCGGGTGGGCAGCCCTGTGCCCGCGGATGAGAAGGTCTGGGCTGTGTCTGGAAAGGCAGTGGTCACTTCCTGCCATCCCAGTTTCTTCTGTCAGAGCAGGAAAGGCACGTCCCCTGGAGAGTCAGGAAGGAGCAGGGCCTTGGTCATCTTGCCATCTGCCTGCTCTCCCTTTCCTCTCTTGCCGTGGGGAGGGATGAGGGCCGCGTGTGGCCCTTCACTGCTGGGAGCCAGCTGTCAGGAGGCCACAGGGTCCTGGGAACCTGCAGATCATCCTACAGGGCTCTGCCACTCTAGTTAAATGGTGTGGAGCTGCCGGCTTCCTTTGCTGGTTTCCAGGAGGGACAGATGCAGGCAGATGAGGGTGTGGTCCTGTCTTATTCCAAATGCTTTGGCCAGCCTCGGTGGCTGGGTCCTTTCTCCCAGCCCTGGACAGCAACTACTTTGGTGGTAACACTGGGAGAAGAACCCATGGAAGAGGAGAAAATGTAAGGATGGAATCTGCTCAGAAGCACACTTGCTTATCCTTCTGGGGAAATGTGGCAGGAAAGGGTGGGACTCTCAGTGCCTACTGATTGGTGAGGAAAGACAGTGCTTCAAGGATTCTGCCTCCTGATTGGTGAGGCAGAGCATTGCCGGAAGGGCCCTGCTTTGTGATTGGTGAGAACATACAATGCCTGAAAGATCTGCTCTCTGATTGGTGAGAAGAAGAATGTGACCTGAAAGGTCTTGCCATTTCATTGGCGAGGGAAGTCATCTGTTGAAAGTTCCAGCTCTTTCCCCTCAGCTCTTTTTTTCCTGGTGTCACCCCCTTAGGGGATGTGGGAACTTTGAATCCACAGTTCCCCCACCAAAGAAAGACCCTGAGATCTTGGTGGGAACCAGCTGTAGGAGTTCAGATGCCGGCAGGGGGATGTGTACCCTCGAGATCTTCAGACAGGTGTCTCTCCATCACCCCGCCCCCGAGGAGTCCACTGTCTTGTCTTCCCAGGGCCGGATGGTTTAAGGAAATGGTTCCCTTAGTGGAAGCATTTGGTCCCAGCATGGTTTGCTCTCAGGGGCTTCCAAAATCATGGAGATGTGGAGTCACCCCCAGCCCTGGCCCCATTGTAGCTCTCGGGTGAAGGCTGTACTTCTTTGCTCTGTTTCAGATGCATTTCATGGGGAAATGGGACAAACCAGCAGCGCCTCTTGACTCAAGTTGGCCGTTGACCTGAGGGTGCTTGGGAATGGCTATTGGGGCCCCTTTACCCCCACCCCCGACCCGACTTCCCAGGGTCTGGGAGGAGCCCCGGGCAGGGGCTGAGGCCACCCATACACTGCTGGTGATTGGCTGACTCCCGACCTTGTTCAGTTGAGAGCAGGGTGGACCCAGACAAGGACAGCTTGGAGCAAGGGTATTCCATCCCAAACGTCATTATGCCGTTCCCCCATTTGGGAAGTTTCATAGCAACAAATTTGCTGGGTACTCTCTCCCCTCCCCTAGCTTACCAGACTGGGGCTGGCAGGGCCGGTGCACACAAAGGGCTGTAATCAACATGCCCAGGGAGCAGGCGGCTGCACTCTCCGCTATTCAGCGCGATTTCACAGCACTGGGAAGGCCTCATTATGGCGTGGGCTGTTGTCCTATACAAAGTCAGACGAGATGAATTTCTCCCCTTTCTCTGCGGAAGGGTGTGTGAATGATACTCGTTCTGGAATCTGTCAAAAGATAGGCGGTTTTGTTTACCATTTGTCTTCTTTATGGACTTGGGCCCCTTTCTCTTTAGAGCCGGCAAAGAAGACGTTACCATTTAACCATTTCAGCCATGCCTCCCTTTAAACGATATTAATTTATCATCTCCCCAAACCATCTGTGATGGATAAAGACATTCCAGGAGTCTCCCGTGAACCGAATTGTGATGAGAATGAAGAAATGACCCACCGCATCTAGCGCCCCCGCTCAGAGCGGCCTGCTTCCTTCCCTTGTTGACCTGCCCCCTTCAAGTCCACGGTCACCATGGCTGATCGCATGCTGCTGAGAAGGTGCCCGAGTCCTCGGAAGATGCGGGTGGCAGTGGGCAGAAGCCTGAGATGGTCCACACCAGCTTTGCCAGGGCTTGCTGGCCGCTCCCATCCACCCGTTTCTTCCAGCAGCTCTGCCAAAGGTTGGGGAGGAATCGATCATTTTGGGCCACGCCCTGGCCTCCCCAGCCACTCTGATGTGTAGCCAAGGCTGAGAACCAGGGCGGTGGGAGAAAAAGAAATGAGTACAGTGACCTGCTCTTGTGCTGAGAAAGGGGATATTCACAGGTGACCTAGGATTTATCCTTTAGAGGGGAGAGCCTTATGTTATAATGGCTCTCTTGATGAAAACTGGGCAGGGGGGGGTGTGTGTTTAAAATTGTGAAAATTTAAATCTTGCTGGTACAGCTGGGAGCTTAGTTATACAGTCTGATGCTCCAGTGTCCAGATGAAGGCTGGGATTGGACAGTCATGACTGCTTCATAGTGTGTGTGTGTGTATACATGTGTGTATGTGTCGATCTGGTGGTCTGAGGATTTAGTCACTGCACAGCTAGGAGCCTGGGACCTCCACCCCTTCCTGACTCTAAGCTAGTGTCCATGCAGTGGACAAAAGCCTAAAAACCTCAGAGATGTCCTTTCGATGTGTGGGCTCCTCGTCACATTTCCTTTTCCTAGCATCATCTTGGGAGGTACAGGGAAAAGGTTTGGTCATCTTGGCAGGAAGGTTCTCAGTGGCTGGAGCGGCTCCCAGCTTACAGGGCAGGGACCACAAAGCCAGCACCCACAGCGAGAGAGGCAGTCAGAGGAGAGGAAATCCTCATGGAAGGGCTCAGCTCCAGCTGTGGCCTGTGTTGGTGCAGCCTTCCTTGTTCCCTGGGCACGTGGGGGTCAGGATCCTGATCTCCAGATTTGCTCCAGGCTCAAAGCCCCGGAGAGCATCACGCAAGTCATGGGACCTCCCTGGACCTCGGTCTCCTCGTCTATGAAATCATATTCAGATTTACGGTCTCTGAGCCCCATACAGCTTTGACATTCCACATAACACATCCTCTTTTTTTAAAAAAAAAAAATCATAAAAAACATTTATGGGTCCCTGATGCAATAGGACAATGTCTTGTGTAAGTGAAGTTTGTGACCCGGGAACTTGGAAAAGCTGGCAGAGCCAGGAAATCGGGTGGAGGTGGTTTTCTCCTAAGGTCTCTACAAATGAAGAGAGTCTCCCATCTTGTGACTTGGCCCTTGCGGTGCCCTGCTCTGAAGTGGGGTCTCATTCCCCTGGGCCTACTTGGCCAGTTTCTTCACCTCCCTGGGTGTCAGTCTCCTTGTCTCTGAAGCTTGCTCTCATCCTGATTTTACATGAACTCTCCTAGAGGAAGCCCGGGGTCCCCGGTCCGAACAGAAAAGCCTCCTGATGTTTGCAGGCCCCCAGTTAACAGGGGCATTTTACTTGGGAAATACCTTCTGCTACTGGAAGAGCAGCAGGTTACCCCAGCCACAGGCTAGGGATGAAGAGCTTTTAAAAGCATGGAACTTGGAGTTATTGAGACCAGGGTTCAGATTCCACCTCAAGGCAAGGTATTTAGTCTTCGGTGCCTCAGTTTTCCCATCTGAAAATGGGGATAATAATAGTCCCTCCTCCCTCCTAGGGTTATGGTGTCGATTAAATGAGATGATGCAGAGGAGGTCCCCAGCACATGGCGTGCACGCCATACTGGTGAGCTGTTATGATTATTAGTACAAGAGGAGAAAAAGAGAGTAACCAGAGCCCCTGCCATTGCCAGTGTGCACACCAAGTGGATGGAGACCATTCCTTTGGCTCCCTGTGGCCTTAGTTCTTTTGGTGAGTGTGGTGCACAGGACAGCCGGCCCCTCTCCCCTGAGAGTCTCAGCCCTGGGACACGTGCACTTGAAGACCGATTCCCACCAGACTGGGCAGGGCCCCAGGCATTTGCCCGAACGCCGTTGCACACCCTTGATAAAGGATTTACACGCTTTGGGAGCAAAACTGACAAACGACTGGAACGGCAGAGATGGGTGTCCGGCAGCCAGCAGGCGGAGGCCCTGAGCGGAGAAGGTGGGGAGGGGCTGTGTGCATCCGGACGCAGTTCTGAAGGTGCTGCTAAGAAAGACCTGCAGCATCTGAGGGGCTCCCGGTGGGTCTGGGGCTGAAAGGTGGATGCGAGGCCCGAACTGGTCCTCACTGTTGGCCATCAGGTGCTCCAGCACCTCCCCGACTGCGTTGTCCAGCACACACACACACACACACACACACACACACGGAACGGCCTGTAGGACCTGTGCCTTTCGCCTCAGCTGTAGATCAGGTGCAGGAGGACTGTAGTTAGCTAGATCACGGAGGGTCGTAATCCAGTTTGGGATGATGGGGCTCCCCCTTTCCACTTCCTGCCGTCTGCACCTTGATCTGAAAGAGAGGTCGTGCAGCTTGAAACGTTTCTTCTTTTGTGCCTCGTTAGCAACTGCTGGGAGAAAGAAAAGCAGAGCCTCGGAGGAGGCGGACCCAGACAGCTGAGATGAAGCTTGTGGATTAATCTGTGGATTTAAATTATCCTCGCCCCCTCATTAGCACGGAGAATTTAGGAGTGGGGAGTGACCTCGGTTGTGAGGGGAAGGTCTTTGCTTTGTGCCCCTCCTACTTTCCTCCAGAGTCACAGGGTCCGTGAAACGGCCTCTTCCCCACGGAGAGGGCAGCACATCGGCTCTGAGCGTGTGCGTTGATTCAGCCCATGTTCATGGATCGCCTGCTCCACGTGGAACTGGGGGTACGGTGGTGACCAGGACAGACGCGTACCCCTGGAGCTTGTGTTCTGGAGGGAGGTTGATGATAGAGAAGAAAAAGTAAGCAGAGGATGATTACAGACTGTGGTGAGGTACGTGGAGGAAATAAGTAAGGTGGAAGGAGAGAGTGTAACTGGCGGCAGGGGAGGGGAGGGGGCATCCCGGGAGGACCTCTGGGGATGGGATGGACTTTGAGATGAGACCTGGGGTGTGAGGAACAAACAGCCAGGGGGGCACGGAGGGAGGAGCAGTACCATTGCCTGGAAGCAGGTGAGGGCTCTCTGTCAGAAGGGAGGCGACGAGGGCAGAGAGGAGGGGGCCCGTTCCAAGAGCAGTGGGTGCCACCGGAGGGCTGAGGATCAAGTGACTGGAGTGATGCGTCTGGCTTACCTTGTAAGAAGCTCCTGCTGTGAGACATGCCGCAGATGGGAGAAAACATTTGTGCATCGCATATCCGACCAAGGACTTGAATGCAGGCTGTGTAGAGGACTCTCAGAACTCCGCGATAAGGCAGCCAACCACTGAGCTAGAAAGGGGCAGAATACTTGCACAGCTACTTAGCAAAGATCCAGGGATGGCAAATGAATACCCAGACCATCATTTGTCTGCATTAGGGAAATGCAGATTAAAACCACAGCGAGATGCCACTACCCGCCCGTTAGAATGTTGAAAATAAAAAGTCCTGACAGTCCCAGGCACTGGCGCGCGTGTGTAGCAACCGGAACTCTCGCACACGGCTGGGGAATTCAGAATGGCACAGCTGCTGCGGAAAACATTTGTCAGCGTCTTCCAAAGTTAAGCACAGACCTGCCGTGATACTCAGCAATGCCTCCCCTAGGTATTTATCCCAGACAAACGAAATCTGTGTTCGCACCAAAACCTGCACACGGATGTTGATAACCGCGTTATTCGCAACTGCCCAAAACTGGAAACAACCCAACTGTGCTTCAGTGCGTGAATGGACAGCCAGCGGTGCACCCGTGCCGTGAAATCCGACTCGGCGATGCAAGTGAACCTGCTGCTGACTGACACAGCAACATGGACGCATCTCAAATTCATTGGGTGTAAAGGAGGCCAAGCTCAAAAGATTACCTACTGTGTGACCTCACCGAACATACGGTACCGCCATATACTTTACATAGGGTACATCCCACAGTAAGACGGTCTGAAAAGCTGTAGGGACCGAGAATAGATCCCGGGCCGCCAGGAGTAGGGACGGGGGCCTCACTGCAAAGGAGGAGCACAGGGGATGCATGGGAGACTTGGGCCGTTCTGTGTCCTGAGTGTGGTAGTGGCTACAGGACCCTGTGCATGTGATAAAGCCCGTAGGACTGGACACCACAGAAAGCGAACTTGACCGTGTGTGAATGAAAGGGTGATGATGACGGCGATGACGAGCTGCTTCCGTAGGGCTCTGTGATGCTGACTTTGGACCTCCTGGTCCCCTGTCTCCCGTTCCTCATGGCTCTGAGCTCACAAAGGGACCAGTCCCCCTGGGGTCAGCATTCACTCCTCCTCCCTGCCCCACCCCCAGCCCGCCTCTCTGAGCCCCACCCACTGTCTGCACCTTACCCGAGGCCCTTCCCTTCGGGAGTCCCCAGCCATCTCGGCCAGCCTCCACGTTGCTCTTCTTGGGGTCCATCCTCCTTACCCTGCTGGGGAGCAGAGAACACCCCTTAGTGCCTGACATGTGTCCTTCCCCCAAGCGCCACCTCTGGGGGGGGGGGTCCCACCAGGCTTCCCCAAAGAGGCCCAGCACACGTGCAAGAGACATGGGAAGCCTTTGTATCTGAACTTGATTTTCTCTGAAGATTCTGGCCCTTTCTGTCTTCATGCACAAACGCTCACCGGCACAGAGCACGCCGCTCTCCCTTCCCCTCCCCCCACCTCTCCCCCCCAACCCCGCCCCCCCCCACAGCAGCAGGAGCTCAGCCTGGTCCACGTAACAGGGCCCCGCCCGCCCCCGCTTTCTTTGTGGATGGTGTCCAGGTACACAGACAAGTGTCACTCCAAGCAGAGAAGGGTGTTTCACCCTAACCCAGTGCCACGGGCAGAGGAGGACCTCGGGCCTATAGGCTGCAGACCTTGGAGTCCCAGGGACCCCCTGACCGTCTCTAACGATGCTCACTGACGGCAGCGTCCCCAATTCAGGGCCGGGCGGTTTCTCTCCCTGACGCGCTCCTCTGCAGCCCCGAGGCCTTGTGGGTACTGGAAGGGGCGTTTCCGTCAGACCCTGGCTGGGAAGGGCTGCATCCAGCACCTGGCGTTCGACACTTTCTTCTTAAAGGAGGGAATGGCAGGCTCCCCGCATGCACGGGGCGGGCGAGGACGAGGCCGCCCATGGGCAGGGCCCCTGGAGAAGCTCACCGTGCAGCCTCGCTCCTCTGACCCTGTGCCAGCCTCCCGCTCAGCCCGGGCACCCAGCACGCTCCCCGCCTGAGGCCCGCGTGGGCCGCCCTTTTGCAGATGGCCCTCAGGTGGATGGGTCAGTGAGGAACTGTTGTGGGATCTGAGCTGGGAGGGACCCTAGCCGTCACGGAGGTCCTGATGTCTGCTCCGCCGGCCTGCTGGGATGTCAGGTGCCCTCAGAGACGCGGCCTACCTGGAGAAAGCTTCCATCCCCCAGCAGAGGCAGCGACTTCCACAGGGGAGCCGAGGCGTGAGAGGGCCCCCAGGCTGGTTGGTCGAGTGGCGGGACAGTCTGCCTTCTCCTGAGGCCCGGGACGCGCCTGGGCAGAGCCCCTCGGGAAGAAGACGCTTTCCTGAGGCTGCACACAAGCTGTGAGCGTGCTCAGGGGCCCAGAGCAATGTCCCACAGGCCTGGAGCTCAAACAGCAGACATTGATTTCTCACTGCTCTGGAGGCTGGAAGCACAAGACCAAGGTGGCCGCAGGGCTGTTTCCTCCTGAGGCCTCTCCTTGGCTTGAAGACGGCCGTCTTCTCCCTGTGTCCTCGTGTGGCCTTCCCTCTGGGTGTGTCTGTGTTCTCATCTCCTCTTCTTACGCGGACACCAGTCATGCTGGATTGAGGCCCACTCCAGTGACTGAATGTTACCTTAATCCCCCCTTTAAAGAGCCTGTCTGCGAGTACAGTCACATCCTGAGGGACTGGGCTTAGGACTCCAGCATTTGAATTCTGGGGGGGACGTCATTCAGCTCATAACACGAGTTCACAAGTGGCTGGAGGTCTGGGCGGTGGCCGTGAAGACCTCTGAGGTTCGGTTCGGTGCTGTGGTGGTTTTCTCTTCCCCTCCTGTCTGGAGCTGCTCCAGAGGGTCTGGGTGCCAGGCCCACTCCCCTCTCCTCCACACGCATGTGTCCTGGGATCACTGCCATTTGAGGGCCCCTGGAGCCAGGTCCTCAGGAAAAGCAGGTAGATGTCCTGATAGGAACCCAGGATGGGTTTCCAGAGCCAGGGCTTGAGCTGCAGTGGAGAGGGGCCAGCCCCAGGCATGCCTCTCCTCCTTATGGGAGCTGTGGGCCTTCAGGGATCCAGGACAGAGTGTCAGAGAGAGCAGGAAAGGCATCTGCTCGGGACCAGCAACCAGGGATCAGAGCTGAGAGGGACCCTGGCCATCACGGGGGTCCTGATAACTGCTCCACCGGCCTGCCTTCCAGGTCAGCTTTGCAGGGGCTCTCGGCAACCCTGGTACACTTCTCATAGCTGACGACCCGAATCTCA
This sequence comes from Delphinus delphis, assembly GCF_949987515.2. NCBI lineage: Eukaryota > Metazoa > Chordata > Mammalia > Artiodactyla > Delphinidae > Delphinus > Delphinus delphis. The sequence goes on from NC_082701.1 coordinate 52,106,216, forward strand.
GAGATTCTGCTGCTCAGAGTGCAGCAGGTCATGGTGTCGGGTGGGGTGGCCCATGGGTGTGGAGGCAGGGCCTGGTGTGTGCCCGGCAGCAAGAGCACTTTCCTAGACTCCTGGGCCAGGACACTGCAATGGACTGTGGCAGTCGGGGTGACGGGCCCAGGGGACAGGCCACTGCCCTGGATCTTAGCCTGTTGAGCTGGAAGCAACTTTAGTGCAAGTTATAGACCTCCTGCCTTAGAGGTGAGTCACCCGAGGCTCAGAAAGAGTGAGGCGCTAGCTCAGGGTCACACAGCGTTACTGGCAGGGCAGGGTCAGACCCGGGTCTCTTGACACTCATCTGAAACCATCTGTGTGTCCTGAGCTGTCCGTTTCTGGCCGATGACCCAGAGCAAGGACAGTCTGTCTCCTCTGCGCCAGGAGGCCCTCCAGCCCACGTGTTCGTGAGAAACCTTATCCGGCCACCTTCTCAGGGGCCTGGGCTTCCGCTGGGTCTCACCTTCCTCTTCATGGAAAAACCCTCCAGTAGATTGTTTCCCAGGACCAGGTGCTGCCTGCTGCGTGCACACGGGTGACCTGCCGGGGAAGGGCCTGACCTCCTCCGTAAAGGAGTTGCTGACTTCCCAGGAAACGGGAGTCACCAAATGGGCTTCTTGTGGCAAAAGACATTCGGACCCAGACCTCGTTCTCGGAAGAATCAGAGAGGCTCTCACTTTGTCCCCTTAACCAGACCCCTGCCAAGGAAGAGCCTTCCACTTGCCTCACACCTGCATCCTCCCAGCTCAGCTTGTCCCCGTCCGCTCCCCTGCCCACTGTGGCGCTGTGTGTGCGTGCGTGTGTGCGTGAGAGCCTGTGGGAATCTACGTGTGTTTGTGTGTCTGGGTGTGTTTGGGGGTTGTAGGGATATGGCAGGATCCCTTTGCCTTTCTCTCCCTAAGGACCAGGGCTGGGGCCTCCTATGTGGGCAGCTCAGGCCCCCTTCCTGTGACACCGCTAGCTGGATTCCTTGGTCCAAGGCTGTAGAGGATCCTCTGTGGGCTGTTGTCATCCATCAGTTCTCCTCACACCTTGAAGCTCACCCTTCTTTGCACAGAGGGTATAAGTTAGGCTTTCCTTATTCATGGGCTTTTGGGAAAAGTCTTGTCTTTGGGGCCGTTTCGCTTGGAATTGAGAATGAGTGCAATGCAAGTCTCTGTGTTGGGACTGCATTCGGCTGCCCGTAAGGGATGTCACCTGGCCTGGGTTTTAACAGGGAAGTGTGTTGTGTGTTTCTCCTTGCAGAACAAGAAGCGCAGAGGGGCAGCCTAGAGGGTGAGGGCCCTCGGTGACGTGCTCAGAGGTCAGGTGCTTCCTGTCTCCCGGTCCGTGGCCGCCTCTGTAGGGTCTTGCTGATTTCACAGGCTGGTGTGAGGGCCAGAAGCATTACATATGGGAGAGTGGATGTGCTCAGGTGTTCCCAGGCGTCCGGGTGGCAGGCCTGTGCTGCAGGGGCGCTCCACCCCTGGGGATGGGCCCACCGCCCTGGAGGTGACCTGAGTAGCCTCTTGAGGCCCCCCACCCTGTGGGACCCCACTGGCTTCTCTTCCTGGAACAGTGGTTTTCGAGGAAGCACAGTCAGCCTGCTGCCTCTGTGAGACCAAGGGCCAGTCGGTCAGCGTCTTTGCGGAATCCTGGGAGAAAGATGTGGAAACCACACAGCGCAATGCCCAGAGGATGGCCCTAAGGATGCGCCTGCTCCATGAAGCAGACGCCCTGCCTTGCCATCACCCGGGTGGCCCCCAGCCCTGCTGACCTCAGCTGGTGCCCGGCAGCCCACCAGCCTGGGCGGTTAAGGGGTCACCAGCTTCGAAGGGCCTCGGGTGAGGGCGATGCACGCTGCTCCCCCCAGATTCTGCTCCGGGCTGGCTCCTGCCTCGGTAAAGACGACCTGGGCCTGCGGGTGACTTGGCTCTGACCCTCCAGGGACCAAGCAACCTTTGGTGATCTCCTCCCAGCCAAGTCCAAGGCCCAGAAGTTACTGGCACGCAGCTGTGCTCTGTCAGCACGGAGGGGAGGACGTTTTGGCCCGGGTTTTAGGATTACCAACAGGCTTGCGAGCCCGGCCAAGCGAGGTCAGCTGGCAGGAGCCTCGGGACTCCACATCTGCCTGGTGCCCACAGCCGCGGCAGGGGCTTGGGAAGCCAGGGTCCTGTGCTGTGGCCCTCTGCTGTCGCCAGGCCAGCTCAGAGACGCTGTCCGTGCCCCGTCACCCTTCCCATCCCAGGGATGGATCGAAGGTCAGAGGTCGTCTCCCACCATCCGCTCCTCACGTTATCATTCACAACATGCATCAGGACTGAGTGAAAAAAGGGAAGAAGAAGAAGAAAAAACCAATAGGAAATGAACTTGAATTTAGCGTAGATTTTAGGCAAGTTTCTAACAGAAGGATTTGCTGCTGTCTACGAGGGCAGGATTGGGACAGTTCCACGTCCTCCCCCAGGCCTGTGGTCCCTGCCGTCCTCTCACCTGACACGGAGCACCCGGCGGCCAGGACCCCCCCGCTCCCAGAGTTTCCAGAAGCTCTCACGTGTCTAGACACAACTTTGACAAACAATTCCTCACATTCCTCTCCTTTCTGCCCCCTCCCCACTCCTCCTTTCTCTCACTAACTCCTCCTCAGCCCCTCCTGGGCCCGAGGCCGGCTGGGAGAGGCCACATCCTCACCCACGGCCTCCTGCCCTCACGCTGGGCAGTGCAGCTGGGGAGGTGCTAGTTTAGCTCTTTGGGGAGCTCTGCTCTCACTTCTTCCCTAGCATATTTTTTTCCCATTGGGAATAGAAACAGCAACTCTGGCAGCAAGTGAAGTTGCTGCAGGATGCCCTCCTGCAGACGACTCTCCACCCTCCCCAGGCTTCCCTGGGGAGAGGGAGTGGGGAGGGCAAGGGGGGCCCCAGGGATCCGGGGAGAACTTTGGCTTCCTTCATCCTGCCCGCGCTGAGTCCACCGCCTAGGTCCAGGGCGGCAGGTGACCTGTGTCTGCAGGTCCCACAGTTCTTGCCCGAGTACCGTGGAGTTGGTGGCAGTCTTACTCCACTAGCCTACACAGCAAGACACCATAGACCGGTGACTTCGACAACAGGTATTTCTCACAGTTTTGGAGGCGGAGAGTCCAAGATCGATGTGCCTGCGGATTTAGTGTCTGACGACAGTTGCTTCCTGGTTTGCAGACCACTGCCTTCTTGCTGTGTAGAGAGATATCTTTTCTCCTTTCTCTTCTCGTAAGGGTGCTAATCCCATCATGACCTCATCTAAACCTAATTACCGGGGACTTCCCTGGTGGCGCAGTGGTTAAGAATCTGCCTGCCGATGCAGGGGACACGGGTTCAAGCCCTGGTCCAGGAAGATCCCACATGCCGCGGAGCAACTAAGCCCGTGCGCCACAGCTGCTGAGCCTGCACTCTAGACCCCGCGAGCCACTGAGCCTGCATTCCACAACTACTGAAGCCCGCATACCTAGAGCCCATGCTCCACAACGAGAGAAACCACCACTGCAGTGAGAAGCCCGCGCACGAAGAGTAGCCCCTGCTCAATGCAACTAGAGAAGGCCCGCACGCAGCGATGAAGACCCAAAGCGACCAAAAATAAATAAATACTTTTTTAAATAAAATAAATAAATAAACCTAATTACCTCCCAAGGGAAGGGCCCACCTCCTAATGCCATCACATTGAGAGTTAGGGCTTCAGCATATGAATCTGCAGTGGGGACCCAGTCATTCAGTCCGTAATGGGGGGATGTTCCCTCAAACTCCTCTGGCCATTTCGTCACTGGGATTGGGTCCTTGGAACACAGGGAGGGAGCCTCAGGGCGCGGTGTGATAGGGTGGGCAATCCCAGCTCTTCAGCCCAGTCTAAATTAGGAGGAGGGGTGTGGGGTACAGCAGCGGCTGGCCTAAGAATCAGGGCCTCGCGGCACCTCCCAGCTTGGCCATTCCTTTGCTGCAAGGTCCTGGGGGTTCCTTCACCTTCGAGTCTTCGCATTAAATCGGGGTCTTTCCATGATCGCTGTGACTCTTCCTAGCGCTACAGTTGACGGGCTTTGTGGTCCAGAAGCCTGTGTCTCAGACTCTGCCTGGCTGCCGGTCAGGGTGGATGGACAGAGCAGAGTGGAGGCCGCAGCCTGCGGGGGAGGTCACACCCCCTCGGTGACTCCCCTGACCTGGCAAACCCCGGGGCTCCATCACGTCCCACACTCTGTCCCTCCCACCCAGAGGGTCAGGAGCTGGCTGGGGCAGAGGAGTGACGGGGCACAAAGCAGCCTGTGAGGGGCAGGCGTACCCCCAGTTCTGACTCCTGCACTCACGCTCAGCCCGTGGGCTGTGTACATCTTCCTCCCGGGGCTTCGGAAGGGCTCCCCCACTTCACCCTTGCCCCCCAGATGGTCCTTTCAAGTTGGCCCCTTCTGATTCTCATTCCCCTGTTTCCAGGTAGGCAGGTGGTCAGGCATCGGACCTTCTGGAATGTGTGCCGGCTTGGCTACCCCAGCCCTGCTCTTCCCCTGGGATGGGGTCCGGGGCGCCACTGGGTGGGGAGGACCCTGGGGGGAGGGTGTGCTCTGTCCACTCCCCACCCCCACCCCCGCCTCTGACCCCCCTGTCGTGTGTTCTCCACAGCCTGCGATTGCCACCCTGTGGGCGCCGCTGGCAAAACCTGCAACCAGACCACGGGCCAGTGCCCCTGCAAGGATGGTGTGACCGGCATCACCTGCAACCGCTGTGCCAAGGGCTACCAACAGAGCCGCTCCCCCATCGCCCCCTGCATAAGTATGCCAGGATGCCCTCCTCCTGCAGGCTGGGGTCGGGTGCGGGCTCGGGGCTGGGGGGCCCTTCCCGGACACGGGTCACCCGCATCCAGTGGGGGTAGTGCTCCCTGAGGTAGCCCTCTGCGCTCGGGGAGCCCGTGTGAGACCCCCAAGGCTGCGGGGGTCTCCGCAGAGCCAGCCCATTTGTGGCTCTCTGTTCTGAAAAGACAGTCTCCTGGTCCCAGGGTGTGGGGTGAGGGGGGGGGAGCAAGCCCCTCTCCTCAGCCCAGGTCCTGTTCCCATGTTCCACCTTGACCCTGGGCCTGGGCCTGGGCCTGGGCCTGGGCCTGGGTTGGGGGGCCTGGGTCAGGGGCTGCCACTGCTGCTGCGGGAATTCCAGGATCCCCAGCCCCTGGCAGATTCAGAACTGAAAGGACGGACTCCACAAGGCCTCTGAGAGAAGGCGGCACGGCTCCCATGAGCCCTTCGGAAGGGTGGCAGCCCTCCATGAGGGTCCTAGAGGCCCTGGCAGGCCAGCTGTCGGCCCCTTAGTTGGTGGAACTTGAGGCGGGGCGTGAGCAAGACGGGGGGGTCGCTCAGGGGCCTTGGCTCGGAAGAGTTTTAACATCTTACAACGGGTAGGATTGCGCAGGTGTTATGAGCTGGATTCGCCCTGGATGGAAGTCAGGCCTGGCTGGGTGCTGGCCCCCGGCCTCAGCCTCGTTGATTCCGTGTGCAGGCCTGACCCGCACCCGGAAAGGAGGGGGAGGAACGCGTGAATCCTAGCCTCCTAGGCAGACACCGAGGATAAGGCTTTTTTTCTGGAGCAGGGGTTAGCACGCTCTGCTCGGGGATTTGGCCCACTGCCTGTTTTTATGTGGCTCGATGGGGTTTTGGGTTTCTTGTTAACCTTTTTAAAATGATTGAAACAGAAATGAAAAGATGACTAGTTTATGCCATGCGAAAATGATATGAAAGGAAAAGTTCAGTGTCCATAAATAAAGTTTTATGGGACCAGCCGTGCCCACTTGTGCCCGTGCTACCTGTGGCTGCTTTGGGGCTCTAACGGCAGAACTGAGTAGTTGTAACAGAGACCCTACAACCTGCAGGGCTTAAAATCTTTGCGGGCTGGCCCTTGGCAGGAGAAGTTGGCCGACCCCTGCTTGTGGTTTTCCAGCGTCCTGTAGCTCTGGGTGGGCACTGGCTTCACAGGTCAGTACAAGGGGCTTGGAACAGACAACCCGAGGCAGAAGCAGGAGGGTGGGGACCCCTCAGCCCCGCACCTGCTTGGGGTCCTTGGAGTGACCCCCTAGATCTTGCAGGGAATGTTCTCACACCGGGCAGGAGCCTTAAACCCCCAGCACCTCAGCTGCCCGACTCGGGTGCGGCCTCACGTCCAGGACACGACGAGCCGTGTGGGTTCCAGCAGCTTTTCTGACCAGTTTCTGCATCAGGAGATGTTTCCTTGTTGGCAGGGGTCCAGTAACAGCGGATAACGTAAATTCAAGCCACGGGAAATTGAGCTTGTATCCATCCAGGGCAGAGAAGGTTGAAATGAGTTTTCACGACATTTAATTGTCAGGGTCTCACAGCTTGCAAGAGTCTTTCTTTTCCGTCCATCCAAAAAGCTGCACGGTGAACATTTTTAGAAAGCTGGGAGGAAATTAGCACCACCATCTGGGCTTACGAAAACATGAAGGGAGCAAGTGAGGTCTCCCTTTTAAAGGGAGTCAGGAGCTGTTGGGTTTCCCAGAAATGGCTGAAACCAACATTTCAAATCCCCAGGGGGAAAGGCCTTGACATGGAGCTGATGTTTCAGAATTAGGAACAGAAACCTTGGGAGACTGGAACTGTCCCTTTCCAACATGCTCTGTACCGTCTCCCTTCCTCTCGCAAAGGGCGGGCTGACGCTGGGGAGAGCGTTCCCACCAAGGACCTGAGGACCCGGGTCTCCATCTGCCGGCATCAGGCTACAGGTGCCCAGACAGTGCCTCGGACACTTGTGTCTGGTTCGCAACAGCTCTGGGAGCCCCGGGGCCCTCTGCTCACGTCCCAGAGCCAGGCCGAAGGAGCTGGGCTTGGGCAGCCAGGGTGCCTCCATGGCCACTGGCCCCAGCCCCATTCCTGGACTTGTAAGATTAGGCTGGGCTGTCTGGATTTCTCTCTGGAATGTTCCTGCTGGGCCAGGTAGCTCAGGAAGGCTCAGAGAGGGCCTACTAGGAGGCCCGGCTTCTTAATGAGCTGCTGTGACGGGGCACCTGTGGCTTGTCGCTGATAAAATCACCCGAGAGCAAGATTTGACTCCGAATCGAGGGCTGGGTCTTCTGCCTGTTCCTTCTGAAGGTGCAGAGGCTGGCTTCTGTGGGTGACCCTCACGTTTGCCCCCAGGCCCGGGTGTTCCATCTCGACCCCCCCAAGCCTCAGATCGCAGCTGATCTAGAGTCTGGGGGTCCGAGGGAGGTCTTACCCCTAATAGTCAGATGGTGGCCAGAATCAGTGGGATTCGTGGAGGCCTCTGTGACCCCCTGTTCACATGGTCACTCAGCAGGGGAGGTGAGCCCCTGTCCCTCAGGGACTTTCGGCTCGTGGTTTGGCCTTGTCTAGAAAGGAAGCCAGAGACGTGAAGCCTGGGTCTTCCCGGAGTCTGGCTGAAGTTCCTCACCTTTTCTGAGCACCGGGCGGGAGCTTGTAGAGGAGCTAGTTGCCCTTCTAGGTAGGAGAGGAATGGTCACGAAAAAGCACATGCTTCTGTCAGGCCCTACGGTCTTCTGTACTGTCAGTCTTTTCTGCCCACCGAGAAAATGCCTTAGCTTGTGAGATGCGAGATGTGAGCCCGGGGGAACTTGGGCCAGGGGTGCAGGCCCCTCTCTGCACATGGAAGACACCTCCCAGCCCCTCACATGCTACCCCTGCCATGGACCCCCTTCCCCACCAATGAGTCAAGGTCAGACCGGGCCACGCAGCCCCATCGTGATGAGCAGGGGGCCCTGGGGACCCCTCTCTCTGCCCCAGGGGCCGAGGTGAGTCAACAACACGCAGACAGCAGAGGGGTCAGGGTCCTGCCTTCCCCTCGCTCCTGTCCCTGCCAGGTGGAGGGATGGCTTCCAGAAGAGAACAGGTAGGGTGCCCGGGCCCTCACGCCGGCTTTCCCTTCCTCCCTGACCATCCTCTGCTGGGGCGAGGAGTGGGGCTGGGAGGGAGGGCCCAGGAAGGTTGGGAGGAGTCTGCACTGTGCTCGTTCTTCTCTAACATGTTCTTATTGTTTCCCCTTCCTCCCATCCTGAACCCCACAAAGAGATCCCCGTGGCACCGCCGACCACTGCAGCCAGCAGCGTGGAGGAGCCCGAAGGTAGGCTTCCCCCTTTGCTGCCTTCCTGCTTTTGCCGTGGGGTGGGGTGGGGCGTGGGGAAGGGGGTTAGAGGGGCCAGACTCCTCTGAATCAGCATCGGGGTGCTGGTTGGTGTGGGTGGTGCCCCTGGGCTGGACTGAGGATGGTGAAGCCACAGGGCATTTTTCTGCGATGTCCCTTCCAAGAATGGTGCCTAAGGCTAGCCTGTCTCCCAAGCCTGGGACCCTCAAAGCCACATTCCTCTTGCTCAGCCAGCGAGGCTAAGAAGCTGCCTTCCAGTCCAGGGCCACCTGAGCTGGGGGTGACTCCTTTCGGGGTTGCAGAGGAGGAAGGAGACGGGTGGTGGGGATGAAAAAGGCATTCTAGAGCATGGGGGTCTGCAAACAGAATTGGGGGAGGGCATGAATCGGGACAGGAAGAGACTCACCCCCTCACTGTCCCTTCCTTCTAACTGAAATCAAGAGTTTCCTGGAAAAAAAAAAAAAAAGAAAACTTTCCTGGTGGTCCAGTGGTTAGGAGTCCGCACTTCCACTGCAGGGGGTGTGGGTTCGATCCCTGGTTGAGGAACTAAGACCCTGCCTGCTGTGTGGTGCGACCTAAAAAAAAAAAAAAAAAAGAGTTTCCTTTATTGCAAAGATGGGCCACAAACCATAGCCAGGCCAGCAACATCAGTGATTTGGCCACCAGCAGAAATCCCAGCTGTTTTCACATCACGTTAGAGTTGGTGCAGCTATCATGGAATAATATTATGCTCACTAAATTGCTTCAGAGTGATGGAAGTTACCAGACCTGCTGCTAGGTCCTGACTTACAATCATTAATAAAGAAACACATACATTACGTAACTGTACCCTAAATCTGGGGTTTTGGAAAGATTTGGGTTAAGTGTATTTCAGTATTGATTAGTTTCCTTTGTAGTCCTATGGATTTTATTTCTGCATTTAAAAACATTACTGTGAGAAAGTAAAAATGTCACTGTGACGTCCGTGGACGTCACCAGTCCTTGGTACAAGAAGGGTCACCCAGTCCTGGCTCTGGGTACAGAGAGGGCTCGGAGCCTGGCTGGAGGGGGCACCAGGAGAGCAGGCCATGCTGTACCCAGCGCCCTGGGCCTGCGGTCACATGGGGCTTTTGTGTACTGGTACTTGGAGTGGGAATGGGGGGCAGGAATGGTGACAGTGGGGCCCTGCAGGGACATCAGTGTCAGCTCTGGGAACCCCTTTGCTCCTCCCCAGATCCACCTGTTGGGGAGGTCTGTGCACCCATGTGGTCACCTGAATACTTTAGTTTTTAAATTTTTAAATTTTTATTTTTGGCTACGTGGCACAGCCTGACCAGGGATCGAACCTGTGCCCCCTGCAGTGGAAGTGCAGAGTCTTAAGCCACTGGACCGCCAGGGAAGTCCCCACCTGAATACATTAGAATAGACTGGATTTTTTTTGAATATTGGCCATGCGCTGGGAACTTGAGAGAAAACGGATTCAGAACTTGGATGTGCACCATCACCAAACAGCCCTCAAAGAGGAAAGGACAGAAAATTTCAGGGAGTGCTGGAGGCTACACTGGGGAAAACCAAAGATACTTTGGTCTTGGGTTGTTGGGCAGAGTCTTCTGTCACCTTTGGTTGAGCCCCGGGGGACACTTACAGGAGAAATAGTGCTGGGAAGGGGATGAAGGAAGCAGCATGACGGGTGCCTGGGAGGCAGGATGAGGAAGCTCTTTGGTAAAAACACAATAAAAGGAACAGCCCAGTTCAGCTCTCGGGTAGAGCAGTTTTGAAGCGAGAAGACACTTCCAGTTAATGTAGTCGCGATTCTTGCTTCCTTGCTGTGACATGAGTCCCATCAGAACTCACCGGGGCTGAGAACACAGCTCATGCAAGGACAAGGCATATCTTCACCCTCTCTCTCTCTCTCTCTCACCTTCCATCTTTCTGGTCCTTGCAACCTTGTCTTTATGTTTCTTGCAGTGGTTTTGGCTTTTTCATTCCACCTTAGAAATGGGCAAATGGAAACAACAGTAGAGGAGAAGCAAAAAAACAACTCATGAGATTTCTGTACACAAGAAGCTGGTATAAAACATGCAACGACCTCCGCTCAACCAGACAAAAGATTCCTGGGCAACTAACAAACACGTGTAGCATTTTTCTTTGAAAAGTGTTTATCAACTCTCAGTTAACTTTTCTGACTCCTTTTGATTTGACCACTGTTTATTTCCTTTCTTCTTTCTGGACGTTTAAAAACATGGTTTAAATGGATGCAAACAGTAAATGAACACCCTTTGACAAAGTGCCTTCTCCACAGAGGGGCTAAGTGAGCAGGTGTGGTGCTTGCTGGGTTGCTGGGTCCTCGGCCGGACCCTTTGTGACCTTCTCTGGGTCTCCGAATGGTCAGGATCTGTGCTGCTTTTTCTGGAGAACTCGGGCCAGGTCTAGACTACGGGCGCTGGGACTCTGGGGCCTGCCACCACAAAGAGGCCCTGCTCTCCTCATCTCAGCAGGAGGGACGTTGTGGGCAGGAGGCCAGGGGGCCCCCTGGGAAGCGGGGCCTGGGAGCTCAGTACTTCCAAGCCTGTCGATTCTTGCAGTGTTTGAATAGGGAAGGCCTCCGTGCTGGGCTGCCTGAGAAAAGCTTGTTTACTTTTGCCTGCGGAACAGAGGAGAATTAATAAGGCAAGAATTTGTCCTGAAAGCTGACGGGCATAACCTCACCCTGAACCCATCCCCTTGAAGGGCCAGCTCACTCCGGGAATGCTGTCCACCTGCTCGCTAAGCTGGCTGGTACCCCGTCTCGGGGCAGGGAGGCGAGGAACCCTGGGGCCAGGAGGGAGATGGGGCAAACCGACTCTAAACCTATCTACTTGTGGTTGTAGAGGCCTCCACCGCCTGCCTTCCCTTGCCCTGCACCAACTCCGAGGTAGCTGTCGGAGTTTGGTTTGTGGGGGGCATATTGTTTGGTTCGTGGGGACCCCTTGGTATAGCAGCAGTACCGTCTCGGAGCCGGGAGATCTGGGGTTAGTTCTCCCCTGGCTGTGAGGCCTTGGACAGAGCAAAGACTTCTCTCTTCTGCTTCCTTGAAAGATGACGGGGTGGGACCAACGGTCCAGGGCCCTCCCCGCCCTGCCTCTCCTGGGAGGATTGAGCTTCTGCTAATAAGCTTTCTCCTTCCTCGTAAATGCCTGCTTGCACCCCTCCCCCCTCTGCTGACCAGCTTCTTCCGCGGGCCTTGCGGGTCCTCGTGAGCAGAGGCACGCAGTAAACAGTTAACACCTGGCTGGGGCGGGGCCTGATGTATAGCGTTTGCTGCTTTCCCTGGTGTAAAGGGCTCCCACGTGAGAGCCCACGTGAGCCTCCCCTGGAGACGCGTGAGGGAGGAAGGGCCGCCTCTGGGCGGGGCCAGAAAGACTTTGACTTCCGCTGGCCTCCTGGGCTGGAAGGGGTACGGCTGTAGTCCGAGTGGAAGCTGGACCCGGGATGCAGGTAAGAGAGCGAACAACCGGCCCCTCTCCTCCGCCCCCACCTACCTGGGTCTGGGGACCACCCTCTGGCCTAGTTGCACTCACTCCCTTTGGGGCCCCGAGTGGTGCCCTTTGCCAGCTGTTCCAGTGGTCCAGCGGGGGGTGGGGGTGGCTTCTGAGGCCCCCCGGCAGCCGTTCGGGGGAGCCTGGCGGCTGAACCTACGGGAGCTGCCCCGCCCCAGGTGCTCCCAGGTGTGGGGTGGGAGTGGGCTGAGAGATGTCACCTCTGGTGGCCTCGCAGCACCTCCATTTGTTTCATGGAAGACTTGGGTTTTTATAGACCTGCCGCTGGATAAGCTTGGAGTGTTCTCGTTTTAGGCTTTGGTTTTCCAGGGTAGGGGGTAGGTTGGGTGAGTAGAGGAAACGAGCTGATAAGAGTTGAACGCAGTACTGGCCGAGTGTTCGGGCTGTGGGGGGGGGAAGGGCAGTGAACTAGGAGTTCTGCTTCATCTTGTTTCCTCCCCTGTGAACCGGGGTCATGATAACCCTGTTGTGTACGGTTGTTGTGGGGATTAAATGAGATGCTCTGGGTAAAGCCTTTGGTTCAGTGGCGGGCTTATCCTAAGTGCTCAGTAAAAAAGCAATGGAGGGGCTTCCCTGGTGGCGCAGTGGTTGAGAGTCCGCCTGCCGATGCAGGGGACGCGGGTTTGTGCCCCAGTCCGGGAGGATCCCACATGCCGTGGAGCGGCTGGGCCCATGAGCCATGGCCGCTGAGCCTGCGTGTCCGGAGCCTGTGCTCCACAACGGGAGAGGCCACAACAGTGAGAGGCTCGCGTACCGCAAAAAAAAAAAAAAAAAGGAATGGAGGGACTTCCCTGGTGGCGCAGTGGTTAAGCAGCCGCCTGCCAGTGCAGGGGACGTGGGTTTGAGCCCTAGCCGGGGAAGATCCCACATGCCGCAGAGCAACTAAGCCCGTGCACCGCAACTACTGAGCCTGCGCTCTAGAGCCCGCGAGCCACAGCTACTGAAGCCCGTGTGCCTAGAGCCCGTGCTCCGCAACAAGAGAAGCCACTGCAGTGAGAAGCCTGTGCACCACAACAAAGAGTAGCCCCTGCTCGCTGCAACTAGAGAAAAGCCTGCACACAGCAATGAATACTCAATGCAGCCAAAAAGAAATAAAAAATATTTTTTTAAAGCAATGGAACGCCATGGAAAATACAAACACTGCAGTGTATGGAAGGGTTGAGCTGAGCTGAAGTCTCGTAGCTCCTCACCAGGGATGTGGGTTTGCATGAGGACAGGTGTAGACAGTCAGCCAAGAGGGAGGGCTTGTGAGAAGAACTTGATTGGGAACAGGTGGGGCTGCCCAAGGCAGAAGGTGGCCTCACAGACTGTAAGACCCTGTTAAAGACTGGAAATCAGTTAAAGGGCTTGACTTCACAATAGCCAAAAGGTGGAAACAGCCCAATGTCTACCTTTGGGACAGAATGGATGGTGGCAGGATGGATAAACTCCATGCGGTATATCCAGACAATGGAATATCAGGCAGCCATAAAAAGGAATAAGTACTGACACATGCTATAACTTGGATGAACCTTGAAAATATTATGCTAAGTGAAAGAAGGCAGACACAAAAGGCCACACAGCGTATGATTCCATTTATATGAAATGCCCAGAATAAGCAAATCCAGAGACAGAAGATTAGTGGTTGCCCAGGACCGGGAGGCGGGAGGGATGGGGAGTGACTGTCTGATGGGTACATGCTTTCCTTTTGGGGTGACAGAAAATTCTGAAACTAGAGAGTGGTGATGGGTAACATTGCGAATATACTTGATGCCACTGAATTGTACATTTAAAAATCGTAAATTTTATGTGTTTTACTACAATTTTTTTTTTTTTTTTTGCGGTACACGGGCGTCTCACTGTTGTGGCCTCTCCCGCTGCGGAGCACAGGCTCCAGACGCGCAGGCTCAGCGGCCATGGCTCACGGGCCCAGCCGCTCCGTGGCATGTGGGATCTTCCCAGACCGGGGCACAAACCCGTGTCCCCTGCATCGGCAGGCGGACTTTCAACCACTGCGACACCAGGGAAGTCCCTTACTACAGTTTTTTAAAAGTTGAGTTTTTGAGGTCAGAGTGCAAGGGTGCAGGGAATCTGGTTGATTTGGGGTGGACTGGGTGGAGAGCAGGAGCCCTGGGGACAGGGCACTGGGGCTCGGGCAGCCGTGGGGGACATGCTTGCCTTCCTGATCTCTTGCTCTCTGGGAGACTTTTGAGGCTGGGGGGCCATTTAGTACCTCTCCACTTCGTCTCCAAGCAGAAATAGTTCAGCCAACATGGGGGAATGGCGGACGCCCTCTGTTGCCTTCCAGACGTATGGCAGTGGCCGTGTTACCTAGTGTTACGTTGAAAAGGTCTGACCTCACAGCCTGCATGCTTTTAGAGTCATCTGAGGAGGGTGTGGTTCCCTGGGCCCCAGGTAAGGGAGCCATTAGTACTCCTGGTATAGGAGAAAGGGACCTGTGCGTCCATTGGGGGGGAGCTAGGATCACCGACCGTAACACTTGTAAGCATCTCGTGCCACTTGTAGGAAGGAGGTCTGTTAATTGACTGAGTGCTGATTGGTTTTCAAAAGATGGTGTGACACAGGATGTAGGGCTGTCCGGGATCAGCTGTATGAGGAAATGGCTGTCAGATAAGTATTATCCCAGGAAGTGTTTGGACCAGACCTATGAGTAAAGATAGATCGATTCTGGCTACATGAAGGAGGAGACGACATTTATATGTTTGCTATGTGCTCAGCGCTCTTCCTGATTCTTAGCCATTTAATCATTTCTTCCACCCAGATGAGCTAGATACTGCTGTTACCCCATTTTACATAGGAGAAACTGAGGCACAGAGAGGTCAGTGAGCTGGGATTCCAGCCAAGGTCTCCTGGCCTCAGAGTCCATGAGTGACATTAACCTCCCCATCATCATTCTGCCTCTCAGTAGTCATGCTGGTTGGTCAATTTAGAGTACTTTAAAAATATATAAATATATATATATTATATACACACACTTATGCGCATACACACACACACACCTGACTGTGTGGTAACATCCTACCAAGAGAGAAGACAAACTTGTGTGTCCGCAGGGGACCTGAAACCAAGGTAGAGATGGAGGTACAGCCAGTTAAAAGCCACTGTCTTCCACAGGTGCCCGTTAAAGTGGCCCTTGGGAAGGAGGGTGGTTGGCTAGGGGCGCTGGCGTGGCTGAGGCCTCAGGGTCTGGGCTTGGGAGAACCAGTTAGCAGTGACCCGTCCCTTTGGTCCCAAGGCAGCCGAGGGAGATGGGCACACGGATCAGCTGATACCTGAAAACAGGTGGCGGGTAGAGGTGGGAAGGACCTCTGTGCGTTCCTCAGAGCCTTGTGTCATAACACGTGCCTATAGAGAATCAGCTGAAAACTGTTAAAACTGGTGAGAGAATTCTGCAGGGAGACCATTACAGAATTAAATACAAAGGTCAGTAACTTTTCCTGTGTATCAGCAGTTACAGAACCATGTCATAGCAAGTGAAAAGCATAGAATGGGATATCTGGCCTGTAGTTAAGTGTTCAATGAGTGTCAGTTTTTTAATGATAATGGAAACAAACTCCCAATTAGAACAGCAACAAAAATATCAACTACACAGAAATAAACGTAGCAATAAAAGTACAGAGGGTATTTTTTTTAAAGGGTAAAACTTTCCCAAGGGACACTAAAGATCTTCCCATGTTCCGGGAGGGCAAGATTCGGAATTGTAAAATGTCAATTCTCCCTGAAATCTGTAAGTTTAGCATAATTCTACTCAAAAAATCTCAATTGGGTAGGATGTGATTTTTAATAGCCAAGAATGTTTTTAAAAAAGAAGAGTGATGAAGGGTGACTTGCCCTAACAGATTTTTTAAATATTGTAAACAGGATATTTACGTTAGTGTGATCCTGGCATAGGAATAGAGAAATCACGAAAGCTGAGTAGAAAGTCCAGAAATACACTCAAATATAAACATAAGAACTTGTGTATGATAAAGTTGTGATCGTAAATCAGTGAGAAAAGGGATGAGTCAATCGGTAAACGGTGCTGGGAAAATGGCTATTTATTTTAAAATAATAATAAATTTCTACTTCATGCTGTGAAGTCATAAATCCCAATGTATGAAATGTATCTTTAAAATGAATTCTTGGGACTTCCCTGGTGGTCCAGTGGTTAAGACTCCGCGCTTCTGATGCACGGGGCATGGGTTCAATATCTGGTTGGGGAGCTAAGATCCCACATGCTGTGGGGCGTGGCCAAAAAATAATAATAATAATTAAAAAAAATAAATTCTTAAAAGTTCTAGAATAAAGCATGTCAGTATCAGTGTAATCTTGGGGTGAAGAAGGCTTTCTAGATAGGATACAAAAGCAAGAAATCATAAAGGGAAAGATTTTAACTAGATAAAAACAGAAAACGTCTATACTTCAAAAATCTCTATAAGCAACATAAGGCAAACTAAAAGCTGAAAAATATAAATTTTTAACATGGATGACCAGAGATTAATATCCTCAATAAATAACTTTTACAATTCACTGAAAAAGAGATCCTAATACAAAACTGAGCTGAGAAAATGAACTAGAAATTCAGAGAATTTGTACAAATGGCAATCAAGCATCTGAAGTATTACACTTACTAGTAATAAAGCAATAGTATCAACAAGAATACCACTTTAAAAACCTCATTAAATCGCCACTATTTAGAAAACAAAAAGTAATTCCCAGTGTTGAAAGGGTTAGGGAAACAGGCATCCACCTGCTCTGGTGATGGGAGGGCAACGTGGTGCCAAGTTCATGAAGGGTGATCTAGCATCACGTATCAAAATGTATCTTTAGCCTCATCCTTTCACTTCTAGGAATTTAGCCTATGGGAATAGTGATGTGTCGCAGGACTTTGCTCCGAGGTAGCTTATTGCAGCATTGTTCATAATAACAAAAGAGGGAAACGACCAAATGTCTTTCAGTAGCGTTTTAGTGACTCACGTATGGGATATCCATATAATAACGTTGTAGGAGAATTTTTGAGTATGAAATGAAAAGATACAGTATATGTCCGAAGCAGATTATACATCTAATTACACACGGAGGGTCAACTTTGGTGAAAAGCCTGGCTTACAGAGCATTTCAAAGAAACTCTTTCATTGTGCCCATATATTCCGGTAGTTCTCAGCCTGGGGCTGCTTTGCCCCGATGGGACATTTGGACATTACTGGAGATACTTCTGGTTGTCACAACTAGGGGGAGGGTGCTACTGGCATCTAGTGGGTTGAGGCCAGGGACGCTGTTAAGCATCCTGCATCGCACAGGGCAGCCCCCATGGCAATGAATTATCCAGCCCCAAATGCTAATAGTAGTGCCGAGGTTGAGAAACCCTGGTGTATATTACAGGATGACATCCATGTGCTCTGTCCAAAAGTATTAAGGCAGGATGCTACTGCTGCCTTGGACCCGCTCGTTTATTAGTTACGCATCGTATTGAAGTAGTTGCCGCTGAGGGCTTAGAGAGTGAAGTTTTCTGGAGTCAGCTGACGTCTCCTGCCTGATCACAGGAAGTGCTGTGCTCACATGTAGCCAAGTGTTTGCCTGGTCCTTTCTCTATGGTGAATTTTAGCCCAGCCTAATACGACGTTTATCCAAAATTCTGAGCTTTACTATATATTACTATATTTCCAATTAGTGTGGTTTAATTGTGTATTAAAATTTTTATCATGAAAAATCTCGGAGCAGTGGTGAGAATAGAGTGGTTAGACCTCCACATTCGTATCACTTCGATTTAACATCGTGTCCCATTTACTTCAACAATTTTTGTTTTTGCTGAAATATCTTCCAGGAAAAGCTTAGACGTTATGACATTTCACCCCTAAATATTTCAGAATTCCTCTTCTGAAAAAGAAGAACATTTCTTACATCTTCTCAACAGCATTATTACACCTAACAAAACTAACAAAAATTCTTTAATATCATCTGATGCCCAGTCCACCTTCCAACCTTCTTGGTCGTCCCCCAAATGTCTTTTACAGCTGGTCTACTCAATGGTTTAATTATTAAAACTTATGCAATCGTGAGCTACGCAAAGTATTATATTTAGAAGAGCATCAGAGTCCTCCTGGGGGGGAGGCTTGGGCTGCTTCTGAGGCTAGAACGCACGTGGAGTGATGTGTGGGATGAAAAGTGCTACCCAGGTGTTACCTATCGTCATGGTTAACTTCATGGTCTAAAGGAAAAGGCATGGCCACGTCAGGCCTGAACTCTGGGCTTTGGGGCTGGGGGTGGGGTGAGAGCTCTGGGCCTCCTTTAGGGGAGTGTCCCCAAGGAAAGGGCACCTCCACAACCCCACAGAGGGGACAAGGGAGCCAGTCACCATCATAAATCCTTGCCACTTTCCTCCGTGGGAAGCAGAGGGTGCTGGAGCTAAAGGCCGGTCAGCTGCGACTTAGGTGCCGGCGGGGCTGGAGAATTCTCGGTTGTGGAGCTGTCTTCTGTGTTGCTGGTGTGGCACGGCATTCTTGGCCTGTCCTCCAGACGGTTGCATTCGTCAGATGTGCTCTGGGGGCAAAACAGCCTCTGGTTGTTAAGCCCGGATTTCCTGACCTCAAGCCCAGTTCCCCAGAACCCTCCGGGAAAGGAACCAGAGGCTGAGCCAGGGCACATGGGGGCTCTTCTCTCGAGCGGGACCTGCCCACTCCACCCGCCCTGGCTGGAGACCAGATGGATCCGTATGTGTTGGGTTGGACCAAACGGAATTGTCATTTTATTCGACCATTTGTGACCCACAGAAATGGCGGTTTCACATGGTACGCGACTTACTCTTTCCATCCGCTCAGCCAGGAGACCCTGCTCTGGGTGGCCTGCATGAACCAGTTTCTCCCTCTGTCTGTCAGTCTGTCTGCCTGTCTCACTCTGATTTTCGAGACTGTCTCTCTATCTCTGGGTCTTCCCTCTGCCTTTGTCTCTGTCTGTCTTCCCCACCGCCTTCCTTATTCCCTCACTTTCCCCATCTCCTCCCCCCTCCCCCTTCCCTCCCCTCCCCTCTTTGGGGCTTGCACAAAGGGCCAGGGCAGAGGTCAGGCTGGGGTGAGCAGGGCTGGGAGAGAGCCACTGGGGGCCTCCCCCGGGGAGCACAAAGGAAGCCATTTGCATGGGGGGTTTCAGGACCCGCATTGTTCCCCTGTGGCTGGGCTTTTGCAGGTGGAGCTGCCACCAGCCTTGGAGGAGGATAAAGGGATGAGCTGGGAGACCAGAGAAGCCTGGGGGAGGAATATTTAGCCCTTCTGGGAGCTCTTCCCACCGGGGACTCAAGAGGGATGGCAGATGGGAATGGGGCAAGTGACAGGTGTCAGTGAGAGGATTGGAATCCCCAGGACCCGCCCTGTGTCACGAGGACATCACAGGGTCCCTGACTGCAGAGGCTGGGGGTTGGGGGCATGCAGGCTGCAGAGCTAGGCTGAGGCAGGGTGGACGCCGAGACCCCATCCCCACCCTGCAGGGTGGCCCCCTGCCCAAAGCCGTGCCCGGAACCTCCCTTGGGATTCCCGTCCAGGTCGTGGGCTGGGCGCTGGTGGGAGGGGACGCACAGTAACACACTGTGCCGGCGTCACAGTCCGTCCCCTCTCTGGATTGCTGTTGGGCTCGGCCCCTGCAGAACCTCAGATGCTACTGCAGTTAGTTAATACCGCCGCCCCCAACCCCAGGGGTGGTCCCTTTGATTTATTAAATACCCTGCCGGATTTAAAACTACTCCAGACTTGATAATAATAGTAGTAATGCATTAGCCCACTTGGGCTGCCGTAACAAAAGACCGTAGAATGGTGGCTTAAACAACAGAAATTTATTTTCTTAAAGTTCTGGAGTGTGTTAAGTCCAAGATCGGGGTGCCAGCATGGTTGGGTTTTGGCAAGGAGCCCCTTCTGGCTTGCAGACTGTCGACCTCTTACTGTGTCCTCACCTGGCGGGGAGAGAGCTCTCTAGTGTCTCTTCTTTCTTTCTTTTTTTTTTTTTCTGCGGTACGCAGGCCTCTCACTGCTGTGGCCTCTCCCGTGCAGGCTCAGCGGCTATGGCTCATGGGCCCAGCCGCTCCGCAGCACGCGGGATCCTCCCGGACCGGGGCACGAACCCGCGTCCCCTGCATCAGCAGGCGGACTCCCAACCACTGCACCACCAGGGAAGCCCTGGTGTCTCTTCTTATAAGGGCCCTAATTCCATCCTCATGGCCCCCACCCCCATGACCTCATAGAACCTTATTTACCCCTCAAGGGCTCCACCTCCAAACACCATCACTTTGGGGGTTAGGACTTCAACATGGGAATGTTGGTGGGACACAGTTCCGTCCATGGCAAGTGATACTGGCAACAATGTTAAATGCCATCGTTAAGAGCAGGGATTTTGAGTTTCTCATGACCCTCCCCCCACCCCAGTGACCCAGCTAAAGTGTCCTGCAGGCCGCTTGATAGCTTTGGGCTCAGTCTTCTCAGTGAAATGAAGGTGTTGGGCTAATGGTCTGTTCGGCCCCTTCCCGCTCAGTATTTCCAGGTCCCAGCTAGTTGGGAGACTGTGATCGCGGGGCCTTCTGGTCATAGAACCCGGGTGGTTGCTTTGGGGGCTCTTTCAGGGCTGTGTTGAGGGGACCCTGAGGGATTTGGACCAGGAATGGTGTCCAGACCCAGGGGAGGGAAGGCGAAGAGGAGGATGGGTGGGGCATGTTGTCTGCCCACTTAGGCAGGCGTCCTCCCTTCTGTGGACATGGACCTTCAGTGTTGGAAGGACCGACGTGGCCTTGAGGTGGACGAGGCTACCAGCTGCCCCCTACCGTCTGATACGTAGCACAGACTGTCCCCACCCCCCAACCTACCTCCTGTCAAGCAGGACTCTCTTGGTGCTCCTAAAGCTATGGGTGTGGCCTATGAAACTAGGCCCACTCTGCCCTGAGGCGTGACCACACAGATCAGGGGCCTTGTGTCCTTTTCCCCCAGGGCAGGGCTTTATCTCAGAGCAGTGGATCTGCATCTGGGGAGGCGCAGTGGGGCACTGCCCCCCTCCAGTTCCTTCCATGGGAGAGGTCAGCCTCTCCCCAGCGAAGATGATGGCCAGTGTGATTTGCACTGTTTTGTGGGCTCTGCTCAAGAGTAAAGTGTGTTGTAGGATCGAGGAAAGGAGAGAGCTGTTTCTTCTGCAGAGATGGGAAATGAATTGGGGTCTGAAACGAATTTATTCTGTGCTAAGAGGTATCTGAAAATCGGTGGTGCGCTGGGGCTGGCGCACACCTGCTCCCAAGAGCTGACTGTCGGTATCTCTTCCCAGCTCTGTGCTCAGGGCATCCTGCTGGCGGTTTGAAATTGGCCACGCTGGGAATATTTACACCTTGGAAATTGGCACAAGCTACGAATCAAGGCTTTTTCTTCCCAGAGAGCAGGTGGTTACACATTGCTCAGTGTTTCTCCTGAAAGGCCTGCTGGGAGTGGAATTTTGTCTCTTGATACCAGTAGGAAACCTAGAGATAGCTCATCCGATCTGGCCTCCACATTGGACAGATGGGAAGACTGAGGCCCAGAGGAGAGCGACTTGGCCGAGGTCACACAGTGGGTTGATGGCAGAACCTAGGTGAGGACTCAGGTCTCCCATCTCCCAAGTTTCCGTGGACCATGGTGCCTCAAGCCAGCATCCTTCCAAGCGGTAAGCTGTGGAGAGAAGTCAGACATGGGGACTTGGAAAAGCTTCCTCTTGCTGAAGAGAGGTGAGAAATTCCTAAGTGTTTGGGGCAGCAGATGTAGCGAAAGCTGCCTTAAAATTTCCTCCAAGCCGGGCTGGGTTAGATTTCCAGTCATTGCCATCCTGCCCGCTCCCCCAGCAGGTGGGACACAGCCTTAGTTTCCTGGCATTCCTTCTGTCCCGTGAGGTCACCTCCTTCAGTCCCAGGGTTGGAAAGTTGTACTTCATCTAAAATCTCCCTGCAGGCGAGGACATCTTCACCAGATGGAGAGACCTCGGAGAAGGTGGCGATCTACTCTTAGGCCCGATAATCTAGGATTGTCTTGGGTCTGAACTTCATCCCTGTCCTTCCCCCCCTTTGTGGCAAAGGTACTGCTGTGGATGGGGGAAGAGGTGCAGTGCCAGCCCTTCATTTGGGTTGTCAGGGGCCCCAAGACAGGGATTCTTGTGACATGATTTATTGAGAGGATGTTCTCAGGAGAAACTAGTGAGGGGGTGAGGTGGGCAGGGCAGGGGAAGAAGCTAGGAAAATGTGTGGGTTCACAAGTCTGGCCTCAGCCTGTTTCCATGGGCGGTCTAGACAGTGAATCACCCCAAAGAAGTTGCCCTGCTTACAAGCAGAAGGGCTGGGTGCCTGCCCACGTAGCTGGCCATTGGCTGTGGACTGCTCGCTGGGATGGGGCGTGTGGACGTTTCCAAGCAGAGCAGTTTCCATGAGCCAGGGGCAGGCCTTCAGAGGAAGTGCAAGTGTGAGCTGGTGGCCGCCACCTCCCACAGCAGCTCTAGGTGGCTGTACTGGTCCAGGAAAGGGGTTCTGGGCCAGGCACCCACCACGTCTGCTGTACTGTAAGTTACTTGGGGGGAAGGCAAGTTTTACTGGGATTTGGGAACCCCCTGTGGATTTCTGTTCACTCCCCAACAGCCCTGTGCTGTGGAAAGGCCTGGTGGTTTTTCTCTGGGGCCCATGTCCTCCCTCTGACGCCACGCCAGTCACTCAGTAAAGACAGTATTGTGACCTCTCCTGTTATCTCTCTCCTCTGCCCTGTACACACCGCTGCTGCTGTCCTGAGTCAGACTCTCTTTACTTCTCACCAATGCTGTGTTGGTCAGGGCAGGCTTCGTGCTGTAAGAAGCATCGCAGGTGTTCCTGGCGGGGTGGCTCCCTTCCAGGCAGTGAGCAGGGGCCTGGGCTCCTTCAGTCAAGTGGCTCCGCCACCCCCTGGGGCCTTGGAGTCACTGGTTTGGAAAGAGAGTGCCTGTGGGAGCCCTTTTCCGGGCGGGACTGAAAGCGTCTGCATCGCTTCTCCCCACGTCCCGTGGCCGGACTCGGTCACTTGGCCACACCTCACACAAGGGGTGCTGAGTAATGTAGTCTTGAAGCCCAGGAGGAGACTAAAATGGGGTTTGGAAACTATATACAGTCTTCGCCATAGAGCTTTTGTTCACTCTGCTGACTTCGGGGTGTCTGTGGCCACCTGTCGTCATGGTGCCACAGTTAACTGGCATCAGAAAGTGATGGTGAGCTTTGAGGGCCTTTTCTCTATCTAGGAAGCCGTTTAGCGCAGTCTTGGCCGGGGGGTGGCCATCCTGCCCGACAGCTGCCCAGGGTGGGTTGTAGCCCACCCAGGGAACTCAGCAGAGGCGTGACCTCGTCAGCACTGGGCTCACCGGCCAACCAGCCAGTGGGGTGGACACTGCAGGGCCACCAGCTTCCCTCTCTTTCATGACTTTCCCAGGAAGCCCAGCTTCGCCTCCTTCCCCCGTGCCACTGAATCACCCTTCAGCGCCGACGGCAGCGCCAGGCTGTGACCACTGCTGGCTCTTGCTGGAGAAGCGTGTCCATAGCCAACTGGATCCCCGTTGGGACAGCTTTGTTTCCCCTGCCGAACACAAAATCCCCTGTTCACTCGGAGAGCCGACAAGGAGACCCTGTGGGGCCGGCCCTGTGGGAGCAGAGAGCAGTGAATGCAGCGCCCCAGTGGCTTCAGCTTATTAAAGGCGAATACACAGGCTAACCCTGCCCTCCGGGCGGGAGACAGAAAGGAGGGCACAGAGCTGTTACAGCGGATTAGCGGCCGCAGACTGACGGAGGCAGGTGCAGCCTTTTCTGCAGTTTGGAAGGGTTTATGAAATACTGATCCCGTGCTCAATAAATCCTTCCCTTGGCCTCATCCGGGCTACAGCCTGAAAACGGGGATTTCTTGTTCAGCCAGGCTTGGGAGCGGTTTTGAGTCTCCCACCCCACCCCCAGCTCCTAGCGTTCCTTGGGAATTCCGACGTGAGGATTTGCGCACTTGTCCATTGATGCATTTTCATTCATTCATCAGATGCACATTGACTGAGGGCCTGGTTTGGGGGCTGGGGTTCCAGAGACGATAGAACGTGGAGTCCTGAGTTCAAGAGACCACGGTTTACTAGGTGAGGAAGATGCCCGCATAGATGATTCTAAGTCAGACGGTTACCTGTTAGAGCGGAGCCAGGTGTGCGTGTGTCAGCAGATACCCCCGTGGCTGTCTCCAGGCCCCCCAGTGTCAGGCTTTGCTAAGAGCCTGCTGGGTCTGTTCCGTACCCATGCAGAGCCTCAAGTCCCAGGCGGCTCGTCAGCCCTCCGGATGGGCTGCTGTTTCCTAATGGCCCCGAGAGCAGATAAGGAGAACCGGTGACGTAGCTGGAAGTGTGGGGTCCTCAAGCACAACCTCTGGAAGGTCCGTCTCACCCGGCAGAGCCTGCATCTTGGAAAATGGCCCGGGGCTGTATGCCTCTGGCTCTGATGACCGTGTGGTTTCCATGTCTTTCCCTCATAGCGATGGGGACCCTGCCCCCATCTGTCCCAGTCAGACATCCCTCATCCAGCAGGGTAGCGCATCTGCCACCCAGCAGAAACCTCTACCTGTGCTCTCCACCGGGCTTTACAGGCTTCACCTCCTGCAAGCGTGTGGGTCTTTGACAAAAGATGTTGGAACTTGTTACGTGGCTCGGGGTTTCAACGTGCACATTGTAGCGGGGAGAGAAGGAGGGGGGTGGTTGGGACCTCAGGGCTACGGTAAAGCCTGACGTCCAAGGGTGCAGGCACATGAGATTAGAAGGTTCTGAGTTAACTTGTCCCAGGGCCCAGGTAGCCGTTTCCCAGCTTCTACCAGGAGCTGGTGCTTGCGGGGGCCGGGAACACAGCTGAGGGGTGCCTCCCACAGGCATGGTCTCGCCTGCAGGTGAGAGCTGGTTAGTCCGTTGACCACCAGAATTGTGCGGGAAGCTTCTCCCGGTGTGAACTTCCCAGGGGTGGGTCAGGGCAGCCCTGGGGGGATGTGTGGGAGGCACTGCCTGGCTCGAGCCCCTGAGACACACCCTTCTGTGGCTCCGGTACCCTTTGGTCTGTGGACGGTAGGTGCGAGTTCGGGCAGTACAGTCTCAGAGGGTGCCCTGTAAAATGGTGAGACAGATGGGGAGCTCCAGCTGGGAACCTTGTGTCTGGGGGGCTCCTGGAGACAGAAGAGATGAGTAAGAAACAGAAGCCTGGTATAAAAGATGACCTTGGCTGTCTTGTTAAAACCTAGACATGTCCAGGTGGGGAGGGCAGGGCAGGGGTGAAGTCCACGGGCCTTTTGGTGACCGTCATCCTCTAGGCCCTGCAGTGGCTCTTGGGGAGGACAGCCGTGCCTCTGCCTGGAACATGAAGACTCCAGCCCCTTCCCTGGGGGACACGGGCTCTATGCTGACCCGAAGTATATCCAGAATTCTTTCCTTCCCCAAAGCAAACGTGGTACCTTGGTTCTCCACTCGAGAGGGTGGGGAGTCTGGACTTGACAGGGAGGGTCTCCGTATCTGCAGTGGTCCTTGCATTTTTGTGGAATGAGTGGCCCCCATAAATACGGTTTTCAGATGCCATAGTTTGTTGTAATGCTCCGTAACTTTTAACCATTTTGGATGGAAATCTTTCCCGAGTGTATTGCCAGCTTTCCTGCCATATTAAGTAACGCACGTTGAGCGTGATTCAGCTCCTCAGGATAATGCAGCCATTGCAAAAAAGGGATTATACTGTAAACAAGCTTTTGCAGCCGTTTTAGGACTGTTGGCCTCTCTTCAAAATGGTCCTTATAGGTATTCTACATCTGCTTTTCACAGTTTCATAGTTTTCTGCCTCTTCCTTGCTCTCTGCTAGCCATTCCTTCTTCCTGCCAATGGGTAGTTCACCAGAAGGTCCCCCCACCTAAATACAGGTCCCAGTGTACTATGTTCTGGGAATGGTGAGAATGACATTTCTTATCAGTGTTTATAAATGAAAGATAATTAAGCTGTGAATGAAGAGCTAAAGGGATGTGATAGATACTTGGCTGCTTCTAACCTCTTCCTTCCTGCTTCTCACCTGTATCCCAGAGAACTGAAAGAAAAAGACAAGGGACCTCCAGGTAGGTAGGGTTTTGCCGTCTGGAAGCATTTCCACACTCAGCATAGATGTCCGTAAAGTAAAGAGGATACTGGACTTGCCTCTTCAGTTCTCACATCAGACGGCTGAGGAACAGAGAGGCTAAGAAGTGGGACCAGTGGTGATAGGGAAAGCGTCCCCAGTGGCCATGACTTGGGACACTGAACATTGTGGTCCTGTTATCTCATGTGTGTGATGGAAATGGCGGTCCTAATGCTACCTACCCGGCCTCCTTACCGGTCATTGTGCAGCGCACATGGGGTTGTGGGTGGAAAGTGCTTTGGCTGGAGCTGCCCAGGTGTATACATCACCGTCGCAGCTGTTCATGCTGAGGTCTGGTGGGAGCTCATGGATTGGACACACCCGCCCTCTGAGGCTGAGGCGGGATCTGCACACAGGGGAGAGGGGGACTCCAAGGCCTGTGGAGCTGGTGGCAGAGCAGGGCCTGGGACCATCTCCAGGGCAGAATGAATTCCCTCGGCGTAGTTTACCCCAGCTGGGAAGGACTGAGGATGGGCAGCTGAGGGTCAAGAGAAGATTCTGGATGGCCAGGCACTGGTTGAGCCAGCCGAGGTCTCCCGCCCCCAGTTGGGAGGGCTTTTGCAGTCCCCAAGGCTCTGGGCAAGAGGCTTTAATCTAATTACATGCTTTATTTGAGCCAATTTGTTTTCCAATCCATCTTGTTCAGCAAGAAGAAAGAGCGTGCTGGGGACTCCTGGCACCGTCTTGTTCCAAGTGGGGAAGAGAAGCTGCTGTCCTCACGTGGCCGGTGCAGCCCCCCGACCTCCCCAGCCCGGCCACCCCACCCCCAAACAGGCTGCAGGCAGCCCTGGCCGGCAGGAAGGGAGCTTGGGTGGGTCGACCGCTTTCCCCGGCTGCGGGAGGGGAAAAAGCCCGGCTTGCGGGTCCCCCTCATGAACGCCCAGCCCAGCCTGCCTGTTCCACGCCCCGCTCCACAGCCCATGCCCTTTGGGGGTCCCGGTGCTCCAGGCAGGACAGAAAGAGGAGCGGCTTCCAAGGCAGTGGCCTGGGACGAGGCTGCTCCTTCCTACAGGGCCCTCCCCACCCAGCTCAGCATCCCTGGCTTCTCCAGCAAGGGCTGCCCTCAGAATCCCAGGCCCGGGGTGTTCAGTCTGCGAATGCATTTTCATAATAAGGAAGCAGATTTCGAATCTCTGTTATTAAAGTCCAAACAAAACACCAAAGCCCTGCACACATCCCTGGAGAGGGAAGGTTTGCCGGCTCCCGCTGTCCTCCCCAGGCGAGGAGCCGTTCTCGCCAAGCTGCGGCTTTCTGTGTTTCGCAGCATTTTCCAAAACTCCTTTTCCACCCTTCTGAATCCTGCTTCAGGCCTTTGCTTTCCCGCTGTTTACACAGATTTGCTCCTCTGGGCCTGGGGTCTTCCACCCTTGGACTGGAGGAGGCGTGCGGGAATTGTCGGGGCCTCGGGTCACTTTGCCACACGGTGGGGGCAGCTTTGTCCCCCTTTTATTCGACAAATATGTATTGAGAGCTTTTAAGTGTCCTGGGCCCTGGGGAGAGCAGTGGACAGGGCAATGGCCCTTGTCGTCAGGGAGGGAAGCAGACAATAAACAAACAATGCTGAAAAAATGTAAAACTGCCCTGTGACAAGGTGCTAGGAAGGAAACCAGATCCCCTAAAGATGAGTTTGCTTTTGGGAACAGCCAGCCGTCAGTTGGTACATGTAATACATTGAGTGAGAAATTAAAAAACAATTTTTTTAAAAAATCAGTATGCCAGGAGTATAGTGAGATTGGTTTTCTTGTCATGGCTCCTGAATTATAGGAAAAAAATAATGACAGCTGACATTTTTTAGTTTGTCAGGCTTCATCTCACTAGAACGTCGAAGGATTACACGTTCCTTCCCCATTTACTAAATGAGGAATCTGAGGTTCAGAGACGTGCAGTCATAAGCCCAAGGACACACAGCTTAAGAGTCGAGAAGCCAGTGTTTTGAGTTCCTCTGTAGCCTACCTGCCAACTGCTCCCCCGTCCCACAGCCCTGAAGCCCATCCGTGTTCCCCTCCATGTTTTGAGATAGGCCATTCCCACCAGTGTACCAGATTGTATCCCAGCGTCCAGGGGGAGGCAGTCTGTCCCACGGACACTCCACAGCTCAACGCAAGCAGGCAAAGACCTTGAGAAAAGCCCGCACGTCGAGAGGTCGGGGTGCTGCTTCCAGGTGTCAGCTGCGAGTCCCCACGGAGGCACCCTGATTTCTGGTGCCACTCAAACCCTCTGCAGCCCAAATCACGCCCTCGTTCTTGCCAGAGAGCTTAGCAGATTGAGAAGATGCCTGAGCGCTTTACCCAGGCTTTCTCACGGTGTCACCAGAATAATGGTGAGGGAGGCTGTGTCTTTGGCTTGGGCAGCCTGATCTGTAGGTCTGTCTGAGCGGTCTTGGTATCTCACAGGGCTTGTTTTACACTATGTTTTTGGCCACGGGGGGACCCAGAGTTTACGTTCCAGCGTGTTCCTCGGGTGTTCAGTGGTGACCCATCCTGCGCCAGGTGCTGGGACCCAGGTCCGATTCCCTACTGGGTGAGGGGGCAGACGGATAACTCTGGACCATGGCCTGGGTTCTGAGAGGGTAGAGGGTGCCCCGCTGTGCTTGGGGGCCTAGAGGAAGGCCACACAGGGAGATGACCCAGGAGTGGGGTCCAAGGAAGTTTGCCGAGGGGACCGGCGCCCACGGCCAAGGCGTGGTGGCTGAACCTGTGAGTGGCCCCCTGCGGAGCCTCTGGCTTCTCCAGCATCTGTGGGGTTAGGTCTCGTTCTCTCCAGATCCTCTGCGCGTAATAGGGTTTACCCACTTGTACTCACGTGGAGGAGAAGACGTTACAGAGAATGGAGTACATGTCCCCAGACTGTGGGCCTCGGGCAAAAACAAGGTCCTAGCTTTGGGCCCCGATACCCTCTGCATCCAGGCGCCTTCTCCCTCTGCCCGGCTCTGGGTCCATGGTACAGCCCAAGAAGGGGTCTTGGAGGCAGACGTGCTCCTGTTGGGAGACAGGGCTCCGCCGCCCGTATCTCGGTCAGCTGTATAGATTCTGCCGAGGACCAGAGCCGGGTCACTCCGCCTCAGGTCTGAGCTCTCCTCCTCTCCTCACGAGGCCCCCACTTTCCCACTGCTCCGCCGTCATTCACCCCCTCTTTGCGGTCACTGAGCCGGGGCCTCTGAGGCCGCCTGGAGCCTGGCATACCCTGTTGGCAGCCCCTTCTTATCCTTCAGGTTCCAGCTGAAAGGTCATCTCGAGAGACCACCCCCAGCATCCCTCACCTGTCTCACCGCACCAAGGTTATTTCCTCCTGACCCCTATGAAGGGGCAGGACAGTTACTATCGGCATCACTGCCCCATGTTACTGATGGGGAAACTGAGGCTTGGAATGGTTAAGGGCCGCAGATCAGAGCGCGGGTGGTGGGATCCCTTTTTACAGGACACAGCTGCTTTCCCTGGAGCCCTTCGCAGGCGACTTCGGCTCACAGCCTCGGGGCGAGAAGTGAGGGACGTGGCCGTGTGAGCTGCAGGGGAGTGTTGGAAGAAGATTTGAAGTAGGAAACACTGGGGTTTGCTACTTGGGGAAGAAGAAAGATGGATACTGGGGTGGCCTCAGCAGATCTGTCAGACCCAGGCCTGATGGTGGTGGAGCTACCACAGCGGGGGCTCTTCAGGAGAAAGGGGGTGGGAGAGGGGGCCCTTGGTGGGCTGCGACAGCATGCCGTCCTGCAGGAACTTGCCTCCGCCCCGGCTGGCACGGCAAGGCGAGCCGCGTGGGAAGCTCTGAGTGAAGGTGGCCGTACTGGGGAGGAGCAGAAAGAAAGGACAGGGCTTCTCTGGGGGTGACCCAGGCCTGGCTAGAACCGTCGGGTGGCTTTGCATTACATTGAAACAGACTCCAAACCTTATCCTGCCCATCTGGCTGGTGTGCGTTTTTGTTTCTGCTCCTCCCCAACCTCAACTCTGTGCGAGGCTCCCTGGCCTGCATTCAGCCCTGGACTCTGCCAGGCTCGATCCCGCCTCAGGGCCTTTGCACGGGCCGTTCTTCCTGCCGGGAACCCTCTTCCCGCAGATCTTCTTGCCCTGCCTCCCTTGCACTGTTTAGGTCTCAGCGCTGTGTTACCTCCTCAGGGAG
Organism: Delphinus delphis; assembly: GCF_949987515.2. Taxonomy (NCBI): domain Eukaryota; kingdom Metazoa; phylum Chordata; class Mammalia; order Artiodactyla; family Delphinidae; genus Delphinus; species Delphinus delphis. The sequence goes on from NC_082701.1 coordinate 52,136,134, forward strand.
CTTTCCCGGACCCTCGAGAGAGCAGCACCCTGTCTCCTAGCCACGTCACCACACACACAGTTCGCTGACCACTCACTCTTCCTTTGTCCCTTGGTATTAATGTTTGTGGAATTGGGAGAGGATGTAAAGAAACAGACACACACACACACACGCGCGCCCACACGCACACACGCACACACACACACACACCATCTCCTAGGAAGATGTAGCCCTTCCTAGGAGCAGAAGCCCCATGGATTAGGAATGCAAATGTCACCTCACTGAATAGGAACGTCGTCTCATTATGGCAGCCCCCCATTCAGTCCCCATCCTCACTGAAGAAGAGACTTGCCTCAGAATATTTTTAGTGTTTTTCTCCTTTTTTTTTTTTGGCTGTGCCATGAAGCACGCGGGATCTTAGTTCCCCGACCAGGGATCGAACCAGCGCCCCCTGCCGTGGAAGCGTGGAGTCTCAACCACTGGACTGCCAGGGAGTCCCTGTTTTTCTCCTTTTAATACAAAAATGGTATACGCATTATAGTAAAATTAAATATACAGACAAGACAAAGCAAGAGTATAAAAACCAGCCACACTTCCTCCACCCCACATTTCGGTGCACAGTATATTCTTCGAGAATAAAATTCAAACCCCTGCCATGGTTGAGAAGAACCCAGGGGCCCCCATGAACCATGCAGCCTCATCTCTGGCCGCCCCTCCCCTCTGCCAGCTCCAGGCCCCTCTTCTGTTGGTTCCTCACACCTGCCCGGCTTGTTCCTGCCCCGGCCGCTTCCCAGAGCTTCCTCCTCAGACTGGCCTTCACATCTAAGAGGTCCCCACCTGCACCCCCATCCCCATCCTCTACCAGCGCATGCTGGCCTGTGTCTTCATTTTGTGAGTGTCACTCTTTGGTGAGTGTGGTTACACTTGTACCATTGACGTGTCCCCTCCTGCTATAAAGCCACCCTATCTGTTCCGTGAGCCCCAGGGTCCACCCACACCTCCCAGAGCCAGCCACGTGGAAATCTTATAGCAAAACCTAAGTGGATGAAGGGGTGATAAATTCCTAGAAGTCGGGGTGCTCCAGCAAGGGTGTGTGTTCTCCAGGGTTTTGACCTTCGAAGCCAGTTGCACTCAGGAAAGTTGGCATTGATTTGCACCCCAACTGCATTGTCTGAGTGTGTGTGTGTGCTTTGACACTTCCCCAGGCAAAACCCTACATTCCTGTTGATTTTTTAAAATAAGTTTACTTATTTATTTTTATTTTTGGCTGCGTTGGGTCTTCGTTGCTGTGCACGGGCTTTCTCTAGTTGCGGCGAGCGGAGGCTATTCTTGGTTGCAGTGTGTGGGCTTCTCACTGCGGTGGCTTCTCTTGTTGCAGAGCACAGGCTCTAGGCACGGTGGCTTCGGTAGTTGAGGCGCGCGGGCTCTAGAGTGCAGGCTCAGTAGTTGTCGTGCACGGGCTTAGTTGCTCCGCATGTAGGATCTTCCTGGAGCAGGGATCGAACCCGTGTCCCCTGCGTTGGCAGGCATGTTCTTAACCACTGCGCCACTAGGGAAGACCCCTGTTGATTTTTTTAAAAAATTATTTATTTGGCTGCACTGGGTCTTAGTTGCAGCACGTGGGATCTTTAGTTGCGGCATGCAAACTCTTATTTGCGGCATGTGGGATCTAGTTCCCTGACCAGGGATCGAACCTGATCCGCTGCTCTTAGCCACTGGACCACCAGGGAAGTCCCTCCTGTTGATTGAAGTTGCGTTTCTTTGCTTATTTGAGGTTGAGCATTGTTACATCTCCGTGTCCGCCTTCTTCCCTCTTTTGTGAATTGCCTGTTTGTCTTCTTTGAATGTTAGGGTGTTTGTCTTATTGATTCAGAAGAGTTCTTTATATATTAAAGACACCCACCCTTTGCTCTCTATGTTGCAAACACTTTTGGCTTTGCTCCCAAAAGTTTTACAAGGTACCTCGTGCCCGTCCTTGCTTGGGGCTGCCTCATTTGGGGTGACCTTGGCCTTTCTGCCCCAGAGCCCAGAGCTGAATGGACGTCATGCCGTGGAGGCAAGGAGGGCTGGGAGGTGATGGGGTGGGTGAGACCAGCACAGGCCTGGAGAGACGCGTGGGCACTTGGGAGCTGCCTGTGGACCCCGGCTCTCTCCTGGGCAAAGTGCTTATGATGGGGGTTCGAAGAAGGTGTCTCAGCAGAGGGAGTGGGTCCGTCACCTACAGCCTAGGACCAGGAGGTGGGGGTTGGCTTAGTGGGGCGTGCCTCCTCGATCTTTAACATGCCCATCATGAAACCCACGGAGACCCACCTTGTGTGAAAGTGACACACATGGAAAGCTGGCCTCTGGCCTGAGGAGTTCCAAGTGGCTTTGTGGATCTGGGTCAGGGAAAGCCAGGACGCTCTGGGCAGAGTGGCCTCACCTGTCATCTGTCACCTGCTGGTGGGCAGGGTGGCCCAGCCGAAGTGGACAGAGCCGGCTGGGTGTCCTTCCTGGCGCCACCCCCTTGAGCTCTTCACCCGGCAGGGTTGGGGTGAGGGGTTCCAGGAGCCCCTACCCTGTGCCCAGCCAGTGGAACTGGAAACTCCCCCAGCCTCCAGGTCTCTGCCCTGAGAAGGACCTCCGTGGCTGGATGTCCCTCATTCTTTATTCCCACTGCCCCACCTTCCCGAGCCGACAGCCCAGAAGCAGAGAGGCTGGGGTGCCGCCGGGAGTGAGACCCTGGCCAGCTCCCCGCCCTGCTCCAGGGGAGGCACCAGATGCAGCGCCCCTGGCTCCGACCAGGGGACGCTGGGCCCCGCCTGCCATATGCTCGGAGCCGAGCCTCGATCGGCCGAGCAGGCCCGCCCAGCAGGACTTTTGGCACCTGGGGCACAGGAGGCAGAGCAGAGGGCAAGCTACCCAAGGTGGAGGAAGAGGAGGGAGGGGCTTGGCCGCTGGGATCAGGCCTGCGGGGGGGTCGGCTCTTGGCTTCGGGTTGGTCAGGGGAGCAGGTGGGGGGAATAAAGGGAGGGCTGGCTGCTCCCAGGAGGAGCCAGGATGCCAGCCAGCCAGGATGGGCCTGCTGCGAGTCGCAGATGGCGGCCTCGGGTCTCTGCACTCTCCCCGGGACAGAGTGCGTCCAGGTGGGCAGCCAGGCAGTGCCAGCGTCCGTCCCTGGCAGCTCCCCTCTCGTTGGGGAGGAGGGTGAGCTGGAGGGTGAGCCTGGTGCAGGGGCCCCAGCAGACCTTCAATTCTAGCCCCACAGGGTCTCCTGAGAGAGCAGGGCCAGCTTCCCGCTCACCCCTTCCTCCTCTGCGGGGGCCCTGGGTCCAGGGAGGATGGGGACCTTTGGGGCATAAAATATCGGATCCGATTAGTGAGTGAGGCTGACCAACTGGTCCACAGGGTGTGTGTGTGTGTCTAAGCTCATGCCAGCACTTGTTTAAGATCAGACCATATGAAACTGCTTTTTTCTTTTAAAGTTGAAGAATGATCGATTTTAGGTACTTTTATGTGGTCCATCCTATTAGTGTTCCTTCTTTTTCTGTTTTCTAACCAGATCAAATAGCGTGAAACATCCTTTCAGTGTTTACATGGAGCCAGCCTCCGAAACCATCTGGATCCAGAGATGCTTAAGATTCTTTATCTGTTCAGATTTGATATCTCTTTAGTTCACTTTGGTCCCTTATGTTTCCCTCAGAAGGAATGCATTTCATTCAGATGTCCAAGATTTCCGTCTAAAGCTGTATACAATAGCCTTGTAATTTATAAAATCTTCTTAGATTGTGGTTACACCCCTTTCTCATTAGTTCCTAATGGGTCTGTTTTCTCTCTTTCATTCATAGTTAGACATGACAGTGTTTTGTCTGTGTGTGTGTGTGTGCGTGTGTGTGTGTGTGTGTGTTGGTTTGGGGGCTTTACTGAGAATCAATTCTTGGATGTATTTATAACTTTTGAGTTTTTTTCAGTATCCCACTTTATTAATTTCTACTCCTGTTATTAATTCTTTCTTCCTGCTTTCTTTGGGTTTTATTTTCCTTATTTTCTAAATTCTAGAATTGAATGCACTTCATTTATTTTCATTCCCTTTTGTTTAATAATAATATTTATTACACTGTGGTCAGGAAATGTGGCCTGTGTAATTTTAGCTCCTTGGAATTAATTTAGCATTCTTTTACTGGTTATGTGTTTCTGTCTGTTCCTTTTTGTCTTTCTCACAGTTTTTTGCATAATGTGTTTCAATAAAACGTTATTCCACACAAATTTTTTTTTATTACTTTTGAACTTCTTTGTCACCTAGTGACAAACTTAAAACTTCTTTAAAAGTTGTAAGCTTTTAAAAACTTGCTTTATTTCGTTGTCTCTCTTAAACAGTCTAATATTTTACAATCAGTTTTTCAGTAGAGGTGTTGAATCCATTTACATTCATTGTTTTGCTTTGAGATCGTGGCTCTTCTGTGATTTGAATTTATCCCAGTTGCCTCTACCCTGTTTCTTCTCTTCTCTGGTGTTTTGTGGTTATCTTTGGGTTTTTCAAAAGCACTGTTGGATCTAATAGCTCTTATTTATCAGAGTCAAGCATCAAATGGCATCTTTTGTGTTCTGCTTACTTAAGACAAAAGTTGCATTCCCCGCCTCGTTCTCAGTTTTTTTTAATATCATTTAAAGTTGCAGGTTAAATTTGTATACTTATTTATACATACCTATACATTGTCTGATGCTCCCTTTCAAACATTTTAAAATTATTTTGATCTTTGCCTTCACTCTTAGAACCAAATTGGAAACCTCTATGTCCGCTGGTTTCCGTGCTCATCACCAGTGTGTTCATTCCATGACTTTCCCCTTTTACATTCTTATTTTTGATCCATTTCATAGTTGATTGGAAAACATTCTCCAGTGTTCCTCTCAAAAAGGATACGTGGTTGAAAGCTTGCACACTAGAGAATGTCTTTGGTTTAGTGTGACCTTCATACATAGAAGACAGTCTAGCTAGGTATAAAAATCTTGGATCTCAAAGTTTTCTCTCCTCACAACCTATAGACACTGCTCCATTGTCATCTGGCCAGCTGCTTGTTGATTTTAAATCTGAATCGATTTTTTCCTCATCCTGGTATTTCATATGTTTTGCAAAGATGTACGTGGGTGTGTTGGTCTTTTATCCTTGATTTTTTCCAAAAATTCAGCTCATCCTTTCCTTCCTACATAGGTTGGCCTTCAGCTGAGGGATCCTATCTTTGGTCTCTGCTGCAGTTTTCTCCCAATTATATGCCATCTCTCCACTTTCCCTCTTCTATCCCTATCATTTTCTCTTTCACAGCTTCCACGTCTTTATCCTTTTCCTCTAAATTTTGTGAGGATCTCTCCAGTTTACTCTCCATGTTTTGGAATCTGTTTTCTACAGTATATTTCTCTTGACTGCTTCCAAAGTCGATTTTAATTGTGCTCCTAGGCTTTTAGATTTAGATTTTTCCAGCTCTTCTTTCTTTCGTGTGTCACCCTTTTTGTATCATCACGTGGCCTTTTCAGCTCGGCCTCGCTTTCCCATACGGCTTTTTCTCTCCTACTTCATAGAGGCTGTGTCTTTTTAGAATTTTTTTTGAGCCTGACACACCCATTCAGTTTCATATCTTCTACGGCTGTTTTTGAGCTACGGCGACAGTTTGAATAGTTGAGACAGAGACCGTATGGCCTGCAAAGCCTGAAATATTTACTGTTTGGGACTTTGCAAAAAGATTTGCAGATCCCTGGCCTAGTGTGACAGCTGGATTCCCACTCCAGCCCCAAGCTGGATGGCAAGGGAATGCATCCCGCTCCCTCTGCAGTTCCTAATCCCTCCCAGCCTTTCTCCTCAATCCGCTTCTGCTCTGTGGAGGTGGTGTCCTTCTGTCTCCACTGCCTGACTTCCTTGTTCTCTGCATCAGTCATTTAGATAAAAACGTGAGTTCATGTACCCACTGCAAACACAGTCCTTCCCGTCCATCCATCCCCTTCCTTAAGCCTCCCTTCTCCGGATCTGGCTCCACCCTGGGGCCCCCACCCACTTCCTGCCCATTCTTTCTCCGGTTGTTGTCTCCCTGTCATCTTCCCTTTTTTTTTCCCAGGATTTTTCTGTTCATCAGACAAAGAGCTCTGTCCTAAGGTAAGACCTGGACAGGTTTTGCTTGTTCTACCACCATCTGCCTTTAATTAATAGAGATTGCTCCCAGATTCCAGCCTTGGGTCATCTGTCAGTTTAGTTTTTGGCATTAGTGTGAATTTTCTTTTTTTTTTTTTTTTTCATTGTCTGTATAGCTATTTTGGAACAAAACAAGGAGAGGAAACGTGGGTAGCTGCAAGTAGATGCCATTCTGAAGGAGTCAGAGATGCATTTTAAAGCTGCGTTTGGTCCATCTGGAGGCAGCCTCCGTAGCTGTGTGTGTGTTTGATGACAGATGAAAATTCAGGAACACTTTCCTTATCCAGGGACCTCTTGTCCAGTGACCTCAGTTCTCTGGAATACACCCAAAGAGTCAGCACGCAGCCAGAGAGCTGCCATGGTGTCCGTGCTCTGAAGGAGCAGTTCAGTCTCTCATTCCAGGCCTGTTGACCCATGCTTTACCTACAGTTCGAATAACCTTAGTCTTTCTGTTTTCCTAGCTCACAGCTAAATCAGAATCAGCAAATTGGAAGGGAGAGGGGACAGTTTACAACAAGCACACTGACCTGATGAGAATTGCTGGCTGACAGAAAGGAAAGACGTAAGACCCACATAAAAAATAAACGACAAACCGAATACAGCTGTAGATGTGTACATGTCGAGGCTGGTACCATTTCCCGCAAGGACGAGCGGCTGGAGGTGGCCCTGTGACCCCAGTTTGAGTCAGCAGTCACCCCTCTGAGCCTTTCCTCTGCCAGCCGGGGTCCTCCATACGAGTCTTGGGTGCAGAGACTGTCTCCACCTCCTACGACTACAGTTGGCTCAGACAGTGGTTCTGAGCCTGGTTGCACATTAGACTCAGCTGGGGAGCTTTAAACATCTGGACACGCAGGCTGCCCCCTAAACCAGTGAAATCAGAATGCTTCTGGGTCATTCCAGAAGCCTGGGTTGGGAGCCAGGCCGTCAGGAGCACAGGCAGGGGTGAGAGCGGTGCCACGTGCCTCTCTAGTGCCCTGTGAGTGGCTCTCGTTATTGAGGGGCAGACTTGGTATTCATGGGGGCAACTGTGATTGTCACATGGGGTCTGGAGCTGGATCTAACCGGGCAGTGACGGATGCCACGCATTCGAGGATGGTTTCTGGCCCAGGTGGATACTTGGCTCTGAATAGGACGGAGTGATGGAGAGGGAAGGGAGGGCTGGAGGTGCAGGGCCCGGTCCTCCCAGGGGCCGTCTCCCCTCCAGCCCACAGTGCACTTGGGCCTGGCACCCTGGCACCTTTGTCAGCTCTGCTGTCCTGTCTGAGGATGGGAGTCACGGTGCCTTGCTTACAGGGCTGCCTGGAGGCTCTCTCCAGGGCTGAGTCTCCACACTACAGAGGAGACAGGGCAGGTGATTGACCGGAATGCAAGTACTGACGAGGGCTAAAAGGAAAAATAATGAGAAAGCGATGAGAGTGAGTTCAAGGCTGTCCCTGCAGTGACGTCACCGGCACCACTGGCATTCTAGTTCTGTCCCGAGTGGAAGACAGCAGGCAGGGATCCCCGCCAGCTTGCTGGGGGACGCCAGGACTTAGGTACGGCCTGCGTTCAGCCCCCGTAGTGGCTTTGCCGTGAGCGCCATCTGCCCCTGGGTTGGCAGAGATGTGGCCGAGAGCGGCCGTTCCCAGCAGTGAAGTGTGCAGTGCCATGCGGGGCAGGGGAGCGGGGGGCGGTGCCCCTGCCTGTGGGTTTGGGCCACTCCACTCACTGTCACCTCATGTGTCGACCCCCCCGGGCTTGGCCCCAGTGGAATACAGGCCGCTCTCCCTGGATGCCCCAGCCCCTGCCTTCCACGAGGTCCTGACTCCAGTAAGCCACCAGCTGGCAGGAGGGGCTGGTACTGAGGATTCCATTGCCTCCAGACAGGGCATCCGGGTGTGGGGGGGAGAGGTCCAAGGACTCTGACCCCTGGGGGCAGGACGGGGGGCTGTTCTTCCCCACTTCCGGAGACTGGTTCCTAGTGGGGTGCCCCAGGAAGCTGGCTCGGGGGGCAGCAGAGGGCTGCCAGGCCTGCGGCTCCCAGGGCGACAGGATGGAGCTGTCTCAGCTTTAATTAGGACCTTGAAGGAGGCAGCCGCCTCCCATGGTCCAGAGGCTGACTCTGGGGTGATCTCTGAATATTCCCTGCAGATCTGAGTGATGGTTTGGGGGGACAGGCGGCCCCCTGCCCTGGCCTTGTCCTGTACTCCCACACTGACCACTCCTCACCCCCACCCTGGCCTTGGTTTTCCCCTTTGCAGGATGGGGGGGCTGGCCCCTGCTCCTGGAGCAGTCGCGCGCGCGCGCGCGTGTGTGTGTGTTTCCCGTCCCCTTGCCAGGACACACACCCAGCCCGTTTGCACCGTCACTACTCCTAGGACAGGCTGGGCCCTCCGCAGCCCCGGGGCTGGCCTGGCCGCTTCTCCGTGCCGGCAGTCTGGGAGTTGCTGGAATGCCAGGCGTTGTGCGTCCCCAGCTCTGAGCTGAACGCCTCGTGCTTATCGAGGGAGAACCCATCGGTGTTTACCGAGACTCAGCGTAGCATAACCACGAGTACAGTGATCTTGGCATCTCAGACTCGAGTGCAAGGCCCAGCCTCGCCACTTGCTAGCTGTCTGGGGTGCACTGGGCAGGCGGCCTCCGTTTCCTAGTCTGTAGAATGGGAATAATGCCCGCAGATCAAAGAACGGTTGTGAGAATTCAGTGGGAGCCAGCATGTCGAGTGGTGGTGCAGGGCGGGCTGCAGTGATTTATGGGGCCTCTGTCGTGGGCTGGCTGTCATGCCAAAAGCTGACGTGTGAACGCAGATATGGCAAAGCAATTGCATCACCTTATCTGAAGAGAAGGAAGAGCTGGCAGGGAGGCGGCCTGGGGGGACCGGTGTTGGAGGTTTGCATCTGCTGGGCCGACAGAGGCCACCCCCAGGGGAGGCAGGCCCCAGGGCGTCACACATCCTGTCCGGCTCGCACTGGGACGTCCCCGAACTGATACCCGGCAGACGCGGGCCCGGCGGCCCTGCCTCTCAGCAGTAGGGCCCATTAGAACTGAACTCTTCTTCGTGGGGCATTTTATTTGCACACTCCAGTAGAGTGGACACCAAAGGGGTTTTCTAATGCTTCATGGGCTGCTAATTTCCTCTGTGACCTCTTTTGTTGGGGCCTGACCCCAGCCAGAGGCTGCTCGCCACGGAAGCCAGCGCCTGACACAGACCCGGGGTGCGGGGTGACAATGAGGCCTCTATTGGCTTTAATCAGGCTCCGGGTGCATCTTAAGAACAGGGGGAATTTGTGTGGCGCTCCAAAGCCCTGGGTGGCACAATACGGGAGCCCCCAGAGTCCCTCACGGAGGCCGGGGGGCCGGCGGGGGTGGTCAGGCGGGGGCCCTTTGTCCCAGCGCCTCTCGAGGCCAGGACGCCCTGAATGGCCGCCCGCGCGGCCTGGCCCCTTGGGTATCACAGGCCGCTGGGTATTTAGGGAGGTGGCCTCCCACCCGGCCTGGCAGCCTATTCTTCGCCCGCCTAATTAGGTTTTGTCTGTGCTCTCCCCTCCCCTGCAGACTGTGATTCGTACTGCAAGGCCTCCAAAGGGAAGCTGAAGATTAACATGAAAAAATACTGCAAGAAGGACTATGGTGAGTGAGAGCCCCTTGTCTGGGGAGGGGGAGGGGGAGGGGAGGGCACCACGTGACCAGCGAGGGGCTGGGGTTGGGGCGCAGGTGGCCCTGCGTGGGTGTTGCTCACAGAGTCCCTGGGACCCGACGGGAGCCGAGTGGGATGGGTCCCACGCCCAGGAACGTCCCAGCTCTTCCCCCTTGGCGGCAGGTGGTGTGAGGGGTCATAGGCGTGTGGGCAGGGTTCTCCCCCTGGCCCTGCAGGGAGGCATCCTGGCCAGTGGGGCCTGACAGGCCTGGGATTCCCAGGCTTCTCTCTGCCGCTGAGGGGCCGTGTGGCTGTAGGCCAGTCACTTTACCTCTCTGGTCTTCGGTGCCCTCGTCCGTACTCATGGGCGTTCAGCCTGAGGCTCTGTAGCTCGAAGAGAGGTCCTCCGGGCATTGGAGAAAGGGAGGGCGCTTCTGTGGTGTGTTTAAGATGCCGATTGCAGAAGCCCGCTCCTTCCGAGGGTTGACTCCACCAGGTGGAGCTGGGTCGAGAATCTGCATTTAAGGCGGCTCGCTGGTGACTGTGACGTGTGAACACAGCCCCGCGATCCCTGAGGGCCCTTTTCAGCCGGGAGCTGGGGGGCTGCAGAGAGTCCCTGTCACCGGAGGCCTCAGGCTCCCTTCCTGGGAAGAGGGTGTCCAGTCCGTTCCCCCGTCTCCCCGGGCGCCGTCCACCCTGGCACTGGGGGTGGGGACCCCTGCACCCCTTCTCTGAATCCGCGTCGCCAGCCCTGCACCGCGCGGTGAGGATCTGGCTTTGTGGTTTCTGGGCCCTGAGAGTGTCCGGCCCGCTGGGGGCCTGGGCTGGCCAGACATCGCGATCCAGCTGCACTCCCCTCAGGATGGGGTCGGAGCGGCCGGTGGGTTTGGCGTGTCAGTTCCGAAGCGGCCAGGCTGTGGGCATCCCGTCCCGGAGCCCTCTGGGTCCACGATGAATTCCTAAAAAGCCTCTTTTAAGTGCTTGCATCCCAAGGCGGTGCAGAAACTCCTGACTTTCACGGGAAAACCAACTTTGATTTTGAAAGCAAACGTCGAGCTGGTGTAAAGATAAAGGAAGTGTTGTCTCTGACCCAGGGTGACAGCAGCCCCCAGAGGCCCCAGGTGGCATTGGATTAGGCTTGTGTGGTCCATGCTCCTGGCCTGGGACCCTCGGCGTCTGCCAGGGACGGGAGGTGGGACTCGGGTGGGACAAAGGTGGGAGGACCCAAGGGTCGTGCGGTGTCCCAGGCTTAGGGCTGGGGGCCCATCGAGGCTGTCCAGGCCCAGAGAGCCAGGGTGACAGGAGAGCCCTGGGCCTGTCACTCTGCCACCGCTGCTCCCTTCCCCCGCAGAGCTGGGGTGGGGGTGGGGGGGTGCGGAAGGAACAGGTGGGCCGCCTGGGGGGAGGGTGGTTTGAATTGGGTCTTGAAGCATCCTCTCTGCAGACGCTGGGGAAGGGGCCTGGGAGGAGGGGCGCCGCGCAGACCTCGTGTGAGGTGTTGCCTGCAGCTCCCCCTACCCCCGTTCTGCTCTTCCCGTGAAGAAAGGGAAGGTAGGACCTTTGTTTACAGTTACCCAATGGCTCCGTCTGCCTCCTGGTTCCGTGGGACTCATTTTGCGCTCTCTGACTTGTTTTCCTCCGTTGAATTCTGCCTCCCCTACCCCTGAGGTTGTGGGGGACACTTCGGCCCCCTCCGAGCTCTCCTGTCTCCTCCCACCCCCAGCAGCAGGCAGGTCCCTCTTTCTGCAGGAGGGGGCCTTGCCCCCTCTTGTTATATTCCCAGAGGGGCCCCTCTGAGCCCTGCCCCCGCTATGGGCCCCCCAGGGAACAAGGGCGGTGGCGCAGGGGGCTCGGCCTCTGGCCTCCTCTTGTCCTCTGCTGCCTGACTCCATCCTGGATTATCCGAGGGAAGCTGGTGTCCTAGGTACGGCCCCTGGCCCAGCTGGCTGAGGTGACTTGCCCAGCAGAGGCCTGGCCTCCCTGGCCGCCCCTCCCCCATCACGTTTATCCCCAGGGCCCCACGTGTCCCAAAACCAAGAGGGCTGAGAAGCAGCCCGGCATGCCCACCTTCCCAGACTTCATGGCGGCTTCACGCCACCTTCCCCCCCAGCTCCTGGCCCCGCGCTGCTACCAGCACACCGCCCAGGCGTCCACGTTTCTGCTGCGGGGCGAGATTTGAGGAGAGCAGGTGCAGGGGAGAAGCGGGGTGCCCCCGCAGGGCGCCGACAGGGTCCGGAGCTTTGATGTCCTCATCACTGACCCCCGGCCCATTGCCCCCGCCCATCCCCCAGAGGCTCTCGGAGGCGCGTTCTGGTCCCTAGCACGGTCTGTGATGCTCTCGGGGTTGCCTCAGAGTTGGGGAGCAGCCCACCCCAGCTCAGCAACTAGGCCTGCGTGTTCAGGCAGAAGACAGGACAAAGAGATGCCAGGAAGGGGATCACAGGGCCTTCCGGGCAGGGCTTGGCAGACCCCAGCAGGGTGGGGGCAGGCAGGGAGAGGCTTGTGGAGGAAGGAGTGAGTGGCACCCACAGGGGCTGGGCAGGGGGCATCGGGGGCTCAGCCCGGCAGCAGCCGCAGGCCTTGCTCTGAGGCCGGAGGCCAGGTCTCCCACCGGGGTCCACGGACCTTGTGGAGAATCTTCCCCGCATCCTGCTGGGCCCCTGGATGAGGTGTGAGTGGAGGTGTGCCTTCCACGCCCGAGCAGACCTGGGGCAGGTGAGCGAGGATGGCGAAGGGAGCCGGCGGGCCCAGGAAGGCCGGGAGGGAGGCTGCAGGGGCCGCATAATCCCTGCTCTCTGACTGACACCCCGGCAGGGAGCCAATTAGGAAACACATTTCCTTCACTTTACAGCCAGGGCACTTGGACGTTCTAGAAGCTGCTAATTAGAACCTGGTGGGGGAGGGGTAGTGGGGAGCAGGCCCCGGGCCCCTTTCCTCCTCTGAGGCCAGCTCAGGAGTCTTGGTGTTGTACAGCGGGAGGGCCTGGGTCTGGGGCTCCGCTGAGCCGGGCGGTGGCCGGTGGGCGGGAGGCCGTGGGGGGCAGGGGGCAAGGAATCACCCCGGCTGGCTTGGGGTCTGCTGGTCCTGCCCGTGTTCCTGGTGAGACAGGGCCCAGTAGGTGGGGGGAGGCCTCGGGGCCGAGCCGCCTTGTCTCTCTGCTCTGGGGAGACCCCGGGACAGGGAAGGGTAGCTGTTCCAGTCCCATCTGTAGGGAATGGGGCACTGGCCCCAGAATCCGGGGGCAGATTCCACACTTGCTCTGTGACTTTGGACCAGGCTGGGCCTGTTTCCTGATCTGTGCCGTGGTGGTGAGATCAAGGGGACACGACGTCCTTCTAGACGTGGCAAGGATGGTGGCCTCACCGGGCCATCTCCAAGGGGCAGGGGTCCGTGGTGGTGCTGTCGTTGACGGCCCCCCTCTCCTGGGCCCACCTCAGTCCTCTGTTGCCCTCTAGGGGAATCCGGCTCACCTTGCAGATGCTGAGGAAGCGCCCGTGGGAAGGCTCGGGGCGGGGCAGTTGCACATGGAAGACGGTGTTTGTTGTTTCCTAGCGTGTTAGCATTTCCTGCCGACTTTCCAGGAAAACCTAGCCTAGAGGGGCCCTTCCTTGGCGTAAATGCTCCCAGCAGGCATGCGTAGGTGTGTGCGTGTGTGTGTGCGTGTGTGTGCGTGCATGAGCGTGCACGCGTGAGCACATCCACGAAGCCCGCATCCGCTTGGCAGCGCCCACGCAGGCAGAGTGCGTGTGTCCCTCCCGGAGTCGCTGGCTCCGCGGCGCGTCTACCCAGAAGCCCGGGGCTCCAGAACCTCGGTGGGTGTGTACAGAGTGACGCCGTCCCCGGGGCGTTTACCGTGGGGATGGTGCACACTTGGCCGAGGCCTGGCAGTGACTTCAGGCCGAGACACCCCTCGGCTGGTGTGGGGAGTAGACTTTCTAACCCCTGGCCCGCGTGGAAGAGGGGCTGGCCTGCCCCTGCCCCTCAGCCTCCCTCCCCCCGCTTCCTCTTCGCTGGTCCCTGTGCTCCTCGGGAGGCTCCACTGTCTGGTCCCCACTCACCTCCTGGTGTTCGCGCGACCTCCCCTCGGCTCCCGTGGCCCCTCTGCGTGGGCACCGCACACACGTCCCAGGAGGTCCTGCCCCCTCACAGGGCGTCCCCACCTCAGCCAGTCCCTCCTCGGACACTCATTAGGCGCCTGCTGCGTGCCCCCTCCCGTCCCGGGTGCTGGGCTTACAGAGATGGAGGAGACACAGGCTCGGCCCTCCAGGAGTTTCCAGAATCAGAGGGGAGATGCGCACACAAATGACAGCATGGACGGGAGACGTGTGGCCAGGGTCCGGCCTGGGGTGGGACGAGAGTGGGGCCTGGTCCCTCCTCCAGGGAGGGTGTAGAGGGAGGGCTTCCTGGAGGAGGGAGCGCAGGTAGCCAGTGCTCACGGGGCAAAGCAGGGCTCCCAGGCAGAGGGAGCAAAGTGTCTGAGCACAGAGGGAGGAGCAGGCTGGGGAAACGGGAGAAGAGGGAGTGTGGAGGTGCTGGGTGCAGGGCTGGAGGCCAGGGAGGCTGGGCGAGACGCTGCTGTGGGCCTCGGCAGCCGGGCTCTCGTCCGCGTGCAGGAGCCACTCTGAGGCCACCGAGAGCCAGTCCCGCTCACGTTGGCACACGGGGACTGCCACCCGTCTCTTCTTCCTCCCTGGGATGCAGAAGTGGGGCGGTGGGGGGAGGCGGGAGGAGACAGACAGCTCGCTTTCTGAAAGGTGAGATCATCTCATTTTTGCCAGTTCTTGGAAAAAGGATTCGTTCCCAGAAATGTTTATTAGTCACCCCTTTTGTTGAACGACATTTTGGCACCAGCAGATGGAAAATCAGAATGCTTTTCATAAGATGGTTTGTCTCGAGCATTCCTCCCGCGATCCCTCAAGGATGGTTTCTGAGGATACAGCTCGAAGCGGAAGTTCTGTTGGCATCTGTGGGGAGGAGCTGGGTTCATGAGGTTGTGCGTGTGCACATGCGTGCACGTGTGTGCTTTCTTGGGGGCCCCGGCAGAGGTGGGCCTGGGGACCTAAGCGGATCCCCGCCCCTGAGAACCCTGTACCTCCTGGGTCAGTGGAAACCCCAGAGAAGAGGCCTTGCCAGGCCGGTGTCTGTCCCTGCCCTGCAGGCCCCGGGTGGGCACCTCACAGCCTTCATTCTCACCCTTAGCGAATCCTCAGAAACGCCTGTGAGGGAGGGCTTTTCACTCCTGCCGTTGGGATGCTGAGACTCAACGAGGTAAAGAACACTCCCAGACCGGGGCCTCCGAGGCCTGAGGCCCTTGTGCTCCCAGCCTGCCCCCCGTGCCAGGGCGCTGAGCCTTGGGCAGCAGAGCGGGTGCAGCCCCCCTTCGAAGGCTCATGGACTGGTTCCCCCACGGGACCCTTGACTCTTGGCTCCTGAGAAGCTGCAAAGACGTCCCCGTGGGGATGAGCAGGCGTGGTTACCGCGGTGTTGGGGTGAGCGTCGGGCAAGCGGGGCTGTCGGAGACGAGACGTCGGGCACAGTGGCGGGGTGGGCGTGGCCATTCAGCCGCGGGCTCAGCCCGTGCGGTGGAGGGAGGTCACGGGCGGGTCCGTGATGGAGGCTGGGGAGGCCGAGCCGGCAGTGGAGACGATGCTGGTGGCGGAGTGACCGCGGATTCGCGTGGAGCAGGTGTAGGCGGTGGGCACGGCCCTTGTGGGCTCTCGTCTGGCTGCTCAGGCCGGGATGAGGTGAGCGGGGGTGATGGGGAGAGCCTCACAGCTCAGGCCTGGACAGGGACACGGGGCCTCTAGGCAAACGGTGGCCTCTCCCCCTCTTGACACCCCCTGCCCTTCCTTTTCTCGACCTTGGGGTCAATAGCTATTCCTGGTCAGGATCAGTCCCTTCGAGTAGGGAACACGGGCCCGGTTATCAACCCCGTCCTGGGGGCCCGGCTCCCGTGTCTGCAGCGGGCCGTGACATCAGGGCCTGGGGGTGGGCAGATGGTAGAGGGGCACCCTGGGGGCTGTCCCCCTCAGGGCAGTTAGCAGGGGCCGGGAGGCAGCTGGTGGTGATGGCTGGGAGGGGCCAGCTGCCCCAGCACTGTCCCCAGCTCCGGGGAGCGGGACGCAGCCCAGCTGGCAGCACGTGGCATGGCGTTTCAGGGGCTCACTGACCCTTCCCCGAGGGTCACCAGCCCCCTGGGGATCCTCCGATTTCCCCAGCCAGATGTGACCTCCCCCCTCAGAGTGCCAGCCCCATATGGAGGCCAGATGTGGAGCCAGGTCAGCATGAGGCAGCCTGAGGTCGCAGAATGCGGGTGACCACCAGGTTTGGCAGCGAGGGCCAGTGGGCCCCAGTGACAGCTCGACAGAGGCCCCTGAGCCCGCAAGGCGCTGCACCCATCGGGGCCTCCTGCCGCGCGAAGGGGATGACGGGCCACAGCTCTGCCCATCTGTGTGGAGACACAGATGGGAGCCCAGAGCCTGGGCCTCCAACCTCTGCCGCCCCAGCAGCTGCAGGGTGCCAGGCTCCAGAGGGACCTGCTGGGGCCCTGTCTGTTCCCCTCCCCGGAGCATCCTCTTCTCTGAACATCCTGTTTTTAGAAAGGAGGTGTGGGTAGGGAAGGCTGTCTGATGGAAGGTGTCTTCTCCCATCTCACAGACTGGGACACCGAGGCTCGAAGTCGGGGGTGGGGGGAAGGCGGGGATCTGTCCAAGGTGCCCGGGGACACGGGCCGCCTTCCCCTACAGACAGGCAACACTTGTCTTGTCCCCGCTCACCAGCCACCTGTCTCCAGGATCACAGAGCACTTCTCCCACTCACGTGGGGCTCGGATGGGCACCTTTCCCCAGTGGGATGGATCTCGGGGGTCTTGACACCCTACTTCCCCGGGGTTAGAGCCTTTGGCACGAGGACTCCAGTACCATCTCTATTCCTGGGGTCTTCCCACACCTGCCGCTTCACCTGCTTGTGTGAGGCTCAGGCTGACAGGAGGTGGGGACGCCCCGAGAGTTCCCCCGCCTCTGAGCAGCCTGGGCTACCTGCGGGAGGCAGGCCTGGCCTGAGGTCAGAACAGCTTTTCAGAGGCTCGCGCAGGGTCACCCCCGGAGTGGGCGCCTCCGCCAGCAGGGCTCTGGTTAGGATCCTGCTTTGGCCCCTGTTTCCGGGCCTGAGGCCCCCTCTCTGGGTGTTCTTGGGGAAGCAGCTTCCATCCCTTGAGGGTGGTTTGACTCTTCGGAGCTGAGCGAGTGCCGTGTTCAGAGGGTGCAAGGGGACCAAAGTTGCTGCTGGACGCCCGCCCTCCAGGACAGGGCTCCACGCACGGTGTCCTGGGTGCCGGCCCAGCGCGGGAGGAGGGGCTGCTCTGTGTAGAGGGTTTGCTGCCGACGGCTGTGGCAGAACCGTTGCGTGGGGGCCCCGCTGAGGAGTGGGTACGAACTTGCAGCCAGGATGTGAGGCCTGGAGGCGCGGGGTCTGGGCTGAGGCCACGGTGGGGAGGCTGACTCTCTTGCCTGTCCTCCTCCAGAGGCCGAACTCCACTGATGGTGGGAACCGACCTGGGGGACTTCCCCAGCCCCACCGTTGCTGTGTGTGTGTGCGTGTGCGCGTGCGTGTGCGGCATGGGGGGCAGGTGTGGGAGGTGGGGCATCTCTTGAGGCGTGTGAGGCCCACGGGGGAGGGCGGGGAGCCTCGGCCGTTCTCCGGGGTGGCACTGTGACAGCTGGGGCCGTGCCCATGATGGGTGTAGGCACATGCACCGGATCAGGAGTTGCCTGGGCCGTTTCGGTTGCTTCTGGCTGGGAGGGGGCACCCGGGGCGTTCTCCCTCGGGCTGACTGCAGGGGAGACCTGCCTCCACGAGGAGAGCACCCCGCTGGGGCAGGGCAGGGCCCAGCTCCACTCTCCTGCCTGAGCCTCTCGCAAAGCCGGGCAGCTAGTCTCCTGAGCGCATCTCGCCTGGGGGCCGGGGGTGTTGGCAGGGTCAGACCAGGACCATCTCCTAGGGCAGAGGGCCAGTAGCCTCCCCGGAGCCCGGCTCTCTGATTCCCAGCTCTCCTGAGGGCCCCCTCTCCAGGGAGCCCCCGGCATCAGTCCCAGGCACCTCACCCCCTCCCCTCCCCAGAACAGAGCCCAAGCACTGGGACCCAGCAGGGGAAGCAGGGGAAGCTGAGGCCGCCTCTGTTGCTGGTGGTCTTAGAGAGAGGGGCATACCATTGCTGCTTAGGCTGAGGAGGGAAAGGGGGAGCCTTCACCAGCCCCGAGCTGGGTGTCCGCACTTAAGGTCTGAGGGTGGGGCCTTGGTGGGCGGGGCAGCCCCGGGGTTCCTGAGGACTCCGACTGGGGGGGGTCTGACCACAGCACGCCTCCAGCCCTCCACCGGGCGGGGCTGCCGTGCCCCCGCCACAGGTTAGCGTCCCCGCGAACAAGGCTTGGCCCTGCTCGCCCGTTTCTGACCTTCACAGGGAGCTGGGAAACATGTGGTCAGAGCTGCACTTCACGAAAGCAGCTGCAACTCATGACACGCTTTCCGTGCCGGGAGATTTATGGGGCCGCGTGGTTTTAATGGTTTCTGTGGGGCTAGTGTCCTCCCCCACTTCGTCCTGGCTGCTGTCTCAGAGGCAGATGGGCGACAAGCTTTCCCTGGCTGCACGGGCCCAACAGGAAGGTACGGCTGACCACCCAAGCCTCCTTGGGAGGGGCAGCTGCTGGGAAGCCCCCGGGGACCCACGCCGAGCAGCCCATAAATCTGGGAGACCTCCAGGAGGCAGGAAGCCTCCATGCAGAGGTGTCCCAAGCTGGAGGGGAGAGGAGACGGGCGCCCCCCTCACGCCGTCCCCCCATCCCCCCGGGGTCTGAGCCTCGGCCACGGCCCCAGGCCCCACCCAGCAGCTCATCGTCTCGGGCTGCGCCCCGTGGATGTGCACTAACTGTGTACTCCTCGCTGCCCTAGCAGCTGGCCTAGAACCTGGCTGGCCAGGATCTCTGATCCCGGCAGGACGTCCCCGAGACCTGCAAGCGGGCGTGGGCCTCAGTCAGCCCAGTGCCGCCGCCTGTCGCACACTGTCCAAGGTGGTGGCAACGCCAGGTCCTTGAAGGGCCCAGAGCTGACAGACTCTCGGTCTCCTGGGCCGGAGCTGGGGAGGGAGGGAGGATTTGAAAGGACAGGGGCTCTGGACTGAGGAGGGGGCTGCCATGGGGCCGCGTGGCCCCCTTTGGGCCCTGGAGCGCCCCACTTTTCAGCTTGCCTCTGCCGGCGCTGGGACTCAGTGGAGGTTGAGGCACCCCGGGAAGGATGGCCAGAGGTCTGCGCCTACGGAAGGACACACGGGGGCCTCGGGCTGAGCCACGAATGGGGCTGAGAGGACCCCCCGGGCTGGCTGAGGCCTGCGGCCTGCCTCCCCGCCCCCCGCCCCGTGGCCAGGACCAGCCCGGTGTGGGCACAGGCCGTTCTCGCTGGCCCCCGGGGCCTGGCCCTCTGTCCCCCCCTCTCCCCCTTGGAGTCACGGCTCGCCCTCGAGGGCCAGGCCTCTGCCTAGGGTTGGAGAGGTGCGTGCCCCTAGTAGCCAGGAGGCTGGCTGGAGGGCGAGCAGGGGAGATCAGTCCTCACGGCCCTGCCCTGGTGGCCGAGGAGGGCTCCTGGCACAGGAGGCCTTCCCGTGAGCCCCGGACTTGCTGAGGGGGGCAGCTGCTCGGGGCTGTCTGCAGCTTCGCCGGAGCCCCGGGGCCCGCTGCAGGAAGGTTTTCCTACAGAAACTGGCAGCCCAGGGACCCAGCCTGGCCCGTGGGGTCCAGGGGCTGACTCCTCTCGCTCTCCGGAGGCTGCGCGCGCCCCTTGCTTTCCTTGGGCGCCCGCTCCATCCTGAGCTCTCAGTGTTTGGGTGCGCAGGGCTCAGAGGGAGGGTGGGCAGGCATGTAGGTGTGGACCTGAGACGGGGATGTTCATCCTGAGTGCGGGGCCCCGGCACCAGCAGGCGGGGGCAGCCTCCCCTCCCGGCCAGTCCCTCGTCTGCGCTTCAGAGTCTGGCCCCGGGGGCTTTGTGCTGGGAGCCTCCCTCTTCCTGTGGGGGGTCTCGGCACGCCTCTTACCGCTCGGTCTGATATGGTCTGATCTCACCGTTTGTCTTTCTGAGGGTCGTCTCATCTGCCTCGTTTCTGAATGAGGGATGGGGGATCCTCCCTGTGAGGCCAGTTTAGGACAGCGGTGCAGGGATGGGGACTTAGGACTGAGGGTCGTTGGCCTGGAGTGAGCGTCGTGTGGGTGTAAGGGGCACACCCTCGGGGACCATGGGTCCACGGCCGCTGCACCAAGTGCCCCCCGCAACCCCGGTTGGGCGGTGCCACAGGCCCCCAGGAGACCCCGGTCATTCCTGGCTCCCAGGCAGCAGGGATCAGAGGTGGCAGCCGAGCCCTGCGTGCTCCCCGAGGGGGCCGAGTGGGTCTGCCTGAGGTCACAGTTGCAATGTGTATTTGGAGTATTTTCAGCCATGTGTGCACTGCGGGGACTTGGCCTGCGCACCGTGTGTGCAGCTCATACTTGGTGGGCTGTGTAACATGCAGAGGCGTTGCCAAGGGCAGCGGAAATGGGGCCTGTTTCCAGCATCATCCCATGAGTCTACCGCCACCCGCCCCTGCCCCCGGCCCCGTGCCGTCCCAGCCCGCTGCCAGGGCGCTGCTGGCGTGGGAGGACGACAAGGACCCGTGCTTCGTCCCCATCGACCTGTGTCCACTGCTTCGGCCCCTGGATGCTTGAGGACAGCAAGGTGTCCAGGGCCCGATCCCCCTCCGGGCTGCGTCCTCAGTGCTAGGTGGGTCCCCCTTGGGCTGGGGAGGGAGAAGGGCCTCTGGGGGCCAGCTTGTCCAGAGAGCTCTCTGGCCTCACCAGCTCTGCCTTCCCACCTGGCCCTGAGCTGAGGCCCAAGACCCCGAGTCTCTGATTCCAGTGACACGAGTTTGCTCACGCGGCCAGAACAAAGTACCCTAGACTGAGGGGCTCAAACAACAGAAACTCATTTTCTCCCAGTTTGGGAGTTTGGAAGTACTGGATCAAGGTGTCGTCAGGGTTGGTTTCCTCTGAGGCCTCTCTCCTGGGCTCGTAGGCGGCCGTCTTCTTGCTGTGTCTTCACGTGGTCGTCCCTCCGTGCGTGTCTGTCCTAATCTCTTCTTAGGAGGACTCCAGTCATATTGGATTAGGGCCCACCCTTTATAACTTCCTCTTAAAGGCGTTAAGAGGTAATTATCTCCAAATACTGCCACATTCTGAGGCACTGGGGGTTAGGACTTCAATGTATTAATTTTGCCGGCGGGGTGTGGGGGGGAGATACACAGTTCAGCTCTTAACACCAACATGTGATCAAAGCCACGTTCTCACCAGAGGTGCCTTCTGCAGCATCCTTGTTGGCCACCCCAGCCCACCCTGGCTGGGGGGACACTGTGGCTGGGCCGGGGGTCTGAGGTCCCGCACAGGCAAACAGCTGCATCCTGGGGGAGGCTCATTCTGTATTCAGCTCAGTCCCAAGGAGAGGAAACCGGGGCTCTCGGGGATGCTGGGGACGGCTCCCCGTTTGCTTAGCTGAGGGGCACGCAGTTGCCACGGTGACCTCTATCTGCAGTCAAACACATACAGAGCCCAGCCACTTCTCCAGGCTGGAGGGCTCCCCACCCCCACCTCAGAGTTCACACTGAGTGTTGAGTCCCTTGGTGACAGAAACATGGAAACGGTTGCCATGGCAGCCATTCTTTGGAGCCCTCAGACTGGAGTGCAAAGTTGAGGATGCCCAGGAACAGCTGAAATGAAAATATGGGAAAATGCACCACTTCCCTCGCCCAGAAGGATGAGTCAGAGGGCGTTCGGTGGAGGGCCCAGCCGTCCCTGCCCCTTCCCATCACCCCGGGGCTAAGTGTGGGCACAGGAGGGGAACGGGGAGGGCCTGGGGAAGACCTTGAGAGAGGCCAGCCAGGCCAAGCTGTGGGTGGGCCCAGTGCCCAGAGCGAAGTGGGCAGGTGATTACCTCATGGCATTCCCTGGGGACATGTCCTCGTGGCTGGAGCGCACCTTATTTTGGTCCCTTCACCTGTAATCTGGGGAGACAAGCTCCTTTCTCAGGCGGGCTCAGGTCTAGATCTTCAGCCTGTCCAGGGGTATACAGGACGTGGTGGCAAGGGGAAGGCGCCATGTTCTGACGGGGGGGAAGGAGTCCAAGTTTCCCTCGGACGGGGGTTAGTACAGCAGAGACCTCTGCACTTACCCCTGGAATGGTTGTGTGTCTCTCCCACCATCACCACCACCACCAGAAGTTCCCCAGGTAGGCTCCATGGGGCTCTGGTGCCTTGAGATGCACCAGCCAAAGGGTCCTGCAGTCAGTTGTTTGGGAAGCAAACACACGCGTGTCTGCACACGCTTTGTAGACTAAAGGCTCAGAAAAGTCCTGCACTAAGGCGACTTCCTTTGTTTAAGCCAGTATTTTCACATATTTGAGCAAAATCCCCCCCCCTTAAAAAAGTATGTCCTCCTTTTATGAAGTATCTCTTAATATCCTGCAGCAAGAACACCTGTTAACGTTTACTAGAGCACTGATTCTCAAAGCGTGTTCCCTGGACCCACAGCATCTGGGAATGTGTGAGGTGTGCGGTCCTGGGCCCCAGTCCACATCTGTGGAATAGGAAATTGGGGTGAGGCCAGCCATGTGTTCGACGAGCCCTCCGGAAGTTTCTGATGCCTGCTCCAGCTTGAGAACCCCTTCTACTCAGGGAAGGAGGAGCAGAGAATTGAAAGGGAGGGGAAGGGCCTGAGGACTGGGGGAGGATCAGGAGGGCAGGGAGACGAGGCAGTCTGGCAGGGATGGGAGGCGGGCAGCACAAGGACCCTGGACTCTGGAGGAGACGCTGCAGCCACCCCGAAGGGCTGTTCAGCGTGCACTGCACCTGGGCACTGAGACCCCATTCTGGTTTTCTGAGATTGGATCAAGGGCAAGGCTGTATGTCTAGGGGTGTCATGAGGCTTGATGTTAAGTGACGGGGCCTTTGGAAATGCCCAGGGGGTACCACCTGAGGAGGTTCCCCAGAGCCTGTGCCGAGTGGCCAGTGCTATGCTCATGGAGGGCACCTACCCCGGCAGCTGGATTCTGCCCAGAGTTCTGGGGATGTGGTAAGAACCTACAGCACCTTCCTGGACCCTAAAGGGGCTTGTCCCCAAAGACAGTACCGGGTGGCACCTAAAACACAGGACATACGGCTTCCTGGAACAGCGGCCTTGGCCCCAGTATCAGCTTTGCCACCACACACCCATTCCTAGTCGGGTACCCCATGCAGTCACTTCACTGCTCCGGGTCTTCTTTCCCTTCTCCATCAAACAGGCTGCCCCATCCCTGGCCCTCCTGGTCGCAGGAGCTCGGGGTCCAGGCGGCACCCGTGGCCCACCCTCCTGCCTGTGCTTCCTTGCAGCCGTCCAGATCCACATCCTGAAGGCGGACAAGGCAGGGGACTGGTGGAAGTTTACGGTGAACATCATCTCCGTGTACAAGCAGGGCACCAGCCGCATCCGCCGCGGTGACCAGAATCTGTGGATCCGCTCGCGGGACATCGCCTGCAAGTGCCCCAAAATCAAGCCCCTCAAGAAGTACCTACTGCTGGGCAACGCGGAGGACTCGCCCGACCAGAGCGGCATCGTGGCGGACAAGAGCAGCCTGGTGATCCAGTGGCGGGACACGTGGGCGCGGCGGCTGCGCAAGTTCCAGCAGCGCGAGAAGAAGGGCAAGTGCAAGAAGGCCTAGCGCGGCGGGTGCGGGGGGGCAGCGGCGCGCCGGGCGGGCTGGGCGCCGGGGCCGGCGAGCGGGAGCGGGCGCCCCGCCACCGCGGCGGCGTGGACTTGGCCCGTGAGGGCTTTTCCAGCTGGGGGGAGGGTGGGGGCGGGGCCGGCGCGGGGCCCTCGGCGGCCCCGCCCCCAGCCCCGCCCCACTCCTCGCGCGCCCCGGGCCCCGGCGGATTGAGGACGAGATTTAGCTACCTCACGGGTTCCCTCCAGAGCAGAGAGGCGCTCCCCCCGGGGCCGGGAGGGGGGCCGGGGCAGGCGGGCGCAGCAGCGCGCAGGTGGCCCACAGCGATGGGTAGAGAAGAGCACACGAGGAGAACTGTGAACCCCCCAGGCCCACCGCCTGGCCACCCCCCATCCCCCTCCCCCCAACACAGAAAAACCCACACCCTTCTTCGGGAATTCCCACGGGAGCCCTGCTTGTGAAAACTGGGGGCCCCTGTGCAGGGGCCCTGGGGGCATGCGGGGGGGGGGCGGCAGGAGCCTGTCCCAGCAGCCTTCCCCGGGCGGCCTGTGGTCTCCACCGCGCCGCCTCGGTCCCCCCCCCCCCCGGCTGGGAAGCCCCCGCCCAGCTGACGGGTGGGCCCAGGGCCACCCCTGAGAAGCCCGCGGAGGTGCCTGACGGAGGCGGCATCGCGCACGCGAAACCTCCCAGAGAGCCTCCTTTCTGGCAAGCTGGAAGCGGCCCCTTCATGACATTTTCCGGGGAAAGGGCACGGGCGGGGTTTACGGCAGTGACGCTATTGTGTGGTGACCTCAGCTCCCACAAGGCCCCGAGCAGTGTCCACAGCTGGGCAGGGCCTGGAGCAAGGCCGTTGCGCCCGGCGGGGGAGGGGGCTGGCAGGGGCAGAACCGCTAGGGTGCGGGGGCCGAGGAAGCCGTGGCCAGTGCCTGCCACGGCCCTCACTCCTGGCTCCCCCAGAGTAGGGACAGAGGCCGCTAAGCTGGGGAAGCCTGCTGGGGCCACCCGCCGGGGCTGCCTACCTGGCTGTCCTGGTACTGCCCGGCAGCACCTTGCCCACTCCTTTCTGGTGGCCCCCGAAGATGGCCTGTCGCCTGGGGGCGCCCGCTGCACTGGCCGCACACTGCAGTCGAGGCCCGGCTCCTCTGTCAGGAATTGGGTTTCATCTTCCCTGCTGGAGTCTGGCCGCTCAGAGGGGTCAGACCAAGGATGACGCTCGGGCCCCGTGGTCTGGCTTCCCTGCTTCGGCCCCCATCGCCCCTGCCGTTTACCGCGCACCCGCCCTGTGCCAGGCACTTTAGCCTTGCGATCTCCTGTTAGCTTCGTAGCAGCCCTGAGAGACGGGTTCTCACCCCCAGTGTCCCCGTGCAGATAAGTGGCAGAGCCGGGCTGTCTGACCCTCCGCGGTTCCCTCGCAGGCCACAGGGGGTGCTTCTGGGTGAGTCACCCCTGAGATGCTGGCCCTGGTGATGGCATCAGGCCTGGAGCACAGAGATCAGGAAGTGGGGGCAGGGATGGGCACGGTTACATCTTCAGAGGTGGCAGCCAGGGCCATGGGTGAGGCCGGGTGTAAAGTGACCCCGGGGCAGCCCCTGGAAGCCC
Source organism: Delphinus delphis (assembly GCF_949987515.2). Classification (NCBI taxonomy): domain Eukaryota; kingdom Metazoa; phylum Chordata; class Mammalia; order Artiodactyla; family Delphinidae; genus Delphinus; species Delphinus delphis. The sequence continues at coordinate 52,161,253 of NC_082701.1, forward strand.
CAGATGGCGGGCAGGCAGGCCATGGCTGATCCTAAGGTGGAGGGAGAAAGGCTGCCTGGGGGTGTTTGGAGGGATTCCAGAGATGCCCCCAGGGGCAGGGGGAAGACAGAACTGCCCTGGGAAGGGGTATCTGCCTTGCCTGAATCCAAGCCCCAGGCTGGGAGTGTAGGGACCACTCCACGCAGTTGGCCCTCCAACGCTACCCAGGGTTGTCCGAGTGCACTTAGTTGGCCCACAGGCCTGGAGAGGCCCTGCCCTGCCCAGTTACCCAGCGTCTATTCATACTGGCCCGGCTTCTCTGCCCTCCACCCAGAAGGGTCACGGCAGCCTCACCACCTCCCACCTGAGTGGGCCCAAGGCTCAGCCCCCACCATCAGGGGCCTGCACTGGTCGTCTCTGAGGCCCCTCAGGCGCTGGAGCCAGCGGCCTGCCAAGCAGCACTGCATCTTGCTTTAAATTCAACCAGCCTCCAGCCTCGCCCTCCTGCTCGCCACCCCGAGACAAACGTAGCTTGGTCTCTAGGAAATGTTAGGGAATGCCAGGGTGACCAGATCATCCGGGGTGAGGACGCTGTTGGGGTATCAGTCCTTGCAGGCTGCCCTCCCCACTTCACGGATCCAGCCAGAGCCAGCCCACTGCTCCTCTGAATCCAGCCACCAATTGGGGGTGAGGACCCATCCTTGGGAAAGCACCCCTCTTCCTCCCCTCGCCCCCCCTCCCCGGGAGGAGATGGAAATAGGAATTGAGGTGCTCCAGCTTGTACAGTTAGGAAAGGATATAAAATGGAACTAGATTTTGAAGAGTGTATTAACCAGAGTTGTGATATTGTAGGTGTTTGAAGAAAAACATACCAGAATAGTCTTTTTAGAAAAAAAAAAATTTCCAGGTTGCCCACTTTCTTACCTGCTGGGTGGTCTGGAGCCCCTGACAGCAGGGTCCCTGCGTTTCTGACACACAGTAATGCTATTGGGGCAGAGGGAAGTGGGGTGGATGGGGGCCCGCCCCTGGACTCACCTACAGGCTGGGGCTTCTGTCCTGAGCCAGCATCCTCAGGTCCTGGTCAGTGGGAGGCCCCTCGCGCCCGCCTGGCACTCTGCCTCCACAGTAGCTGCAGGAAATGGGCACAGACTGGCTTGGGGTTGCCCCAGGTGGGAATGAGACTGAAATCAAGGAGACCCTGAGGGATCGGGAGATGGTTCCTTTAAGAAACTGAAAAATGTTAGGGTTTCAATGCTCAAAGGACGACTGGAGAGTGGACAAACCAGACCCATGGATGGGGTTACCGGGCCACGGTTTATGGCCACAGCCAGGCCATACCCTAGGGGTATCGGAATGTGTGCTCGTGGGGCCTTGGCCCTGCCAGAACGAAGCCAGCCCCCCTCCCCAGGGCACCTCCCGTCCTCCCCCCGACTCCCTCCTACGTTCGGAGTTCTGTTCACTCAGAATTGTACATGTTTAGTTGTGACCATGACATATTGTTTGGGTCGGTGTTCCTCTCCAATGCATACTAATATATTATGGTTATTATATATGAATATATTTAATGACAAGGAGAAAGTTGTGGATTTTTTAAGTTTTTTTTTTTCTTTTTTTTTTGGTTAGAGTTGTAATGGACCCAGATGGAACTTGTAACATGGGCCCCACATGATAGAACTAAATTCAGATATCAATTAAATAAACTCTTGTACACTGTTCTGTCTCCCAGTCTTTATTGGTGGCCTGAGCTACGGGTGGTCGGCCTGTGGGGAGAGAGGATGGTGAGTCCTCAGGCCATTTAAGGAATATGGCTTCTGGTCTAAAAACTCCCCAGCACGACAGAGCCCTGGGGTTTTCACAAAGCCTGAGATGGTGCCCTAACAACCCACTAAAATAAAAAAAATTAAAACAGAAACAAAAACAGGAAAAGGGCAGCTTTGCTTGGAAGGTCCTAGGGGCGGGCTGGCTCCAAGTGCGATTTGGACAGTCTCTAGTTCAGTCCCCAAGAGACCATCCCTGGGGCCCATCCTGGCCAGTCCCCAGGGCTCCGGGTCAGGGGGCCTCCAGGGGTGGGGCAGAGTGCACCTCTGAACCTCCCCATCTGACTCAGAACCTGCAAGTAGAGTTTCTGCCTTGCACGTAACCAGTTTCTTCTATGCACAACTAAGGGGAGACTCACCAGCAGAGACAACAGGGTTAGTGACGTTCAAGACTTTTTCTCAAGCCATCGCTGAGGCTTCGTTCGGCGCAGGGATGGGGCCGGGGCTGGCGCCACGCAGCCACCAGGAGCTGAGCTCGCTGGCTTTCTGGAGGCTATATTTAAACTTCCAAATGGTTGTGATTTCTCTATTAAATAAACAATTCAGTCATTAGGAACATGTTGCGTTACCATGCAAAGTGGAGCCGATCGTCACCAGGAAGCTATAATTTCTGCACCCAGCTGTTTCGAAGACAAGTCTCGGCCACGCAGCCCGCCCCTGGAAGGCACGGAAAGCCTGTTCCCGCTGCGTGGAGAGCAGGCCGAGACGCTGTTCCTGCGGCGCAGGAGGGAACAGGGCTAGCCCAGCCTCCTCAGGGGGCCCGGCTCTAGGAACGGGAGGTGTGCTCTCGGAACCACGAGTCAAAACCCGGGTGGGCAGACCCAGGGGCGGCAGCACCGGATGCTGGGTGGGCAGGGACAGGCTACAGGCCTCAGGTGGCTGGACAGGCGGAGGCGAAAGCGAGCCTTTTCTGCAGCCTCGGGCTCCCCTCAAAGCCAGTTCAGACCCAGCTGGACTATTTGCAGGATGTAAGACATCTGCCAAAACAGGAAATCAGCCAGCTTGCTGCCAAGTCCTGATCCAAGGTGGTTGGAAAAGTCCACTTTAGAGACCGGAATGCCGAGGTACGAGGAAACCGAGAGACTCCCATCAGGGACCCGGGGGCCAGCAGAGTCTAGTCAAAAATCCAAACCCCGCTGGAGGAGAGTTCCCCGGCGTCTGGCTGGCTCTCGGGGAGGCTCCCGCATTCGTAAATCCCTACCGTCTGGCCAGAGACAGCGCCTGGGGATGGGGGCTGCCGGCTCACGGCAGAGACGCACCTAGGTTTCCGATTCTGTTGAACAGATAGCTCTGTCTATATTCTTTTGAGACTAAATAAAGACGTTTAAGAAATACGCCAAGAAAAACTAGGCGTGGAAGGACGGACAGGGACTTCCCTGGTGGCGCAGTGGTTAAGAATCCGCCTGCCAGCACAGGCGACAGGGGTTCGAGCCCTGGTCCAGGAAGATCCCACATGCCGCAGAGCAACTAAGCCTGTGAGCTGCGAAGAAGAGTAGCCCCTGCTCGCCGCAACTAGAGAAAGCCCGTGCACAGCGACGAAGACCCAACGCACCCAAAAATAAAATTTAAAAAAAGGATGGACAGAGCCAGTGTGAGAAATAAAACAATGAGTTAATCCATCCAAATACTCTATCAGACTGGAGACTCAACAGGACAGCAAGTCACTTCTGGAAAGAGGCAAATGCTTTCTGTTACTGGCATGGAGGTGGGAGAACTCTGAAGCCATAAGAAGCAATTAGAGGAAAGACGAGTCTTGGCCCACTTTTCAAAATAAAGGGGGGGAAACCGCACTTACCTTCAGCAGGGCTAGGCTAGAAAACCCAACTAGATAAAAGATGATCTTTCACTAATCTACACAAAGAACTCTCGGTATAAGCCCGGAACTGGAGAGGCAGGAGTACCAGCTACAGGCCGGCTGGTGGTTCTCAGAGCACTGGTCAGGAGAGAACCTGACAGTCCTTGGAGCAGAGGGACAGTCGGGAATCCTGCAGCAGCCCCGTGCGAGGAGGGTCCAGGGCTCTGCCAGGAGCGCAGCCGAGTGTCCTGGGGCTAATGAAAACTAAGGTTTGGTTACAGTTATTAATTATAATGACATTTCAGTGAAACAAAAGTACCCGTCGTAACCAGGTATCTGGATTTCTTTATATAGTATCCAGACTTTAAATGCTTCTAATTAATCATCAGTTCAGTTAAACAGTACTTATGACGTTATTTTAATAAAGTTTACTTTCATCGAAAACGCACCCAAGGTGACGGGTCGTGCCTCTCTTCCCTACGCTTGGGGTACTACTAACTAACTGCTCACACCACCGATCCAGAGCCCTGCCGGCCGCCTGGCACCTTGGGCCTGACGCCATTGAAGGGGGAAACCAGGCCTGGCCAAACCCAGCTGGAAAATGCCACAGGACCCCAGGGTGGCTCCTGATGGAACAACAGACCCCGAGTGGCCCATCCCAGCCGCTCGCGATGCCTCGGCAATTTGGGGCTGCCCCTCAGTTCAGAGTGGGGTGGGTATCTCCCAAAGGGGGAGCCTCCCTGCCCGGCACCACCCCAGGCCTGGACGGCAGGTCCTCAGGGTCTCACCCGACCAGCTTCTTACCCCTCCCCTGCCTGCAGGTCCAGGTCACCCGGCTAGGAAGGGCTGGGCCACGCCCACAGCCCACTCAGTCGAAAGAACAGAAGCCGCCGTGTGCGCACATCAGCTGAGCGTTTGGCTCGGAAAGGCCTTTCGTGTGGCCGAGCCAGGCCGCCGTGGCTCTGGTTCAGAGACCCCCCACGAGTTGCCGGGGCTCCATGCTGAGCAAGGGGAGGTGAGAAAGTCAAACAGCCCTTCAGCGCCCCCTCCCGTGAGCCCCAAAGTGGGGGGCTCCAAGGAGACGCTGTTTATACAGATTTGGGGTTTGGCACAAGACTGAACGATGTGCTCTGCGGATGCCTGATCTTCCACTGGGGGATCCGCTAGCAACCGCCCTGCCCCCGCGGAAAGTGCCTCCCAGGGCGCCTGGCCCCCGTCCGGCCCGGCTCCTTCGGGAGCACAGCGCCTTGGTTCCCGACACAAGCCTGCCTTCGTGTTCTCTCCTGTGCTTCCCCGTCCCGACCCCCGACAGCGTGTCTCCTGCTCACGGCTGCCCCGCTCCTGCCCTCGTCCCTGGGCCACTGCCAGTCTGAACATGGCTCCCAGGGCCTCGGCTGCTCTGCACGTGCTGGCAGCCCTGGAGGTCAGCGGGCACCGGGTCGGAAGCAGGGGGTAGGATCCTCGAGCCCTGGATGCGGAGGCCACCCGGGCCGGGGGGCGGCTGTAGGGTTGGGGTAGAGGGAGAACCCGCTGTCAGCTGAGGCCCTCGGGGTGCTCCGTGCTGCCACGTGCTGGCTCACCCGACCCTCGCAGTCAGCCCCGGAGGCAGGAAGCTGTGTTCTCCCCATTTTCTGGAGGAGGAAACGGAGGCACGGAAGGGTATCTGGCTCGCGCTCGCGCTGCTGGCGAGGGGCGTGGCTGTCAGCGGGCGGCACTACCTAGTTCAGGCTCTCTGCCTCTGGGTGCCTCCCGGTCCCCTCGCCGAGCAGATCAGGTGAGTCCAGCCAGGGAGCTGCGAGCAGAGGCGACGGCTTCCCTTCTGGGCAGCACGTTCCCAGAGTCCCCTTTCTTCTGCCACAGCCCGCGTGGCTGTCCCAGCAGCCCGGGTCTGGGCCCCCAGCCGACTTGCGTGTACGGGCAGCAGGAGGGAGGCTCCGACGCTGGGGATGGAGTGAGGTTGTTCGGATTTGGGTGACTGTGACTGCAGCGCCGTCCCAGCTGGCCCGGAGCGGAGTCCAGGGCTAGACCACCTCCCAGAAGAGTGCCGCGTGTCACCGCCACACACACACCAGGTGGCAGCGGGGCTGCCCAGGTGGCCTGGTAGTGACCTGGCCCCTCTAACGGGGAGCTGCTGGGAATAGGGTCACCCAGCCTTTGCGGCGACTTACAACTGACCAAGCACAGAACCTTGACTCCCCTGACGGAGGCCTGGGGTCTGGAGCCAGGTCTTCGCTGTGCGCTGGAGTCTCCGGGTCGCCAGGCTGCAGCGCGGTCCTCCTGGTGCCTATCTCGGCTCCCCGGGGAGGGAGGATGCGGTGAGATGGGTCAGGTCACGCCTTCTGGAGAGCAGCCGCCCACAGTCTCTAGGAAATCCACAGGAGACCCCCCAGGACTCCCCTCCCAGCTGCCCGATCTCTCCTCTTCCAGGGAAATCTTGTGCTTGGAAACTGCCCTAGTTTCTCATCACCAATTCTTTCCCCTGGAGCCACAGAGCGTAAAGCATGGCCCGCCGGCCCGGCCCGCCTTCCGCTTGGCCAGGAGGGAGGGCACGAAGCTTGGCCCTCTGCCCCTTCCAACCCAGACTCACCGCCGCTCCCGCGGGCCTGGCACCCTTCGCAGGCCTAGCCCATGCGTCTGCCCTTGCCATCACGCACGTGCACACGTGTGCAGCGTGTGCAGTACACACATACACACAAGGTTGTCAGGGCCAGTTTAGGAGCCAAATAAAGGTACTGTTCTCCTCCCTGCATAATCACACCTTCCTCTGAACCCTGAACGGTACCTTCCTGCCCGATCAGATGCATCGGACTTGATTCCGGCTGCGCACAGGACGTTTCAGCCTGGGAAGATGGGCTTACTACACCGAGAGGGGGAAACAAGAACATGCTTCTGGGTCTGAAGGTGGTTCCTAAAGCAGAGTCCTGAGCTATTTCACCAGGAGGAGTGGCGAGCCCTGGGGGGGGGACACGGGCAGTGAGGCGGGCGGCAGTTGCCCAGAGACACGTGCCTGCGCGTGTCTCCTTCCTCCCTCCTGGACACACGTGGCCTTGTCTGTTCACTGGTCTCCCACATGGGCACGACTTCCCCGAGCAGACTAGACACTCGAGGTCACAAGCTGCGTAGGAATTCGGCATCGTCCCCCCAGGGAGCCCAGCACGCTGAGGGGTGGCCGGAATCCATCAGCAGCCACAGGGCAGTGACCACTGAGGGACCCTGGGCTAGCAGCCCAATGACCAAGGCAGAGCCCACGAGGGCCACACTGCCCAATACCCCAGCAGCTCCCTGGAGCTGCCACACGATCTGCCTTTGCTGAAGCAACGCACGTCAGGAGGTCAGAGCTTTGGGGGTATTTATTGAGTGGCTTTCGGGCAGCAAGAGGATGCTGAACTTGACTCCATCACCGGCAGGTGTCCCAGCTGTGGTCCCTTGACGGCCACTAGTCAGTAGGCCAGACTGCAACGACCACAATAGCCACGAGCAGCAACAGAATCACCATTATCATCCCTGAAAAACAGAAGCATACGAGACCCCCTATGAGGACTCACACCAGACGAGCGTCACCCATCCCGTGAGGTCTCTTCTGGGAGACAGTGGATGCAGCTCTCCAGGGAGCCCCGGTGTGGGGGGCTGTCAGCGGCCTCTGGTTGTGCAGGCTGGAGGCTGCGGAAGGGAGGGGCTCCAGGGACACCGGAGAGTTGCTGTCTCGCCACCTCGAGAGCTGTGCCGGAAAAGTGCCCGCGTTCCTGACCTGCTGGGGCCTCCCCTTTCAGCCCCCCGCTCCGGCTTCTGTGCACAGCTCAGCCCCGTTTTCTGTTTGCATTGACGAGGCCTTGATAAAGCAAAGGGCTTGGTGTCTATGAAGAAATACTGATTCTAGAATCCATTTTCTCCCCTATCCACATGGCTTTAGCTTTCCTTCTTGAGCCCAAGATACTTGGCACCCCTCTGTAAAAAATTCTGAGAGACAGACTTTTTCTTTAAGTTTTTTTATATTAACACTTTCTAGTTTTACTTCCTCAACTTCTTGTCTGCGGACCACAAAGGAGAGCATCGGCCCTCCCGGCCAGTCTGCTCCCTGTGTCCAGCTCTGCCCACCAAGCCCGACTCACCACGCCCATCCCTGCACCGCTGATGAAGAGGGAGGGCCCAGGAGGACTCGGCCCCTTCCCCCGACGCGCTCGCTGCCTTCCACGCTGACTTCCCTGGTGGGTGATGAGTGCCTCCTACACCCCGGAGGCCAGCACGGTGGTGGCGTATCAGACACAGGGCCCGGCCACGATGGCGCAAGCGCTCGCTAAATGAAGGCCCCGAGAGGGGAGTGAGGAGATGAGGTGAAGCACGTGAAAATGCTCTACGAGTAACAGGGGAGTCAGGGTCACGTGGCTGTTTGGCCACCAGGACTGCCCACCTCAGACTGAGGAGCTGTTTCGGGAAAGCTCAGGGTCCCCAGAGTTCAGCAGCTTATTCTCTTACAGGAAGCCGTTAACGTTATCGATCTTATTGGCTACCAGATAACCACTGGCCACGTCAGGCTTCCAGAGCTTAAGAGCCACATGTGGCCAATGGCTACCCTATCAGACAGACACCAGAGAACATCTCCATCTTCACAGAAAGTTCTGCTGGACAGAATGGACACAGCGTGTGGAGTTCTGATGATTCTATTTACGGCTGCATCGCCAGCTTTCTGCAACGGTGCCTGGTGTGGAGACTTAAGACACAATCGTTGAATGAATGAGTGAACAGCCGCTCAAGGTGTTTTCGACACTCACGCCACACTTGGACAGCTCCCCACGTTGGGAATTCTGCTTCCCCTTCTTCTTGAGTCAGTTTTGTTAAATTATATTTTTCTGGGAAATTGCCCATTTTTTCTGAGTGTCCAAAAGTACTGGTATAAGAGTGTTCATTATATTCTCCTATAATTTAAACACTGCTGTATCTCAGTCCTTTTTATTTCTCACACCACCTGTTCATGCATCCATTTTTTTCCTCTAGCCTTGCCACAAGTGTGCCTCTTTCTTAAAAATATTTATTTATTTTGGGCTACATTGGGTCTTCGTTGCTGCACGTGGGCCTTCTCTAGTTGCAGCGAGCGGGGGCTACTCTTCATCACAGTGCTCAGGCTTCTCATATGCAGTGGCTTCTCTTGTTGCGGAGCACGGGCTCTAGGCGTGCAGGCTTCAGTAGTTGTGGCACGCAGGCTCAGTAGTTGTGGCGCACGGGCTCCACGGCATGTGGGATCTTCCCGGACCAGGGCTCAAACCCACGTCCCCTGCATTGGCAGGCGATTCTTAACCACTGCGCCACCAGGGAAGTCCCTTGTGGTCTGCTTTATATAACTCATGAGCTAAGAGTGGTTTTTGTATTTTTACCGGGTTGTCAAAAAAGAAAAAGGAGATGCGTCACACTGTCTGGGGTCTGCAAAGCCTAACGCATTTACTGGCTGGCCTTTCACAGAATCTACCGACCCTGTTCTGTGTCACTGTGGCCACGGATGGTCTCACTTAGGTGCTGGTCTCTGGCTCTCCCTCCATTTCTTTCATCTGGGATTTCCTTTCTTCCTTGTAAATTCAGCCATCCGTTAACACTCTAGGGGGTGTTGTAATATTTCATCTAGCATTTCAAGATGCTTGTAGTAAGGCGGTGGGGGTGTGTGTGGCTGTTGAGTGAACATTCTCTCAGTCCACCTTCTTGCCAGAGCAGAAGAACACATCTTTTCATTCATTTCTGCCTCCAGAAACATCTCCAGGCTGACCGAAGGCTCCACCTGGGCAGGAATCCCACTGTTTCTTGGCTGGGGGCAAGGTTTAGATTGTGCAACCTTTTTCCTTAAAAAACAGTGAAAACGAGGGAAGCAGACAGACCGAGGTGAAGCGTCAGGGGCCACTGCTGGCCCTCCGGAGCCCAGGCTTATCCTAAAGCCAAGGGGGAGGACTGCGTTTCTGAGGAAAGGGGAGAAGACGGGCTCAGGAAGAAGTCCTGCCGCCGACGCTCAGCCAGGATTGGGGCTGGGAGGGCGCGTGGGGCTGAGAGGCTGCCTGTGCGGCCCGGGTTCCGGACCAAGGCTGCGATGGCCCAAGGGGAGGCCCATATGAGTGGCCCTGAATTTTCAAATCAGGGCGATTATGAGAAAAGCAGGACAAAGAAATCAAGAGCGGTAACTGGCTGGGAAGGAGAAACCATACATCGGGTTTGAGTTTCTACGCATGGTCCGATGGAAGCAGCCTCAGGCATCACAGTCACCACCATCTCCTGCTTGGGTCACTGCAAGCACTGACCAGCCGCTCCCTTTACCCAATCCTTTCCCCACAATTGAGCTGGAATGGAAATCAGATCAGGTTGCTTCCTGGCTCAAAACGGTCCAACGGCTTAGAATCTCCACTCCTCATGGCATTTGAAGGCCCTGCGTCATCTGCCCCCTGCGACCCGTGAAGCCACACGGTGTCCTGTGCTTGGGCCATCCTGACTTCGGTTCTTCCAACGTGCCCTGCACCCTCCTGCCTCCCGGCCTGGACCCGTGCTGTCTTTCCTGCCCCTCTCAGTCTAATCCCTGTTCATCCTCCAAAACTCAGCATCAGTTTCCCATCCTCCAGGAACTCCTTCGTGACCTGCAATGGACCGTGTTCCTTCTGTCTCTGCAGTGACCCTTCTTCAACCACGATTTGGGTCCTCAGTCAGTTACTATCTACATCCGCCACTGGCACGTGAGCGTCTATGGCAGGGACTGTGTTCACCACCACGTCCCCTGTGCCTGGGGCAGGGCCTGGCACACGGAAGAGGCACGAGACATTCTTTTTGCTATAAACCAATAAATGCATTGAGTATCTGGAAGGAACATCAGGCACCAACGAGAAGGACACAGAAGAGGTAAAGCAACGGGGAGAGCGGAGCTAGGAAAACGCGTTGAGTCCAAGAGAAAGATGGTCAATCCCAATTACAAACCCCGCAGAGACCCCAGGGGGATGGGGAAAAGCTCCCGCACTTCGGAGACGGTTCACAGCGCCGCGTGGGCTGTGTGGAGGCCCTACGGGAACCATCGTCAATACGGTGATTCCTCTTTCAGCTGCTGATTATTCTACCACGGAAACCGTGAGTTCTACAAATGGTGCCACAGGAAAGGTACGACGGGGTCCACAAGACCTGTGAAACATGAAACGCCCTTCACCTGCTGACACCAGAGACCGTAACTTGATAATATGTGATAAACTTGGTTACTTGTCCAAAGATGAAAAGTGGGACTTTGAGATCAACGACAAATAAGACAGTTCAAACCCTTTCGGAGCAAACAGGGGTCCTCTGGGTAGGAGGTTTCCAGCAGGTTTAAGTAAACCGGGGTGCGCGCAGGGTCAACTGAGGAAGTTATTCTGAGGAGGCAGGTGACAGGGATGAGCCAAAGCCAGCTGCAGCCCTGTGGATTCTTTTGGGTCAAAGAGTAGAGCTTGGGCTTTTCTGGGATGTGAACACAGCTCTAGCACCTTCCTTGAATGGAGTCTCTCCCCTCTGAAGGATGCTTCGGAAAGAGAAACCAAGGGTCTTTTCAAAGCCAGGGAGAGCTGAGTCACGGCGTGCGTGGACTGTTCAAAGCGGGCCAGGTTGCCTTGCTCGAGTCTCAGCAACAGGTAATTCTTGTCTGTTTTTTTATGAGGAAACTGAAGTTCTAGAAAACTAACTCTCTTACCTAATGCCCCACAGCTGGTGAGAGGAAGAGCTGGGATTGGAATCCAGGTGGGATGGAGCCCTCGGGCCAGGCTCTTACCCTTTCTTACCCCTGGGGCCCGTCTTAGGGGTGGGGGTGGGGATCCTGATTCCCGACACAGCACGGGGTTTATTGGAGAGAGAGAGAGAGGCCCAGGTGTCTTTGGGCTGGAAAACTGAGATAAAGAGTTTCTTCTCTTTTTTCTTTCCTTTTCCCATTTCTTTCCTTCTTCCTTTGGGCAACTTTTTATAGTGGGAAAATGGAAACAAATACAAGAGCAGACGGGAGAGTCTAAGGAGCTGTGATGAGCTCTCACCACTCAGCTTTAACAGGGGTGGGCTCGTGGCCGATCTGGTTTCATCTATACCCCCACCCGCTCCCTGTCCCTGGTGTATGTTTTGGAAGCAACTTCCACACGTTTCATCTACAGATACTTCAGTAAGTATCACCAAAAGGCATCATCAGAAAATCCACCACACCACCACCACGCAAAACACAGAGGGATTGCTATTCCTTAAAGACAGAGGCAGGGAAGAGCCCCCAACACTTCAGATATAGGAAGGTAGTTCCAGCTTAGAGGACGAGGGAGACCAAGCCACCGATGGCCACTGGCCACGGGAAGAACAGGAAAAGCATTCCGTCATGGGTGACAGAGAGAACTTCTTTCTCTTGCCTCAGAGTAGGGCTTAAACCTCAGGGGGTCTAGTCATCCATCCCCCGCCCCTGCCCCCGGCTAAGGAAATGTTGGACATTTCAGACCCAGGAAAGACAGTGGAACTTCTGGGAACCTACCAACTTCTGAAACAATGAATGCTCTTTGCCCCCAAACCCAGCACACAAACACCGGGCGAGGCTGCGGACGCCGGCAGCCTTCCTGCACACATCACTCAGCTCTGCGCGGGGCCTGCTGGCACCTGGCAGGGCAGATTTTCCCTTCCAATCCCCAAGTGCCCCTTTCAGGGGCAGGCCTGGGATGCCAGACTTCCAAGAGTGGGAAAAAACCGTCCGTTTCCTTTGGTCAGTTTACCAGGTAAGTATTACTCAACCACTTATAATATTTACAAGTCCAGCTCATGGCAATTACCAAAAGATGTAAGAAAAACTCCTTTGCAAACAGGGAAAGGATGTGAAACACGGTCTCTCAGGGACAGTGTTGTGTTTGCTGAAGATTGTCCATCGGGATTCATGGTCCATATTTTTTCCAGTGAAACACTGGAAACCAGCAAATTACGGCGGCTGTGATGCCAACGCCTCTGCCACAGTGGAGTGTGGGTAACGGCTCCTAATGCTCACTGATGATGGCGGGGGGGGAGGGGAGAGGGGGGAGGGAGGGGAGAGGGAGGGGAGGAGGAGAAGGGAGGGGAGGGAGGGAGGGGAGGAGGAGAAGGGAGGGGAGAGGGGGGAGGGAGGGGAGAGGGAGGGGAGGAGGAGAAGGGAGGGGAGAGAGGGAGGGGGAGGGAGGGGAGGAGGAGAAGGGAGGGGAGGGGGGGGATGGAGGGGAGAGGAGGGAGGGGGAGGGGAGGAGGAGAAGGGAGGGGAGGGAGGGGAGGGAGGGGAGGGAGGGGAGGGAGGGAGGGGGAGGGAAGGGAGGGGAGGGAGGGGAGGGAGAGGAGTGTGGGATGGAGGGGCGAGGTGGCGGGAGGGAGGGGGATACAAAGGCCAGTTTTATGGAAGCCTTTCTATCTGGTTTTTGCTCATCACAAGGAAAGCCATACTGGCTGCCAGCTGTGGTTGGCTGTTTGGAACCAAACTGTATATCCTCCTATTGTCTGCTTTGTTCTTCACACTGGAAGGATCAGGGCCCACAAACAGCTCTCACGCAGCCTCTGAGGACCCACAGAGGACATTTAAGAAAGGCCCCCGAGCTGTTTTCGCCAGCTGTGCCCATCGATACATGGCATTTGCGTATGTATTGACCGGGTTCTCACTGATCACACAGATCTTTCTGCAGTAGGCTCCTGAGCTGAGGGAGGGAATCGCAGAAGAAGAGACAAAACTGGAATATTGGCTTTCAAAAGTTCATGTAAATGTTCCCTTTAATCCCCTTACTAGGCAAATATGCTGAGAAAAGAGTAGAGGCCGTGCAGAGACGGTGAACATATTGACATTCTGACTTTCTAACTGAAGGGCTGAAGAGTGGCAGTTTCCCTTGAGCTCCCCCCCTCGGCCCACACCTGCCCGCTCGGGAGCCGTGTTTGCGTCTAGTCGGCCGCGGGGCGCGGGCATGGGCCGCCTTCCTCCAGCCCACCTGGCGACTCGGCTGGGGGCCCGCGTTTGCACAGACACAGTGCGGAGACCAGCCTCTGTTCTCTCCCTGCTCGTGAATCTATTTCACACCACAGTTCCACATTTGAATTTTCCCCAAACTGTGCTTTCACCAAAATACTGTGCAAAAGTCATCTCTGATTTGCTGATTCTGGTTCTTTTCTTATCTGGCACTCAGCCCATCCCGCCAGGCTCTCCTTTCTCCGCTGGCGGGTAAACCTTCCTCTGCGGCTCCAGCGGGCTCCCCCATCCCCTCAACAGACCTTCCACCCATCATCCTGCCTCCTCGGCTTGCACCCTCATCCCTTTCGCACCCCACCCCAGGGCGGAGTCCACTTCCTCCACAGAGACCTCTCCACCCACAGAGACCTCGCCTCCCTGGGGTCAGAGAGGCGCTCACAGCCAGGCCACTGCTCTCCAATGACTGGCCTCCATCTTTCAATTCTTATCTTACTTATTCACGCTTCTTTCCTTAGGTCACAGGGTCTCCAAAAGCAGGCACCGTGCGGTCTGATGTGGCGGAAGGGGCACTGGTTTGGGGACTCAGGGAGACCTGACTTCAAACATGTCCACTTTCTAGCTATGAAATGTCAGGCAAGTTCCTTAACTCTGAGTTCGGTTGCACCATCTGTAGAACAAGCCTAAAAATATCAACTTCCTAAGCTTGCTGCGAGGATTCAATAAAATGAAGGATATAAAACTTCTAGATCATAACTGGCGCTCCATAAATGGCGGCTGTGAGGACAGTGATCTTGACCCCGTACAACCCACGGCCCCCAACCGGTGCCTTGCGCGCGTCCGATGAGCAAGCCGGCCCCCTGGCTTAACAACAGAAATAAAAAGCCATTCGTTCCAGAAGAGAAGGAAGAGGGTCAGAAACAGGGGAACGCCTGGGTGGCATTTAGTTGAGAACCAGCCCATCTCTAGCCGAGGCCCGGGGGTGATGACAGGGGCATCCAGGAAAGGTGGGACGCGAGTATCTGGCAGCATCCCTGTCGGTTATTAGCCACAGGAAGGGCGGCTGTGCCGGGCGAAACACTGGCTGTGGGCACCAGGCGAGAGAAGCCACGGGAAAGTGAAATGTGAAAGGCCTTGGAGGAAGGGCAGGGCAAGGGTGTGCGCTGAGGACAGGGTTGCCGGCAGCAGAGGGAGACGGTGAAAGCACGCCCAAAGGGGGACCCAGACGGTGTGCAGGGGCCCAAGGGAGCTCCAGAGACGTGCCCAACATCGGGAGACATCTCGCCACGCGGGGGGATGGGCAGAGCGGGACTCGGGGGCCGGGGAGCCTGGACACTCCAGCTGTGGTGGCACGAATGATGATGATGATGATGAAAATGACAGCACGGCAAGAAGTACAAACGTCAGAGCTCCCGCTCTGCCACAGGGCACACGTGCTCAGATCCCAATATTCTTCTCACCGTCGGGCAGAGAGCTGGTAGAACAACAATTTCCCCCAGTCTCTGCGTGAGAAAGTCGGGGCTCAGGGGTGAATGAGAGCCCGTGAGGGCGAGAGGAGCCGCAGGACCGGCTGGGATGGAGCGTCAGGGTGGGAGGAGGCAACCTGGGGGCCCTCGGAGGTCCTGCCGCGCGAGGGGGAATGCCAGGGCTTGTGAGCCAGCCGTGATGGCACTGCCCCTCAGAGAAATCCATCAGAGGGCAAAGAACATGCCTAGGATGTGCCTGTGTTTCGGTTCTGACTGAAAACAAAGAAAACTGGAATTGCACAGATCTTAACTTTCCCAGGGCTTTATGTCACGCCGACGGAATGTGTCTGTGACGGCGTTCGTGTCTCTGCCTTTCGACAAGGTCACAGCCTACGCACACGGCGCCGGGCACAGGGAGGACTTGCCGACCCCAGCCCGGCCCCTTGCTGGCCCGTGCGAGCTGGCCGCTCGATGCCTCCGTGTTCCACGTCCACAGGGCCGACACACGTGTCCCCAGGCTGCGGGAGGGTTACGTGACGTTCCCCGGCCAAGGGCCTGGCACACACGGGTGCTGACGCTGCCTCCACTCTGGAAAGTACCAGCTTCCTGAGGGTGAGAGCTGGGGTCTTCTCCGAAATGAGTCTTTGGAGGGATGAACCTGGTTCCCCTGAGTGTGCCTGGGCTGGATTTGTGCTGGGGTGACGTGGGAAGGGGAGAGGCACCCTCCTGGCGCTGGCATCTCCCCCTGTCCTCTGAGGGCCCAGGCCCCGGATGAGCACCCCACTTCAATGCGGACAGGAGGTCCTGCTTTGTGTAAATAGAAAAACTCGACAAGAAGCAACTCTGAAGAGTAGGAAGCTGACTGGGGGGAGGAGAGCGGTGCAGAGACACATCTGGGGGCCAGAGGCAGCGCGGTTCTCAGCAGGAAGCAGGGAGGGTGACCCGAGAGGAGGTGTGGGGAGGAGGGAAAAAGGACTTGCCTAGAAACAGGAAATTAAAAAGAATTAGGACTGCAAGAGACAGGGCAGAGGAGCCGGATGGAGGCCCAGTGAAAGGCGGGCTCACGGGGTCCGGGCTCCAGGAATGAGGGCCTTGCTGGGCGTCAGGTGGCCCTGTCACAGCCATGGGAGTGGTGAGGCTGACACTCGGCTCGTGGACACCCAGCATGAGGACCTGAGAGCTCATCTCCCTGGCCCGGGGCAAATCAGGTCCCAACGGAGGGGTCAGACTTGCTGGTCAAGTGCCCTAGCCGAGGGCACCGCCCAAGCGAGTTAGATTTACCCACACCAGAACCAAACTCAACACAATCTACTGAGTCCTCATTGCGGGTCAGGTCCGACAGGGCAAAGATACACGTCATCTCTTTACGGGTCTCCCGGTCTCATGAGAAAGGCAGAAAATCGACCCACCCCTGCCTCCCCAAAACAAAACTAAAACCCCCCGCAGAAGACACCGTTCCCTGGAGGGGCTGTGTGGAGGGGCTCAGCCATTACTGTTGCTTCCTGCACAGAAAGTGCTGCCTAGTTTCTAGGTCCCATCTTTGTTCTTAAAGCGTTACTCATTTCCCGTCCCTGAGATAAGTTCAGCCCGGCAACTGCCCGGCCATAATTCAACAGGATTCACCTGTAAGCAGATAACCCTTCATATCAGCAGATTATGAGTTGTCGAGTCAATCACTTAATGCCAATTCTCCGGCGCACCGACATTCGCTAAGCAACACCCTCTCACTGTGCTGCACTGGTACCCCTGGGAATGTGAACCCGGCGAGAGTCTGGCAGAAACTCAAGTGTCTCTGAAAACACGGTCGGGAGCTCGGTTATGGACACCTTGTTCTGACAGTTCCCTCTCGATGAAGGATCAGAAGGTTTCTGTGGCTCCAGTCAGGCTATGGATTCACCATTGCAAACCCCTTCGTTCGGGCCCTACGGACTGGGAGGCATCGTCTGGCATCAATTAGGGACAACGGGCAAGGTGACAGGAAGGCGCTGCTGCTGACGTCCTAACTCAGGTAGAGAAACGCAGGGAGGGGCGGCCATCAGGAGGACGCTTTCTCAATACATCAAATGCTTACCCATCTGCTGTGTTTTGTTTAAAGCAAATCATTTGGCCAAGATGCAAAGGCTACTCGGTGGTAGATCTGAACTGAGTGTCTGCGTCTCAAACCTCAAAGGAACATATTATTGGCAGGGGAGGAAGCAGCAGCCATGTCTGTTCAACTTGCTCCTACAGGCACAGCTGGTGGGTCTAGCGGTGGAGCCAGTGAAGCGAACCAGGCTTTCTTCTCCAGGAATTTTGTGACTTTGGACTGACAGAGTTGGGGTTCAGCCACCGTCAAAGGAACGCTCCGGAGGGGTACTCTACCAACTCCGGCTGGAAGGTCCCAGGCCTGCCCATCTTCTGACCCTTCCTGAGACTTGGTTGGCCCCATCATCCCTTAGATTCTTGCAAGTAACCCAACGTCGTTCAAATAAATTACATGTTCTTTAACCTAAACGAGCCAGAGTCATTTCCCCTTACTTGTAACCAAGATCCTTCAGTAAAGACACCATCAGCGAGAACAACTGTTCGTCTCTAATTATTTGTAAAAGTATCAGAGTCACACGAGAACAATTTCGCCTTCCTGGCTGAGCGCTGGAAGGACGGTGCAAAGGCATAGCTCCCGGGAGCCTACCGTCTTGTGCTGCATCTAGCATCTTACTCTGAATGGGCCGAGGTCCCACTTGAAACAGCTGTCACCATTAAGAGACCAAACTCTTCTCTTTCACAGTCACACATCCTATCACCTTGCAAGTATCCTCTGATTCGCTAGAGATGTCCCGAGGGATCAAAGTGAAGAAAAGCTGCCCTCAAGTTCTCGGGCAAGAGGTATTTAGAGCAAAGGGCAGGGCAGGAGAGGCCCCGCTGTAAACAAGGCCTACAAGGACACCGTGGATGGGGTGAACTAGGTGTTCAGAGCCTCCCCCTTGGGGACCCCTCCTCCCCAGACACACCGTGTAGGGCCCACGGGCCGTCTGGATCCAGCAGGTCCCAGGCGAGCACACGTTGTTCCTGCCACCACAGTCCTAACAAGAGCCACCTGTGCCACCATTACTGCTGCTGGGCACGCGTACCCTTTATACACGTTACACATGGAGCCGGCTCCGTCAGTGTTTAATCCGCAAATGAAACAGATGGTCCCTACTCCCGATTTGGCGAGGAAAGCAGAAACAACGCCGATGCCCTCTGGGTTCTCTCTCTCTCGGCTTCTGATTTATTTAACAAACATTGATAGAACATGTGCAGGGTACCAGGCACTGGGGATACAGCAACGAACAAGACAGACAGACGTTCCTGCCTTCACTGAGTTGCTATCTGTGAGAGTGAGAGTGTGTGTGTGTGTGTCGGGGGCGCAGCAGGTGAAGACAGACAAAACCCCAAAGCTAGAAGGGGTTAAGTGCTAGAAAGAGGAACACAGCCCATCTCTTCCTATCCTACAGGCTAAGGGGGGGGGCTCAAAGGCACACTCTCCTCTCCCTCAGCTTCCAGGAGCACGTGGGGGAGGGGGTACTGATACCTTCCAGAAACCGGCCATCCACGGTGGCATCTGGAAACACATTGCGGGTGAGATTAAGGTGCCTTCCTACATGGCATGAGGAAACTGCTATCCTTGAATGTTAATAATATGTAAGCTTAGAAATAACACATGACGAGAGTTTGCTGGAATGAAGGGTGATGTAATGACAAGTGGAAACAGAAAGGGGACTTATTGTGGAGTGTAGAAAAGGCGAGCTGGAGAGGAAGGACTTGCCAGGGCAGGGGGACCCCGGCCAGTGTGCTCCGTCACTGCTTGGTCTGCGGGGAAGTGCGGTCCGGGTGACGAGGCAGCGCACTGCTGCTTGGGTGGCCAAGTGTCCTCGGGGGGCCGGTTTTGACAGTTCCATGCCCCAGTGGAAAGTGTGCTTCTTAAACAGAGGGCTGTTGCCTTGACCAGGGGCCCTCTCACTTTACAGAGTGCTGGCCACCAGCTGGGGGCTGAAGTCGAGAGGAAGCCAGGGGGTGGTGGTAGGAATCGGATGACAGAGTAGACACAAAATTTCACCCAAAGTTTGGGAGGAGCCGGTTCAACCCATTTTGGCTGACGTGGGGATGGCTAGCACTGTTCCTGGGGCTCTGGGTGGAGAGTCACTCTGTGTCTTGGAGGCCGTATCGGCCCCCTGCCTAGTCTCAGCATTCCTTTGGCCCCCAAGGTGACAGGGACTATATATAACCAAGAGCCACAGTGGGGAGGGCAGAAGGAAGACGACTGCTAAGAGCCGTGGCAGGAAAGAAAAATAAGGGCTGAGGAGAGCAGCAGACGTGGTCCTTTAGCTTGAAGAGCCGAGTCTTTTACCAGAGAACCAGAACATATGTCCTGGTTCCTCAGTTTGGCTGTGAAGCCCGTCCCCAACATCGAGGCAGAAAAACGAGCCCTACTGTGATCTGACGGTCACCCCTGCTTTCAAGTGATCACCGCTAAGTGATCGTAAGCTCTCTGTTCCATTACCCCCCAGCACCGCGCGTGTCACTTCCCAGTGGTGCAGCAAAGGGATGGAAGACGAGCGTGTACACGCGTGTGCGTGAACACACGCTTTTCCTCCTTGGGAGGCCGCAGAATGTAACAGCCAGAGCTGCACGTGGGCTGAGACGCCAGATGGCTTGCGTTCAAATCGCGGCTCTGTCGCTTGGGGAAGGAACCCAATTCTCTGAGCCTGGAATCAGGAGAATGCTAACCCTGAGCTCCCCGAGTTGTCATGGAGACGCAACAAGGTAAAAACGTTTAGTGCTGAGCGCGACCTGGCCCACGGCATGTTCTCAATTGACACTGGTTGCTGTTGTCACCTACTGGAGACTGCCTTCGCTACAAACGTGGCACTCACGGTCCTCAACCTTTGGACAGAAGGCCCTCTGGCCTGCCCCGTCCGTGACCCCTGAAGCCTCCAGTGCTGTCCACATCCCCCCACCAATGCACGCCACCAACACGCAGGAGAAAGGGGCCTCCAAGGGGTATGTGGCCAGCCACCTGCCCTCAGGCATGACCACTCAGGGAGACCCACATACGGCTCCCACACCATTCTTGAAAATCTTCTCTACGTCACTCTTCAGAGAATCTACCAGGAAAACAGATTTTGAAATTTACGCTCATGCAAAATTCTCCAACAGCGTGCGTGCCTATATGCACAAACAGAAAAATACACTTATTAACATATAATAGATTAAGAGCTCTTCGATAAAATGCAAGTCATATTCGCTCTATCAGAAGGGTGTGCGTCTTCTACCCAGAGCGCCCCAACGGCCTCCTCGTCCAGCTCTGGGACGTGAATTGAATGAATTATCGCTGCAGTGAGATGCGTGGCCGCAGGGATGGAGTGGAAACTATCCAGCACCCTGGTCAGCTGCTAGCTTCTCGTTAGTAGAAGGAGAGTTGTGAGCCCACGGGCATCACCAGGATGGGTGGGGTAAGGACCACAAAGACTTGGAAGCCACTCTGCACTGGGTCATGGAAAAGGGCCCCTTCCCCAAAGCAGCAGTGGGCTTGCAGTTCAATGTAGGAAATACCCAGGACCGGTCAGGATGCAGAGCTCACACACCCAAGGCACAGTCTCACCACAGGACTCTTCACTCTGTGGAGTGAAGGTGCCCTTCCCGCCGTCTTGGGGACCCCTGCAACGATGCCCCCTCCACCCAGGACTGTTCTCTAACATTCTTCATGACCAAGACATCCTTCTAAGGACAGCGTATCACCTGAGGATCCATAAAACTTGACCTTCACAGATGGAAGGCACCATCTCAGTAGTGCCAACTGTCAGTGAGGCAGGAAACCATGGGTTCTTACGTGAACACACGGGGTGGTCACTGGTGCCCTCCAAGCCCCTATGCAGCTCTGACAGGTGCCCAGGGTCAATGAGGTCACCAATGAGCCGACTGAAAAACAAAAAACAAAAACGGGCGGGACTTCCCTGGTGGCACAGTAGTTAAGAATCTGCCTGCCAAAGCAGGGGACATGGGTTCGAGCCCTGGTCTGGGAAGATCCCACATGCCGCAGAGCAACTGAGCCCGTGTGCCACAACTACTGAGCCTGCGCTCTAGAGCCCACGAGCCACAACTACTCAGACTACTTGTAGTTGTTGCAACTACTGCCCGTGCTCCGCAACAAGAGAAGCCACCGCAGTGAGAAGCCTGTGCACCGCAGCGAAGAGTAGCCCCCGCTCACCGCAACTAGAGAAAGCCCGTGAGCAGCAACACAGCCCAATGCAGCCAAATAAAGAAAAGATCCTACTTCTCAAAAAACGAACAAATGGGCAAGATTCCCAGCCATACGTTCTAGAATACGGTCCGCCTAAAAACTGTTGAGCAAGGATTCTATTGGCAAGAAGAATGAACAGAAGTATCGGAGGCCCCAGGATTCAGGGCGGTAGAGCCCAAAGATTGGGAACCGGCTCATCTGAAGGACCGGCCTGCAGGGGTGGCCTACGACATGTGGCCCAAGGCCCTTTCAAGGGTAAGGCAACCCAGGAGCCCGGGAATCCAGGTAGAAGTCCTTGCCTTCTCTCTTCCTCTGAAGGTGGTCAGTGTGTAAGGGGCTTAAGGAGACCACAAAACTGCAGTCCACAGAAAGGCACCCTGACGGCCACGGAGTGTCATGAGTGTGTTCAGGCCAGCGCCGGGTGTTTGCCTCTCACACACTGTCCACAAACACACAGGGTGTCTGCCTTTCAGTTGTGTGTTGTGAGCGCAGATGATAAAAGGTGTTTGAGGACAATACTGAAATGACGTCATCAACTTCTCCTTCTCCACTCTTCTGAAAAGAAGTAGAAGAGGCCATTCAAAATGTCGCGTTTGGCTTTGAAATGTTCACTGGCTTGCGTGCAACATGGTCTGTCAGATACTTCAGAAATCATTTCAAAGCAAAATAAAAAAGTGGCACAAAATAAAAAAGTGACACACTCCCAAAGAAACGATCCGGTTTTCCCACCCTGGCCTCTCACTCAACATGCCGCCCTCGCTCACACCTCCGCGCCTTGGCAGGGACCGTTCGCATCGCTTCGGAGCCCTCCGCCGCCTTCCACGCCGCCGGCACCCCGACACCGGTGCTGGGCCTCAGCTCAGAACCATCCCCTCCCCCAGGGACACCACCTCTCCCGTGCCCAAGGCGGTCTGGGGACCGCTTTTCCTGGGCGGCTCCTGCATATCGAACACGTGCCTTAGAGAAATTGACTTAATACTTGGAGAAATGAACAACTGATTGGGTTCAGGGTTTACCTCCCTGATGGTCTGAAATGCTTTGAGAGGACAGATCCTGTGTTTCCATGTCTGTGTCCCCAGCATGCTACCCATGGATGCCCAGGACAGATGTCATTTAACACGTGCTCGACACGTACGTATTTTTGTTTTTGGTTGACTGGATAGCGCCTCACTGTTTAGATTCAAATACTGCTTGGTATTTTAAGGGTCAGTAGTAAGGATTTCAAATGCATTTTTACTTGGTGGTAGCTAACGTGGACATTTTAGCAGCTACAACAGTACTTGGCATATAGTAAGTGATCAACGCGTGTTGAAAAGAAATGAGTGAATGAATGCATGAAAGGGTATACACTCAATAAAACAGGCTATTATAAAATATTGGTTCTAAAGAACTCCAAGGGGGTACAAGTAAGTACAGTTGGTACTGCCAAACTCAAAATCAATATATTGCCCATCAGTGGTCAGTGATCTGGATATAAACTTCTAGGAGAGAATAGATCCTATACTTATCTTTCAAGTAAATGAACAGAGGTACATTCTGGTGAAATGTTGGGATTTTACCAGATGCTCATGGGTTTCTTTCAACACAGATGATTTAGACTCAGTTTTCAACCAAGTGGACCCTCTTTCTTTCACACTGAACAGCCCCAGTTCACATTTCCTTCATGCCCTGGAACTTGGATTCAGCTGCCATTTGTAGATATTCCTGAGTTATTACCAAAAACTACCTAACGCTGGAAATGCTGCGTTTATGTTTAGAGCAGGGCCACTCGTGGCGTGATCTCAGGAGCATCACCGAGAGCTGGTTAGAAATGCAATTTCAGGGGCCCCACCCTGCGCCTACTGAGTCTGGGTCTCTGGTGGCGGGGGGGGGCGGGGGGCGGGAAGCTGGATGTGAACAAGCCCCGCACGTGATTCTTCCGGCGCTCACATTGGAGAACCACTGGCTTAGAGATCAGGATTAAAAGCTCCCTGGAAGTTCTCCACACCACAAAATCAAGTGTCATCTGTTAACAGCACAGGAAGAGCCATGGCTTTCTCTGGGTACTGCAAAGATGATGGGTCGGGGTGCCCAGCTGACGACACACAGCCTCGTGGAGAAGGGGCGCAGCCTGGGATGTATCTGACACACCAGTCCCACTTGCCCACAGTCCCGCACCAATATTACTCGGCCTCCTTTCCTCCTGACAGAGAGCGCCACGTTCTGAGATCTGTGGGACCACCCCTGGAGTGGCCCAAAGACGACCTTGCTCAGAATAGAGAACAACTCAAAGCACCATCTCACTGGTTTGCCAGACTTTTCTATCTAGAATCAGGTTGACCCAGATGGCGTTAACTGCTAAGGAGCTTCGACCCTCCTTCTTCTTCACAGAAGCCTGAGGAAAGGCCCAAGAGAGGAAGAAGAGCCTGGTGTGATTTCAGCTTCACATGTGATCACTGGATGCCAATGGGCCGATGTGGCATTAATTTCCCGTGTGCGGGTGGGGTCCTGACCTCGGATAACATTTGTATTTCTAGTGGACCCGAAGGACAGAGATTCAAGATGCTAAAGCACTGGATGCTGAATCAGTCAAAGGAGGCACCTTCTCAGGCACACACAGCTGCCCCATCCTGGAGGGCGCCCCAAAGCCGGGATGCTGGGGAGCTACTTACAAAGCGTGGTGGCTGCTCTGTTAGCAGCCCCCTTCGAGAACTGTGGGTGAGGAGACGAGGGGGGGGATGTCTAATGATTAGTTCCTTATGGTCCTGGCATTCTTGAGGAATATTCTTTACACCCGCTGGAACAGTTCTGCATTCTGATTGCCGGCTTGCAATATACGAGCCTTCCCTTCAGAGCGCTGTCTTTTGTGGACACACCAACACGGCCTCAGAACAAGATTTGCCTTCCCACCCCCTCCTCACGCCCCTCCTTCCCCACGGCCACGCTCTCCACGCCATCCCCTGTGCTCTAAGCATGCAATAAACATTTCAGCACGATCTTTTCAATCCACATTATTTATAATATTCTGACCATCCATTGAGCCTGGCTAGAAGGCGAAGTAATAAATCAAACTTAACAACAACAAAAAAAGGGAGGGGGGGAAAAATCACCCTTTGGCTAGGCTAAGGCCTGAGACATTTCATTCCCCGAAGGGTTTAGTTATGTTAGGAAAAGTGAGATGGGGATGAGACTCCAGGTTTAGAATGACATGGAGCCAGGAACTCGAATCTATAGGCATAATCATAACTGTGCAGAAATCTCAAACAAACTTACCTCTCGGGGCATCATGAGGATAAACGAGATACGTGGGAAGCACTCTGAGCACCTTGAATAAAGGCAGCTGGAGCCCAGTTACCCTTTCTGGGTCCAAAAGGTCATCTTCTTGGAAAGGAGAGGCTAGCAGCGCCCCTTCTCTCCTGAGCTCCAGTCTCCGCCAATCAGCGTCCCCTCTACAGGTTCAAGGGCGGGGTGGGGCTTGACGTGGGGCTGGGGACGGGGACGGGGACGGGGCCGGGCAGGCAGTGAGATTAAGGCAGCCGGGCCACTGGGTCCGGCTCCGGTGGCCACCCTCAGTGTGACCCTTCCTCCCGCCAGTGAGGACCGCACCAGGCCACACACAGCCAGAGGTCTCCCTAAGGACGACGCTGCTCCCGCCTCTGGGGGTGGAGTGGCGGGACTTGTCCCGAGGCCACACAGCGTGGCGCTAGGCAGGTTTACACAGTCTGACTTTCTCCTCACAGAGACAGACTTTGGCTCAAGAGCTCGCTGATGATTTCAAGTTTTATCTAAACAAATGCGGAGGCCGCCAGAGGCTCTTGGCTAGTTGCGTAATTGGCCTGAGGCCTTTCTGCTTGGGCGGGGCCCCGTTCAGCTCACGATGGAAACCTCAGCGGCTCGGCCGCGGAGCCGCTGGGGGTTCACGTGGCTGGACCTCCAGGCGGCCTGTGTGCCGTCTGGCAGCCTCTGCCATCTGCTCCAAGGGGTCCCTTCGGACAGTTTTCTGGATATGAGACGCTGTTCTTCTGTTCTTGCTGAATTCGGGTACCGAGCGTAAGACTAGAGTAAATGAACCCCAGCCCACACGTTCATCGTCACGGCCTCACGCTGGCTCCGGGGAAATGACCGCGAGTGGCTTCTGGTGAGACTTTTGTACGAGAAAGTCGGGCAAGAGAGTAACTTTGCTCATTAATATTGCCAAACTTGCCCACTGATCTCACTTTGTCACTCTACCGTTTTGCATTTCAACCTAACTGGGTTTTGTTATAGGACAGAAATGCCTTCCTGTTCAGATGTGTCACACCTGCTCGCCGGACCGAATGACGTTAAGGTCTCGACCAACGTGTTAGAAGGGATCTGACACCAGCTTTGCTTTGTTCATCACTTCTGCCAGTAAGTGTCCAAAGGAAGACAAAAACAAATTTATGCATGAGATCCACATTGCTCAAAGTCCTCTAAAGCACAACAATTTATCTATAAGGTCCCTAGGTCAGGAACCACCGAAACCTTCACTACTTGACTGTTACAGTCAATGGGCTGTTTACAACGTCCATTTCTTCAGCTTCTGGTGATCAGACAACCTCTTTACTCCAGTGTATTGGGACTGAATGGTTGACCCAGATGCCCGGGGTCTCTTCCTCAGTACAGCCCACTCTCACTGCAGGCATCTGCGGGGACCTCAGCTCTGACCTCCTGGGCTGAACTCCTCCCCTGTCACTCCTCAACAGAGGCCTGGCCCCATGACGCCGGGACCCACCACTACCCTCTGTCTACTCCTTTTTTAAAATAAATTTATTTATTTTTCATTTACTTATTTTTGGCTGTGTTGGGTCTTCACTGAGGTACACGGGATTCTTGTTGCAGTGGCTTCTCTTGTTGTGGAGCACGGGCTCTAGATGCACGGGCTTCCGTAGTTGTGGCACACAGGCTCAGTAGTTGTGGAGCACGGGTTTAGTTGCTCCACGGCATGTGGGATCTTCCCGGACCAGGGATTGAACCCGTGTCCCCTGCACTGGTAGGTGGATTCTTAACCACGGCATCACCAGGCCTCCTCCTTCAGTGCCCTCTCCCTGGTCATTCTGCCTTGCCCACCCTTCCCCATTTATGTGCCCCATATCTCCTTGTATCTACCCACGGTGTCAGTGACACGGAAGGACAGTTAAGCCCGTGGCTTTAGAGCCACACTGCTTGGGTTCAAATCCTGGCCGCTCCACTTCCCATCTGTGTGATTATGGGCAAGCTACTTAACCTGTCTGGGTCTCATCCGTAAAATGAGATTCAGAGTAGTATATATAACGCCCTGGGAAGAGTATCTGTAACACAGTAAGTGCACGATAAACATTCACTTTTTCTTTTATTGTGGATTTACCAGACAAGTTTCCTGGTGTGCCTAGAGCCCCTTCAAATAGGATCTGTTTAGACCAAAGCTCTGGTGGAAGGGTAGCCCAAGTCAGCTGTGTATCCCCCATGCTCCCACACATCAAACCACGGTGGCGTGGGCATACAGAGAGGTCGGCCAACTCGCCGGCTGGCCAGCAGCCCCTAACCCATCTTAGCCCAGCACATGAAGCTGAGTTGGGAAACAGGTTCTTTTCTCTGGAGCTACACTAGGAAATCAGGAGCAATACAGGCTCCCCAGGTCTGCCTTTCTTCCTAACAATAGTAACCCAGGTCCTTATGATAAACTCACCTGGATTTATTATTGTGATAATGTCAGTGATTCTGTTTTTTTCCCCCAACCAAAAGATCTCCCAAAGAACATAAGTTTGAATTACTGATGTCTCATGCTAAAGATATATGCACTTTAAACAAAGGACGGAGTTTGACTAAAGGAATACATTTCTAGTTGAAACATTCTGGGTCACCAACAAGATGGCTGGAAGGCTTTCTGTCCCTTTTGAAATTAGACTTTTTAGGCCATCAGTGAGGTATCTAAGACATGAACAAAACTGGTTTTCATCAGAGTCACCTTTTAACATCCACCCCCATTTCAAATCCAGGTTCTCAGGGTCTGCGGGTATAATCAGGACTACTAAAGTCTTCGTGACTTAAGGTGAATAAAGAGCACACTCTTTTCTGGTTAACTTCCTTGTCACTCTGGAGAATATCCCTAACCACTATTTCTCAAACGAGAAATCATGGAGCTTTCTGGAGAGAAGGAAGAGCTGCTGCAGGCCAGCGAGGGCAGGACTTAACGTGGCTCATGACCGGGTCTCGGCTGAGCAAAGACAGGAGAAGCCAGTCGTCCTCCCTCCATCACGAACCTACACTGTACCGGATACCACGTCAGATGCTGGGAATACAACAACGGTCAAGACAGACGTGATACCTCGCACCGCGGAACTTACGTGCCAATGGAGGAGACAGATCGAAGTGATCACACAATGAGACAATTACAAACCATGGGTAAGTGCTGAGGAAACAAACAAACAAGGTGCTAGGATCAGAACTGCTTTACTGCAGCGCCTCCTTCTGGTGACCTAAAAGTTATGGATTCAGTCTTAAAAATTGGGCAAAGACCATTCCAGTTGGAGAGAGCAGTGAGCACAGAGCACTTGGGGATTTCACAGAGTGGAAAGAGAGCCGCCGCAGCTAGGCTGGCCAATGAGAAGGAGAGAAATCAAGATGAGTTTAGTGACGGAACCAAGAGCTAAGTTCTGTAGGGCCTTGGGGGTCACGGCAAGGAGCTGGATTTTATGGGAGAGCCACTGATGGGTTTAAGCAGGGAGCAGTGATATGTCATTTACGTTACACAGACATTTACACCACCGTGTGGAGACTGGACGGGAGGGTCCAGTCTCCAGGGACAAGTAAAGCCAACACGTCCTTTTCGAGAGAACTATCACGGCACCCAGGCAATACGGTGAGGGGGAATGGGGTGGCGGCAGTGGAGGTGGAGGGGTCGGAGATACACTTTAGAACAGGATTATCAGGGCTTCCTTGTTGATGAGAAAGGGGGCTGGGGTGGCACAAGGAGAGGAAACAAGATTTCTACTTGAATAACTGGGTCAGTGGTATCGTTTACTGAGACAGAGGAAACTGGGGGCGGGTCGGTTCGATACACTGCAGAGCGGTTTGAACTGAGATACCAAATAAGCAGCTGGACCTGGAGCTCAGAAGATGGTCTTGGTCGGCAAGGCAGCGATGGTTACAGGGTGAGAGGCCAGAGGGAGGCTGAGAGAGGAAAGATCCTGGGAGGTGAGGGCAGGGCAGCAGCCGCAGGAGGGGGTTAGGACGGATGGGGGCGGGGAAGGGGACTCCGGGCTTAGGGACTTCTCAGACGAGGGACGAGGGCCGGAGAAGGGGGACCGGAGGGGACGTCTGGCTCTGCCTCGATCTGATGAGGACGGGGCGGCAGCAGCCACGGGGAGCATCGGCTGAGGGTCTACCGTGTGCCAGGCACCCCGCTCACCGTCTTCTGTACAACACGCAAAGCCCCGTAACAACCCTGTCAACTGATATTATTATCGTGACGACAATGCTGACGGTGACAGAACCCGAAGCCCGGAAAGGTGAAGCAATGTATCTAAGGCTTCAAGGTTCTTGGGTGTTGGGCCTTGGGCATGAACCCAGGTTTGACTGTCCAATGGCCACGGTAAAAAGTTTGCAATAAGGTTAAGACTGTACAGAAGCACAGAAAGACCTAAGAATACCAACAACACAACTTCCACACCATCTTCTCTGCTTCCACAGCCAGTTGCTCGGTTCAAGACTAACCTACCGTGGGACTTCCCTGGCAGTCCAGTGGTTAGGACTCTGCGTTCTCACTGCTGAGGGCCCGGGGTTCGATCCCTGGTCAGGGAGCTAAGATGCCGCAAGCCGTGTGGTGCGGGGGGAAAAAAAAAACCAAAGACTAGCCTGCCTTGCTGTCTCCCCCGCTCCAGAACTACCCAGGGTCAACAGTCGCCCTTTGCTGCCCAAGTCAACCCTCCTCTTAACCGTGAGTTCAAAGCCTAACCACACATGTTCCTTGATTTCTCTTCAAGAACTAAAGGAGACAAAATGATCACCTGCAGAAAAGGAGGACGCCTAACCTGCAAATTACTAAACAGCCAACAGAAAACCTACATGAACTAAAGGAACGAGGCCAGTTAACAAAGACACTGACACCAACCCTTTCGTAATGAACCAGTCACAGTCAGTCAGAAAACACAATGAAGAAAGCTGGTTAATAACTAAGCTAATAAACAGAGGACAAAGAAATTCGTAAAAATGGACAGGACTGCTCTCTTGAAAATGCCGTAACATTGAGGGGACGTGAAAGGAAGATTCGAATAAAGGAGCCACAATCGTATGCCTGGATGGGAAGATCCCATGCCGTGTGCATGGCCCCTCTCTCCAAATCAATATAAACATTTAATTCGGTGACAATAAAAACAGCAACAGACGCTTTAGGAATCTGCCAGATTACTGCGAGGCCACCAGGACCATCCCTGATTTGCAGGTAAGGAAACCAGGGCTTAGACAGGTGAAGAGACATGTCTAAGGCAATCGGTGTGGAGGCACAAACCATCATCACCCGACATCTGCTGCTGCAGAGCTGTGTGTGTGTGTGTGTGTGTGTGCGTGCGCGCGTGTGCGCACGCTTACGCACGTGCAGGAGATGAGGGAACAGTAGGTCACAGAGGGCCCTGAGTGTCGTCACGAGGAATCCGGGCAATGGAGAGTCTCCGAAAGGTTTCCTTGGAGAGAAGTGGTGGTGAAGCGGAAGGGTTGGGAAAAGCAAGTTCCCATGTTTCCAAAGCGCGCCCTGGCTTCAGTGTGTGAAGGGTAGGTTGGGAGGGAGATGGGGAGATGGGTCAGGAAACAACAGGAGGGACCCAGAGGACGGCAGGTATCTGCAGGAAACGTGCACGGCTTTTCCACAGACGCTCAGGAGGCAGAATCGACAGGGCCGGGCATCAGATTGGATGCAGGGGGGCGGGAGGGAAGAGCCAGCCACGACTC
Organism: Delphinus delphis; assembly: GCF_949987515.2. NCBI lineage: Eukaryota > Metazoa > Chordata > Mammalia > Artiodactyla > Delphinidae > Delphinus > Delphinus delphis. Next base: position 52,191,410 of record NC_082701.1, read on the forward strand.
CTGAGGATTTGGCTGGAGCAGCTGAGCACTTGGTGGTCTTGCTCATCAAATTAGAAAACAGAGAAAGAAGCGCAGGGCTGGAGAAGACCACGAGCCTGGTTCTGGACATCTTGGGTATTATTTCAAGCAAGTTTTGACAGCATAATATTTGCTTTTCTTCCACTGGGATTATATAAAACTTGTCTGTTGGACTCGCCAGTAATGGGGAAATTCCCTATTTTGGTGGGGCGTTTGGAGGCGGACCGACAATCTACTTTAAGGCTGGCAAATATGAAGCAGACAGTCTGTTGGAGCGATTGTAACAGTGGTAAAAAGGCTCAGGTATGGGTCTCGCATAGATGGCTGGTAGAGCTCCACCCCCTTCCCCTGGCAAAGCTCTCTCTGGGGTCCTGCCCACACTCGCATCAGAAACTAAGCCCCACGCTGCTTCCCCCTTTTCTCCCCTCTACCCCAAGACTCGCACACATTTATTGTACGTTTTTGTACATTTAAGAATATTTCGGTTGGTACTTGATATTTTCTCACTATAATTCCTCCTCTTTGACATCCTAGGCTACGCACATTCATTCCATTACATTCCTTCAAACATTACATTGTTTTAAAGCCTGGTAAGAAAGTTTTCAACAGGAAGGCATGTAACTGGAAGCTATCCTTTTTTTTTTTTTTTTGCGGTACGCAGGCCTCTCACTGCTGTGGCCTCTCCCGTTGCGAGCACAGGCTCCGGATGCGCAGGCTCAGCGGCCATGGCTCACGGGCCCAGGCGCTCCGCGGCATGTGGGATCTTCCTGGACTGGGGCACGAACCCGTGTCCCCTGCATCGGCAGGCGGACTCTCAACCACTGCGCCACCAGGGAAGCCCTATCCTTTTTTTAAATTAATGAAAGTGTCTCCAGGTGTCTGTTTTATTAACGTAACGATCCACCACATTTCCCTGATCCTTAGACTTAGCTGTTGATCAGAGTGTGAAGAAAGGTCAGCCGGGGGCTTAGCCGGTGGGGCAGTGGTTAAGAATCCGCCTGCCAATGCAGGGTACACGGGTTTGAACCCTGGTCCGGGAACATCCCACATGCCACGGAGCAACTAAGCCCGTGCGCCACAACTACTGAGCCTGTGCACCACAACTACTGAAGCCCGCGTGCCTAGAGCCCGTGCTCCGCAACAAGAGAAGCCACCGCAATGAGAAGCCTGCGCACCGCAACGAAGAGTAGCGCCCGCTCGCCGCAACTAGAGAAAGCCCGCATGCAGCAATGCAGCCAAAAATAAAATAAATAAATTTATTAAAAAAAAAGGAAGAAAGGTCAGCCAGAGGAAAGCTGTTTTCTCTATTCCACATGCCTCTGGCCAACTTCTCTGGCCAAGAAGAGCAGAGCTGAGGTCCCCTGGCTCACCTATGGCAGCCTACCCAGGTAAACGAGAGATTCGGAGAGGAAATGCAGATTTGAATACATGAAATGAGAAAGTAGCTTTATAGAGATGAATCTGTCTTTCTTTACCCAAATAAAGAACTGCATGTACCTAAGGGATATCTAAGACACCAACCAGCACAGGCTGAAGCAAGAGAGCTTAGGTGCTTGATGTAGAAACTACTTAGGGGTGTCAGGGGATAAGGTAGTCCAGGAAATCAGACAGGTATCCTCAATAGGGAAAAAGGGGTGCACAGTCAGACCCCCAAATGGAACGTGACCCCGGGTGATAAGCATCTGAGAGAATGTATTTTATGAAGCTCACGTGACGGCCTGTAGTAACTTCTAAACCCGCTGCCATCAAATAGTATCTTTTACTCTGACAAGTTGTGGATAAAGAGAAATGACTTGTCTTAACTGAAGGAGGTTTTTTCCTTTCGATCAATAGTCAACCTTCTGTGTTTGAAACAGAATTCTCAGAGTTTTCATTTCATGGTGTTAAAGTGTAAACGCAAGAAAAGTATTCACCAGACCAGCTTCAAACGTAGAGCTTTTATAATGGATAGAATATACGCTTTTCACTTCCTAAGCTTCAACTGTACTCATCTTATAAAATTAAAAACGATGTTCTTAAGCAACTAGATGTTTCCCACAACTTCTGTCTGTAGGGGTTACGGTTCCTTTTGTTTTCTGGAATTATTTTATTAATCCAACACAAAATTATTATCATCTATTCAGAAAAGTCTGATGGAAACTGCAACCTGAATAACATTCAAGGATTTTTCTTTTGAAGCGGAAAGCCAGCAGTTACCGCACTGGAGAAGGCTATTTTACTATGGTGCATTTCCTCAGGAGAGGAAATGATTTTTGAGAATACTGAAGCCTTTTTTATTCTAAAGCAGGCTAGTAACACCTGTACACAATCTTTCTAGACAACAATAAGACTTTTCTGAGGTTTCGTGTCATGACCATTTAATTTAATAGCTCTGAGAGTTTAAACAGGACACTAATACCTCAGTTAACTGGCACGATTGGTGAATTGGGGATTCCAGTTAACTTAGTTTTTCCATCAACTAATAGTAACCCATTTATGCAATGAAATTTCCTCGGCAGGATACAGGGGATCTGGACATCTCTTTTCAGGTATATACAATTCTGTGTTTTGTCTCTCAGTTTCACATTCTTTTAAAAGAAAAATCAGCATTTTGCCACCCATAAATCTTCAAATTAAGAAACCAATAATCAACCACATGTCAGAGGTCTCACAAAAAAAAAAAGGTTAACTGTGATAGTATTAGCTAAAGAAAATAAACTTAGACGCTCACGGTTTACATATTGATGAAGTCGAAGACATCAGAAGATACGAGAGATGACAGGTATAGAAAAATTTTTTTCCTTTAAAAGCATAAAAAGCGATGCTTGCTTTTGAAGAATCACAGCAAACGAAACATACTTTTTGAAATAATTAGTGAAAAGAAAATAAATTTAAAGTTGCCCCTAATCTTTTAACCAGGAGAATAAGGACTGATTTTAGATCCTGACTTCAACTTAGCAGAATTAGAAAGCTTCAGAAGTTCTTAGAAATGGGACAGGTAAAAGTAACTTATGAAAATTTCCGATGTGACTTGCCTGGGGCCCAAAGACCCTGGGTCGTCCTCAGTCTTTCGCTGGTTTTGTTTTGAATTTTTTTTTTTTTTCCTGCATTGCATGGCTTGCAGGGTCTTAGTTTCCCAACCAGGGACTGAACCCGGACCTGGCACTGAAAGTACCGAGTCCTAACCACTGGACCGCCAGGGAATTCCCCATGCTGGTTTTATGTTTTAATTAACAGATGCAAAGTCTTTCAAAGGCACGGATGGGTCTTGGTTTCTTCCCTCTGATGGTTTCCAGCAGGCAACTTTGGCCTTAGGATTTGAAGTTTTCTGGAATACTAGGTTCCGTTCTCCCTGCTTCCCAGGCCCCACCCCTCTGGCGATCCTGATTCAGTGGTTCCGGGATGGGGCCCAGGAACTTGTATTTTTAGTAAGAGCATCATGTGACCCTTATCAAGGAAAATTGGAAAATATGGCCCTGGATAATAGGATTTGCCTAAGAACCTGGGTGGAGGTCGTTGGAGCTGGAAGGGATAAGCAGGTTCCCAGGCCCCAGGATCCGGAGAGCCAGCCAGGTTCAGGAAAGCATGGGGTTGGACTCAGAAATCTGCATTTTTAATGAGCACCTCAGGCAACATCTGGTCAACAGAAACATCTCTCTGGTTGCTAATAAGTTGCCAAACTTGACTCTGGATGAACATAAAAAACAACCAGAATCAGGAGACACCAAAGTAACGATTCAAAGGGGGATATCGGGGACATCTCGGTCTCCCCGGGCCCAGGCTGCTTCCTGAGGCTCCTGATCTACCCCGATGGGCCATTTCTCAAAGGCCTGCCTCCAGGACCCAAGGTTCAGCCCAAAGCACTCTGGACCACAGGGTGCCCGTCTGTCCCTAGATGAGGCAGAGCGAGGACGCCTACCGGTGTACCTCTGGCACTCTGCAGCAGGAATCACCTTAGGGAAACACACAGTGGCAAACTCTCTCTCAGGAAGGTCGTGGCCTGGTTATATCACGCCTGTGAATTGCAAACGAGACCATTCCACGTACCATCACCTGGTCATAAACGAACACCCTTGTTTACCACAAATTCTGCCGAAATAAACCTGTCTTCACGTACAGTTGCTAAGGGATTTGTGCTTAGAAAAACAAACACTTTAAACACAAACAATACCTTCACATTTTCCCTTCAAAAGTGACTAACGTGCTCACTACTGAAAAGTTGCAACCAACTTCTTCTGTAATCCCCGCATCACCGTGCTTCACACGGGCCAATAACGATCCGGACCTCTTTGAGGATGCCAAGGGAAATGCCAGACCCAGGTAAGGCTTGGAAGTAAAAGTCAATAAATAAATAGGGCAAGATCATACATGGGATGAAAAACTCCACTTGAATGCTTCCCCGTGAAGTCAGTTTATGTTTCATCCAAACGGCTGAACGTGAACTCCAAAAGTACCTTTGGCAGTTCAGCTGTCTTGATTTCAAACCTCTGCCCGTGTGGCTCACATCTGCAACTTAAATATTCGGTATAAAAACAAAGTTATTTAACCGTTAGCACAGGATTCTTCTCCGAAGGAGAGAAGGAAGGGGTGTTTGGGCCCACACACATATACTGATCTTTGACTCTAAATACCAGTGTACGACACGCAATTACTTTGGCTTCGGAAGACTATACTGTTTGCTCTGTTGGGGTGGGGTGGGCAGTTACCAAAACAATCTCGTCTTGAACAGCGCCAGAGTTGAAGATTTTTATGTGCGTGAGCTGCAGGGTTTTTTAATGCATGTATAGTACAAATGGTTCTTTTTCATTTTGGAAAGAAAAAAAAAAGCACTTAAAAAAAAAAAAGGTTTGGTGGGGAGGCTTTGCAGCAGTATTTCACCTCAATACATCTTTCAAGTTTGATGGCTCGTAAGCTCGCGGCTTGGTTCTTGTCTTCAACCTTCAGACAACTCTAAGCTGTCCGCAGCAGCTGCGGAGGCCGAGTCTTTAAATGAAATAAAGAAATAATTGCTTCGGGGAACAAAGGGAAGGAGGAAAAAAAAGCCCCGTTAACCGAACTACATTGTCCCTTGGGATCGTGCGCGGTATGCAGTCCTGATGAATATTGTTCAGTGTGCTAAGAAGGAATCCCCGAGCAATCCTGGAGAATCAGAAGAAGTGTGATGTGGGCGGAGGAGTGTGAGGTTCAGAGGCTCACCTGGGTTGAAATCTCTGCTCGGCTACTGACTAGCTAAGTGACCGTGACAAAGGGCCTTCGCCTCTGGGGGTTCCTGGTTCCCTATCTGCCTTATGGGAATAACACTACCGACCTCAGGGCTGTAATGAAGACTGTAGGGTGCGATTATGCGACGTGCTGGTTCCGTTAAACACAGCAAACACCCGTGGTTACCTCTGCCCCTTCCCCGACTCCACCTCGAGGGGGACAAATGGTATAAACCCATAACCCAAAAGACGATGGGAGAAAATGATATCCAAACAGACGTATCAATACAGTGTTGGAAGACAGAAAGCACAGGGGTAAATGATGGATGAGTGAGAGTAGGTGCTGAAACAAACAAATTGGGGGGGGGGGAATCCAAGAGGGCTTTGGCTGTTCGGCCAGATCTTCGGCAAGGCTCAGGGATGGGAGGCACCAGGTACTTCTGAAAGCAGAGCCAAAAACAGGGGGACTGCTTAAAGACTACACGAGGACCAATTACACCTCAGACCTCCTCCATCGCCCCACACAACCAGCCACGCTACCTGTGCCCTGTCCTCTCAGGAAAGAGGGTCAGTGGAGGAACGGGACCAGAGGAGTTCTGAACATGGGGCAACAGGTGCAGAATTAGGAAGGGATAAGGTGAGAGGCTGAAAATAGGAGACTAAATACACATTTTCACATGGGATGGTGAGTTTGCTGCCCCCTCCTGCATTAGGCTCCCAAATGCTAGCAGCTACGCCTCTATTCTCCAGGCAGGAGACCACAGGACCCCTTCTCAGCAGAAAGGGACTAACCAAAGAGAAAAGGCCTACAGGCACTAGCATTTGGGGCCCCCAATAAAATGACTAGGTCCTTCCTGTCTGATAATCGCTTGTGAAACCTACAACTCAACACATCCTACCCATGCGTATAAAACTTTCAGATGTCTCCTTAGTGCTTCATTCTTAAAAAATTAATGGGTAGCCAAGCATCACTGGATATTTGACCAAAAAGAAGAAAACCCCCCAATCATACCCCCCCCACAAAAAAAAGAATTCAGCAAAAACATACAATGCAAACAAGAAAACTTCAAAGAAACACTAATATGCTCAGAGATATAAAATGTTTTGTATCTATAAAACTAGAACAGAATAACTTTTTTTTTTTTAATTTACTTTTGGGTGCATTGGGTCTTTGTTGCTGTGCACTGGCTTTCTCTAGTTGTGGCGAGCGGGGGCTACTCTTCATTGCGGTGCACGGGCTTCTCATTGCGGTGGCTTCTCTTGCTGCAGAGCATGGGCTCTAGGTGTGCAGGCTTCAGTAGTTGTGGCATGTGGGCTCAGTAGTTGTGGCGCACGGGCTTAGTTGCTCTGCAGCATGTGGGACCTTCCCGGACCAGGGCTCGAACCCATTTCCCCTGCACTGGCAGGCTGATTCTTAACCACTGCGCCACGAGAGAAGTCCCCAGAATAACTTTTAAAAATCAGAAAACTTGGGCTTCCCTGGTGGCACAGTGGTTGAGAGGCCGCCTGCCTATGCAGGGGACACGGGTTCGTGTCCTGGTCTGGGAAGATCCCACATGCCGCGGAGCGGCTGGGCCCGTGAGCCATGGCCGCTGAGCCTGCGCGTCCGGAGCCTGTGCTCCGCAGCGGGAGAGGCCACAACAGTGAGAGGCCCGCGTACCAGAAAAAAAACAAAAAAAAAAAATCAGAAAACTTGAGAGTTTAAAAATAAGACAGCAGCAATAAAGAAATTCAATGGGAGGATTTGAAGATGCAACTGAAGAAATGTCCCCCAAATGAACAAAAAGACAGAGGAAAAACAGGAGAGAGAGGACTAAACCAGAAAGCCCAATTTCCAACTAAGGAATGTACCATAAGAAAAGAAGAGAGAAAACAGAGGGGGTAATTATCAAAGCTTTAATGTAAGGAAAAATGCCCAGAACTGAAGGAAATGAATTCCAGACTGAAGGGTCTACAAAGTACCCAACACAATAGTGTAGGGTGAGGGGAGAAGTTACTAGATGGTTCCTCTTTGTGAAATTTAGACTATTGAAGCTGAAGGGAAGCTCTCTCAAAAGCAAAGCAGGACATATAAAAAAGTTCGGGAATCAAAATGGCACTGGACTTCTCAATATCAACAAGGAAAGCTAGAAGACGATGAAAAATGCCTTCAAAATTCTGATCACAAATTGTTTCCAACCTAAAATTCTATATATGCAATCACTCCGCTGCAAGTAGGATAAAGATATTTTTCAGCTCCAGGAGGACTTCAGGAGGGCCGACCCCCAAGGAAAACATTATAAAGACAGATCATTTCATGTGCTTTTCACCACACCCACAGGAATTTCTTAGCTCTGAACTACGTTAGGGCAAGAATTATGATAAGCAAAGGGAAACAAACGACAGTAAGTTTAGGAAGAACAAACTACTGTGTGAGAAAGGAAATCTGATTCTAGTAAGCTACATGGCTCAGCTAAAAGTATTGATAGAGTCAAGATGAAAATGCTGAGTAACGACTTAACCATTGTGATTTGACTCTATTGGTCGCATAGAGGGAAAGCGTAAGCGCAAGGTCTTCCACAGCAGGAAGTTAACGGATAACACCCGACACTGCCATCGACTCAAGTCATACTAGTATAAGCACATTGTTTAGAAATAAGAAAGTAAAATCCCCAAGAAACAAGTGAGAGAGCTGAAAGTACTTTCCTCAGAAGAGTGGGAAGCCCAGCAGGGCGGGCAATGCGGGGTCTCCTCTCCTGCTGTGAAATGCACCCTGTACCACTATTTGTCTTTGTAAACTACGCTTAGGTGCTGTTTTGACTCATCGCCAGGCCGGAGTCTGTGTTAAATGCCTCCCACTGTGGCCTGGCACGGGGATCGAGGGCAGGTGCGGATGCACCGGGGATGAGTGTCACCGGCATCTGTACCACATGGAATAAGCAGGTATCGGGGGCAAGAGAGAGAAGAGGAACACAGGTCCGTGACAGCCTCCCCTGGGCTGCTCAGCCACCACACGTGTGCCTGTGCGCACAGACCCACAAACATCTCTAAAATCACAATAATCTAACACCACACACGTCACAACACGAGCCTCCCAAGTGCAACCCAACCTGCATTCAATTCCTTCCCAAAGGGAGAAAAATCTCAAATCACATCTTGCTACCATGCACAGAGGAGCAGTCGTGGAAGCTCTGCTCTACGAGTCCCGGATTTCTGATTGACGGGCATCTTCTCAGTCTAGGCCGTACACAGTTCTCCATATTGTGACTTGTAATTAATCACCTCCCATACGTCCAACGTATACTTGTAGATAAACACCTTGACCGTCTACCGAAAGCTCCCATTTGGGAAAGGGGAGATGGGGAACAGTGCAGAACACACACCCTTGTCAGGCTGTGCTAACTCTTCCCGGGCATCCCTCTCTAGGGTCCTCTGCTGCGGAGGTTCGGGGGGTTTCCCCACTTTACATGAGATCTCAAGAAGGAGATGCTACACGGTGTGGTGGGTATGGAAACAAATTCCAGGAAGATGTGAGGATTTCGTCAGATCTAAGTTATCAACCGAATGGAAGAGTTTCTGTGTGTTCTGTAAAGTCACGGTTGAATTATATGCTCCGGTTACTGTGATAAATATTCCGTACCAGGAGCAAGCTTGCCTTTCTTGGAAAAAGTCTGTTTCTTTTCTATTAGATGGCGTCCATGTGTCACACATCCTGTCTCCCTTTTCGTGTTGGTTTCCCCGGATTCTGGTCTGGGTGCTAAATTTGAGGCTCCAACATGGTCTTTGTTTATCAGTCTGATATATCCTATTTATATTCTCGCCTACATTTGCACATTTTTAATTTCTTCCTTAGCAGCTTTGAGATTTCACACAGCTGCGTACACCATTTTATCGTAAGCCACTCCACATCTTCTTCGGAACAGAGGTTACAAATTACACATAAAATCTATCCTGGGACAGAAGCTGGGCTATCTTTGCTCGAGTTTGCTCTGCAAGATTCTTAGATTCCAAGGTGGGGAAGAAATCAGGCTTTGGATCGCCTGCGAGCCTTGCCAGCCGGTCTTAACTGCTCACTCTTTTGCTATTTGATCCCCAAGTCTTGGTCTGCAGGCCGATCTCTGAACTTATCCACCTCTTTAAACTGTTTGTATATTATGCTGTTGTCTCCAAGGAAGAGTTCTTTTTGAAATCCTCCAGCCTTGCCTTAGTTGAACTCAGGGGAAGAAGGGTTGTTTTGCTCACATGTCTACGTGTTCCTGAGTGCTGGGTGCTGCCAGCTGAGCAGACCAGAACCAGAATCCGGGAACGGGCCTTAGAGCTGGGGGCAGAGGCAGTGTGAATCCAGGAGCTGCAGGACCAGGCCAGCGGGGGGTGGAGGCTGCCCCTGCCCACTGGGCAATCCCTCTATGGGGTCAAAGGAGAACATCAGACAAATAACTGGGCACTGATCGTGAATCTTAGAAGGGTAAGAGCAAAAAGCATCTTGACGGTCAGTGACACACTCTCGCCCTCGGTGCCCAGTGCTGGGGCTTCCGTGTTAACTGCCTTTGAGACCTGCCCCGTGGCTTAGGCGTGTCACCACCGTGTGGCGGAAGAGAGACGCACAGGCGCGCAGGACAGAGATGGATCCTGGTTTAGAGATTTCAGAACGCTTGCCCAAGCCGTGGCTCCGGATGAAAATAGAATCTGTTTATTCAACTTGTCTCTTTCATAACACAACACAGACTTCAGAAAGATAATCACACAGCAGACGCAATAAAGAGAAGGCACTCAGAGGCTTCTCGAGCTACCTGCGAAGGGCTAAGCTCTTCGTGCTTTAGGCTGAGGCCTACAGGAAGAAGTTTCCTCCCATCCCCAGCCAAAAAGAATCCCCCCCACTTCTTAACTTGGCCACTGAACCCCTTGGGAGCACAGTTCTCACTGCTGGCTTCAGCTGACCAGGGCTTGCAAAATCATCACGCTTAACTCACCCCAAGCTGGTCTGGAAAAGGCAGAATTTCCTTCTGAGCCAGCAAAGCTTCCCCTCGCTGGCCATCCTCGGGCTTTTTTTTTTTTTTTTTTCCCAGAATTCTCTCCTCAGTTCCTATGCCCCAAATCCTTGGACACCGCTAGGTATTCAAAGGTCACCCCCCAACCCCGCCCCTCTCCCCAAGCACATGGCCTTACCCTGGCCAGCAAGCTGACTCTTTGGAGACTATTTTCAAGACAGATGAAAGTAATCCGACACAGAGTGGAATCAAACATAAATGTCTGATAACTTTCATGTTGAGTACTGGTGGGTTAAGCAAACTCACATTCAATTCCCCAACATTATTGGATTGAGTCAAATCCCTAAATAACCGTTGAGGGACAGTAGCCACAGGCCTCCATGTCTACCGGACAGAAGGGGGAAAAGAACAAGGAACAGTCAGCACCTGTTACATGACAAGCCTTGTTCCAAGGGCTACACGTTTAACTCATGTAATTCCCCACAAATCTCCCAGTATTAGGGTATCATTAATATCCTCGGTTTCCAGGTAGGAAACCGAATGCAGGAATACCTAAGGTCCCAGAGCTGAGGTCAAACCCAGGAAGAGACCACAGAACCTTCACCCATAACCACCACGTCGCACCGTCTCCCAGGGAAGGCGTCCACTACTCTCTATTCAGCGTAGGAAGCCTTCATAGGAGGCCTGGAATTACAGGGACTCTTGTCAAAAACGAGAGCGTGAAAACCTGGGCATGGGAGAAGGATGGTTTAGGGTTCTGAGGCAGCTTCGGAGAATTCTCAGCAGCCCGCGATATAACTGCAGTGAGACAGGAGACGTGAGAAGCTCCGACAGTCCACCCCAAAAATGTTCTTATAAAAATAAAACATTAGGATTATTTTGAAATGAATACTGCACTTTCTACTTCACCTATATTATCCATTTTGAGCTCTGCGGTCACTCCAGGATGTCACGTTTAACTCTTTAATTTGTCACAGCCTCTTGTTGCAAGTCTTTTGTCTGACAGACGAAGATCATGTGGCCAAGGTGGACCAGGGTTTGGTCTTCTGACATCTAGTGCAGCGTGCTATTGGCCACTATGGCTCACTGACCTGACCCCAGGGCCAGCAAAGAACTGTGAGTGAGGGGCTGACATAACACAAGAAACAAGGGCCCAGAACTCCAACTGGAGGGCCTAGGGGTGTGACAGGAGAAAGGGGAGGAGAGCTCAGTTTTTTGCTACGTGCAAACTCTCTGCTGGGCCCTATGGCTCAGGAGAGCCAGAGATAGAACAGGATCCCTGAAAGAGAGGACTCCTGGGTGGAAGGGCAGCCGCTGCTTCTCCAGCCTGGTCAGATGGTGGCGGAACATCTGAAGGCCAATGTTTTGTAAATAAGAGTTTCAGCAGTTTCATGCTCTTTAGAACAGACGTCAAGGAGCAGACTGGAAACACTGCACTGCTCCTTAAAGACTTCTTGGGGCAGGAGGATGCATGGGAAAGGACTCCTGAAAGGCACGGATAGAGGGAATGTGGGGTACCTCAGTGAGGAGGGCTCAGGGGGAACTGGGGGGCCAGGGAATGTGTGGGTAGTGGTGGTATGGACTGAATTGTGTCACACACCCTTGTTCACATGTTGAAACCCTAACCCCCAACGTGACCATATTTGGAGATCGGGCCAAATTAAGAAGATAATTAGGGTTCAATGAGGTCATAGGGTGGGGCCCTAATCTCATAGGGCTGACGTCCTTAGAAGAAGAGGACTTTGCTCTCTCTCTCCCGCTCGCTCACAGAGGACAGGCCACGTGAAGATACAGCAGGAAGGCAGCTGTCTGCAACTCTAGAAGAGAGCCCTCACCAAACACCAACTCTGCTGGCACCCTGACCTTGGACTTCCTGTCTCCAGAAGCATGAGACCACAAACTTTGGTTGTCTAAGCCACCCAGTCTGTGGAGTTTTGTTATGGCAGCCCAAGCAGACTGATACAGGGAGCCTTGACCTTGCCACGCCCTGGCCCTCGGCCAGCACTTATTCACCTTTCAACACTCAAGAGTTACCTCTTCTGTGAGGTCTTGCTCCTCTACCCTGGCCACTTCCTCCCCTTGATGTGCGCCCTACCTAAACTGATTTCATCTTAGAACCCGTAACATTTTATTGACTTAATTTTTTTTTTAAGTCTGTCTGCCCCCACTAGACTCTGAACCCCTTGAAAGAAGAGACATTTCTTAGATAATGAAGAAATGACCAAATGAAGGATTAGCTGTCTTTGGGGGACTAAGGAAAGCAACCAAGTAAGATGCGTGGATTACGGGGCTAAACTGTGTTAACCTCTCTTTCCCCTCATCTGGGGCAAACCCCCGTCCCACCCATGCCAGAGTGAAGGCAGGAGAGGGATTCTGTGATGGAGATAAGAGGATTCTAAGGAGGGTGCTCCCGGGAGGAGTGGAGAGAGCTGGAGTAGGTGGGTGAGTGGTGGGAGGTCCTGCTGCTTTAAGACCAGCCCCGCTCCTTCCCAGAGAAAAGTCTACTTTGAGTGGGGCAAATCTGAAGAGTTTAGGGGAAAAAAATATTGCCTGGAAAGAAACCAGCCCTCAGGGAGGCACCTCTGGCTTCCAGAAAGTGCTGATGTTAATAAGTATACAGGACCAGGGGCATGGTGGTCTCTAAGAACCAAAGGAGACTTACTTCAAAACCTCATCCAAAAAGGGAGTGGAAAGTTCCAAAAATGGTTAGGTTCACCGTGATTGTAACTATGGAAAAGAGTGTACGCTTGTGGAAGACAGTAAGTAAAAATTATAAATTGTGGGGGAAAAAAAGATTAGCTGTGTGAGAGCAGGCAGATAGCAGTTATTTGCGTGAACTATTTACCAGGTGGCATGATTACCACCTACAATGAAATGTGAAGGGTGGTGGAGGGTAGGGGCTGAGTGGACTCCAAAGTGAGATGTGGGGGCTGAACCCTGCTTCTGCAAACACCACTTAGGCGACCTTGGGAAAGTTACTTCACTTCTCTGGGCTGAAATGGCCTCCTTTTTTTAAACACGAATTCTGCTGAAGTATAACATATACAGAAAAATACCCAAGTTGTTAAGCACTCACTGAATTTTCTAGTTGTCCTAGCTTGTCAGTGGGGGATAATAACAGTATCTGTCACGCAGGATAGGTGTGAGGGTTTAATGACAAAACACTCCTGCAGCACGCAGCCAGGTGCCCGGGACACAGAGGGCCTCCACAGCACCAGCTCTCCTGCGGTTATGGGCGCCTCGCTTACCGGAATTCTACCCTTGATTCAGAGATGCTCAAACCTTGTATCATTTTTCATACCGCCTGATAGTATATACCTGGACGTAAGGGGAACAAAGCGAATACTGCTTCCAATATGCTTGTCAGTAGAGAAATTCACCAGCAGAACTGAGCACCAGAATCTCACTCCTGCCACCCTACCTGCCACTCCAGTTTAGTGGAGGGATTCTTCAGCTGCTTAAAATGTCAAGCAAGCTGAGAGCTATAAACGGCACTAAAGGAGGCAATGGAATAGGCTTGGAACATCCTCCTCGGCTGGTATGTGTGTGAGAGAGGAAAACCCTTTCAATTTCAGCACACGTGACTTCTCAGCCCCGCAGAGCAAGGCTTCCAGTGCCGGGCAAGGTCCTCAGCCACGCCTACTAGCAGGGAGGTGATCAGAGACACCTTCCGAAGGAAGGGCCATTGGGACCCCAGTGTATGTTCAGAAGCATCCCTATCGACAAAGCCACCTTCACGCCCCTAACAAGGCCAGGGCGAAGGGTCACCCGACCGTGGAGAGGCTGATGAGTAAAGAGTCCTTTCTGCTCTCAGCTGTCTTCTCGGCCCAGGTCAGGGTACCCGAAATCCCACCACCAGAGGGTTGTGGTTTATGTCATGGTCATTCTCTCACTCTGCTCCCATCTGAACTAGGAAAACACTTTCCGTCCCCACAATCTGAGCGTGAATGAACTCAGAGGAGTCCTGTGCTCTAGAGCAGAAGAGGGTGGACAGCTCAGGCTGAAACGGCTGACAGGAGCGTCTGTGGGTGAGTGGAGGGGTGTGGGGACCGGCTGGATGCAGGAGAGGAACCTCCTGCTCTGTCCTTGGCCCTGGGCCAGCCCTGGAACCCAGGGTCACAGGAGAGTATCTGGCCGTGGAAAGGCGGGTGGAGCAACGGACCCAGCTTTTCCTAAGTGCCTTTCCGACATCTCCCTCACCCCGCCCCACTCCTGCCATTTTTTCCTTCTAAGTACCTCTCTGTGAGCAGACATACTTCTGTTTATCAACTTAAAAAAACCAAAAAGCCCCCCAAGCCTCAATGGCACCCATCCCTGCAAACATCTCTCTGCCACTCCCCTGAAGATCCAGGTCCTTCTCAGGAGCGAGGGCAGATGCGGCTTAAGAGAAAGATGCTTGCCGGGAATTTACAGCCTGTGACCAATTAGCCAGATGGGCTCACCTCCCCACCTGGTTTTTTCTCTGGTCCGTGTTTTGTGAGCTCTCTCCTACTTTCATTCGCTCCCCATTAGCTGAAGAAAGTCACCTCCCTTGGGCCTGGGGGTTCACTGTCTGAGACCACCTTGCGTTCACATCTGCACTGGGACTTCAGGTGGCCTGGTGGCCGGGAAGGGCTTTCGCCGATGTGCGTTTCAGAACAGGCCCTGTGACCTTTTCTCCTGGATTCAGAATCTCACCAGCGTTGTCCACATTTTCCTGATCTCCAACTTGAGGCCGGGGCAAATGTGGTTACATGATTAATTCCAAACATATGCTCCACAGAAATGCGGAATCTTACCATATCTGCCCTTCCTTTACAACGGAGGAACTGAGTTTTAGCTGCGAACCCCCCCAGGGTTTGGGAAGAGGAGGGGGGCTGCGCGTTTCTGTATTCATTCTTAACGCTGTTTAACACTGATTATACTACTTCTGCTTCCAGTCAGTGGAAGCAGGGTTACTTCTCTTTCTAGAAGCCCTCCTTTCAGGTTCTTTGTTGCCCTGAATGTAATGTAAACTCCTTTACTTTGCCAACACCTGGAGATGAAGAGACCCTGAAGTGGTTATCTAGTTGAGAACTTTGAACCCAGGCACGGTATGAACATAAACCGCACAAGATAAACATTTATCCTGCCTATTTTTACAAATTTCCAGAGTTGAAAAGTCCCCAATGGTTTCAAGAGCCAAAGAAATGAGACCTGACATGTATTTACAAAGGCATTTTCATGTATTACACATCCGCTTTCCTTTTCAATCATGGGTTTACTTTCCCAAGAAAGCACCGTGTGTAAATGCAAAACAAAATCACAAATGTCAGGTTTTCTGACCGGCATTTATTTCCCAGGCAAACACTTTTTGAACTGACATTTCCTCTCCATCTCTTTATCCCTCCTTTGGCTAGGGTGATCAGTACATGCTGTCCGGCTCAAGTCAGCTCCAGCATCTTTGAAACTTTTGTCCAACTTCAGGTTCTTATTACTATTCCACAGATACCTTTGTTTAAAACCCACGTTATCCACCCCCCCCCCCCACTCCACGGTGTGCAGTAGCTAGTTCTTCACCAACCAACCCCCAAGTTTTTTTGTCTACTTGTAATTTCATACTGGATCCTTTCCATCTTCTTTCTGCTCTTTTCATTTTGGCAAACTTATTCCCTGAATCGTATTGAAGAATGACAAACTTAAATGTCTAATACCCTTCTTTGGTTGGAAAAGACTAATATAAGTAGTGGTGGGTGGGTCTAATAAGTAGTAGCCTTCAGGGTCTAATGCAACCCCACAGCACCTCGTGCACAGCGGATACACAAAATAATCTGAGTGATGTTAAGACTATCATGTATTAGATCTCTGGATACCTCATTCGGAGTTCCCCGGGTTGTATAAAAATTGTTCAGGGAGAAAGCTTTAAAAATTTGGGGTCAACACGGGATCATATTGAAAGCCCAGGATAGATGATAAAATAATACTGAAGAAAACATATAAATTAAGGTGATTCCCTTTCACTGGGCAGAATTTTCCTAGCTATTCTCACCACGTATGTCTGTTTTTCCAGACAAACTTGAGAATCGTGATGTCAAGGAGCCCCAAAACTCCCTTTGGAATTCTGAATCAAATTATGTGGAATTTATATATCGACTTGGGGGAAAAGCTACATCTGCAATTTAATTTAAGCCAACCGATGTGGGACTACAGCTATTCCTCCATTTATTCAAATCTTCTCTGTCTGTAGCTATAATTTTTCCTGCCTAGCAAGAGTCACCCCAACCAACCTCTACACCCTTCAGAGAAAACAGCCTGCCTGTGCTCTCTGGACCATGGGCTAAGCCAGACATAATAACCCATGTTTCGGGGACAGATACGAGACTAGATCAAAGAGAAACTTTCCGCACGACTTTCCTCATCGTTCTAAGGAAGGAACCCTTCCACAGAGCGAGAAGGACTTGAATGTGGGGCTTGGTGGTCATGTTCTCCGCCAGGAGGAAAAAGCCAGTCTGTGGCTGGAAAGATGAAGCCAAAACAGAGATGAAGGAGGGGTGGGATGCAGCCCCGTCACTAATCCGAATGGTGGCTTTGTGTGTGTTAGAAACAAGTGCTCCTTCCTATGACAACATGCCATACATCTGCTGTCCTAAATAAATCTGTGATGACTGCCTATGAATTGCAAGCCCGGAGGTTTAGACTTGCTCAGTGCACGCTTTGAACAACTGAACCTTGCAGTCCTAACGGAAAGAGTCCTGGGAGCTTTGAGAATCATGTGCTATACTGCTTAAGGCCTCAGAGCTGACCTGATTCCTACAGTTCTTCCTTTGGATTGTGACTTCCCCCAATTAGAATTATAGTACCTCCTCCCCTTTTGCTTAAGCTAGTTAGAGTTAGGTGTTGAACCTTAGTAATGTTTTATAGTTTTCTTCATAGGTTCTACTTCTTGTTGAGTTTTTGTTAATGTGACCTTTTCTCTGTTCGCTGACATTTTCTAACTGGTTATGGGTGCTGTATGAGAAAATAACTTTGGCATATTTATTTTATAATGGGCAAAGGGCTTGGCTTTCTTTTTAGTTTTCCAGTTCATTCTCTTGCAGGTTCCACGTAGAAGACTGTAAATATTCACAAACATGATGGTCATTTAAATTTCTCCTTATAACTAATTTGCATACTGCAGAGGTTAGGTCTTCAAAATTAACGATGTGTATCAGCAGTGAGAGGCGACATTCTGATTTTATCACCGACCAGACCTTCTAATTTTTTATCCTCTAGCAAAACGGTAGCCTTTAGCTTGTGATGGTTATTATTTAGCAGGATAATGAAGTACCCTTTAATTTATAGTTTGAAGAGTTGCTTTTTAAAAAATCTGCGGACACTGAGTTCTACTAAATGCCTTCTTAGAGTCTACTAAGGTAATCATATGGCTTTTCCCCATTTATTAATGTGATGAATCATGTTAATATATTTCCTAATACTAACCTCTCTTTGCATCCTTGAGATTAACTTGTCTTGGGCACGTCGCTTCGCTCTCTTAGTAGAGAACTGGATTCAATTTGCTTGTGTTTTACTTCGGGTTTTTCTTTTTAGGATAATTATATTCATAAGCAAGACTGACCAACGGAATTGTGAGTGTACGATATCTTCGTTGGGTTTTGACATCAGAGTTATTTTAACTTCATAAAGTGAAACGGGAAGCTTTCCTTCTTTTCCGTATTCTTAAACAGGTTACCTAACATGAAAGTTATTTCTCCTGAGAAGTTGGAAAGAATGTGCCTACAAAACTGCCTAGCATCTTTCAGGAGATATGCTTTTTCTCTTCTGCCATTACACGTGACATACATTTAATTAGCCTTTTCAAATAGACAGGTTTGATATTAACAAATTTACTATTTATATGTTTTTTAATGCACTGAATGGTCACGCTCCTTAAAAGCTATCAATTAGCCTTTTCCTTTTTTTTTTAAACATCTTTATTGGAGTATAATTGCTTTACAATGGTGTGTTAGTTTCTGCTTTATAACAAAGTGAATCAGTTATACGTATACATATGTCCCCATATCTCTTCCCTCTTGCATCTCCCTCCCTCCCACCCTCCCTATCCCACCCCTCTAGGTGGTCACAAAGCACAGAGCTGATCTCCCTGTGCTATTCAATTAGCCTTTTCTGACTGAGGATTATTATGTTTACATTCTCCATGCTGTTGTATCTCATCTGACCTATTCTAATACTAATCTCTAAAGAAAAGAGACTTGGTAAATACTGTACCTTCTCTGTCTTCACCCATTTTTATAGTGCATTTATACCACTCTGTCAATATTCTATATCCCTTTCCCCCCACCAACAGTGCTGGCAGTGCTGATTTTTCTGCTGTTCACAACGTTCTCTTATAGGTTTGATTTTACAGGTCTGCTTTTTAAGGAATTGATTCACACCCACCCAACTTAATCCTGAAAATTAGGTGGTAGGAATTACTTAACAGTTCTCTATTAAAATAGCTGTAATAATACATATTTATATGTTTCGAGGTAACGCACATGCAGTAGTTAAAGAGATAAATGCTTATTCCTAATTTGTTAACTTTTAGCAAGCCATTACAAGGAAGGGATGAACTCAGGCAAGAACTGGCCAATTTACGAGCAGACACAGAAGGAAAAAGTCTAGAAAACTGGATGGAAAAGCCAAGTACTGCTGTACCTCAAACAGCAGGAGATGAGGCCGGGGGTGTTCAGAAACTTTCTTTCCCATGAAGCCAAAGAAAGGGGCTGAGCCCCATGGCAGAGACAACG
The DNA here is from genome assembly GCF_949987515.2 of Delphinus delphis. NCBI lineage: Eukaryota > Metazoa > Chordata > Mammalia > Artiodactyla > Delphinidae > Delphinus > Delphinus delphis. Next base: position 52,210,319 of record NC_082701.1, read on the forward strand.
TTTACTGTCCTCCCTCCTAAATCTATCATTTCAGCTAACCCCAAAGCAGCTGCTTTTCAAATGGGGAAGACCGTACGAGTCTAGTTGGAAGTCAGAAGATCAGCCACGGACTTCCCTGGTGGCGCAGTGGTTAAGAATCTGCCTGCCAATGCAGGGGACACGGGTTCGAGCCCTGGTCCGGGAAGATCCCACATGCTGCGGAGCAACTAAGCCCGTGAGCCACAACTACTGAGCCTGTACTCTAGAACCAACGAGCCACAACTACTGAAGCCCGCGTGCCCTAGAGCCCGTGCTCCACCAGAGAAGGCACCTCAGTGAGAAGCCCACACACCGCAATGAAGAGTAGACCCCATTCACCGCAACTAGAGAAAGCCCGCGTGCAGCAACAAAGACCCAATGCAGCCAAAAAAATAAATAAATAAACAAGTAAATTTATTTTTTAAAAAAAAGAAAATCAGCCAGAACTATGTACAGAAGTGGAACTTGGATGTGGTTCCTGGCACACTGAACGAGAGTCCCATCAATTTTGAAACAAACCATAATCCTGGGAAGGAGACAGTTGGGGGAGAGACAAATAGCTTGTGTTTTAGTTTTGAGGTCATAAGACCATGGGGAGCCACCTCGAACCTACTGGAGAAGACTCTCCATCACTGGCCTTTGAGAAACCCTGGTCTTCGAGTTGGATGCAGTAACTGGATGGGGTCTGGGGTCGTCTCCTTGCGGGGAGGGTGTGTCCTCTGTGTGGACAACAGATGGCTGTGGACATGTGGGTGGCCAGGCTGCAGGGCGACTGCTAGATCAGCCCATCAGAAGTCACTTTCCTTTTCTTCAATAGTAACAGAGTACATTTCCCAGGTAGGTAGGCATCAGCTAAATTCTCACTAATGGAAAACGAGTAGAAGTGATGGGTCCCATTTCCAGGCCTGAAATTAGTGATGCATGTTAATGCTCTTTTCTCCTTCTCAAGTGTAGCCTGATGTGCCCATGACCTTGCTTTGACCACACGGATGAGGATCCATACAGCATAGGGGAGACAAGACAGAGGGAGGGGGCCGAGAATGACCCCATGAAAAGAAAACACCACTAGGGACAGAATTCAGATCAGTGATTGGGAGTGGGGTGTGGGGGAGGACTGACCACTGAGAAGTATGCGGGAACTATTCGGAGTGGTGGGAATATTTGGTATTTTGATTGTGATGGTGGTTACACAGCTATATTATGTTTGTCAAAACTCATAGAACTGGTCACATAAAACTGTTTAATTTTAACGTAAGTTAAGCCTCAATATAATTGACTAAAAAACAGAAAACAAACAAAAAACCAAACAAAAACAAAAACAAAAGAAGAATGACCCAATGGAGAACAGACCTCCCTTTCTAAGCTAGACTGCTCAACTCAGGGGCTGTTTCATGAAACAGAAACACAGTTCTATGTTGTATAAGCCACTATATTCTTCCAATACGGTTGTCTAGTAGCTTTACTTCATGTGTGTGTGCATGTGTACCTGTATATCATATACATATAAAAATATGAACATTGGTAAATAATAGAATTAGGGTTATTTCACTTTCTAAGTTTTGTTCATCTTATTTATTCAGTAAATATGTATTAATTCTTTCAAACATATTAATTTTACAACATGTAAAATAAGATATATATATAAATTCTGTGACATTCCTTAAAATATTTCTAGCCAGGGGCTTCCCTGGTGGCGCAGTGGTTGGGAGTCCGCCTGCCGATGCAGGGGACACGGGTTCGTGCCCCGGTCCGGGAAGATACCACATGCCGTGGAGCGGCCGGGCCCGTGAGCCATGGCCGCTGAGCCTGCGCGTCGGGAGCCTGTGCTCCGCAACGCGAGAGGCCACAACAGTGAGAGGTCCGCGTACCGCAAAAAAAAAAAAAAATATATATATATATATATATATATATATAGCGCCAAAAAGTTAAAATAAATTGCTAGGATTTAAAATTAATCTTCCAAGTTAGTATATGATCATGATGACCTCCATAATCAGTAGGATTAAGGACGGACTTATTAAATAAATGGTTTTGAAACAACTGAGTAGCCATCTGGAAAAAGAAAAAGTTAAACCTATACCTCTTAACAGGATAAACCAGAGGATCAAAAGTTTAAATGCAACAAACAAAACCATTAAAGTTCTAGGAAAAAAATCCATAGAATTCCTTCATGTCACTGGAGTGAAGATAACCTTACCAAGACTCAAAATATAAATGTCATAAAAGATTGATATTTAGTTATATAAAAATTAGAAACTTTTATAGTGGCAAAAAAATCCTAAGCAAAGTCAAAAGACAAATAAATTAGGGAAAATATTTGAAACTCATTATCACAAAAGATTCTTTTCCCTAATGCATAAAGGGCTCCTTAAAATTGATAAGAAACAGACCAGCAATAGAAAAATGCACCAAATCATCAACAGACTGTCAGAAGAAAAAGAAATACAACCGTAGTTAAAATATATCAAAATATGCTGTTTCACTCATAAGAAAAATACACAATAAAGCTGTTAGGTCGAACCATATGAAATTACTGATGGACTACCATTTCTGACCTACACAAGTTGCAGTTTCACGTTGTTTAACCTAACACAATGAATTTGTTTTCCCCCAGTGGATCAGATTGGCAAAATTCCAAAAGTTGAGCAAAATTCCAAAACACACGCTTTCAGCAAGGCTGTGGGTAAATGCTCTCGTACAACACTGCTGGAAAGACTGAACCACACAGTCCTTACAGATATACCTATACACAAATAAAACAATGTATGTGTTCGGTGCCCTAGACATTGGGGGAACTAGGGATATCCCATATATATATATATTTTTTTTTCATATTTGCTTGTACCTGCAGAAAGACACACTAGGAGGAGACATGGGAAGAAGCAGGTGAACGTGGTTACCTCTGTGGGGAAGTGGGGAGTGAAGCAGATAGAAGAGTGAAATTTCTAACGGAACACCTTGTTCATTGTACTGGTGGTTAAAATACATATTCAAAAGAAAAAGTAAATTGAAAAGTTAAAAAGTAAAATTGCGGGTAGGTATTTGGAAAAGTTGACCTTTATAAAAACAACTCATTTGACACAGTCCTAAATAATCGATGTCACTACAATATATAATTCTGAACTTACAAAGATCTTTACCACTACCAACAAAGGGAACAAAAAACCATGAGTCTAAATTCCCTCACCAGGCTGGTTATTTTCCACTTGCCTCTCTGGATCCCTTTCCCACCTCTTCTCTGCACTCTGGATTGGGGGGTTGGGGGCGCTGATCTCCACATACCACATCACTTGGGCTCTCCTGTCTTCTGGCTTCCTGTTGGGTTTGGCCGACGGAGGCACTGGCTGGATCCGAGGTCGGGGGAGACAGAGGCTGGCGTATTTCTCCTGGCTTCAGCACTGCGGTTCTGGCAATGGCGGTATCCCCTTAGAGCCACACTCCTCTGCTGCCCTCTTCCACGGTTCTGGCTCTTACTCAGTACGCTTCAGGAACACTGTTTGCTCCCCTCGCTCCTTTGGGATGGGAGTCAGTGGGTGTGGGTAATAGTTTTCCACTAGTGCTGGTCCCTAGGTGCCCCAGTACCTCTTGCTGGTTCCCTCATCCCCACCTACATCCCTGTAAATCACCCAGAGGAGTATGCCATCTGTTTCATGCTGGAAACCTGGCAGATATATCCAGTCCTCTGTTTCTTAGACACTCAAGTTAGTTCTTTTTTCATCTTTATATCCCAAGGCCAGTTTATTCATGGAATATGTCACTCACACACACACACACACACACACACACACACACTTCTTTTGCCCCCAAGTATCTTTCTTTTTTTTTTTTTCTTTTTTTGTGGTACGCGGGCCTCTCACTGCTGTGGCCTCTCCCCTTGCGGAGCACAGGCTCCGGACGCACAGGCTCAGTGGCCATGGCTCACGGGCCCAGCTGCTCCGCGGCACATGGGATCCTCCTGGACGGGGGCACGAACCCGCGTCCCCTGCATTGGCAGGCGGACTCTCAACCACTGCGCCACCAGGGAAGCCCTCTTTCTACTTTTGAGGTTTGTGATTCTTTGCTTCCTCTTAACAAGCCTCTTAAATGCTTCCTGTATAGTCATCAGTTAACCCGTGGACTCACCCGGAGAATCTTCACTGAAATACTTTTTTTTTTTTTTAAGTAAGATTTTTAAAAAAGTAATTAATTTTTGGCTGTGTTGGGTCTTCATTGCTGTGCGCAGGCTTCCTCTAGTTGCAGCGAGCAGGGGCTACTCTTCGTTGCGGTGCGCGGGCTTCTCATCGTGGTGGCTTCTCTTGTTGCAGAGCACGGGCTCTAGGCACACAGACTTCAGTAGTTGCGGTGTGCGAGCTTCAGTAGTTGTGGCTCACAGGCTCTAGAGCGCAGGCTCAGTAGTTGTGGCGCACGGGCTTAGTTGCTCCGCGGCATGTGGGATCTTCCCGGACCAGGGATTGAACCCGTGTCCCCTGCACTGGCAGGTGGATTCTTAACCACTGCGCCACCAGGAAAGTCCCTTCACTGAAATACTTCTAACGACTGTACTCTTATTCATCCAGCCATTCATGCAGCAAATATTTTTTGAGAATTCAGATACTGAGATTATAATGGTACGTAAAAGACAGACATGGTCCTTACGTACTCATGGGAGGTTAAACTTTGCGGAGACAAAGAGATAATAATTTGACCATACAAAGAAATGTGCAATTACAACTGTGAAAATGCTATAAAAGAAAGACGGAAGAGCACACAAGACTCCCTAGTCTGGGAATCAGAAAGGACTTCCTGGAGGAAGTGATGTGAGAGAGAGATCTCAAGGATGGGAGGGCACTGACCAAGCAGAGCAGGTGCGCAGAGCGCAGAGCAGGTGTTTCTGGTTCTTCCCTCTTCTGGGGGCTTCTTTTCACCAGGAACTTGCCCTCCTCCATCTAAGCTTTCTGTAGTTATGTAGTTTTCGTAGTCATGTAATGTGAGAAACACAGTATCTTTGCTCTGACCCAGGTCTGATTCAATTCCATCACAATTCCAGACCCTCAGTAAGACGGCGTGCAACCCTCTCTGTCCTGAGAATACTGTGCGGAACCTCCTGGTCCCCTCCTTTCGAAACTGTATTGTAACTTTTTTCCTAAATAGAAAATCCATTTTGTACTTGCTGGTTGATGTGTTATGATACTAAAGACTTCAAAGGATAAATGTGAAACATACCTTAAAAAATACAACCAGAAAATACTAGGAAGCGCATTTTACTTTTTCCCAAGTGATTATTTTTCTAGTTGTTTGCTTGCAGCGAGCAGCTTATTCTTCAATTCTGACTTAACCAGAAACAGAGGGGGTGGGGGCAGACGAACGGGATCCACTGGAAGAACAAAAACAAAAACCTCCCAACCCCTCCCAGTCGCCAACCTCCAGAGCTATGTGCGAAACTGCTAGCCCTATCTTTGGAAGGACATTTTTCTCACCCATTTATACGGCAAGGGAAAATGTCTTCCACGAAGCAAACATTTTTAAGATTTCAGCTTTTCAGATGCGTGGTACTTGTGATAAAGGGTGTTTTCAAGCCCTCTTCTTCACTTAACCTGCCAACTAACATGGGAAACCATTAGCTCAGGCTGCTACAATTAACTCAGGGCTGCTTCTTGAAAGGCTCACACAATTCCCAGCTACTTATCATGCAAACAACCTGGGAGACTCATTTTCCTTGCAAGGCAGTAGCAGGGGTAAATTACTGAGATAAGTAGATTATTGGGGAAAAAGTCACACTCAGAGGCCTTATGAAATGATTAAACCCTGGGAAATTCATCCCCTGAAATCCCTGGCCTCTGATAGTACACATTCATTACTGGCTCCCGGATAATCGACAATGAAGAACCTTCTCTGGAAGCAATACATACTCCGACTCCGCTGAATTTTCATTTAACTTTCCAAACAGTGAGTTCTTTAGTTTTGATAGGTGAGATTCACCATATATGAAGCAAATGAAAGGAAAGGGGGATAGGTTATCAGACTTGTAAGATTTTTAAAAATTTCTAAAATAGCAGAGACAGACACTGAAGCCAGTGAAATGATTACTCTAGGAGAATATGGTCTCCCTGACCTCCTTGCATTAACTTTATACACTCCATATCGGTAGAAGTTATTTCATATTCAATTAATAGCCATGAATAGCCATGTTCACGTCTATTGTGACAAGATACACCTTCCCTGTTGGAAGTATTCCTTCTAGCACACACTAGTCAATAACCGAGTTGACTCTTATTAGTCAAGTTGATGAAGAGCCTGAAATGATGTTTCAGAAAAAATTGCCCAGGAAAGTAATGTAAATAAATGTAACCATGAGCTGGAGGCCAAAAATGAACCCTTATTGTCTGGCAGGAGGGAAAAATGAACCAACCAACAAACCGACCGGGAGCTCTGATAACCAAAATCTAAATGAGAGAACTTGGCGGTGGAGGCTGTTAGCATCGGTACTGACTTTCTGCTCCCAGCAACTGAACTGTGAACGGCCGGTATAAACAGGCATGACATTTCCCTTTGAGGAGTACAGCTGCAACCAGAGGCATTCCAAACCAGAGCAGTGTACTCACTCATCTTTACTCCTGGAAACAGTCAAGGAACTATGAACTCTCTCAGTCAAGCTTCCAGTAGAATAACTTAAGAGAAGAAGTATTTCACCCTATTATCAATGAATCGTCATTGACTCCCGGGAATTTAGGTTCCCTCCCACCTGTCTGGAGAGATTCTGCCCGAGCCAGGGTGAGCCAGGAGGGTGACGACCAAGGAGCCCAAGGGGGCTTCTGGGGAAAGAGCAGTGGATGACAAAGCAGTGCCTTTTTTTTTTTTTTAAGGTAAGATCTGCTTTGCGGAGTGCAATGCAACCTGTCCTTCTGTCTCAACCGGAAACCTTCAGTAAATTCTATAATTTATCAAAGTTCCTGAAGCTGTTACGTGTGTGTGTGGGTGATGGGTATGTGCTTGTTGGGGGAGGAGAGCGTAGTATGATGTGCTGGGATTAACTGTGTGTGGGCTGGGGATGGCTGGGAGGGCTGTACCATGGTGATCTGTTCACATGCAATTTACAATAGGGCTACCCCCATTTTTATAGATGGAACACTTGGAGCTTGGAGACGTTAAGTAGCTTGCCCAAGGTGTCTCAATGCTTGAGCTGGCGTTCAAATCTCCACTGTCTGATTTTGGAACCCAAAGACTAATCCGACTACACTAGACTTATCTTGAAGACAGCAGGGGAAAGAAGTACTAGTTGATATCCCAAATTGCTATATTTCATTTATAAGAGACTGCATTGCTGGTTGTAGCAGAATTGGTATTCTGAAAGAAGAGGAGTCAGTAGGGTCGTATAGACAATCCATCACCCTAGCTATTCAACAGCTGCCCCAAACTTTTGTCTGCAGTAGTATGACACCAGATTTCACAACAGAATTGAGACTCAAAATACACAGCCAGGAAATAACATGGGAGAGAAAAAGGAAATTTTTTCATTAAAAAAAAAACCTGGCAGGGGCTTCCCTGGTGGCGCAGTGGTTGAGAGGCCGACTGCCGATGCAGGGGACACGGGTTCGTGCCCCAGTCTAGGAAGATCCCACATGCCGCGGAGGGGCTGGGCCCGTGAGCCATGGCCGCTGAGCCTGCGCTCCGCAATGGGAGAGGCCACAACAGTGAGAGACCCGCGTACCGCAAAAAAAACACAAAAACCAAAAAACCAAAAAACAAAAAACCAAAAAAAACCTGGCAGTATATTAATGGGATGCAGCTTTTAGAAACCACAATTTGTGGTATTAACATTGAGATAGTAATCACGCTTATGGTTAAATAGAAAAAAATGTTCTTGATATCCATGTAAAGATGCACAGATATCTTGGCATCCTTTAAAACAGACTAAGAGAATGCAAACGGAGTATGGTTATTAAGAACACGGACAGTCTGAACCCCAGCTCAACCAGTTACTAGCTGTGTGGCCTTGGGTGAATCACTTAACCTTTCTGTGCTTTGGTTTCTTCATCTCTACAATGTGGACATTAAATGTCCCCATCTCCTTGGACTGTTGTGTGGATTCAATGAGTTAATATATTAAAGTGCTTGGAACAGTGCCTGGAACATGGTAAGCACTTTCTAAGCATTAACTGACATGGTATTCTTGTTAGTGAATATGCATTGGGGAGCCTATACCAGCTGGGCACATTTTCAAGGTTATTGTAAGAGACAATAAACGTACAAGTAGGTCCAAAGGGAGAGAAACTGCGCACTGGTGAGAGCGTAGTCGAAATGAATACCCGTTGGGTTGAGGCTTCCAGGGAAAGGAAGCCTCCCCTCTCTTGTCAGAACAGAGAGGGTTGGTGAGACTGAAGGTCGCTCTGGGGTTAGAGGGCGGGTCTGAAGGGAGCGGGAAAGTGGGCTAAGAGGAGGCTGGAGTCAGACAGAGGAACTTTTAGAGGTGATCAGCTCCAGATATGTGGACTCTGGGCTGTAGCCATGGAGATGGAGAAAGCATGAAGCTAGAATGTTGGATGGATCACCAAGGCACAGTCTTTGATCCCCTCTCAGGATGGTAGGAAGCAGAGTGCGTGGCAACTGGGAATCGAGCGTCCAAATCCTCAAGCAACAAGGGTGGGTGACTGGAAAGTCCAAGCACATCACATCAGGGGGGGTTTCAGCTGTTGATGACAACATCCAGTCAAGCTAGGTGAGGCAAAGGGGGATTTTTAAAAAAGGGTCCTGGGGAGCTTAGCAGATCTTCAGCACAACCAGAACCAGCAGAGCCAAGCACACAAGGGGACAGCTGGGGACCAGTGCGGCAGTGGCCTGCCACGCGACACGCAGGGCAACAGGAACTGGCGCCACAACCTTCGCTGAGCTCCCCGCCAACAGCCACACGCTCCCAACCCCTGCGCCCACCAGAAGACCTGGCCTCCCTGTGCTTTGCTGACACCTCACGGTGGTCACTGCCATCTCCACGTCTTCTAAGGTGGAAGCCAGGCCACGTGTGGAATCTCTGAGCAATGTCCCTTTTAACTTTCCAACCTCTGTAATTCAGGGAGGAAAGTTAGGAGGGGGCTGAAGTGGGTGGTGAGGAAGCCCATCCAAACTACCTGCTGGAGGCGGTAGGGAGGAGGCTGGGAAGGAGATGCTGACCTGACTCGGCGCGGACCTCCTGGGTGGAGTAACAGGAGGACCGGGGCGGGGGCGGGAGGGCTGTATTTTTATGGTTCTGAGACATGAAGCTGGTGGAAGAATAAAGACCCTCAACTGAACAAGGTGTGGTCAGAGGAAATCTATGCTTCAATTAAGAAGCAATGTTCTATGGAAGGGATATTACTTCATGATGACATTTTACGAGCATCTTCGAAATTCTGGCTCCAGTCGAGATGAACTTCTCCTTGTACCCTGGACTCATCCGAGTAATTCCCTCTCCTCCCCTTCATCTCCATTGTCTAAATCTGTGGTCTTTCAATGAGCCATTTTTCAATGAGCCTGTTTTAATTTCCTTTACATGCCCACCTGCAGGAAGTAATCTCTCTAGCTTTCACTTTAAATTCCTGTGACGTTTTACCTGTATTCCTCTTATACCATTTACCTCATTTCGCTGCGTATTAAAGAGTTAACTTAGATATGTGTCTTGTCTCCTCTACTGACCTATTTAGATCCATGTCCGAGCTCTCCTTGAGGCAGGGTATGTATCTGATGAACTTCTAGTACAGTTCCTTACACTCTAAAAATCTTGGATGAATGAAGAATGAATGAGCTATGACATGCCCTTCAGTGTACCATTTGATGACTCCCAATTTCTATGAGGAAAAGGATTGCCGGGTTTGATCCTGGCAAGCCTTTGAGGTTCATTTTGACCAAAATGCAAAATGCCTACAGATGCCCATAATTCTGGGCCTTGCCCTACCTGAACTGTGGGCTTCCCACTGGACTATGAGATTGGGAATATACCTTTTACATCTTTATATACCCCATGACCCCTACTGTAGTACACACTCAAAGAATGCTTGCTGGCCTAAGTCCCAGATGTGGATGGGCCCTGAACTTTATCTTACTCGGGATGTCTTCCTGCTAAGATCTCTCCATGATATATCTGGGCAGATGAATAGCAATAACAGATACCAGATCGGATTTACTCTGGAGGAGACGCTGTTTAAGAGGAGAGGCGTAAGAGAGGCACAGCTCCACCACAATGAGGAGAAATGGAGAGGAACCACTGGTGAGAGAGAGCTTTCCACAAACTTCTGGATGACAGAAGACAAATGCGGAAGGGCTAACTACTCAAACTGAGGGGGAAGCAGTGGCTTAGAAGACACGAGGAGGCGGCAGAACTGAAGAGGGTGCCAACCTGCGAAGCACAACTCCCGGGAGGCCGCAGGCAGAGAAACAGCAAGAGAGTGAGAAATGGAACTGAAGACAGGACGCACTGAAGAGTTTTATACGGACCCTCCCACTTACCAACGGACAAAACCACCAGCAGCCAAGTGTTTTCACCTACGTAAAAAAGTGGAGTGTTTTCTCGAAAGAAATCAAGCAAACGCTCTCTGGGGCACCAGAGCTGCTAGTGTGGGTGCTGCTGTCCTAGAGTAGAGTCCTCTGCTTTTTGGCACATTGTGGGGGGTTGGGGGGGTCCCCAGCAACCTGGCTATGAGGCCTGTCAGTCAACCAGGTCCATCCACTTACAGAGAGCTTCCCAGCAGCCTTTCTACTTCCAGATTCATACAAACTCATCCCCAAGACTCATCAAGCATTTAAACAAAGCCCATAGCATGACAAAGGAAGCACAGATAAACAGAAAAACTGACCCGAGAGGATACAGAGATAATTCTGATAAGAGAAGAGAACTTAAAAATGAAACACAACATGATGAAAGACTCTAGTTAGTATTCTTGAAGAGATTTGGGGAAAACATTGCACCCATAAAAACAAGAACAGAATCCAACAAAAAAGGAACAATCGAGAAAGAGCTTTTACAAACTAAAAGACCCACAACCAGATGCACTGTTCTGTTAGCAACAGTAAAAGACAGACCCTAAAAGCTTCCAGAGTAATAAACACTATGTCAATGACAAGATAAATAAAAGCAGGTCATAAACAAAGGAACAAGAATAGACTGGGTGGACTTCTCATCAGCAACAGTGGGTATTACTAGATGTTAAAGTGAATTCTCAAGTAATTTAGAACTTAGAATTCTACACCCAGACAAGCTACCATGTGAGCATGAAGATGGAATAAAGCATTTTTACATGTGAGAATTTATAAGGCATACCATTTTTGCCCCTTTTCTTAGAAAGTTGACGATGTTGTTCAGCAAAACGAGGGCTAAAATTTTCGAGAGACAGAGATCAGAGAAACAGTATAAGAACACAGAATAACAGCAAATAGAAATACCATGATGACAAACAGTGCAAAAAGCCCAGAAAAAAAATAAAATAAATAACTTAGCTTAGATTAAAGTGGAAAGGGGGTCTAGAAGGAAAACCTCCAGGAAAAACAACAAACAAAAAGCAAACAACAAACCAAAAGATAAATAAACAAAAACCTTGAGAGATTATCTGGTGAATTTTCCATGGTGGAAATTAGTATTGTGAGGCATTTTAAAGAGATGTTGACATATTGGGAAGAATTATCCGCAAGTGCATTGAAAAGTGAACAAAAAAGGGAAATTACCAATTATCTGGGAAATCAAAAAGTTATATATAAAACAGAAAATAGAGCAGTGGCATACCACTTGATTCAGCAGTAAACACTACTTACAGAGTCATAATCCTATCCAGATTGGAACAGGAAGCCTGAGGGCTTGAGGATGTAGGTTTCCAGGAAAAAAGGGAGATTTGGTTTAGAAAAACTTCAAGACAAATAAAGAGAAAGAATGTAAGGAAAAAAGAAAAGGCAATTAGAAACTCCAGGAAATATGAAGGGCAGTATTAATTTTGTTTGGTGCAGGTAAGAAGAAATTTAGAATAAGCAATTAAAACAGGAAGTCTGTGGGCTTTTAGAAGAATGGATTCAAAAGATATCAGGGGTATGGTGAAAAAGACAGGCTTCTTCTCCTGACAAGAAAAAAGAAAAAACAATCAGAAGAATTACAAAAATAACCAGAAAAAAAAATCTGAAAAAAATTTTTAGCAAGCCAAAATGTGGCATGGTTTTAAAGCAATGATGGAATGTCAGAAAAAAGAATAGACTTGAACTTTCTTCTTTGACTAACACATGGATTATGAGTTAGGAATTAGAGATGGAAATATAATCAACTACAGTGCACTTCTTGGTTTTTCAGTGTACAGTATTCATGCAGATATAATAATCTGAAAGCTATTTACTCGCTTTTAACTTAGAAACAACCTAAAATCACAGTTTAGAAATCTTAATTGTGGTCAAAATGGAAAGTAAATTATCAACACCTGACAGAAGTGAAGGGCCGTGAGATGAGAAGAGGTCGTAAAAAGGTGAGGCAAACATACTGTCTATGATCAATGGAACTGGAAATGGAGATGTATTACTGAAAGTTACGATAGTAATACACAGAGGAATTAAAACAGTGATATTAGAAACAGAGAGGTGCGTACAGAGCGAGTGAAACCCTATGTATCAGATCGGGAAATCAATAGGTAATGTCTGAAGTTTAGAAATAAAAAATGGTGTGTATCAATACATCACTTAGTAATATGCAAGTAATCACCTGAAGAAGGACAAGCAAAAACCGTTCTTGGGATAAGGACAGGAGATAAGAATGGACGAATCAGGACACTGTTTTTTTGTTTTGTTTTTTAACTGTGTACATGCACTATTTAATTCTTTTAAAGTAATTATTTACTCTGGAACCTGAATATTTTGGCTCATGGCCGCTAAGAAATTAACCTTTGACATGTACTGCTGGATACACTTAATTCTACTCGTTTCTGTCTGGGTATCCAGACATTGGCTAGCAGTACACAAGTCCTGGGCAGTGCAGGGCGGGGGGAACAGAACACAGATGGCATCCCACAGGGCACGATGTAAAGGAGGTAGGAAGTATAAACTGTGGATTACTGGTCATCTTAGGGAATTTCGAGTCATTACAAAGAGGAAGATCTCCCCCAGGCTTACTGCCGGAATAACCCTGGGTCTTACCAGACTTCCAATGCTCCTGCTGGACAGAATAAGTAAAATGTCTTATATTTCCCTTTTGAAAGCACTAGGAACAGCTCGAGGATTTGCACAGCAGAATGAAAGAGGAGCTGTCACGGAGTTCCTTAGGACTCACAGCTTGAAAGGAAAGAGGAGGCCCACAGGGGGCCTTCGGACCATGCCCAGCAGGGGAGACTGAGCGAGCACTTCCACAGCCCAGGGGGTGGGACCATAGCTCTTAAAGCCACAGATCTCCTCTGTAGGCACAGAGACCCTCACAGCAGGAATCCATTCACACCAGTCACCCTTGGAGACTGCTATTTGTGCTAAAGAAATTTATCCCACTCCATTGTATGTTTCTTGTCCAGAGCTCTCTTGGATCCCTTGTTTACGGCCTTCGCCCCATATTGTGAGCGGAGGAATGGACGGGCCATTTGAGAGGGCAGGGACGGCTAATGATGGGTCTGTTAGCTCTGCAGTCAGTCTTTCCTTTGTGAACCAAACGCAATTTGGGTGCATTTGCTTTAAAAAAAAAAAAAAAAAAAAGCAAAACCCCATTTGAGGTTGAAGAAATGTTAGTTGTGTTCCATTCCTTTTACTATGGGGGGGAAAAAACCACTGGAAGAAACTTAAAACTTTACACTATTTATTTATAATCCATCCTTTTGGTTGGTTGAAATACACATCCAATTATCTCAGGTATAGGTGCAAATGCCGCAGCTGCAGCGCCTTAAGATCGGGAGGATCTTAAAAAATCGTGGGCCTTTTCATCACTAGAGAGATGCTAATTTTTATCTCGTGGAAAGTAAGGGGAAGCCCCTTCTGAAATGTTTTTCTTTTGAGGCAGAACTTAAACATATGCTACCGCTTTCATGAATCCTGTGAGCCAAATCCTTATAAATCCTTTGAGTTGACAGATCAATTATTCCTTCTAACAGCTAATGAACTAATAATCCTTGGAAATTTCTCCTTCCCTGGGTTTAAAATAGAAAAAAAAAATCCTTTAAGAGGAAAAAAAAATCAATTAAAGACTACATAGCAATAAAAAACAAATTCATAATAGCTTTTTAAAGAGAGCTATATTTTGTTTGAGAGCTATGACCTTTAAATTAAAAACACGTCAAATAATCTTGTATTTTTATAAACATGATAAATATTCTTAACAAAAAAAATGCCTTGATCTCACATTGTGTCCAGGGAAGGGAACTGAGAAAGGGGTAGAAAAAAACAGAAAAGGAGAAAGAGACAGTGGAGGAGACAGCAATAAGCACGGTGGGATAGACTCCGCTCTGCAGAAGGCACCGCGGCAGGCTCTCCAGGAACCAGGAGGGGAAAGGACACACACACAACGCTGGAGAGAAAGGGAGAAGGCGGAGGAAGCTGGAAGAGACCGTGTTCATCAGGGCTGTGAACGCAGGAAGCCTGCACCGAGTACTTTACGGACAGACGGGGCACTGGGGCGGTCCCGGTAGGAGCTAGCAGGTAGTACAGGCTGGGCGTTCAAGGGGTTGGACCCAAGGGGGACACTGAGGGCCAGAGCAGGTGGCAGAATGGGAGAGGGAAGAGTGGGAGGGCACGTGGGCCCTGGAGGGGGCGCTGATCCCAAGACTGAGATGTCTGCTGGGCAAGCAGGGCAGAGAGGCATCAACCCTACCTTGTGAAAGGTGGTCAAGGATTTTCAGAGATGAGAAAACTGAAGCCCTGGGAAACTGAGTAAATGACTTGCTCAAGGTCCTAGGGCATCAATCTCTCTCTCTCTCTCTCTCACACACACACACACACACACACACACACAGATGTACTTGTATGTAAAAGAAAGCCTGGGTGTGTTTGTTTTAATTAAGGAACTGGTGCACAGTGGTGGTCTGGCTACTGGCTGGTGGGCACTGCTCTCCTTTCCTTCCTTCCTTCCTTCCTATAATGCAGTTCTTGAAAGTGAAAAACCAAATTTTATTTTACGTTGAGTTAGTGGTCTTTTTTCCACATTAACAATTCTGGAGACGATGCCCCAAGGGCATATATTCCAGGGAATGCCACACAGCTCTCCACTTGGTAAGCTCCTGGTACACAGTGTGACACGGTATAGAGAAAGGGGAGCTTAAGAGTCAGAAGACCTGGGTTGGAAACAGCTCTACTGTTATCCAGCCCCATCTGCTCTAACTGGAAAATGGGGGAAATCATAATCACACCTCAAGTTGTGGGTAGGAAATAAAATAACACTGACTAATCAGAATCCATTTACAAAACCTTAACAAGGGCCCCAAGACCCAACCGTGGACCCATGGCCCTGTTCACGTAAAGCCACCTGAGCAGTAACACAGGGCCCCATGCTTAGAAGGGCCTCCATGCTGTCTCCATCTTGAGATTCTTAATAATCTCAAAACAAGGGGCCCTGCATTTTCATTTCTCACTGGACCCCACAAATTACACAGCTTGTCTTGGATAAAGCTCCGTGGATCAATGAGAGGAGTCCAGGAGAAGACATCCATCTTTGGCAAATAACTCCCAGTGGAGCTGGAAGTCTGTAGTGGATACAAGTTAGTTTCTCAGCTGCTCAGCATCTGAACCCTTCTTTTTTGTTCTTTAAAAAAAACAAACAAACAAAAAAAAACAAGGGACGAATTCTTAGCTATAGGAGTCTTGGTAGGAGGCGAGGCCAGAAGGGCCAAACGTTGGCATTGCCCTGCCTGAGAGCACCAGTGCACAGCCAGGCTCATTTTGGTAGTGGTGGCAGCAACTTCAATACTCCAGGGACATCAGACGCAGCCCTCGTAGCTACAGCCTCTGCTGACCAGCACCAGCTGGGCTAGCTAATGGGGAGCCGTCCAGCAGTTGCGGCAATGAGATCTTCTACTAGATGGTTATGTGGTGGGATTGTGGTGATGGTTCCAGCCACTTGTGGTTTCTCCCCACGTTCTAGCCTGATTTTTCAGCCTTCTCCATGATTGATTTTTCAGACTACTCAATATCCTTTTTTAATAAATTCCTTTTGTACTTCAGTCATCAGAGATGGTTTCCGTTGCTCATGACCAAGAGCTTTTTCTGTTGTAAAGCTAGACTTTCCGTTGCTCATGACCGAGAGCTTTTTCTGTTGTAAAGCTAGACCCCGATGCCCCCTCAGCTGACAGAGCAAATGAGTCCTGTGTCCCAAGGCAAAGCCTGTGGGAACACGTGCCCCTGGTGGTGACAGGAGTGCTGGGGCCTGCCCACATGGAAGGGACCTCGCAGGTCATGTGGTCCACACTCCTTCTGCAAGCAGGGATCCTTTCAGAATGATTCAGAGTCAAAATAAGATGCAAATGAAGATGCTTCTGATAACCAGAGGGTATGCTAAGCAGGACGCCTCTATCATGGGCTGACAAACCTTGAGACTGGCCACCTCCCCTACCTTTGCAGGTCAGTGGTCCTCTTGGGGCTTCCTAGGACATCCCTAACTGTCGTCAAATTGTCAGGGACGGAGTTCAGGGAAATTCCGTATCACTCATGGCCAGAAGATGAAATGTCATTCATTCAGAGGATGTAATTAAGATGGCAGCTGAGTTCCTAATGGAGTTCTGGAGCACGATGGGCCTAAAGTGCTCTGGGATTCTGAACACCAAGGACCACATTCGGAAGACCCCCATACAAACACGACGGCCGCAGAAAAACACAGAAGTGTCGAACGTGGTGATGCTGCTTCCGGCATGCGAGTCAAGGATGCTCCGGGACATTTCCCCCGCGTTTCCAGGTGTGTTCTATCAACGGCAGCAATATTCTACATTCTGCCACGGTTGGGAGACGAGGCGTAAAGAGAGCGCTAAAAGCTTATTTCCCAACACTTGACCTGAACTCCCGGCTGCAGCAAAATCACGTGATCGCCGGCACTACAGCTCTATTTCTACAGCGCCACTGGGCTGTCTGCGTGATTTTCCAGTCACTGCGTGAGTGACACTGGTTCCAGGACAGGGCCATTAGTCTGCGACAGCAGAAAGGCCCAGTTATGAGGAGCCTCACTAGAAAGCCCGAGATGCAGCCCACCCAGCTCCGTGTGAACAGCAGGCATGGGAGGAGGGGGCAGAGGGGCTGCAGGGAGAGAGATGTGGGGAAGACGCAGAGCCACTTCGAGGCCCATCAGACCACTCAGGTCATCACAAAGTGGGTGTCGGGGCAGGACACCTAATGCCAGAGTCATGAGGAGGGTCCCTCCCGTCACAGCCAAGCAAGCGGCAACTGGACAGAGTTGGCCGAAGGCTGCCAGCTGTCACAGATGAGGAGAGGCGGAGGTGGATGAATAAGGCGGTTATCAGGCATTTGGGAGAGAAGAGACGGGCTCTCATCAAGTCGATAAGGTGCGGGACAGCGAGGAGGACAGAGGGTCCAGGCAGACGAGGGCCAGGGCTGGGGTTACTGGGAGCAGCAAAGCCCCAGCGGTGCCCGCTCCCGCCACAGAGGGCGCAGCTGGCCACGTTCCAGAGGAAGGTGAAGGTCTGCAGGGCCCTGCTCAGAGGGAAGACGAGGGTGGAGGCGCAGGTACCCTGGGAGGTCCCGACGGCTTCAAAGGGAAAGGGAGGAGACGGGCAGGGAGAGAGAAACAGGAGGGAGAGCCGCTCGGCAGGCTTTCCAGGGTGAGGAAAGTACTCATACCCGGGGCTTTATTTGAATCGATCACCTCTTATTAGTGTCCTTTGAAATGCGAATTAGCTGATTAACCACTGCTCACAGCCTTCCCACTGTTCTTTATCCTCCAGCATTCAGTAACTTTGTTCTAAATAGGGTCGGCCACAGTAGCCCACCAGGGAGAAATTATTCTCAAGGTTACGAGAACAGCGACCAGCCCGACTTTCTTCCCGGGGCTGGGTGGAAGCAAGCCGGGGAGAGGTGGTGCCCGAAGCCGGGCTCTCGCCAGTCCGGCTTTGCAGACCCAGCGCTCGTTCCCAGGACGCCGTCTGCCTCCCGCGTTCGCCCTCCAGCCCGTCTTCGGGGCTCCAGCCACCTGTCTGCTCACGAGATTCTCCCTGTAAGAGGCTCGTTTGGTCCAGGTCCCCAAGGGATGCCAGCGCACGGCGCTCGCAGGGCAACAAGGGATGGCCTCTGGCAGAGCCCCGTCCCCACTCGCTCCAGCCTCCAGTTTGGCAACACAACACAAAGGCGGCGTGGCGTGTATACACTTTCCAGGCTGAGCCCCTATTCAGAGGGGGCTGCAGCTTGCGCGTAATGGGCCCCCTGCAGACAAAGCCAGCAAGTTTCTTAATTAAGCCCAAGTGAAAGACAGATCCCGCTCACATCTTCAGAGAACCTTCCTTCGGAACTTCAAAAACACCCTGCGCTGCCTATCAAATCAGGGCGCGAAGAACTGGAGAACCATTTTTTCCTCTCTTTAAATGTAGAAAGCCGAGCCTCGGGAGCCCACTCTCCGGCCCCTCTCACTTTTCCCTGCAATTTTAGACAGGCCTCTGGTTTATAAGACAGGAAACAAAGGGACTTCTTGTGTGGAGGAGAAGCCCTCCGAGGGTCTGCATTTCATTCGGCCTTCCCCCAAGCGCTGCTGTCTAAAGAGCCCCTTTAGCTGGTTTTGTCTCATTAACATTTCCATGAGGTATCAAAGGACGAGCTGCAAAACCAGCCCCGGTACGGACAGCAGGGAGGACGAGTCCGTGGATCGAGCGATACTAAAAACTTAATTATTAGCTCACTGCCTTTGCAGAATTGTGATTTTCACAGCCCTCCCCAACTCCCCACTTTCTAGCCTAGGCTCAGCGACCCTCTCTCAGACAGACTTTTCTGCTTTCTGGGCTGTGCTGTGATAATGTTCTTTGCAAACAGTAACCAATTATCCGGCAGCAGTTAAGTCACCGGGAGTAGGAACGGCTCTAATTCTTTCCCCCCGGTAGCAGCTGCCCGGGGTGGGTAAGTAAGGTGGCCGCAATAATGCAGCTGGGATGAATGCCTAAAGCGGCACTGAGGCTGGGTGTCCTGCGGGGAAAATGAGGATCAGAAATAAAAGTGCGTTTTTGTGGCAAGAAGCTCATCAATGAGTTGGCTGTTCCCAAAACTGCTCGCTCCACTCCGCATTTGCATCCCGGACGCTGTTGTCCCCGAGGAGTCCCGTGCACCTGACTAGCTTGTAAAAATGTCACCTTGCCGTTAAAGTGCTAAACATGCCCGGTGTTTCCTCTCCTGTTTTCCTCTCCACGCCTGTTTTCTTCTCCCTACACCGCCCCCCCTCCCCCCGCCCCTTGCCTTTTTCCTTCTGCAATTCTTTGCTCTCTCATTAGAAATGCCCGGCAACGTCTGGCAGACAAAGACACTACAAACAAAGTGTATGGCAAGGGGGGAAAAAAAAATTAAAGAGGAAAAAAAGTGCAGAGGAATTCTTCATTCACTGATCTCTCGAATACATTAATATCTGAAACTGTTGGCACAGCCTGAAATACTTGGGCAGCTAACAATGCGAGCAAGGATTCGAAGTCTGGGATCTTCAAATAAACCCCAGCGCTGTCATGGCCACCAGGAAGGAGAATAATGGCCATATTAGCTGACCTTCATTTTGTTGTTGCTTCAGAACCTGACTGCTGGACCTCTGTTTGCTTGTTACTAGGATTTCTTGGCTGAAAAATTTTAGCATTTCCCAGGCAATACAAGAGCCAGTTTATTAGGTAAATAAACCAGGCCTTAAGCAGTCTTTTCTGCTTCATAATGGGAACAGGGTGAATTGGAATACGGGTTGGGCTGGAGTCAGGGAGAATGCGACTCAGATCGCATCATTTTTCCTTCATCCAAAGCACCAATGGACGATGAGGACCGATTTTACATGTCGTCAATTCAAGGCGCTGCTAGCTTGGGTTAACTTAACCAGCATCATCCACGAAGGCAGGGGGACAAGGCTCACAAAAGGGGAGAACAAAATGAGCTTTCTTCTGCTAGCGATCTATTATAGATCTTCAGCGACATTCCACTTGCTCACGTTGACGAGGAACTGAAGACAATTTGATGACACGTTCAAACGGAGCTAATGGTACTGGGTTTCATTCACCTGTCATAATTACCTAAGCGCACTTGTGGTGTCCAAACCACTCTCTGGTGACAATCTTAGTGATGCTAATAAAATCAGTAATGCAGAACTGGATCCTTTTTCAGAGCCTTTAGATTCAGAAGGACTTCTGGCTGTCTAGACTATCACAAATGGTAGTTATTGCATTTATGTGTCTGTTGACTGTTACTGTCTCTCCTCCCCCCACCCCCACCCACTACAAATGCAACATAAGCTCCCGGAGGAAAGGACTACCGTCCTATCCTGTCTCACCCAGCACAGCACCCAGAGTCCAAGACTCCTGCCGAACGAGGTGATGTTATTTTTTGTCTGCCTTTGGGAAAATACACCATATCTTTAAAACCTTTCAGCTGCCACTCCCCAAAGGAATGAGATGCAAAACTTCCTCAAGGGCAGTATTTCTCCACTGAGAATGAATATAAGAGTTTGTTTTCCTGTGGTTCCCAAATTCCAAATCAAAATGTTTCTTATAATACATACAAGTGCATGATAATATATAATAATATAAGTACTAGAAATCTTTACTCTTGCTTAAAAAGCAGGAGGTCATGTAAAAAGATAATACACACAGTTTTTCAAAAAGTTATACAGTCATCAGAGTTGTTTTGGAAACTATGTAAAGACAGGGAAATTTTTCAGACTCTGGGAAGTGAAAAGCAAGTTACGTAGTATGTAAAATATAATCCCAGATGGGTTAAAAAAGTAATACATGGGGCTTCCCTGGTGGCGCAGTGGTTGAGAGTCCGCCTGCCGATGCAGGGGACGCGGGTTCGTGCCCCGGTCCGGGAGGATCCCACATGCCGCAGAGCGGCTGGGCCCGTGAGCCATGGCCGCTGAGCCTGCGCGTCCGCAGCCTGTGCTCTGCAACGGAAGAGGCCACAGCAGTGAGAGGCCCGCGTACCGCAAAAAAAAAAAAAAAAAAAAGTAATACATGTATACATATTACATGTATGCACAGAAAAATGACTGGAAAGATATACCCAAAATGTTAATAGTGATGGTTTGCAGGTGGTGGGTTTTTATTTTGTTTAGTGTTCTCTATTTTACCATTTTGCTACAGTAAATCTATTAAAGTTAAAATCAGAAAAAAACCTTCAATAAGCATTTTTTAAAAGGAAATATATCAGTAAATGAGCTAAATCTGCCTGAAGAGTTTTGAAAAATAAGTTATAAATTAATATAGCAGGCACCTAACTGGTGTGTCTTAACACACACACCCACACACCCACATACACGCTCCCTAGATGTACATGCCTGGAGCTATACAAAAACATTGTGTGTGTGTGTGGGTGTGTGTGTTAAGACACACCAGTTAGGGGCTGTGGTTATTTATTTATTTTTGAGTTTGAGACAAAATTGCTATAGGAGTCTGGAAGAACTTCTCTCTCTCAGCTGGAAGCAACCTGGTGTCACATTTCTGGGTTTTAAAAGAGATTATATTCAAGGATGCTCAATTACTTTGAATAGGTGTGACATTCCAGGGTGATGGGTATTCATACCTGTCAACAGCTGTGCATTAGCATTTCAAAACCCTTCTAACTTCTTCAGTAGGATTCAGCACCTTGCAGAAAAGCAAAGGCTGAGTGCAAACCAGGGTGAAAACCCTTTTCTGTTAGGGAGTGGTAACCAAAAGGGACGTTAAAGACCCAGCTGCAAAAAGAGAGTCCTACAGGTCCCACACTACCGCGTCAGGAAGTAGGAAGAACACTGCTTTAAATGTCTAATTGGGCACTTAGAGGGGCAGGGACCATATCTGGTGCAAAGAGCATGAGGGCGAAATGGGACATTTGATAATATTTGCTCATCAAGGTTTTTCCCCTTCAGCATCACTTGTTTGTTCATTTCCACTCATTCCTACAACGGGAGGCAGGGAGATGAATCCAGAACGATGAAATGTCTACTTCAAACCAGGCAGCCCCCTGCCATCGTTCTTTCATTCAATAAATATTAGGTTCGGGTTTTTTTCTGTAACATCTTGCAAAAACCCAAACGAACTTTTGGGCCAACCCAATACTTATGAAGGGCCCACCATGCCACGCACTGTGCTGAATGATGGTTTTCCTTCTATACTGTAGATTCTCTGAGTCCAGGGACCAGGTCCGTTTTGTATCTTGGGTACCTTGCACAGTGTGGAGTACAGAACGGATGCCCCTTCCTGAACGAACGGACGGACGAAAGAACAAACAACACAACCCCTGCTCTCTCAGGCAGCTAAGTGTCCGGAGGAGGGACACAGTGGGTACGAGATTGAGGACGAGCATGCGGTGGGTGTCCATCATAACGCAGACCTGGGGAGTCAGGGAAGACTTTCTAGTCGTACGGGTTCTCAACTTGAACATCAGAATCCCCTGGAAAACTTGAAAATCCCAATGTTCTATGCTCCAGAGCAATTAAATCAGAATTTATAGGGAAGGCGAACCCAGGCACTGGGAGTTTTGAAACTCTCCAGATGATTCTGATGAGTAGCTGAGTCAGGAACTGCTGTTCTAGACCCGTCCTGCTCAGTGCAGGGTCCTTGGAGAAGCAGCGTCCACATCTCCCGGGAGTGAGTTAGACATGCAGACTCTCGAGCCCTTCTCCATACCCACGGAGTCAGAATCTGCATTTTTCAGGAGATCCCCAGGGGCTACGTATGAGCTGCTCTGGAGGACGCGCCATCAACACTGAGCGCTGAAGGCCTAACGAGCTAGCAAAGGGGAACGAGGAAGGGGAAGGAGCACGTATTCCGTGGGGGAGAGAGTGCGCGCGCACGTGTGCTTGGGGGGGGCGGGGGCGGGAGCACGGTGGTTGAAGGCCTGGGACCAGATCTGCTAGGCTACGAAATCATGCTCTGGAGTCTGGACTTTATCCTGAAGGCCCAGGTGCCACTGAAGGGTCATAAGCTGGGGAGAGACTTGATCAGATTCCCCTGAAGACCCACTGCTCTCCCCGCCTCAGTGCTCCAGCCATTCTACTCCCTTAGCCTGAAGTTCCTTACTCACTGCAAATCATCAGAATCCCACCCATCTTTTCTGCACTAACCCAAATGCCTTCCAGGCACCGAGGCTGAAAATGAGCTCTCTCTCCACCCTCAACCTTCTACAGCACCATGGATGGACCACCATTTGGCCCTTATCACAGCTGCTGCACATTCTGCAGTTCCATTTTGTCTACTGTCTTATCTCTTCCATTGTACTTGTAGACCAAAGCTTTTCGAAGAACAGTTCCCAAGGACCACCTATTTCAGGACATTGGAGGTGAGAATCGGAGTATAAGACTACGGTCTCCTTGAGATCCGGGGCCATCCCAGGAATCCTAGCACCTGACTCTGCACCTCTGCGTACAACCTTGGCATGCCATGAGTCAGGAGGATGAGTAAAGGAAGCGTCTTCACTTCCCCTGTCTGCCGGTTCACGATGAAACAACAAACCAAGAAAACTTACTGGAACTTAATTAAATACAGTAGAGAAGTACCCCTTCCTTCCTGATTTGTACTCATTCTGTTGGTCAGTGCTCAGAAGGGCTTTTTCCCCAAGAGCCAGGAATGTGTCTGGGTTCTCTCATCATGGATCTAAGAGAGACAAGACTGGGATCAAAGTTCCCCACAGAGGTGACATAAGGAGTTTACGAGAGATTATGTATCTTTGAGAGCACTGTGGAAACTTCTTCCTCCTATTACTATTAACTTTTTAAATCGGGCATTTAGGAACTAAGAAACACTCATCACATTCTCTCTCGTACTACTGTGGTTGTAAGGTTTCTTTATCACTCCCACTAGACTTTAAGCAACTTGCAGGCCGGACTACGGCCGACACATCTCGGGATCCTCCCTGTAGCTCAGCATCGCTGAAGGGACTCAATAAAAACGTGACAGATGGATGACAGATGACTATGTCACAGGAGCCCAAATGCAATACATCATGGTTCATTTGGAATCTGCACCTGTGTGGGAATTCTCCGAACACCTGCCGAGGCCGGCTACTCCTGTTTTCTCAGCCTATGAATCAGGGCAGCTGCTTCATCCCTGCCTGTGACCTTCCCTCATTCATCTAACCTAGAAGGGGCTGTGATTTTCCCCAGGATACTGACACTCTCGACACAGAATAACGCCCCTCAACAGACCTGGCTCCTTCAAGGTCGATCTGGAAAAATTCCATTTAAAACTCGGTTGCACTGGAATATTTTCATAAAATGAACATAACCAGGAGCTCTGAAAGGCATCGGGTTACGTTAATTAACAGAAATGTTACATTACTAAATTCATCTGTAAAAGAAACGACTGAAACCACCGTCATATTTCTCTCCTATCATTTAAATCCCAAGTTCAATGGATGTACATTCAATACTTTTACAGATCCCAATTCCTGATTTCCCAGAAAATCTCCTTTACAGATCCCAAAGCCATCCTGAAAAGCAGAACTGTCAACTCCATTTTGTATTTGTACACAGAATGTATTACTGTTTCATAACCATTTTGCATGTGAAATAGCCTTTAAATTGTCATTTTAAGGGACGATGTTCCCCTGGTAGGCACCACCTTTAAAGCATGACGTGAAAAATGATAATGAAGCAATTTCACATGGAAAATTGGGACTTCTGGCTTTCCTTAAAAAAAACCAAGGTGGGCCCACCTGGCTACCTCACAGTCTCGGCCTGCGCCAAGCCCTCCGAGAGAGCCCTCCCAGCCCAGGCTTGCTCCTTTCTGCAGCGGCCTGATCCCGCTGCCGCGTGGTGACCACACACAGGAAGGGATGGCCCCTTCCCCACAGAGACTTATGTTCACAAATTGAAGAGGAAAATACATGCGTGGGGACTTCCCTGGTAGCACAGTGGTTAAGCATCCACCTGCCAACGCAGGGGACATGGGTTCGAACCCTGGTCCGGGGAGATCCCACGTGCCGCGGAGCAACTAAGCCCGTACACCACAACCACTAAGCCTGCGCTCTAGAGCCCACGAGTCACAACTACTGAGCCCACGCACCTAGAACCCGTGCTCTGCAACAAGAGAAGCCACCGCAACGAGAAACCCGCGCACCGCAACCAAGAGTAGACCCCGCTCACCGCAACTAGAGAAAGCCCGTGCACAGCAACGAAGACCCAACGCAGCCCAAAAACAAACAAACAAACAAAACAAAACATGCGTGCCCTAAAGGGGAAATAGAGTATTAGCTATAATCAGACCCAAGTCTTAAGTGGAGCTGGAGGAAGATGCTTGGAACGAGGACAGCAGCGAGGCAAGGCCACCAGTGCGAGTGCCCAGAGGCAGAAACCGACAAGCGAGGCCTAGAGAAGGGAAGGTAACTGCTTTGGCTGGAGTGGATGGTTCCCAAGGGGAACAGGATGAAGGCGCAGATGACACGAAGGGCAGACAGACTGCGGAGGGCCCGAGGTCCAGGGCCGAGGACGGCGTGCTATGTCCTTGGGGCAGGCTGGGGCTCTGGAAGGTTTCCTACCAAGGGCCTGGCGAAAACGAGAGCGGTGTTTCAGAGTGATCAAGTGGGTGGCCGAGTTTAAGCCGCATAGGAGAGAGGTGAGGGCAGAGGCGGGGACGCTGGGGGCCCTACGCAAGAAGGTACCGCGGCAGCAGCTCGGCCTGCAGGCGAGCAGTGATGGAGAGAACGCAGAAGGGGGCGACCGAGCACGTGAGAAAGGCCGTGGCCTGTGGAGCAGATGGCCCGGGAGGAAGTGGAAGGGCTCAAATAGGAAAGCGACTGTCCACTTGAGCCGCTGAGGAGCAGTGGTGCCGACCACGAGTACTGGAGAGAGGTCGGCTCTTTGTTTTGGTGTCAAGTGTATCTAAGTGTGTGTGCGGTGTGTGTTGGAGGTGGCGGGTACGAGGTCGTAAATTATGAGCGTGTGGTCTGAGACGTGAAGTGCCAGGAAATGACAGGGCTGTCGAGAGGCGGGAGGGGCTTGGATAAGGGGCCACACGCCGGAGGCACGGAGTGGCGCGGACCACTGCGACCGAGGGGCAGAGGTGATGTCTGAGAAAGGAGAACAGAGGTCTGAGGACGATCTCCACCACGGATCGTGTACTGTCTCTGCTCCATTTCAAGGAACACTGGAGATTCACTTCTTGCATATGCAGCCTTACAAACCGAATCAAACTGCCGGAGACTCCAAACCACTCTAGGTTTTTAACCGAGCCTCTGGCATGATGGATGGGGCTCAGTTTACCCAGAGACGGTAAAATCAGATGAAAGGGGTTAATGACAGCTGTGCTCTCTACTGCTGGGTGCAAAACAGCTACCATGAGGCCGTGATGAAGCTCTATTTAAACAGCCAAGTTGATCACTGTAACTGGTTTTTTCTCTTGGGGGGGGGAACTCCACACATTTTAAGCCATATTCCTGCTTCTCAAAGCCCCTCATGTAAAGAACCCCAAAGTGAAAGATGCCAAAAATAATCCTAGACCTCAAAGAGGCCCTGATTTATCATTTTACAACTGGTTCCCACGCACCACCCCTCTTTTCCATGCCCTTTCCACATTTTCAGAACTTAACTATAAATTCTGCCATCAGATCAGGAGAGACAGGCCTGGTGGTGATGGATGTCAGACCAGGGGTGGGAAGAGCAAAGTGTGGTCCCCAACTGGGAACAGATAAGCACACACACCGCAGATTCTCACTCACCCAGCGACCGACCGTCCCTCCCTCCCTCCCCATCTGCCAACTCCAGGCCTCTCTACCAACTTCTAGCTCTGCTCACTCCTGTGTTGGGGGAACAATGCTTCCACTCCTGTTTCATCTTGGTTTGGGTTCTTTTTTGAACAATATCACAATCAATGCTATCTAGTTAAAAAATGAAGTGAATGTTCACTGGGGTTCCCTTAACGTTTAAAAAAAAAATTTTTTTTTCAGGAGCAGATAAACATACATGAGCAACAAATGATGAGGCCCAACACAAGAACTGATTAGTGCCACAACGAAATAACTTACACAATGTAAAAATAACAACTAAAAGCAAAGTTAGCCTACTTGTTCATGCCCAGGGATTTGTGCTGCACAGCTATAGGGCTAGGGCTCTCCCTTGCACTTCTGTGTAGGTTTCACCTTTAAGCAAAGGGTGTGTTTCCCACTTGACTGGGGGAATGGTGGAGCAGGAGTCTGGATGACGAGGAGGTTCCAGGGAAAACGCGAAGTCGGACAGTCTGTCTTCGATACCAAACTTCTTCCTTTCTGTACTCTGTTCCCACCATCTGGTCCTCCTCTGCCTAGCACCAGGCACCCTGAGACCCCAACGCTGTTGTCCCTGGCCTGCTAAGGTCTGTAGTGTCCCACCGCATCCAGGCCTGCCCACTCCACCCACCCTCCCCCACCCAGGGTACAAAATTATTTCTCCATCAAAGTGCTAATTTCCCTAAAATGGGTAACTTCTGGTGATTTTTTTAAAAAATCAAATTATGTTATTCTGCAAGGTGAGCAATGAACTCTTTGATCTCCCCTCCCCGCCACCATCATATCCAGCCTTTGCACCTGATAATATTAGCAATCTGTGGACTTAAGTCACTGGCCATAACTCAGCAGCCAGGGAGCCAAGTCTGGTCTGCAGTTATGCTTTGACCTGGGCAGAGGTTTTAAAATTGGCAAATTTCACATAAAATCAGTTTCTATTTTTCTTTAAAAGAGAGAGAGAGAGAGAGAGAGAGAGAGAGAGAGAGAGAGAGAGGGGGGGGGGGGCGGGGGGGAAGGTGGCAGCTGACCTGGGCACCCAGGGACCATAGTTCTAGAGGCAGCAAGTTGCAGGGGCTGAAGGGCAAGCACGCTGTCCGGACGGGCACATGTGCTCCAGCACATGGTGGTACCTGTCACTCCCAACTGTTACATAGCCTGGACTGCAGCTCTCATTTTCTTTACCTGTCTGGAGTTTGGATTTGTGACACGTGGCCTTCATGGCATTCTAAGTGATGGCACAACTAATGAAAGGATTTCACGGAAACTGAGAAGATTTTGAGGTCCGTCTTTCCTAGTTTCTGCTACAGACTTGGCCATCTGCAATGCCTCATCTAAACATCCATATTTTTTACATTTACAATTGATTCAGGGAATCTACAAACAACAGTTGGTTCCTCCACTACTAAAACAAAGAAAAGGAATCACGGTCAGGAAGTGGATTCCAAAGGGGTGCACAGGAGGCTTTCCAAACAGGGGATCTCTCTACTTGGCCTTTCAATACCACTCTTTCCTATCCCTCCTACTGAACTTCAATCTCAGCACTGAACCTCAACCTCAGCACTCTGGTATGTCATGGAAAATGAAGAACTTACGAGAAGCACCACGGGAAGAAAAAGTTTAGCAAGCACTGAACACAAACCACTAACACTAGCTGTGCCTGGCTGCTGTTCTCTGCAAAACTCAAAAGCTTTATGACACACTCACTGGGGGCCTTCTAGCTGATGCGGGTCTAAGGGTGGATTTCACATGCCTCCAAATCCAGGATTTTAGGAAAAAGAAAACAAACTCAGAAACCAGGAGGCCAGGAAGTAAACAGGCTCCCCGGAGCTTCTAAACTTGCTGACTGGCAATAGTGACACCATAGGAACAGCCTGAGCTGGACCCAATGTTCTGACAGACAAGGAGGAATGTCCTCAGAAGGAAATGCCTCTCCTCGTGAGCAGCTTCAAAAGTTAAATGTGCGTGCTTGTCATCATTGGTGGATTGGTTTTTTGGTTTGGTTGCTCTCTTCTTTCTTTCTTTTTTTTTAAATTACTTTTTACTTTTAATAATTATTTTTTAATTTTAATAACTTTATTTTATTTTTTCTTTCTTTATTTCTTTTCCCTCCCTTTTCTTCTGAGCCGTGTGGCTGACAGGGTTGTGGTGCTCCAGCCAGGTGTCAGGCCTGAGCCTCTGAGGTGGGAGAGCTGAGTTCAGGACTTTGGTCCACTAGAGACCTCCCAGCCCCACATAATATCAAACAGTGAAAGGTCTCCCAGAGATCTCCATCTCAACACTATGACCCAGCTCCACTCAATGACAAGCAAGCTCCAGTGCTGGACACCCCATATGCCAAACAACTAGCAAGACAGGAACACAAGCCCACCCATTAGCAGAGAGGCTGCCTAAAATCATAATAAGTCCACAGACACCCCAAAACACACCACCGGATGTGGTCTTGCCCACCAGAAAGACAAGATCCAGCCTCATCCACCAGAACACAGGCACCAGTCCCCTTCACCGGGAAGCCTACACAACCCACTGAACCAACCTTACCCACTGGGGGCAGACGCCAAAAACAACGGGAACTATGAACCTGCAGGCTGCGAAAAGGAGAACCCAAACACAATAAGTTAAGCAAAATGAGAGGATAGAGAAACACACAGCAGATGAAGGTAAAAACCCACCAGACCAAACAAATGAAGAGGAAACAGGCAGTCTACCTGAAAAAGAATTCAGAGTAATGATAGTAAAGATGATCCAAAATCTTGGAAATAGAATCCAGAAAATACAAGAAATGTTTAACAAGGACCTAGAAGAACTAAAGAGGAAATAAGCAATGATGAACAACACAATAAATGAAATTCAAAATACTCTAGAAGGGATCAATAGCAGAATAACTGAGACAGAAGAACGGATAAGTGACCTGGAAGATAAAATAGTGGAAATAACTACTGCAGAGCAGAATAAAGAAAAATAAATGAAAAGAACTGAGGACAGTCTCAGAGACCTCTGGGACAACATTAAACGCACCAACATTCAAATTATAGGGATTCCAGAAGAAGAAGAGAAAAAAAAAAAAGGGACTCAGCTCGGTGCTTTGTGACCGCCTGGAGGGGTGGGATAGGGAGGGTGGGAGGGAGGGAGACGCAAGCGGGAAGAGATATGGGAACATATGTATATATATAACTGATTCATTTTGTTGTGAAGCTGAAACTAACATACCATTGTAAAGCAATTATACTCCAATAAAGATGTTTAAAAAAAAATGGTATAAAAAGAAATGGAAAAAAAAAAAAAAAAAGGGACTGAGAAAATATTTGAAGAAATTACAGTTGAAAACTTCCCTAATATGGGAAAGGAAATAGTCAATCAAGTCCAGGAAGTGCAGAGAGTCCCATACAGGATAAATCCAAGGAGAAACATGCCAAGACACATATTAATCAAACTATCAAAAATTAAATACAAAGAAAAAATATTAAAAGCAGCAAGGGAAAAGCAACAAATAACATACAAGGGAATCCCCATAAGGTTAACAACTGATCTTTCAGCATAAACTCTACAAGCCAGAAGGGAGTGGCAGGACACATTTAAAGTGATGAAAGGGAAAAACCTACAACCAAGATTACTCTACCCAGCAAGGATCTCACTCAGATTCTATGGAGAAATTCAAACCTTTACAGACAAGCAAAAGCTAAGAGAATTCAGCAGCACCAAACCAGCTTTACAACTAATGCTAAAGAAACTTCTCTAGGCAGGAGACACAAGAGAAGGAAAAGACCTACAAAAACAAACCCAAAACAATTAAGAAAATGGTAACAGGAACATACATATCAATAATTACCTTAAATGTAAAGGATCAAATGCTTCAACCAAAAGACACAGACTGGCTGAATAGATACAAAAACAAGACCTGTATATATGCTGTCTACAAGAGACCCACTTCAGACCTAGGGACACATACAGACTGAAAGTGAGGGGATGGAAAAAGATACTCCATGCAAACGGAAATGAAAAGAAAGCTGGAGTAGCAATTCTCATATCAGACAAAATAGACCTTAAAATAAAGACTATTATAAGAGACAAAGAAGGACACTACATAATGATCAAGGGATCAATCCAAGAAGAAGATATAACAATTCTAAATATTTATGCGCCCAACATGGGAGCACCTCAACACATAAGGCAAATGCTAACAGCCATAAAAGGGGAAATCGACAGCAACACAATAACAGTAGGGGACTTTAACATCCCACTTTCCTCAATGGACAGATCATCCAAAATGAAAATAAATAAGGAAACACAAGCTTTAAATGATACACTAAACAAGATGGACTTAATTGATATTAATAGGACATTCCATCCAAAAACAACAGAATACACTTTCTTCTCAAGTGCTCACGGAACATTCTCCAGGACAGATCATATCTTGGGTCACAAATCAAGCCTTGGTAAATTTAAGAAAATTGAAATTGTATTAAGTATCTTTTCCGACCACAACGCTATGAGACTAGGTATCAATTACAGGGAAAAAAATCTGTAAAAAATACAAACACATGGAGGCTAAACAATACACTACTAAATAACCAAGAGATCACTGAAGAAATCAAAGAGGAAATCAAAATATACCTAGAAACAAATGATAATGAAGACACGATGACCCCAAACCTATGGGATGCAGCAAAAGCAGTTTTAAAGAGGGAAGTTTATAGCAATACGATCCTACCTAAGAAACAAGAAACATCTCAAATAAACAACCTAATCTTACACCTAAAGCAATTACAGAAAGAAGAACAAAAAGACCCCAAATTTAGCAGAAGGAAAGAAATCATAAAGATCAGATCAGAAATAAATGAAAAAGAAATAAAGGAAATGATAGCAAAGATCAATAACTAAAAGCCAGTTCTTTGAGAAGATAAAATTGATAAACCATTAGCCAGACTCATCAAGAAAAAAAAGGGAGAAGACTCAAATCAATAGAATTAGAAGTGAAAAAGGAGAAGTAACAACTGACACTGCAGAAATACAAAGGATGATGAGAGATTACTCCAAGCAACTCTATGCCACTAAAATGGACAACCTAGAAGAAATAAACAAATTCTTAGAAAAGCACAACCTTCCAAGAATGAACCAGGAAGAAATAGAAAACATAAACAGACCAATCACAAGCACTGAAATTGAAACTGTGATTAAAAATCTTCCATGAAACAAAAGCCCAGAACCAGATGGCTTCACAGGTGAATTATACCAAACATTCAGAGAAGAGCTAACATCTATCCTTCTCAAACTCTTCCAAAATATAGCAGAGGGAGGAACCTCCCAAACTCATTCTACAAGGCCACCATCACCCTGATACCAAAACCACACAAAGATGTCACAAAAAAAGAAAACTACAGGCCAATATCATTGAGGAACATAGCTGCAAAATCCTCAACAAAATACTAGCAAACAGAATCCAACAACACATTAAAAGGATCATACACCATGATCAAGTGGGGTTTATTCCAGGAATGCAAGGATTCTTCAGTACACGCAAATCAATCAATGTGATACACCATGTTAACAAATTGAAGGAGAAAAACCATATGATCATCTCAATAGATGCAGAAAAAGCTTTCAACAAAATTCAACACCGATTTATGATAAAAACTCTCCAGAAAGTGGACATAGAGGGAACTTACCTCAACATAATAAAGGCCACATATGACAAACCCACAGCCAACATCGTTCGTAATGGTGAAAAACTGAAACCATTTCTACTAAGATCAGGAACAAGACAAGGTTGCCCACTCTCACCACTATTACTCAACAGTTTTGGAAGTTTTAGCCACAGCAATTAGATACGAAAAAGAAATAAAAGGAATCCAAATCAGAAAAGAAGTAGAACTGTCACTGTTTGCAGATGACATGATACTATATATAGAGAATCCTAAAGATGCTACCAGAAAACTACTAGAGCTAATCAATGAATTTGGTAAAGTAGCAGGATACAAAATGAATGCACAGAAATTTCTGGCATTCCTATACAGTGATGATAAAAAATCTGAAAGAGAAATTAAGGAAACACTCCCACTAACCACTGCAACAAAAAGAATAAAATACCTAGGAATAAACCTACCTAAGGAGACAAAAGACCTGTATGCAGAAAACTATAAGACACTGATGAAATAAATTAATGATGATACAAACAGATAGAGAGATATACCATGTTCTTGGATTGGAAGAATCAACATTGTGAAAATGACTCTACTACCCAAAGCCATCTACAGATTCAACGCAATCCCTATCAAACTACCAATGGCATTTTTCACAGAACTAGAACAAAACATTTCACAATTTGTATGGAAACACAGAAGACCCCGAAGAGCCAAAGAAATCTTGAGAAAGAAAAACGGCGCT
Organism: Delphinus delphis; assembly: GCF_949987515.2. Lineage (NCBI taxonomy): Eukaryota > Metazoa > Chordata > Mammalia > Artiodactyla > Delphinidae > Delphinus > Delphinus delphis. Next base: position 52,243,508 of record NC_082701.1, read on the forward strand.
GGAGGAATCAGACTCCCTGGCTTCAGACTATACTACAAAGCTACAGTAATCAAGACAGCATGGTACTGGCACAAAATAGAAATACAGATCAATGGAACAGGATAGAAAGCACAGAGATAAGCCCACGCACATATGGTCATCTTATCTTGGATAAAGGAGGTAAGAATATACAATGGAGAAAAGACAGCCTCTTCAATAAGTGGTGCTGGGAAAACTGGACAGCTACATGTAAAAGAATGAAATTAGAACACTCCCTAACACCATACACAAAAGTAAACTCAAAATGGATTAAAGACCTAAATGTAAGGCCAGACACTACAAAACTCTTAGAGGAAAACACAGGCAGAACACTCTATGACATAAATCACAGCAAGATCCTTTCTGACCCACCTCCTAGAGAAATGGAAATAAAAACAAAAATATACAAATGGGACCTAATGAAACTTAAAAGCTTTTGCACAGCAAAGGAAACCATCAACGAGATGAAAAGACAACCCTCAGAATGAGAGAAAGTATTTGCAAACGAAGCAACTGACAAAGGGTTAATCTGCAAAATATACAAGCAGCTCAATATCAAATAAACAAACAACCCAATCCAAAAAAGGACAGAAGACCTAAACAGACATTTCTCCAAAGAAGATATACAGATTGCCAACAAACATATGAAAGGATGCCCAACATCACTAATCATTAGAGAAATGCAAATCAAAACTACAATGAGGTATTACCTCATACTGGTCAGAATGGCCATCATCAAAAAGTCTACAAACAATAATGCTGGAGAGGGTATGGAGAAAAGGGAACCCCCTCTTGCACTGTTGGTGGGAATGTAAATTGATACAGCCACTATGGAGAACAGTATGGAGGTTCCTTAAAAAACTAATAATAGAACTCCCATATGACTCAGCAATCCCACTACTGGGCATATACCCTGAGAAAAACATAACTCAAAAAGAGTCATGTACCACAATGTTCATTGCAGCTCTATTTACAATAGCCAGGACATGGAAGCAACCTAAGTGTCCATCGACAGATGAATGGATAAAGAAGATGTGGCACATATATACAATGGAATATTACTCAGCTATAAAAAGAAACGAAATTGAGTTATTTGTAGTGAGGTGGATGGACTAGAGACTGTCATACAGAGTGACGTTAAGTCAGAAAGAGAAAAATACCATGTGCTAACACATATATATGGAATCTTAAAAAAAAAAAAAGGTTCTGAAGAACCTAGGGCAGGACAGGAATAAAGACACAGATGTAGAATGGACATGAGGACATGGGGAGGGGGAAGGGTAAGCTGGGATGAAGTGAGAGAGTGGCATGGCCGTACATACACTGCCAAATGTAAAATAGATAGCTAGTGGGAAGCAGCTGCATCACACGGGAGATCAGCTCAGTGCTTTGTGTCCACCTAGAGGGGTGGGATAGGGAGGGTGGGAGGGAGAATCGAGGGAGGAGATATGGGGATATATGTATATGTACAGCTGATTCACTTTGTTATACAGCAGAAACTAACACACCGCTATAAAGCAATTATACTCCAATAAAGATGTTAAAAAAAAAAGTTAACTGTGCCCCACCTTACCCTAGTTTACTTTAATAACTTACTGTCATTTTATATAAAAGCAGGAAACCCTCAGCCTTGCCAAATTGCCTGTGCTGCTTGCAACCATGATTCCAGAGAAATTACTCCTTATCTTTAATGGTTTTTTTAAAAAAAAGAATCGTGGTGAAATAACATTTACCATTTTAACATGTATATTCGTTGGCATTAATTATATTCACTAGGTTCTAACCACCACTGCTACTATCTTCTTCCGGAACATTTTCACCATCCCAGAAGTTAACCTCATACCCATCAAGCAGTCTCTCCCACTTCCTCCCAAATCCTGAACCCCTGGCAACCACTAATCTGCGGTTTGTCTCTATGTATTTGCCTGTTCTAGACATTTCCCATAAATGGTCTTCGGGGTCTGGCTTCTCTCCCTTAACGTAATGTTTCCAGGTTCATCCACAGTGTAGTATGTATCAGTACTTCATTCCTGTTTCTGGTTGAATACTATTCCATTGTACGGTGTGTGGGGGACCTTTTGCAAACTGCATAATGGTGGCTGGGTAGCCTGTGGCTGCAAGCTACTAAACTTAAGGACCTATGTGACAGGTGGCATTTCGTTTTAATAGCTCTAGACATCAAAATGGACCGGAAACTAACACAACATAGTTATCAACTACACTCCAATAAAAAAAAAAAACTAAAGAAAATCCTCCTCCACATGACTTCAGTTCCCCTTCAAATAAATCCCATTCAAAGTCCATCACTGTGCTACTTGCTGGGAATCAGAAGTTAAAGATACAGTCAAAAGGGCTCAGGAAGCTCAAGGTCTAGTGAGAAGATCAACATCCAAACAGCTTCACCACAGCGTGATGACTTTCAGGACGGGAAGCTAAACTGTGCTGTTTCAAGTTCACCAAGTATTCCAGCTGAGGAAGCACATGAGCTTAATATGCAGGGAGGCGATGCTTCGGTTTTGCTTCTTACCTCCTTGATGGCCTGGGTCTTCAGAGAAAAGCCACAATGAGACCAGTGTTGCTTTCCCGCGTAGCTGGAGCCTCACGATCCTGTTATGTGCAGCACCTACCATGTTCGCCTAATGCACCATCTTGCTCACACTAAGACGCCTTCATCTTTCAAGATCTTCCTATGGTTTCGCACTTGACCGGAGAGAGCTTAGTAGTGGCACGCCCAGACGTTTCACCAGGTTTTCATCCCCTCCTTCGACAACACATTACAATGTGAACTAAGACACTAATCCAGGGGAAACGTCACTGTTTATATTTTCCCCCATCCCAACCTTTTATTTTGAAAGATTTAAAACCTACAGAAAAGTAGGAAAAAACACCCCTGATTACCCCGATAACATCCTTAGGGCTGGGTGTACTTTGATCCAGAAGCCAGTCAAAACCACAGACATCTGGTTGTCATGTCTCTTCAGTCCCCTTTAATCTACAACAGTCCTTCCATCTTTTTCTTTCTTCACTGACACTTTCAAAGGGCCCGGGACGTTGTCTCATATACTGTCCATCAATCGGAACCAGTCTGATCGTTTCTCTCGATTAGATCTGGAGGTGATGATGTGTCGCTTCATGTTTGGAGCTCTACAATGCGAGGTTGTCACTCACGCTGGTGATGCTGAGTGTGATCACTTTGTTCAAGTTTCTTCCCTCCTTTGTAATGAGTAATTTGATAATTTGAGACTGTGAGTATCCTACTGCCCACAGCCTTCCACCCAACAATTTAGTATCCACTGATGATTCTGAAAAATCACACTGGTGGTTGCAAAATGATGATTTTATCATTTTTATCACTCTTCCACATTTATTGGCAAGACGACCCTCTCCCTCAGCCTCACCTCTGCCTTTATTTCACTACTGATGTGGACTCATCAATGCATTTTTAAATATTCAGTGTTTATTACCATCATCATTATTTTTACTGCTTCAATTGCCCCAAATTTGACCAAGAATCCCTCCAAGCCAGCACCTGTGTCCTTTTGCTATGCCTGCACCATTGTTTACATGCTTGACTTCTGACACAAGAAGTTCTGGCCTTGCCTTATAATTTCTCTGCCCCAGACCTGGAATTAGTTGTGTCTGCAAGGAACCTTGGTTCTCTTTCGTGGTGAATAGTATTTAGAACGTAAGATCTGGGTAACTAACGGTGCTCAAATACTGGAGTATCATTGCTTCCAGGCTCTTTCGGTGGTTAAAGGTAAGATATTTTTTAATCATAAACCTACAATGATACTTCTGATTCAGATCTAACACCATAAAGTTCGTTCTCACTTTTCCCATTTGCTATCTTACCCTCTCCTACTTACCACACGCAGTAGATTCAGCATTTCTCTACCCGTACCGTTCCTGACAACAGACCTGCTTAGGAGTGTTAGAGATTTCTGCAGTTCATCATCTTGGGAATACTTACAACTAAAGGTATGCACAAAGAAACTTCAAAGTTACTCAAATTCTTTTTTACTGAATAAACTATTATTTCAATTCACAGATTTCTGTTTACTATTTACAAGCTTATCCCTCAAGTGGTAACAGAACCTACAAACCTAAAGAACTCAACATTAGAGAAAATTATTGCATCAAAATGATTCATGACAAATAATTCTAGAAAGGTTTATAATAATTATTAAACAGGAATCTCTGCCCTCCCCTTCTGACTACTGCATCACTAACCCTTCCCCATTTTAAAACGACTTGCTCACACTGTGATCTCTCAATTCCATCTATTTTAGATACACTGTCATTTCCTCTTTCTACCTCTTCCTTCTGCCGTCTTCCTTATAGCTAGATCTTAACAACTAATTAACTAATGTCTACATTACCTTGGCTATCTACATATTCAGTAATGTGTTATAATTATGTTTCCTCATTTGTGTTACTTTTCGTTTTCCTGGAGGCTATAATTGCCTTTCTTTTTCCATTGTTTAGATTTCCTCCTACTAAATCTCATTCTCTCCAAGAGCCTCTCAGTGCAGATTTTTCTGCAGGAAAGCATATCATTTTATTTTCTCCCCTAACTTCCAGCTCTATTCGGGAATGGTGGTTCTCTCAATCGGTTGCACCATTGATATCCTGGGTCTTCCCACTGCTATCATCCAGGGAATTCTCTTTACCTCTCTCCCTCATTTCTGGCATCACAGATCTCTTTTCTAGAGTTACTTTCTCATTTAGGGAAAGTACATCTGCTACGAGCTTCCTGCAATACTCCACTACCCTCCACTACTTGAATGGGTCTTCTTTCATCTATTAAGCTGGGTACATAATGAACTCTTTCAATACGGTCACTTCTGTCCCTCAGTTCTAGAGAAATTTGCATTGTTTCCTTTGAGAATGTCCTTGGTCCTGTTTTTCTCACCATGACATTCCTATTATTTGGATCTTGAACCAATTCTCTAATTTTTATATCCTCCCTTGTCTTTTGGTTCTAATTTCTGGGAGATTTCTTCAACTTTACCTTCCAAACTTTAAAACTGCAGGGGTGCCCAGTGGTCCTTTCTATTTGTCACTTTTTTCACAGGTGACTTCTCATAGTTCTTTCTTTCACAAAAGGATAGGAGCTAATTGAAGGCCGGAAGTCAATCTAATTATCAAATACTAAGTCCAACTGTTGCACATTTGTTCGTATCTGTAATCATTTACTGCGAAGGTGGTAAGTCCATTGGCCAGTCAGGGGAAACGGCATCGTTTCTTCCAGTGGTTCAAGGTGACAACGGCCCTGTTTCTTCTGTTAGTGACAAACTACATGTTTTGGGTTTTCTAAGGCTCATATTGCCTGGGATAAACAGCTCTAACCAAACAGTCCTTTAGAGTACGTACAACCCTTTCCCAGTTCAACAAGTTCATGAGGAACCTAATAACTCTGAAAGAAACAGCAAAGGCTGGGGTAACATCTCAGATGATTTCCAGTGAAATATATACAGAACATCTCAATGGTCCCCCTGTGTAGAGCTGTGTACCAGGTACTACCTGCTATCTCCCAGCTCCACACCTGCCCTTCTCTGCTCTGGCATTCTGGGGCTTGGAGTCTGCAAACTACTTTTCCCAGGCTCCCTCGCCAGCCAGCTCCCTGTTACGGTCTGCCAGGCGAAGGTCCTGGTAGGAGTTCAGAAGGCCAGATGGAGGATGTAGCTGTTCTTCCCCTTCTCTTTCCCCCTCTGCTTCGAGCAGGGTCTCTGCAAGTGTCTACATTCCCTTAGTGATCCCGGCTGCAGCCACGACTGCCTCTCTTTGGCCATCCCAGAACCAGCAAGGCAGGCCTCCTCTGGTCTGGGGGCATCTCCATGTGGTCGAAACACCAGCCCAGGGGGCCCCTCCGAGGCAGCTCCGGCACTGGCTGAGTGGCGGTCCCAGGAGCGCAGCAATGACTACGCTCCCGGGGGCTCTGGAACGCACTTCCTTCCCTCAGGTCTATGGGTGGTAGCTGCTTCACACAGCTACTCACGTCTGGATCACTCTGCCCTCCTCTTTTTATTCTCTCGATCCTTCCAACAGTATTGTAACAAGTGGGTTGTTCTCCTTTTCCCACTCCCTTTACATATAAAATTATATCATAATCATAGTGTTCACTTTGCAAAATGCTTAGAAATACATTTATTTACTACTGACAGGCTAAAGGGGCTTTAGTTCTGAAAAATGGGCCCAAGGTACGGCGTTTGACACCACTGGCACATTCTGACTACTAAACTGATTGCAGCCGTCACATGCCACCAAAAACATCAATGCAAGACACGGCTTAAGAAGTACCTAAGAAGCAGTCCCGGATCACATTTTTTTAAAAAAGAAAGAAAAGCAGAGCTGAAAAACAGGGAAAGGAGATGTAAATGTGGATCGCGAAGGGAAGAACCATTTTTGGGAAAGACTGGGAGCTTAGCCTTTCTTTCTAAGGAACAGAAAGTATAAAACAAGTCCAGTATCACAGGAAGATGTGCCTGCTGTCTACCTAAAATGAAAAGCACGCCCCCTAGAGGGACTATTAGAGGCTTCATTACCTCTAAACAAAATGGAAATAGGACTAGTGAAATGGATTAAAATGGACCTGATTCATCATGGGTATAAATATGCTAAAAAGAGTAGATGTTACTGAAGTCATACAAAAAGTATAGTGTCAGAAAGCTGATGACAGGAATAGAGAAGTCTCTGCAAATCAAATATTCCAAGCATGTGACTCTCCTTCCAGGTTTCAAAAGTAAACTGCCAATATTTTGGACGCAGGAATATATCAGTGATCAGTTAACTGTGCTTTACTAGTATTACTAAGAATGGCAAGAGTAAGATATAGCAACCATAATGCTGAATTCACTTATATTTATTTTTGAGATGCCCTCTAGTTTCTGAAGCTATCTTTGTTCCTAGTTCTATTTTGCTTGGGCAAATCTATATAGATATAATTAAGATTCTGTTACCACATCACATGAAAAATGGTTGTATGGAACAATACTGCACGTTATTTTACAAAGATGCCAAGGAACTTTATTCTAACTTTGCCATAATTTACTGGGAAGGGGTACACCAAGTATTTACTCATCTTTTAAATAGAAAAAACATTTTTTTACTGTGGCAAATACACATAAAATTTACCACCTTAATTTTAAGTGTACAGTTCAGTGGCATTAAATATTATTTCACATTATTGTGCTGCTACCACCACTGTATTCATTCATTTTTAAAAGTGACCCTTTTCGGGCTTCCCTGGTGGCGCCGTGGTTGAGAGTCCGCCTGCCGGTGCAGGGGACACGGGTTCGTGCCCCGGTCCAGGAAGATCCCACATGCCGCGGAGCGGCTGGGCCCGTGAGCCATGGCCGCTGAGCCTGCGCGTCCAGAGCCTGTGCTCCGCAACGGGAGAGGCCACACAGCAGTGAGAGGCCCGCGTACCGCAAAAAAAAAAAAAAAAAAAAAAGTGACCCATTTCGTACTTCCCTGGTGGTTCAGTGGTTAAGACTCTGCACTTCCACTGAAGGGGTACGGGTTCCATCCCTGGTTGAGGAAGTGCCACATGCCACGTGTCGTGTGGCCAAAAAAAAAAGAAAGAAGTGACCCTTTTCAATTTTATTTCCATTTCTCTGTGGATTTACAGGTAAGAAGTTACCAGACAAATGCCTACACAATGACAAAGAATCTTGGCTCCATATTTGCAAAAATTTTTTTAAAAAATAAGACTTTTCAGAAATCCAAGTCATTTTGAAAGGAACGATCGCTTGGAGGGCCAAAAGAGAAAGAAGGGCTCTATCACCATAAATCAACTGGTGGAAGAATGGGGTGGGGGGAGGCGGGGGGAGCCGTTCAGCAGACACGTGCCCTCCCGAGGCCACCGAAGTGCGTCCTGCTGGCTGCAGTCGGCTCGGAGCAGCAAAATGGGAGACGCAGGAGAGCCTTTGTACTGGGCATGTGCAGAGGTCAGTGTCGTGGACCACTGATGCCCAAGTCCAATACAGAGATCATTTTGCTGCTAATCCGGAGAAATTGATCTCAGTGTTCACACCCTTGGACAGAGAAAACCCAACAGTGATTTCAGATGAGCCCCAAATCAATTTTTCTTAGGAATTTAACGCTGGTTCAATGACTCCAAAGTGGCATGACTGCTTGGCTCTGAGATAGATAGAAAAGGTGAGCCGAAAAATAAAAACCGTGTGGCCGATGAATGGATCCCTAGGGCTGATAAAAAACTTTCATGAATGCAACAAGGTCCAGAGTCAAGTTCTTTAAAAGATGTCAGGGCTCTGGACTGGAAGCACTGCCCTGCGACCGAGCAGCTTTGCACACTGGCGCCACTGTGAAGTGCGCTGTAAGGTGAGAAGTACGGGCAGGGACCTACCCGTGGACAGACCGGCAGATGGGGCTGACAGAGATGCTTTGCACACTGAGAAATGGCTGCAGCCAGGTATTAATTATTATGGTTTCCCAAGGTATGACAACTCCTTTAATTTTGCTTGTTTCTATTCAACTTTATTTACCAGCGGTTATTGTTTCTCGGAAGCGTGCACACTGGGCATCGCAGCTGATGTCGAAGTAAAACGATCTCATTCTCTGAGCACACACCAGTAACTGGCCTGGGCTAGGGCGCCTCTTCAGCAGAGTAGCAAGCACTAGAAGCTCAGGAAGGCCAGCTGATCTCTGAATTTCCATTGTGATAATACACAGAGAAGATAATCCACTTGTGAACCATTGTGACTTTAAATAACCCTAAAACCAGCTACGTGCCCATTTACTCCATTTTATAGTTACAATTTTTGATGGGCGAGAGGCACGAAAACCTGTACCCAAAATTTAAATTGTAGGGATGTTTTCCAAAAAATCCAGCTCACTTAAAAAAAAAAAATTAACTAATTAACTAAAAATAGTCCTAGAGCTATAACACCAACTTGAGAGAAAAGTGCAAGGCATCTCTACCAACTACTTATGAACAAAGAACCCAGGAGTTACGCTCAATAAACACATTTCTTTATTTTCCTAAAGAGACACACACTAAAACCCAACAAACATTCTCTGTATCTCCCATTAAAACTTTTCTCTATCTTCCTTGTTTTTGTTCTAACACATGTCTGTTAAAATTGTTTTCAATCAAACAGGAATACGTAACACTGAAGGTCAAGGTCCCTGTTCAGGTAGGATTTAACTCTGCAAGTATCTAACCTGGTGCCAACCACCCTGTTTGAAATGAGATCAACAAAGTTCTGGCCTAGACCCCTGACTCATATTTGGGGTGTGTGCGTGTGCAGGGTAGAAGGAAGTGTCTAATTCTCTTCAAAGGGGTATGAAAAGAGGATAACAGCGTTGGATGGAACCTCAAAGACCATCTAGTCTAAGCCATTAACCTTTTTCCCCCTGCCTTTCCATACTGACCTCATGAAGATGTGGATGAATTTATTAGCTAAAAGGAAAACGCCCAACTTCTTTTGAGGAAGTCCAATTAGAATTGGGTTACAGTCCAATTATAAACCCTTGTAATGTTGACCATAAACTCATTGGACTCCAATTAGTTTATGGTCAACATTACCAAGCCATTGATTTCACATGTGAAAAAGATATCAAGCAACTTCCCAATGTGGGTAATTTCGGTCACAACTAGAATCCAATTCTTCACTTCATTTCAATTTACAGATACAATCAAATCAATGTATGAATGAGAAGTACTGGAGTGTAATGGTGAACTCCTGAAGAATCAGGCTGGGGTGGCAAAACACCTTGAGTGTGCACTGGGGCTCTGGCTCGCTTAAGCAGTGGACACACAACAGAGGTGAAGTATACGTAGAGTAAGCAAAACATGCTCTGTCCCAAGCCCACTGACGGGCCTTCTAAACCTAGCCGATACTTGCTGGTCCCACACAGCCGGTTGAAAGCAGATGAATGCAGTGGCGAACACATATTACCAGAAAACACGCAGGCACACGTACGGGGGAGTGGTATCGGCCAAGTCTGCTCAGCGTAATTATTACTCCGTGACAACAGAAGCTGCTCTTGGAAATCACACCTTATCTTTCCAAACCACACCGAGCAAAAACAATAATCAAAAAACGATTCTCCTTTGTGATCATTTCTGACCCCTTGATGATTGCAAAAGTCACTGCCTCGTAACGGATTAGAAGAAGTGTGGCAGCCCCAGAGGCGGTCATGGTGACAGTGCTGAGGCTGTCAGCCCTTATCAATCACTTTCCATTAAGTAAAGCTCTTCCAATTTGGTGCTTCTCTCAAAGGCTTCATTTTGCCTGGATTAAGCCGAAGCATCAACATTGGAACCTCCTGCTCCTATTCTCACTCCCCAAATAAATGCTGTGAGCAGAAAGCCAGGCTTTTCCACGGTAGGAACTCAAAACCAAAGCAGACGACGGTGATGTGGTCACATATAAAAGACATCTGACCACAAACGTGTCACACCTGCATTATACAAAGGCCACGAGCACCCACAGGGTCCAGGAGGGGGGTGTTCAGGAGCGCCAAGAGAAGGGCAGGTCTGCGAGCTGTCCATTTCAGCTCCTAAAAGGAATATCGAGCAATTCCAATATATTCATCGGAGCGCCCCAGTACTTGCTTGGATTTTAGAAGGTCTCCTAAGAATTTTATGCTCTATGGTTTCACTGCCTGGTATCTATTATCTCCGTAATGGAGAAAAGTCATTTCTCTAAAATCTATAGCAGATATGTCTTGGGAGGGAAACAGTTTTAAATCAACTGAAAAGGGCATGTTTACAAAATAAGGGAGCCCTACAGAGAGGGACTCATTTATCTTGGTAATACTGGTAGCCAGGTAGACGTTAGCTGCACTCCAACACCAAATTCACAAGATGGGAGCAACGGCTCACATAAATATGGTCAACGTTACAATCACGCACATGTTTCTGTACCCAATAAACAGACTTCTTCATTATCATTTGTAATGGCTACATAAGTGTGGCAAGAGCCTGAGACAGAGTGGTGAGAACACAAAGTGATGAACAGGGAAGAGAGACATTTACTTCAGAGTTATTCTCAAACAGGCCTAGGGACTGACCAGAGAGAGGTGAAAGAGAGGCCCCAAAGTGCAGGACATCGCCACGTGTTTTATTTGGCCCACATGGAATTTTTAACAAGGTTCATTTATTGTCAACACTAAAATACTGGGAGATTTCACTTAAAAGATCCAGATTCCAGGCTTCCCATAAAAAAATAAACACAGAGATGATCTGGTGTTGCATTCCCACTCCGCAAAGCTCTGCTGTTTCCTCTCGTTTGCCACTGGAGAGAATCACAGGGGCCCGCTTCAGTCATGAAGGTTTCCTGTCTGGCCCCCAAAAGCGTCTGAGGGGATGAAGGAAGTTTTTAGCCGGAAGCAATGGGAAGCAATGGGAAGAGGGAGCTTATGTGGGGCCAAAGATAATGAGCCTATGAAGAGCATATACAAATTGAGAGCATGTTGGGGGCAGTCAAGAGAAACTGAGTGGTAGTGGAAGAAGACAGAGACCTTGCGATTCAGGTGAAGCTGGGGTCTGAGATGCAGAGCTGTGAGGTGCCCATGAAACCATCCAAGAGTCAACAGAGTAGGTCAAAGAAGAACCACCCCCCACCACACAAAAAAGAGCAAAGGACTGAGCCCTGAGTATGTCTTCCATAGACGATGGAAGAGGAAAAAAAGAAAGACGAAGGGGGATGGGATTAGCCCCTTGGCTCTCCACGAGCTGGTCCCATCCTGCCCGAAGAGCTGCTCTAGGGAATATCACAACCAAGTGAGTCACGCACATTTTTGGTTTGCCGGTGCATATGAGTTATGTTTACCCTATACTGTAATCTATTAAGTGTGCAATAGCATTATGTCTACAAAAACAATGTACATAACTTAATTAAAAAAACACTATTAAAAAAAATGCTAACCATCATCTGACAACGCAGGGTTGCCACGAACCTTCAGTTTGTAAAAAAAAAAAAAAAAAACCAACCAAAACAACACCCACATCATCTGTGACGTACAGTAAGAGCAAAGCGCAATAAAATGATGTACGCCTGTACGCTGAAAAAAGCTTCACGCTGCTCCCACCTTGGGTCTAAATAAGTCTACGTGAGAAATACATCTGTAATAGATAACGTGCTTTGTTTTGTTTTTTCCCCTGGATGTCCAGATCCAACCCCCATTTCCATTCTGAGGGAATGCCCATCCTGTGAAGTCTAACACAGCCAGATTCTTCCTCTGCCCAGCCTTGGCAGCCAGGCCTGGCCAGCGCGGCACTCTTCCACTGACCCAGAGAGGCAGAGACGGTCAGAGGCAGCGGCGTCACTCGGCAGCTCTGGCAGTGGCATCCCGACCTCGCTCTCCCTGCCCAGGGACGGCAGCTCTGCCCCCGGCCCTCCAGCTCCCTGTCACTGCTCTGGGCCTCAAACAATCCTCCACTCAGGAGCCCGCTGATATACGAAGGAAGCTGTTGATATAAGACGGCCAGAGCTCGTCTCTGATTCTGACCCTGGAAGCATCCGAACCAATGCCCAAAAGTCCTAAACGTGGAAAAAAGCTCTATGCGTCTAATAATCTAAAAGCCCCCAAACAAGAGTATTTAAGTAAATGATGGGACGGTACTAATAGTATTAAAAGAAAAATAGGTTTATAAGACATTAGCTATAACTGAAAAGAGTCTGAAAGAGAATATCTATGCATATGTGTATATATCTATATATGAATCACCTTGCTGTACACCTGAAACATTGTAAAACTGTTCTTCAACTTAAAAAGTTTAAAAAATACATAATAAAACATTTAAAAGAACGGTTAAAAATACAGGATTATCATAATCTTGTCAAAATACTATGTATAGAAAAAATGACTAGAAGTACCAAGATATTAAGGGACTTCCCTGGTGGCGCAGTGCTTAAGAATCCGCCTGCCAATGCAGGGGACACAGGTTCAAGTGCTGGTCCGGGAAGATCTCACATGCTGCGAAGCAACTAAGCCCGTGCACCACAGCTACTGAAGCCCGCACGCCTAGAACCCATGCTCTGCAACAAGAGCAGGCCCCACTCGCTGCAACTAGAGAAAGCCCGTGCGCAGCAACGAAGACCCAATGCAGCCAAAAATAAATTTTTTTAAGTTTATTAGAAGAGTACCAAAATATTAATAGTAAAAGTATATTTTCCTTAAAATTTTAATTAATTCTCAAATTACAAAGTAATACAGGCTTATCATAAAAACTTCTAAAGCTTTGTAAAGAAAACATCAACAAGCTCACATCACCCAGCTCCAAGCCTGGCCCCCGTGCACATCTCTGAAGTAACCGATGTCACCTGCACCTCCACACCTGTTGTCACGCTCTAATCAACAAGTCTACACAGCACCTATGTGGATCCTTCTGTCTTTCCCTGTTTCCCTCTCTCCCTCCCTTTCTCCTTTAAATGGCATCACAGTGTACACATCCTGCTTATTTTGGTTTGTCACTTGACCGGACCCAGAAGAAGCTTCTCCTACTCATCCTTCAGACGTCTGCTCCTGTGCTGTGTCCTCCTGGAAACCTCTGGGCCCCTAGGCTGATCAAGAGCCTTTTCTGCCTGCGCTACTGCAGTCACTAGTGATTTACAGTGTGTGTCCCCCCCCACTACGCTCCAAGTTCCCCTAGGGCAGGAATTGTGTGCCCCAGGTACCTTTCAGCTCCAGTACCGAGCCCAGTGCCTGGCACACAGAGTAAATGTGCGTGATTGTAACGTTGATCATATTTATGTAAGCCGTTGCTCCCATCCTGTGAATTTGGTGTCGGAATGCAGCTAACGTTTACCTGGCTACCAGTATTACCAAGATAAATAAGATGAGCCCCTCTCTTTAGGGCTCCCTTATTTTGTAAACATGCCCTTTTCAGCTGATTTAAAACTGCTTCCCTCCCAAGACATATCTGCTATAGATTTTAGAGAAATGACGTTTCTCCATTACGGAGATAACAGATACCAGGCAGTGAAACCATAGAGCATAAAATTCTTGGGAGACCTGCTTCTAAAATCCAAGCCCAGTAACTGTGTTGGCATGGAGGGAGAAAAGAGTGAATGAATGAATGGGAAAGGCAGCAGTAAGGTTAAGGATCAGAGGGCTCTGGGGGCAGATACGCATTAGTGAAGGACTGGGCGTTTCTCCAGAGACCGAATGAAAGGTGACACGGGGGTACAGAGTCAGGCACACACGTATGCAAAGAATAAGGGAGCGGGCTTCCCTGGTGGCGCAGTGGTTGAGAGTCCGCCTGCCGATGCAGGGGACACGGGTTCGTGCCCCGGTCCGGGAAGATCCCACGTGCCGTGGAGCGGCTGGGCCCGTGAGCTATGGCCACTGAGCCTGTGCTCCGCAACGGAATAAGGGAGCTGAGGAATTCAACTAGCTTATCTCAACGAAAAAGGGTAAGAAGGAAGGAAACAATAGCTAAGAATATTCTTGATAGTAAGATACATAAAAGAACTCGCAGAGTTATTCTCTTGCTCCAGGTTAACTGTTTGTGTTTGTGGTAAGGTTTTGAAAACAATTCCTTGAGAGATTAAGTTGTCTCTAATGTCAGTTCAATAAGCTAGACAAGCTGGAATTCAGTTTCTTACCTATTTTGTGTTCAGTTCAAAACAGCTAACATAAGAAAAAGTGGGTTTTGTGCAATACAAAAGTAAGGCAGCCTCACCACCATCCCGCATATGCACTAGAGGTGGTTTTGACTAACTTCATGACTGGTAATGGCTTCAGCCACAAGATTATAAATTTCAGTTTATTTGAAAAAAAAAAAATCGACTCCATTTCTGATTAAATGAGGATGCAAACCTCCTAGCTCCGTAATATTCCTGCATAACTTACTCAGATCATCACTATTCTCCTTAAAGACCTTTCTAAGCTGGCTTCAAAGAGAGGTAAGAGCCTCTGAGCCTTACTTATCAAGGTGGCTCTCGACGACCAATTTAAAGCCACATTTTAACGTCGGCTGGCATTTACTGAGGACTCACTAGCACAGTCACGATACCGCCCAGATTGTTCTCATGCAGTCTGCAGAAGAGCCATGGGACCCTCATTTTGAGCCACGGAGAGGGCAAGCGGCTCTCCAAGTCACCCAGGTTGTTAGTGGCTGAGCCCCAGTGGTGACCCCCCCCTTCGCCTGGCTCCATGCCCGTGCGGTGCGCTGTCCTTTCTCAACCACTGAACTCTTCCACCTCCTTAAGACGACCCCATTCCAAGGAGTGGAAGGCAAATCCAATGGTTCCAGAGAGAGACCTTGTCAATGCAATGTCAGTTAGGCTGATTCCTAACCACATCAATGAGACGCTGCTAAAATCACAGTGACTCTGCTTCGACAACATTATGTAACAGTCAGTATACTGAGAAGCAGTACTGTCCCTCAACCCGAGTCATTCAGAACCCTTCGTCTGGCCTTTCACAATTGGCTGCGTCCCTCAGACTCAGACGAGGCTCTATTTTGAATTCTAATGAGGACGAGGCACAATGAATATTTAAACTGCAATTACAAAGATCCCGCTTTTATGCGGATGTCCTGAACACAAATAACAGATCTGAAAGTACGCGTAGGTGCCGATGGAAGATATCAGTCTAGTTTGCGTTTAGAAGCTGGAGACAGACAATAATACTGTTTTCTACTTGATGCTATTATTGGGGTGGGGGCAGGAGAAGAAAAGGGAGGAAAAACCACCCAAAGATCCCAGTAAAAAAATTTTTAAAGCCCAGGCTTCCGAGTGAAAGGTTCACAAAGAGGTGCTTGAATCCTTTGTTAACAACTGAACAAACAAATTCATCATCGGGCCGTTCTGTGTGGCCCCCTCGCAATTGGGTCTGTCCTTTTAACAAGAAATTTCCTCACTGGGAAAGCATCTAGGACTGATATATCAGATGGGCGAGGACGATATGGTGGCGGAAGGAAAACAAAAGACCATTTCACGGTTCACAGCCTAGTTTTGCACTCCCTTAAGTAAAATGATGATGTGCCGCTGCTATTCTCAGCTTACGCAAGTTCTCTTAGTTAAACAGCCATGGAGTTAACAGTAACCGAGTTACCCTGAGTGAGTTGCTTAATCCCCACCCCCCAGATAGTTAAAACATACCCTGCTTGCAGTATCATGTACTATGTGTACGTGTTTACACATCAGTGATCAACCTGGCCTCGCACTAGGGAAGAGCAAGTGATTAACTCTTTGCTATGTCGTGAGGCTCTTGGACCAAGCCTTTGCCCCCAGACCGTAATTTAACTTCCATGGCGTTTGGACATCCTTTCGTAAATGTTAGCATTTATGGAAAGGGAATATGGTTTGTTTTCTTCTTACATGTCCTCTGGTTGAGTTTCTCTCCTGCTGGTACCAAATATGCCCACTGAGACTTGAGTTTCAGTTACCTTTTATTTATAGAAATTCTGTTTGATCCCGTTTCAAATCTTCTAGGTTGTTCTTTATAGTTCCTATTCTCTGAAGATACTTTCAAACTTGTCATGTCCTTCTTTAAATATAATCATAATTGATTTTATAATCTGCATCTGATAATTCTAACACCGCAAGTCTACGCAGATCGGTTTCTGTGGTCTGTTGCTGATCCTTGCTCGTCTTGTGGGGTTTCCCAATATGCCACGTTATCTTTGAGTGTGTGCTGGTCATTGCCTTGAAAATTTTTTTTTT
This sequence comes from Delphinus delphis, assembly GCF_949987515.2. Lineage (NCBI taxonomy): Eukaryota > Metazoa > Chordata > Mammalia > Artiodactyla > Delphinidae > Delphinus > Delphinus delphis. Next base: position 52,260,169 of record NC_082701.1, read on the forward strand.
TGGTTGATTCCTAGAGACCAAGGATAAACATGCTCTCCCCCACTCCAGAGAGGTATTTCATTACTTCTGCCAGGCACCTTGAGCTACAACAGGTAAAACAGCTACCCAGGATACAAATGCACAGGAAAGCCTTTCTGTGACCACAACTTGTCAGGAACGATAGTTTTTCCTTTTTCTTCTTCTCATCTGTTCAGTGCCAAGGCTGCCTTCTCCACAATCCCCAAGGACAATTTATTTCTGGTACACTTTTATCCCAAGGGTTTGGGACCCCACTTTAATGGGAAAAGGGTCTCCTATTATACTTCCCACCTAGGGTGGGCCCAGGACCTTACCTTCCAACTCCACTTGCCTACCCCTCTCAGGCTGCAGAAGCCCCTGACTCCTGCCTGCAAGTGGGCTTTATTAGATTAAAAAAAAAGAAACTACTAGAAAGTACCTAAGAGTTTAAAGGCTGAAAGCAAAACAAAAGGTCAGGTCAGTACTGTAGTTACCCCACGAAAATTAAAACTGAATTACAATTTGATTCAGCAATTCCATTTCTGGGCATGGACACAAAAAAGCAGGGACTGGAACTGATACCATACACCCATGTTCACAACAGCCAAAAGGTGGAAACAACCCAAGAGTCCACTGACAGATAAATGGGTAAACAAAATGTGGCATAAACGTAACAGTGGACTAGTATTCAGCCTGAAAAAGGAAGGAAATTCCTGACACATGGTACAACAAAGAGGAATACTGAAGACATTACACTAAGTGAAATAAGCCAGATACAAAAGGACAAACATTGTACGGTTCCACTTATATGAGGTACCTAGAGTAGTCATGTTTGTAGAGACAGGAAGCAGAGTGGTGGCTAACAGGGGCTGCTGGGCGAGGAATGGGGAGTTAGTGTTTAATGGGTGCAGACTTGCAGTTTGGGAAGATGAAGAAGTTCTGGAGATACACGGATGGTGGTGGTAAATGCACAACAATGTGAATGTATTTAACGCCACTGAACTGCATGCTTAAAAAGACTTACAAGGGTCAAGTTTATGTTAGGTATACTTTACCAAAATAAAAATTTTTTTTTTTTAAAAGGTCAGGCTAATGTTGCTAAGGGCTGCTAGACCTAATCAGTAAATTGCACAATATACCCTGAGTTCCAAGGCTTAATACTTACTAATCAGGGGAAGACTTAGAAGTTAATTAATGGGGGTCATGAATACAAGTCTAACCTCCCTAGACCTTTGGAGCCACACGCTGAACCTCCATCAATATGCAAAACTAGCACTGCTTGTCGACAAGCACATACATAATTGCAAAGGTCCCTTGAACAAATACAAATGCAAAACATTTTTCTTTAAAGTTATCAGGCACCACAAATGATATAAGGATAGTTATGTGGTGTTGCTATACTATCGATAGAACTGCTAAATAAATATTAGGGGGGAAATTGAAGAGATAGGAGAAAGAATTCTCTAAAGTATTTCCATTGAAAAAAATTGGAGAAATTTCTTCTTTCAGCATCTGTTGTACTGTTGTACCTCCCCCTTCTGAATCACTACATATAATTCTAACACAGATAATATAGATACTTATAAGTAAATATAAAGGGGGCATGAGATCAATTCACACTTAACACATTTTAAGATACCAACACATGTTTAAAAAACATGCATTTTAGTAATTCTGGGCATCTCTAAATTTCTCCTGTTTTCAAAAAAAAATTAAACAGCTCAGCTCAGAAGATTTTATGGACATTTATGGCTATGAAGAGCAACACCAAGTAAAACTACAAAATAAAAACTTGGCAACAGTAGAAGCCATATTCTTCATTATGACGTCATGAATGGCATGTGGTGAGGGCCTCTATGTTGCAAATACAAAATCTTACTTGCTTAGTGCATGATTGCTTAGTGCATGAAAAAGACCTCAGGAATGTTGTCTCTTAACTGGAAGATTCTTCCTACTTTCAACATATAAAGATAATGGCTAATACTTGCTCACTGCTTATTATTTGCTAATAACTGCTGTAAGGGCTGTATATCCCTACCTATCTATCTACTTACCTACCTACCTCTATATCATCTATATCTTTACCTACATTAACTCATTTATTCCTTACAACAACCCTCTAAGATATGTACCATTATTATTCCCATTTCAGAGATGGGAAAATCGAGGCAAAGGGGAGCGGGTTTTCACAAGGTCACATAGCCAGTGAATGGCAGAGCTGGGATTTGAGCCCAGGGCTCTGGGGCCCAGGCTCTTAACTATCCTGCTCTACTGCCTGTCTGCATAAAATATGGAAATTCAGGGACGATGGCGAGTGTCGGACACTTTACATGTTTTACACAATTTCATTTTTATAACCAGGTCATCTATTTTTTTTTTTAACAGCCAAGGAAACTAAAGTTCAGAAAGAGTAAGTTTATATAAGAATCGAAGATAATAACAGATGGAGGTGGGAGTGAACCCATCTATCTCTGTCGCCAAAGTTTCAGGATCTGGTGCAAAGAACAACATCCCTACGGTTAGAAGTTATGAGAAGGCCGATAAAGCAAAATCAAGGAGGCTTTGCTTTGCGCAGGAAGTAGAAAGAAGCACATGCCTACAGGCGCAGAAGCACAGAGTGGCTTGCTATCTGGTGGATGAGAACTGCCAGGTTACAGGGAGGAGACAGGTGATAAAAGGGCAGCAGGTGGGCACCTCCAAGTTCCACTTCCTCTGAGATTCCAGAGTCCATATTTGCCCGGTCCTCCATCGCCCTGTTGCTCTAGATTTCTGTTTAACCACACACACAGGCAAGGAAGGTAACACTTCTCAAGCTGTGCATCCCAGATGAACCTCACACAGAGATCCTTGTTCTAAAACTGGATAGGTGGGAGGGATCCAGTTTATTTTTCATGCTGAAAGGGCTAAAAGTCAGGCAAAGCATGTGCTCAGATCGTTAGTTTTTTTTTAGTGCTACTGCACTTCTATTTATAACAAAGTTATTAGCCTTATAAACGTGGTGCATCTTTGTGAAATGAAGGATCAAATAACCATGACTGTGATTACTGCTAGTGTCACCACCATTCAATGTCACTTACCTGTGGGCAAGGCACTGTGCACAAGCAATAGATCATTGAAACCCCACAAAAACGTGCATCAGAACTTCTGCCGAAGAGCAAGGACCCACATCGGGATTGCCTGGTGCACTTGTTAAATGACGAACACTCTTGAACCCCAATCTAGCCCTACTCAATCAGAATCTCGACGGGAGGGCCAAGGAATCAGCACTTTAAGAGTCATTCCCAGTGATTCTTATTTTGGCCCGTGTTTCCTCATTTTACGTACAAGGTATTAAGAAATGATAACTTCACTAAATAACAGGATATACACTCATTTGGACTTTAGAATCTGTGCTCTTACCTGCTCTACGGCTCAAGCTTCAACAATGAAGCCTGTGACTAAAACAGGCACAAAACAAGCAAGATCGCCTTTAAAACCCATGAGATCTGCCACCACCAGTCTGCAGGATGTCATAGAACTTCCCAAACTATTATTCTCGGTAAGCATACAGGAAGGTTTCTTACTTTAAATTAAAAAAAAATTAACAACGCATTATACTTCCCCTGCCCTCATAACAATTCATTTCATTTTAACAAGATTTAGGGATCTTCTAGCAATTTCAATGCTTCATCACATGAAACTGCCTGTACTAGAAGAGCAACCAAATCCCTGCGGTGAAATGAGACCAACGTGGGAAGCTTATCCGCAAATGATTAAAGAGGCAGAGCTATAACTACAGCAATCTCTTACCACAAGACGTGGACTTCCTGTCCACCAGATTCACACGCCTGGTTTCGGTGCGAAGTTTCTCATCGGTATTCTCCACCAGGTTGGCAAGGTCATCAATTATCTCTATAAAGGAAAACAAAGATGCATGGTTAATACTCCAAAAATACCTTGGCTCACATCAGAGTCTCATAGCTGTGGTGGTCCTTCCTAGTAATAATTCTCTCAACTGCAGTGAGTGAGAAGGTTTTAAAGAACTCATGTATATTCTCTGAAAACTGCAATTCTGATTCATTAAAGGTTGGGGGTGGGGTCGGGAGGGAAGGAGTAGTAAAGAAAAAAACTACTTTGAGTTCAACACAATTCCAGGAGACAGAGGAGAAATGTCAAAAGTTCAGGGGAAAGAAAGCATGACCCAACAAATTTATGCCCAGCCAAGTTGTCACTGGAGTATAAAGACGGCAGACAGACGGTATAGAGGACTTCAAGGACCACTGGGATCCTTCTTAAGAAAACTACTTGATGATGAAATCTAGGCAACCAAGAGGTGAATAAAAATACAGAACTCTGGGCTGGAGAAGCCAGAGGCCATGACATTAGAGATGACAGCGAGAACTGAATCCATGTAAATACTGAGCTGAGAACAAATATGGATTAGGTTACAGAAAAGTAGACAAACATAATAAACAGTGACAATGGAATTACAGGTGAAAATCAGGAAGCAGTTGGGGGGCGGTGGCAAGAAAGGTAAGGCAGCAGCTAAGATGTTAATTTCTTCATCACTCTCAGCAGAGTCACATCAAGCTGTTGGAAAGTAAAACATATAGAGACTTACAGCTTGTAAAAATCACTAAAGCTTCAATGTTTTATGTTATTATTTTGTTAACCTTAAATGGATCTTTTAGTAATTACTACCTCTTGGAGAGAACTCTTCATGTGAAGTTTTTGTTTGTTTGTTTGTTTTTCCGGTACCCGGGCCTCTCACTGTTGTGGCCTCTCCCGTTGCGGAGCACAGGCTCCGGACGCACAGGCTCAGCGGCCATGGCTCACGGGCCCAGCCGCTCCGCGGCATGTGGGATCCTCCCAGACCGGGGCACAAACCCGTGTCCCCTGCATCGGCAGGCGGCCTCTCAACCACTGCGCCACCAGGGAAGCCCCTGAAGTTTATCTTTTAAAAGTGAAATTAAGCACTTAATATTAAAATAGCATATATAATATGACCCTAATTATGTAAAATTATTTCTATCCCTCCTTTTATACATATGAACCTGTAAGGATATATCCAGACAGTGTTAACCTAATGTTAATAATGACTATTTCTAGGTGGTGTGATCCTGGGTGATCTTCCTTGTATTATCTGTTTTATTTGAATTTCTTATAATGAGCTCTATATACTATTTTTTTTCAATTTTGGTTCTTTTTCCTCCCTCCTTCCCTCTCTCCCTTTTTAGTGATTGCTTTAGAGATATGTTGTCCAATACGTTACCATTTTTCTTAAAGAATGAAATAAAACCCACAAGGAAGTCAAAGAAAGCTTTCAGAAAGTTGTTTGAGCTCAGTTTTGACGGCCATGTATGTGGGTGAAGAAGCAGGAATAGTGCGACTCATGTAAAAAGAGTAGCATGTGAAAGGCACAGAAGAGCTGGGAGGTCTTTCTTCCAGCTCCTACAGCACTTCCTACAATCTTTTTACTTAGAGACCCTTTTTGTTTGTACTGAATTATCTGTTTGCATGTCTTTTACAGAAAGAGTATGACAGACACTAACTTTTATTCATCTCTGTCTCTCCTATCCGTAGGAGAGTGCCTAATATACAGCAAGATAAACACTAAAAGATAAAGGCCGTGAATGAATGGAGTGTAATTGAATAATTTCAAAGCATCGAATAATTTGCTGCTTCTTAGAAAAGTGGAACTAAGTCAAATTTGCCCAATATTATCTGTACAACACCTGCCTAGAAAATATTTCACTATTATTTAACGATCCATTCATAACTATTTCCTTGTATTCAATGACATACTCTCCCAGTTTCCCTTTCACTTATCTGTAAGCTCTGTCTAGTCTCCTCTTCCTCTTAAATGTTGGTGATCCCCAGAATTCTGTATATTTCTATTCTATTTTAGTTTTAAGCTTAAAATTTTAATATTTAAATTATTTAAATTTAAATATTTTTATATTAAAATTTTAATTTAAATATTTTTAAATTAAAAAAAAATTTTCTGCTCTACATAGCTCTCCAAAACTCCTTGACTCATATAGCCAACTGCTTACTACTTATCTCTACCTTGAAATTCCTACAAATATCTGACTCTCAAGGTCTCTAAAACTAAACTCTTCATCTTCCCTCAAACTGGACTCCCCTATCTTCACTGCCTCAGTTAACGGCACCACCATTCATTTTTGCTTGCCCAAGATGGAAATCTTTTTTTTTTTCCCGCTGTGTTGGGTCTTCACTGCTATGCACAGGCTTTCTCTAGTTGCAGCAAGCGGGGGCTAACTCTTCGTTGCAGTGCATGGGCTTCTCATTGTGATGGCTTCTCTTGTTGCAGATCACGGGCTCTAGGTGCACGGGTCTCAGTAGTTGCAGCAAACGGGCTCAGTAGTGGTAGCGCGCAGGCTCTGGGGCACGTAGGCTTCAGCAGTTGTGGCGCACAGGCTTAGTTGCTCTGCAGCATGTGGGATCTTCCCGGATGCATTGGCAGGCGGATTCTTAACCACTGTGCACCGCAATCAGTAGCCCCCGCTCGCCGCAACTAGAAAAAGCCTGTGCATAGCAACAAAGACCCAACGCAGCCAAATATAAATAAATAAATTTATATTTAAAAAAATTGACAATACTAATTGTTGGGGATGATTTGGCACAAAGTTAACTGAAGAAATATTTGTCTGTTCTACTCCAGCTAAGCATATATCTACTCTATGACCCAGAAATTTCACCCTTAGGAATTTACCAAACAGGAATAGAAACATGTTTCTCAAAAAGACCTGTACAGGCCTTCCCTGGTGGCACAGTGGTTGAGAGTCTGCCTGCCGATGCAGGGGACACGGGTTTGTGCCCCGGTCCGGGAAGATCCCACATGCCACGGAGCGGCTGGGCCCATGAGCCATGGCCGCTGAGCCTGCGCGTCCAGAGCCTGTGCTCCGCAATGGGAGAGGCCACAACAGTGAGAGGCCCACGTACCGCAAAAAGAAAAAAAAAAAAAAAGACCTGTACAAAAATATACCCAACAGCGATACTCATGAGAACCCAAAACTAGGAACCACCTAATATCCATCAATAGGGGAATGGATAAGCAAACTGTGGTATCTGTACTGTTCAGTAAAAAAAACAAAGAGCTTCTTATAACTGTAACAGCTGTTACTTTGTTGGCTAAATAAAAAATAAATCTCAAAAGCATTTTGTTGGCGAAAATAAGAAAGTAATATATACTTAATAATTCCATTTATATAAAGTACGAGGACAAACCTAATCTACTAGATAGAAATCAGAAAGCAGTTGCCTCTGGGGTGGGGATGGAGGGGACTGACTGGAAAGGGAGAAGAGGGAATTTTCTGGGATGATGGAAATGTTCTAAATATTCTCACAAACGTATGCAGTTGTCAAAATGCATGAACTGAACACTACGGTCTGTACACTCTGTTGTATGTAAATTATACCTCAATTAAAAATGTAAAGCAGAAACAACAAGGACCTGCTGTATGGCACAGGGAACTATACTGAATACCTTGTAATAACCTACAATGGAAAAGAATCTGAAAAAAAAAATATAAAACTGAATCACTTTGCTATACACTTGAAACTAACACAACATTGTAAATCAACTATACTTCAATTAAAAGTTGTTTGAAAAAAATACATATATATATAAATTAGAAAAAAAAATTGAAGTTTACAATATCATGATACTTGTAGGATTTTCCAGAAAGGAAGAAAAAAGGGAGGGAGGGAGGAAGGCGGGCAGGCAGGGAGACCTGCTGCGAAGACAAAGCAAATGACTTAGAATAACAAAATTTTCCAGCTGCAAGAAGTCAGGGGATCATCTTGTAGCTCCTCCCCCTTAACAATTCCCCTCCCACCCAGCTCCCCACCCAACCCCGTGCCAGTAACACGGAAGCTCGTGAGAAAATCAATTTCATGGCTGAGCTGGAGGATGCCTGTAATTATAAGTTTCTATATTTCGAGCTGAAAATCTGCCTGCTTTTAACTTTCACCTTCTATTTCTAGAACAACACAATTCCAGTGTTCTTCCTTCCAGAAGACAATTCTCCTCGTATAACTCCTTAGTCTTGTCTTCTCAGCTACAGACACTTAGCTCTGAACATTAACAGATTGTTCAGAGGAAGCGATTTCTAGATCTCGTGACATCTTGATGCACTGGACACTGTATTCATCCTAAAATGTGACGCGAGGACTTGGATCCATCGTTTCAGGTTCTGTCCAGTCAGCACAGAACACACTGAGTTTAGACAGAGTAGCACATATAAAAGTCAGTATTTTTAAGTTCCATTCCTCATGTCCTATCAGGATATTCCATAGTAACAGCTATGCTTCCTAGAGTTGCTTGGTCCATTGTTCTCATGCAAATGATTGCAGTTGAGATTGCATGGTATGTTTTAATGTCTCAACATGTAATATAAAATTTAGACTTAATAAGCTTCTAGCACTGTAAGAAAGTCAAGTGCAAAATACTCCTTGTCAGATACTAAATACAATATGTCAGCTGTTATATGTTAACTGGGTTTCTGGATAGAGTTCTCATTAAATTTGTAAATATTCATAACAGAGGTAAATACAAAATTGGTAGAAGATTAGCTAAGCAAAAATCAGTAGTCAACACTGAAGGGGTTAATGTTTTCATCTCAGACCAAACACAGAGTTTTTCATATTGGTTGGTAAACCTCATCTGATTACTAGTTTGTTTGCTTTAAAAAACAAACAAACAAAAAACCCTCTATTTTTAGGTGATAAAAATCATTTAATAGCAGTTTATAAATGAGAGGGGGAAAAGTATAAGATTATCCACACACCCCAGTAACCACTCCTATGGATTCCCTTCTAAGATTTGACATAAACATGTTTTTTTTGTTTGTTTGTTTGTTTGTTTTAGCGGTACACAGGTCTCTCACTGTTGTGGCCTCTCCCGTTGCAGAGCACAGGCTCCGGATGCGCAGGCTCAGCGGCCATGGCTCACCGGCCCAGCCGCTCCGCAGCACGTGGGATCTTCCCGGACCGGGGCACGAACCCGTGTCCCCTGCATCGGCAGGCGGACTCTCAACCACTGCGCCACCAGGGAAGCCCTGTATTTTTATATAATTGCAATATATGAGCCTTTTGCCCCCTGTTAACATATCATTTGTACGCTTTCATGTTGTTACACAGTCTTCACAGTTATAATTTCTAATGGTTACAAAATATTCATTCCATTAAAATAAACATTCATTAGAAATAGCCCATTATGGGATATGTAGAATGCTTCTATATTTCCACATAATGAGGCAATGAATTCTTTCCTCCATTATCATCTTCCTTCTTTTCTACCGTTTTCTTAATTAAGCGTGATTCTGACTGCCACATGGACTTTGAAACATACCGCCAAGTCAGAAAGGTTTGCACTGCCACTGCTGTTGGTTGGTTTGATCAAATTCACTCGTCAATATGACCTCAGAAAGCGATTTCCAAGGGCAGGGAGCCTGGGAGAATTCCCACCTTGCAGCCTAGTAGCTTCTAAGGGGGGAATTTCCCCAACCACAGTCAGTTACGAGCAAGTTAAACACAGGTTTCAGAATACAGGTTAAGAAAGAACCAGCTGACTCTTTCAGATCCCTCCAAGTACAGTCTCCAAAGAGCAACTGGTATTTTACTTCCCAGTAAGTATTTGCACTTGGTTTCGAGAGGAACTTACGTTTCTATCACATGTGGACAATAGAAAGTATTTTCTCATCAAAAAGCGGTGAGAAATATTATACAGTGCCAACACAGCTGGATCCAAATATATTTAATTTTCTTCTAGGCTCAGTTACAGTCTCAGTAAAATCTGTATAAGGGCAGAGAGTGTGCTGCGTATTTTCAGATAAATTTGGTGCCTTCTGCACTCACAATGGATCCTGGCACTTGCAAAGTCATTATGTTGTTATGCCTTTCACTTAATTGCTAATGACATTTGAAGACAAGCATTAAAAAAACCAAACGGTGAATAAAGAGCTTTTCTTGAGGGCATTACTGTAACTCCCTTTATTCCCTACAATGGAAACTAAACATGGGGTGGGTGATAACCTCTAATAATACACTTTTCTGTACACTAGGAAACCAGGAACAGAAGGACAGACCAATCTGTGACTCAGCAAAGGAAAAGTAACACGTTGGCCAAGGCACCTATGGCAGGGCAGCTGGCAGGGAGTCCCCGCACACCCAAGCAGAGCCTCTGGGAGCACTCAAGCTTCGGAGGCCTAGGAGAAAGCCCCTTGGCCGTACCTGCTCCCATTTTAAGCAGGAACAGGTGGGCCAGGCTGGGCAGAAAGCACAGGCTCCTTTCCTTCTTCCTCCCCACCAGCAATCCCACGGCCTTTCAGTCTTCCTTCCTCCAGGCTGAAACGTGTGTAACAGAGGCCTATGCTGAGTTAGAACCCTTCCCAACTTCTAACAGACAGACACTGACATGTGTGTGTGAAGATGAGCAAAGAGCCAACAGGTGTAAATAAAGAGGGAGCATCTGCTCCCCCTCCCTCACCCCTTTTGCCCTAGAAAACACAATTCCTTCCAGAATAGGACAAAACCTGAGAAACTGGTTTCTGTTTTTAAAACAAGATTCAAGAGGACACTAAATCAATACAACAGAACAGAGAGCCACGATGAGGGACTGACCTAAGTTACTAGAAACAGTGCTCCAGGTAGAAACACACTTGTCAAATTAAAAACCGCAGTGAAGGCAGTTAAACAGATTGTAATCTAAATAAAAGATTCAGTTAGAAAACAAACTGGAATAGTCTCCCAGAAGTCACAGAAGGAGGTTACAGAGGACAAAATATGGAAGGAAAAGAATAAGAGACAGGGATAAACACCCAGGAAAACAGAAGGAGAAACAGTGGCCAAGTAAATAATACATTTTCCTCTTAAACCAGAACCCGAGTCTCATAATAATCAAGATCAAATCCAAAATTACTCAGTATATGAAGCACCAGAAAACCTCAAGATGCATCAGAAAAGACAATCGGCAGATGCCAGGGCTGAAATGACACAGCTGTTGGAATTATCTCACAAGGACTTTAAAGCAGCTATAATATAAATGCCCCAACAAGTAAAAGTGAACACTCTTGAAACAAAAGTTTCAGAAAAAAATTTTTTTTTAAAAAGCAGAAAATACAGAGAAGAACCAAATGTGAATTGCAAAACTGAAAACTACAAGAATCAAAATCAGAAAAACTCACTGGATGGGCTCAATACCGGAATGGAGATGACAGAGGAAAGAGGCAGTGAACTGGAAGACAAGTCAACAGAAACAATCAAATCTGAACCATGAGGAGAAAAGGCAGGGGGATGACCATAGCCTAAGGGACCTACGGGACAATGGCCAAAGGTCAAGCATTCATGTCATCAGAGGCCCAGAAGGAGAGGAAAAGAGTGTGGGGCACAAAAATATTTGAAGAAATACGGCTGAAATTCTTAAGTTTGACAAAAAACATAAACCTATACATTCAAGAAGCTCGGAAAACCCCCAAAAAGATAAACACAGAGAAGTCCATGTCTGGACACATCAAACCCAAACCGCTGAACACTAAAAACAAAGGAAAAAATCTTGAAAACCACCCCCCAAAACGACATATTACTTCTAGGAAAACAAAGATTTGAAAGACTGTGGATTTCTCACCAGAAATCATGGAGGCCAGAAGAATATATAACAACATTTTTAAAATGCTGAAAGAAAACTGTCAACACAGAAGTTTATATCCAGCAAAAATATCCTTTGGGAATCAAGGTGAAAGAAAGGTATTCTCAGATGAAGTGCTAAGAGAATTTACAGACCCCACACAAAAAAACTGAAGGCACTTTTTCAGACAAAGGCAATCACACCAGCAGAAAATCTGGTACATCAGAAATGAAGAGCAACAGAATGAAAAACATTTGGGTAAATATAATAGATCCTTCTCCAATTAAGTTCTTTAATTATCTGACAGTTGAAAGCAAAACTTACAACATCTGGTTTTCAATGAACGTAAGTATCATACACCATACTGACGGGAGGGAAGGGTAAAGGGACCTTTATGGTGGTATGGTTACTATACCCCACTAGACATGATAAAATATTGATTCTAAGCAGACTGTAGAATGTTAAGTATATATATTGTCATCCCTAGTAACCACAAATACAATGTACAAATATATACAGCAAAAAGCGCAATAGAAAAATTAAAATGGAATACTACAGAAGTTCATATGTGTGATTCCATTTATATGATAGTCTCCAAAAGACAAAACTATACTGATGGAGAACAAGCCAGTTGGTGATCACCAAGGGTTAGGGATGGGGGAGGGAACGACGGCAAATGAACAGCACAAGGGGTGATGGAACTGTTCTGTGTCCTGTCTGTGGTAGTGGTTACACACATCTATACATGTGTTAAAATTCACAGCACTACACAAACACACACACAGTCGATTTTTCTGTATGTTAATTCAAAAATTCAAATGAAAAAAGATATAATGAACAAAGAGAGGTATGGGTAAAGGAAGAACATCAGAGAACGCTAGTGTTTAAAGAACAAGAGGAACAAAAACTAGAAACGAAGGAGGAGGGTGAAAAAGCAGAAGAGAATGCTGTCCTAGAGGGCAGCGCTGCAGAAAAGAGGGTGGCATATACTATGTCTATGGACTGGTAATTGGGCCACTGCCGTGGACTGTGCTGAGAGCTGCTTTGGGTGGGGGAAGAAGGGGGCAATTTGCCTGAGCTGCAGGACTGAATGCAGCCAAAGTGTGGGGAAAGGAAGATGGTAAGAGGACCCTAGTGTGTTACTGAAAACTCCTACAATGTAAAACCAGAACACTAACTACTAATATTTACTGAAAACTTGCCAGGTGCTAAATCACTGTTTTTTAATCTTGAGTTGTATCTAGTTCATTATAAAGTGAAAAACAATTCTTCTATACCCCACAGTATTAATATGTTATTCTATTTAAATTACTTAATTAAATATAAACATCAATGGTGGTATATATTATTTATGTTTATATTTCTTTATTCCATAGTTCTAAAAATATATATTCATATTAAAAATAAAAACTAAAATTCTGTTTAATAACAATAATTTCATGCTGATAGAGACAGCCTGTTTTCTGAGTAGTAAATTGTTGCTTGAAACATGAATATGATACAGACTGAAGTATGGGTCCTTTAGGGTGGTCCTGCTATTCTTTCTTCCAATTGTGGAGACATCGTTTAGACATTGCACAGTGACAGCCTTTGGCCTTCTCTTGAAAGCAAATATATCATTACATACTAAGTATACCTTCTTCTCTCATCAGCCAAGGATTGCTAAGACAATTACAAATACAAACGTGGGCTAGAATTGCACGGCATCACACAATACAGTGGTCATCCCGACAATATTTAAAAGTCAAAAGGATCTTCTGGATTATCAACAGTAGAGAGAGACAAAATTTTAAGTCATTAAAAAAAAAAAGAGTCCCACAGAGTTCAGAGAAGGCCCCATCGTTCCTAATTTGAATATAGAATGCTAAAAGCATAACATTTCTTACCTTAAGTTACTCATTGAACAGCTCTACAATAGGCATAAAAATATTGCCTCACCAGTTTTCCTAGCCCTTCAAGAAAAACATCTACTTAAAAAAAATGTTAAGGAGGAGACCTTCAAGATGGCAGAGGAATAAGACGTGGAGATTACCTTCCTCCCCACAAGTACATCAGAAATACATCTGCATGTGGAACAACTCCTATAGAACACCTACTGAACAGTGGCAGAAGACCTCAGACTTCCCAAAAGGCAAGAAACTCCCCATGTACCTGGGTAGGGGAAAAGAAAAAAGTATCAAGTATCTTTTCTGACTACAATGCTATGAGACTAGATATCAATTACAGGAAAAAATCTGTAAAGAATACAAACAAATGGAAGCTAAACAATACACTACTAAATAACCAAGAGATCACTGAAGAAATCAAAGAGGAAATAAAAAGATACCTAGAAACAAATGACAATGAAAACATGACAACCCAAAACCTATGGGATGCAGCAAAAGCAGTTCTAACAGGGAAGTTTATAGCAATACAATCCTACCTTAAGAAACAGGAAACATCTCGAATAAACAACCTAACCTTGCACCTAAAGCAATTAGAGAAAGAAGAACAAAAAGAATCCAAAGTTAGCGAAGGAAAGAAATCATAGAGATCAGATCAGAAATAAATGAAAAAGAAATGAAGGAAACCATGGCAAAGATCAATAAAACTAAAAGCTGGTTCTTTGAGAAGAGAAACAAAATTGATAAACCATTAGCCAGACTCATCAGGAAAAAAAGGGAGAAGACTCAAATCAGTAAAATTAGAAATGAAAAAGGAGAAGTAACAACTGACACTGCAGAAATCCAAAGGATCATGAGAGATTACTACAAGCAACTGTATGTCAATAAAATGGACAACCTGGAAGAAACAAATTCTTAGAAAAGCACAACCTTCCGAGACTGAACCAGGAAGAAATAGAAAGTATAAACAGACCAATCACAAGCACTGAAATTGAGACTGTGATTAAAAAATCTTCCAACAAACAAAAGCCCAGGACCAGATGGCTTCACAGGTGAACTCTACCAAACATTCAGAGAAGAGCTAACACCTATCCTTCTCAAGCTCTTCCAAAACAGAGCAGAGGGAGGAACACTCCCGAACTTATCTATGAGGCCACCATCACCCTGATACCAAAACCACACAAAGACGTCACAAAGAAAGAAAACTACCGGCCAATATCACTGAGGAACATAGATGCAAAAATCCTCAACAAAATACTAGCAAACAGAATCCAGCGGCACATTAAAAGGAAGATACACCACGATCAAGTGGGGTTTATCCCAGGAATGCAAGGATTCTTCAATATACGCAAATCAATGTGATAAATCATATTAACAAACTGAAGGAGAAAAACCATATGATCATCTCAATAGATGCAGAAAAACTATCGACAAAATTCAACGCCAATTTATGATAAAACCCTCCAGAAAGCAGGCACAGAGGGAACCTACCTCAACATAATAAAGGCCATGTATGACAAACCCACAGCCAACATCGTTCTCAGTGGTCAAGAAATGAAACCATTTCCGCTTAAGACCAGGAACAAGACAAGATTGTCACTCTCACCACTATTATTCAACAAAGTTTTAGAAGTTTTAGCCACAGCAATCAGAGATGAAAAAGAAAAGGAATCCAAATCGGAAAAGAAGAAGTAAAGCTGTCATAGAGAATCTAAAGATGCTACCAGAAAACTACTAGAGCTAATCAATGTTTTTGGTAAAGTAGCAGGATACAAAATTAATGCACAGAAACCTCTGGCATTCCTATACAGTAATGATGAAAAATCTGAAAGAGAAATTAAGGAAACACTCCCACTAACCACTGCAACAAAAAGAATAAAATACCTAGGAATAAACCTACCTAAGGAGACAAAAGACCTGTATGCAGAATACTATGACACTGATGAAAAAAAATTAAAGATGATACAAACAGATAGAGAGATATACCATGTTCTTGGATTGGAAGAATCAACATTGTGAAAATGACTATACTACCCAAAGCCATCTACAGATTCAATGCAATTCCTATCAAACTACCAATGGCATTTTTCACAGAACTAGAACAAAACATTTCACAATTTGTATGGAAACACAGAAGACCCCGAATAGCCAAAGCAATCTTGAGAAAGAAAAATGGAGCTGGAGGGATCAGGCTCCCTGACTTCAGACTATACTACAAAGCTATAGTAATCAAGACAGCATGGTACTGGCACAAAAACAGAAATATAGATCAATGGAACAGGATAGAAAGCCCAGAGATAAACCCACGCACATATGGTCACCTTATCTTGGATAAAGGAGGCAAGAACATACAATGGAGAAAAGACAGCCTCTTCAATAAGTGGTGCTGGGAAAACTGGACAGCTACATGTAAAAGAATGAAATTAGAACACTCCCTAACACCATACACAAAAATAAACTCAAAACGGATTAAAGACTTAAATGTAAGGCCAGACACTACAAAACTCTTAGAGGAAAACACAGGCAGAACACTCTATGACATAAATCACAGCAAGATCCTTTCTGACCCACCTCCTAGAGAAATGGAAATAAAAACAAAAATAAACAAATGGGACCTAATGAAACTTAAAAACTTTTGCACAGCAAGGGAAACCATCAACGAGACAAAAAGACAACCCTCAGAATGGGAGAAAATATTTGCAAACGAAGCAATTGACAAAGGGTTAATCTGCAAAATATACAAGCAGCTCAATATCAAATAAACAAACAACCCAATCCAAAATGGACAGAAGACCTAAATAGACATTTCTCCAAAGAAGATATACAGACTGCCAACAAACACATGAAAGGATGCTCAACATCACTAATCCTTAGAGAAATGTAAATCAAAACTACAGTGAGATATCACCTCACACCGTTAGAATGGCCATCATAAAAAAAATCTACAAACAGTAAATGCTGGAGAGAGTATGATGAAAAGGGAACCCTCTTGTACTGCTGGTGGGAATGTAAATTGATACAGCCACTATGGAGAACAGTATGGAGGTTCCTTAAAAAACTAAAAATAGAACTACCATATGACCCAGCAATCCCACTACTGGGCATATACCCTGAGAAAACCATAATTCAAAAAGAGTCATGTACCACAGTGCTCATTGCAGTGCTATTTACAATAGCCAGGACATGGAAGCAACCTAAGTGTCCATCGACAGATGAATGGATAAAGAAGATGTGGCACATATATACAATGGAATATTACTCAGCTATAAAAAGAAACAAAATGGAGTTATTTGTAGTGAGGTGGATGGACTAGAGACTGTCATACAGAGTGAAGTAAGTCAGAAAGAGAAAAACAAACACCATTTGCTAACACATATATATGGAATCTAAAAAATAGAAAAAATGCTCCTGAAGAACCTAGGGGCAGGACAGGAATAAAGACAAAGATGTAGAGAATGGACTTGAGGACACGGGGAGGGGGAAGGGTAAGCTGGGACGAAGTGAGAGAGTGGCATGGACATATATACACTACCAACTGTAAAATAGACAACTAGTGGGAAGCAGCCGCATAGCACAGGGAGATCTGCTCGGTGCTTTGTGACCACCTAGACGGGTGGGATAGGGAGGGTGGGAGGGAGACGCAAGAGGGAGGAGATATGGGGATATATGTGTATGTGTAGCTGATTCACTTTGTTATACAGCAGAAACTAAGACACCATTGTAAAGCAATTTTACTCCAATAACGATGTTTAAAAAAAAGGTTAAGCCATATTAGGACCCTTGCTAATAATGTAACAATAAAAATACACTTCCCGTTATTTTAGAAAACTGGAATCCTGGTGCTAATGTGCTCAGCTCTGACTGAATAATTTCAAGATAATCAACACGTTTCTTTGCACCTTGAATAAAAAGTCTATATACTGTATGAATCTAATCATATGACATCCTGGACGAGGCAAAACTATAGAGAGAACACAGTGATCAGTGTTTGCCAGGAGTTTAGAAGGAATAGGGAAGGGATGAACAGGTGAAGCGCAGGGATTTTTAGGGCAGTACAAAATTCTGTATGATATTGTAATGGTGAATATGTGACATTATGCATTTGTCAAAACCCATAGAACTTTACATTCATTAAGGTTCACTTTCTGTGCTGTAAATTAAGAAAACAAAAATCATTTAGGAGGCTGGGGATTCCAGGAAGGAACATAGAGTGTGATACGAGCATCTATCTGTACTGTAAATGTATCAAACAACATCCCTGAAAAGGGTGGAAAGAACAGGTGCTGACATAAGTTACTCTGGGAATGAGTGGAGTCTGTAAGACTCAGGCAAAAGCACTGCATATAAGCACAGAATTCTAGTTGATGAAGTGGATTTCCCTGGTGGTACGAGTTAATTACAATAGGGCTTACACACGTACATGGAAGTGAGCAATTATGGAAATGGATGATGGATGGTAAGGGCCAGATTCTCACTGCTGGACTGGAAATTTAAAGATAAGCAAGAAGAGGAGGCTAGGACAATCCATGTGGTTAACAGATGAGAGTTAGAGACAGCGGTCTGACCTTAACATAAAGACGGTTACATAGGGATATGTGTATATACACAGCTTAGTAAACAGACATGCATTTCTATGCTTTGTCAACTGAGAAGGCGTTGAAAAAACCAATACCCCAGGAGCAACAAGCACACTTGGCACCCAAATCTTGGTTTTAAGGCCATTCTCTAGTAAAAGAAAATAGATGACTCTCGGACTGGCACAGGAAATATACAAGAGGAGCCTGAAGTATCTGGTAGGACCAGAAACTGAGGAAGTGCTTTAAAAGACAAACAACAACAACACAACAACCTCACCAGTGGGGATATGTCAAAGGAGCATAGGAGCCAACCGACAGAGCTCCCATGGCCAAAGCTGGAATAATTTGAGCAACAAAATAAAGTAGCCAAAAGTATAAAATAATATCCATAGGGCTTCCCTGGTGGCGCAGTGGTTGAGAGTCCGCCTGCCGATGCAGGGGACACGGGTTCGTGCCCGGGTCCGGGAAGATCCCACATGCCGCGGAGCGGCTGAGCCCGTGAGCCATGGCCGCTGCGCCTGCGCGTCCGGAGCCTGTGCTCCGCAACGGGAGAGGCCACAACAGCGAGAAGCCCGCGTACCGCAAAAAAATAAAAAATAAAAAAATAATAATATCCATAGTAAATATCCATTAATTTTATACTAAATATAAATATCTGACATATACTCTGATAAAAACACTTGACTGAATAAGTTCATAAATGAGGGAGAAGAGACAAATCTCCCATGAGAAATTCCCAATAGTTTAGGTAGCCAGTCCGTCTTCAAGGAGGGGGGAGTATATGTCTTCACCCCTTAGGTGCGGGCTGCAGGTACTGACTTCCTCCCGAGGAGCTGAGCATGGAAATAAAGGAAGGAGAGGGAGCACCTTTACAGGGGAGAAGCCCAACAGACACTACCTCAGCCAGATGATCAAGGTTAAGGTGAATGGTCGCAGATCATGTGGACCGTAGGCACCCTTGATCTGGTATGATGCGAACAGCACTTGACCTCTGCGGACTTCGTCCTAATAACTGAGAACTCCAGTCTTATCATGAGGAAAACATCAGACAGTCTAGCTGTGTAGTATCTTACAGAATACCTGGCCAGTATCCCCCAGAACTGTCAACATCACCAAAAACAAGGAGTCTGAGAAACTGCCACCACAGCCAAAAGAAGCCCAAAGAGACATGACACTGGAATGTAACGGGGTATCCTGGATAAGACCCTGGAGCAGAGAAGGGACATCAGGTCAAAACTAAGGAAATCTGCATAAACTGTGGACCTCAGTATGTATCGATGCTGGTTCATTAAAAGTAAAACATATACCACACTAACGTGAGAAACTAGGCACGGGGTACATGGGAACCCTCTAGTATTATCTTCTCAATTTTTCTGTAAATCTGAAACTGTTCTAAAGAATAAAGTCTTATTTTAAAAAAGCCAATAGCTAATATCATATTTAAAGAGGACTCATTAAACACTTTCCCCTAAGATCAGGAACAAGACAAAGATGTCTATTAGTTTTGCCACGTCTAATCAATGTTTTGGGGGGAAAAAAACCCCAGAGTTGGAAAAGTCACACGATCTGATTTCAAGCGATCAAGAGGGTTTGGAATGGACAAAAGAAGATCAACGGAACAGAAAAGAGTCCAGAAACAGATTCACACAGATGGCCAACTGAGTTTCCACAAAGGATATCCACACAAGCCTCAGATCCCATAAGAATGTCAGCAGGCCTATTTTTTTCAATTTTCTTAGGATCCCTACTTATATGCAGGCGTGACAACATATTAAGTGAACATACGAATTCTCCACTGGCTCCTGACAGGCAGGTACTATTTCTGCTCATCCTTATGACAACCCCATGAGGCAAGTCTTCCTAGAGGCAAAGGTCAAAGAGGTGAAATGATGTGTCCAAAGTTACGCAGCTGCTAAGTGGCAAAGCCGGTCTGACCTGCAGTCTGTCTGATTCCAGAGTTATGTTTTTCGTAACATTCAGAAAGGAAAAGGGGGACAGCAGATCAAACAGTCCAAGACTGCCTTGTTTGTTCTGTTTTGTTTGAAGATGAGATCATTCAAATTTTCCCTATAAATACCTTCTAAACTATTGTTGAGTAAATGTTTATTATTTAGTACAATGAGTATCTGAATTTCTTAAGCCAAATCTATGATCCAGTTGAGTGTTCCTTTATGCTATGTTACAGACACTACAGCTTTCTGCATAGTCGGTGGAATTATTTAAATACTATAAAACTAAAAATGTAATCTTATTTGTAACTGTTATAAGAATGTACAGTTCTTACTTGTGACGCTGTATGTTGTTGGTCATAATCATGATTGTCTATGTCATGACAGACATGACATAGACAATGTCATGACTTTGGTGGAGAATATAACCTCCAACTGGGAGCCAAGGCCATTGCCAACATTTCCTCTTTCACAAGTGATTACAGAAAATCATGGATAATTTCTACCTACCTCCATTTTATCACTTAAGCTTCTAGACAGTCTCTCATGAAATATCTAGACCCAAACCATTAGATTTTTGCTCCCTTTGAGAAACAGCCTACCTTTCAAATCCAACAGGATTTGCCTGCCTGAGCAATTACTTTTCCTCTGGGACTCAAAAATGCTAACAGGATCACAGCCTTGCATTTCCATATCTGCCCCAGCTACTGAATATTTACAGCATGTTCAAGTTCTTATAACACAATAAGCACAAAATAGATAAATCCAAAAAGAAAACGTGAGGAATGGAGAAAGTCTTAAACACTATTTCTGGGTTCTTCCTCTTAGAGCTCAACAAAACAGACAAGCTTTTTATGAAATCCATAAAACGGCATTATTTCTAAGTTAGGGCTTACATTCCCTGTTTCAGTCTGATTTCATATAAATGAAGAGTTTTAAAAATACTGTATTAATGATGGTAATACAGTTTTAAAGAACTGTAACCATTTATTATCTCGCCTGATCCTCCTGACAATCCTGAAAGGTAGATAGGGAAACTGTTAGAGTATTTTATAGATGTCCAAACAGGCCCACACAGATTATGCAACTTGCCTAAGTTACCCCACGAATAAGTAGTAGGACACAAAGACGGGTCTCTGGATTTCAATTCAAAAGCTTTACTTGGTAGCTCATGCCTCTTATGTCTCAAATTTCAGGTCTGTGTCTACCTCCAGACTAAACATAGTCTGCATTTTTCCCATTCCAGAGGACCATCACCTTGATTTCTCTGTGTTTCCCTTTCTTACAGGAGATGTCTGATGAAGCCCAGAGAGGCGCTTAAGACATAGATTCTGAGAGATTTGGTACCATGACATCTATCAGTCAGAAAGCTGAAACTAAACATGCCCTCTTGTTTTAAAAAAACAAATAACTTGAAAAAGAAACATGTTTCCACTTTAGAAGAGAACATTCCTCGTTCACAAAAAAATTACCTCCCTTTATTCCAATCAGTTTTAACGCTTTGGACCTATCTGAGGTGTGCATCTCCATTCTTAAAAGGGGGTGTAAAGGTCCAGGGCAGGTATCTACAGACAGGTCCCCTGGAGCCACAGTTCACCCATTTATCTTTGCTATCTGATTATATAGACATTTTTAAGAATCCTTATGTTTTACCT
The DNA here is from genome assembly GCF_949987515.2 of Delphinus delphis. NCBI lineage: Eukaryota > Metazoa > Chordata > Mammalia > Artiodactyla > Delphinidae > Delphinus > Delphinus delphis. The sequence continues at coordinate 52,281,859 of NC_082701.1, forward strand.
TATATGTATTTTTAAACTCTCCAAGTACAGAAAAGAAATCCAAATGCAAAGTACTGTATAAAGCACAACACAACGGAAAATGGGGGGTGGGGGCGTCCCGTTAATTAAATAACAGCTTAAAACGGAAAATGTCCCAATTTTATACAATGTGTCAGTAGGCTGACACTCTGCATCATATTTTACTCCTTTATGCCAGTTACCAATGCACTGCCTCTCAGCTCCAGATTCACCCTTCAGTGCTAACTCTGCACCGGCGGGCTAAACTCTAAGCATCTCTCCTTTGTAGTTCATGTGATGTTAAGCCTTATCGGCAGAGGGCGCTGGAGGGACCAAGCCAGAGGCAAGTGCCACTCCAGGATCAGGTGTGCTAGTGTCTTTTCTTCTTCCTGCTGCTGCTCCTGTCCCAGTGACCATGGATACGGACAACATCCAGTGGTGCTGGGTCCCAGCTGTGAGCCCAGAGCAAACGCCCCCTCAAGTGAGCTCAGAGTCCCGGCCTCCAGAGTCGGACACCACATACCATCCTGCCAGGGAGCCACTCCCAATGCCCTGACTCCTCTGTGTCCACCCCCCAGCCCCCAGCCCTGAGGGGTGTTTCCTAATTGCCCAGCTTCACTGTGGTTCCTCAGTCTGCTGGCCCCAAGAGCAACGTTTTCTGTGGACCAGCTCTGGCAACCAGTGGGCTCCCTCTGCCATCCAGCAGGCTGTGGAGAAGCCCACACCTTCTCCAGGGAGGCCTGAATCCCATTTGGGGAGCTCTGGGCCCGGGATGCTGGGCCCCACTGAGGAAGTGGGTGTGGTGTAGTAAAAAGAGGAGTACTGAATAAAAGTGTGCCTACTGAGATATGAGCTCCAGCCCACCACCCCTTCTCCCTGAATCTCTCCCCAGCCAGCATCTGGAGGCTCCAGCTGCAGATATCCCCCAAGAGGAGACTGGAGGGTCCAAGAGAAAAGATGCATACACTCTGATACTTGAAACTCCTATAATGAAATGTTTGGGTCCCCCCCTCCACTGCCCTAAAGTAAGGCCCACCAGTTAAACTTCAGCCAACATAAAGTCCTTCCAATCAACTTTTGGTGCCTCACCTTCAAACATGAACATTTAGAATCATCAGGCATTTGAAAAATGATTCCAAAGCAAATCTTTCTTGGAGCAAACAAAACACACGCACACACCTCCTTAGAGAGTTAAAAGAAGACAATGCATGTACAAAACTATAACACACAGGGTAAAATAGGAACTTCCAGGGAAGAAGAAAGAGTTCTCAGAAATTAGGAGAGCAATAATAGTTCGGATTCTTGGTTATGGTAATGGTTACATGAATCTACACTTGTGATAAAAGGATATAGAACCAGACACACACTGTACCAATGTCAAATCCCTGGTTTTGATATTGCACTATAATCATATAAGGGGTAACAGCTGAGATAAGCTGGGTGAAGGACATGGGACCTCTGCACTATCTTTACAACTTCCTTTCATTTTTTCAAAATGAAAAAAGACAGGATAGTGAGAGAGGAAGAGGGGAAAGAAACAGAAGGAAGACAGAGCTGAGGACATTATTCAAGAAATCAAGCAAACAAAAAAAAAATAAAAAATAAAGAAATCAAGCAAACAGATAAAGCAATGAAAAATGAGAGAAAAAATTTAAATTAAATGGAGGATTAATTCTTGTGGCCCAACACTGACAATAGGAACAGAGAGAGAGAGAAAGAGGGAGAGAGAGAGAGAGGAGAAATCAAGTGGAGGAAATAATACAATAAGGTTTCCCAGAATTTAAGGACAAGTTTCCAGATGAAAAGTGAGTACCAAGTGCTCAGAGCAATGATTTTTTTGTTTGTTTTTTTTTAAAAAGGGACTTCCTTGGTGGCACAGTGGTTAAGAATCCTCCTGCCAATGCAGGGGACACAGGTTTGAGCCCTGGTCCGGGAAGATCCCACATGCCGCAGAGCAACTAAGCCTGTGCGCCACAACTACTGAGCCCGCACGCCACAACTACTGAGACTGCATGCCACAACTACTGAAGCCCACACACCTAGAGCCCGTGCTCTGCAACGAGAAGCCACCGCAATGAGAAGCCCGTGCACCGCAACGAAGAGTAGCCCCTGCTCACCGCAACCAGAGAAAGCCTGCACGCAATGAAGACCCAATGCAGCCAAAAATAAATAAATAAATTTATTTTTTTAAAAAGTCACATCCTTGGGCTTCCCTGGTGGCGCAGTGGTTGAGAGTCCGCCTGCCGATGCAGGGGACGCGGGTTCGTGCCCTGGTCCGGGAGGATCCCACATGCCGCGGAGCGGCTGGGCCTGTGAGCCACGGCCTCTGAGCCTGTGCTCCACAACGGGAGAGGCCACAACAGTGAGAGGCCCGCGTACCACAAAAAAAAAAAAAAAAAAAAAAAAAGTCACATCCTTATCATTGTGAAATTTCAGAACACTATACATGAAAAGATTCTAAAAGCTTTCAGAGATGGGAGTAAAACAAATAGCTCATATACAATGGGAATCAGAATGGCAGATCTTCCCAAAGCAACGCTGAAGGCTGGAGGCTAAAGGAGGCAGGCCTTGAAAATGCCGAGAGAACAAACTCCAACCCAGGATGCAGTCATTCTTCCAATCAGACATGAAGGGAGAATGAAGTGATTTTCAAATGTATACGGTCTTACTTTTTTTTTTTTTTTTAACCTCCCATGCGCCCTCGCTTGGAAGTTCCTGGAGAAAGAGCTGCACCAAAAAGCGGGTGGGGGAAGAAAGAGGATGACTTGAGATCCAGAAAGCAGGGAACACACATCAAGGAGGGGCAGAGGGCGCTGCGCTCCCAGTGTGGAGATGCAGGGCACCCCGGAACAATGTGGACGCATCCTGAGCACAGCCAGCCCAGATCAGAGCAGGGAGACAAAGGGCTCCAATCAAAAGAGGAAACTGACAGGCCGCTGAACAGTAGTGTCCCCCCAACATTCATATGCTGAAATCCTAACTCCCAACAGGATGGTATTAGGAGGTGGGGCCTTTGGGAGATGCTTAAGCCATGAGGACAAAAGCCTCCTGAACGGGATTAGTGCCTTATAAGAGAGACCCCACAGAGCTCCCTGGGCCCTTCTGCCACTTGAGGACACAAGGAGAAGTCTGTGACCCAGAGGAGGGCCCTCACTGACCCTGCTGGCACCCTGATCTCAGATTTCCAGCCTCTAGAAGTGTGAGAAATACATTTCTGTGGTCTATAAGCCTCCCAGTCTGTGCTGTTTTGTTACAGCAGCTGGAACAGACTAAGACAGCTACCAACAGAGTTTGTCTATATTGAAAGGAATTTCAAAATTCTGTTAACTGGGGGCAGGGATGAAAAAGCATCAATAAAGACAACTAAGCAAATAAAAAAGAGGCAATTGGCGACTTTAGAGGAAAAGGGTGTAATGAAGTAAAATCTAATTCTAGAACCCACTGTGGTTCGGTCACGAACAAGAATTACATAGTCATGATTCCATCAACACTGACTTAACTAAAATGTGTGAGCAATGGGGGAGAGGGGACGTGTGTATGTACAGGATTGCTGTGGCTTCAATTAACATCTTCCTCAGGAGGATGTCGACAGGGGCTAAGATTGAAAAGAAACAGGAGCACATTATTTTGAAATATAGGTATTGTACTATAGATATTGACACATAAACCCCTAAAAGAATTAGAAGCACTGCATCTGGGGGATAGAACTTTGAGGCGAGGAAGGCAGATGGGGAGGAGTCCTGCTTCTCTTAAAGCCTTCTAATTCTGATTTTTAAATCAAAATTTATTATTTTGATAAAAATAAAAATTTACTTAAAAAAAATTAAGTCCAAAGAAGAACTTTAAATGACTAACACTACAGGTGAATATGACAAATTTTCTGAAGGTTCTGGAAACACTGTTTAGGCAAAGAACCACTGGAGGGTTTTAGCAAGGAAGTGACATGATCGGAACTGTACAAAGGAAGTTATTGAGATAGAAAAAACCAAGGATGGACTGAAAGAGGGAGAGTTTTAAGATTAAAAAAAAAAAAAAGTGAGAAATTTCTGATAGACACCCATACCAGCACTCTGGGCTCCGTTTGCAGTAGGAAGATCAGAAGGGTGTAAGTGGTGACCACTACAAGGATGTCTCAATTCTTTTCTATCTGGTAGTTATGACCATAAATTAGCATTCAACACAAGGAAGGGATGAGCCAGTCCACTAGATGTGAATATTATAGTCTTCCTTGTAGAACACCCTCTCATATAAGGATAAAGAACCACCCTGGGTTATGAATCAGTCTTTCAGAAGATTTCACCTAGTGTGGATTTTAACCATGCCCCAATCAGACCACCCTTAAAAGCCGACCATCAAAGCCCTGAACCTCAGAGCCTGAGGGACCAAACCTTGAAAGTAACAATGCCTGGTTAAAAACCACAAAGCCACTTATTCATACACCATTTCACTCACCAGGGCTCTGGCCTCCATGTTTAGGGACAGAGACCAAAGAACATCAGGTTAACTTTTTTTTTTTTCCCCTTCTTTGTAACATGGCTACAAAAAGATGGACTGGAGAAGACCAGGTAGACAACATACCTGGATTTCAGGAAGACACATGAATCAATCAGAAATGTTTCCTATTTCACATAACAGTCCGGGGAGGAGGGGCGGCCCTAGGGAAGTCCAGGAGAATCAGGGATTCTGAGAAATAAGTAAGAATATACCAAGAAGAAAAGTAAGAGTCATACCTACCGAACACACACAGAGCCAAGCCAACAAGTAGAAATCAAAGTCAAGTCCAGGCATCCTACCCCCAATATACACCCCACTGCTGCTTAGAACCTGGCTACTCCAGGTGTGGTGCTCCGGCCAGCAGTCAGGGCATCCTCCCCTGGGAACTGTTAGACATGCAGAAGCTCAGGCCCCACCTCGGAACTAATGAATCAAAACCTGCATTTTAACAGGACCCCCAGTGATACTTATGCCCATTTAAGGTTTGAGAAGCAAAGGTTAGGAAGATAGAGAAAGAGTCCTTCTGGCTTTGTATTCCCCATGGTTCCCTGGCTGGTGCTGGATGGGTGTCTAAACCCACCCAGGCAGCAACAGAGACACGTGTGCAGTGCAAAAGCGGTAAAAAGGGCCTGGCAACTACATCTCTTCTAGAAAATGCACCGATTCCCGGCCACTCGATTATTTCTGAGCCGCTGGATTTTAGACTGAAATAAACACACAAGCATGAACCACAGATTTCCCTTTATAGCTGCCTCTTTTATTTAAGCAAAAATTGCTAAACATTAATTTTAGTTGTACTTAATTGAATAATTTCTCGGGGGAATAGTTCAGGGAGAGTTTAAAACTGCCTGCTTCCAAAAGCCATTACAAATTGGCATATACTACAATGTCACTGTGCCAACCCAAACAGCGCACTTCAATGCCCCTGGGGCCGCCTTCACTCCAGATGTGTTCGGAACTCCTAGTAACAGAATGCAGGCAAAAGCCATATTTACACGAAGCAGTATTTTGAATCTCCTTTTCCAATTATCTGGAATGAGATAATAGATCCCTAATTGGAAGCACGGCGGGGGTGGGGTGGGGGGCGGGGCGGGGGTGTGTGGAATCGGTCCGTGGTTTCTCTCCAGTGAATGCTTTTTATTAGTAAAAACTAAGAGAGTCTGTACAAGAGCCAGAGAAAATCTCCTTTGCCACATTTAATCTGAACGTCTATAAACTGACAAACTGTCCCGTGATCGCCCCTAATTAACTAACCGATCGTTAAAAGACTGATCTTGTCTTTTCCTGGGAAGTGTACATACGGAAGGACTGGGGTTGCGAGAGGGAGAAGCGGAACTCGAGTGAAAGAAATCCAAAAACACTTTGGCAGGAGAACAGACCCAAGCGGTTGGTGTGGAGGTGTTGCTCCCCGCCGCCCTTGCACCCAAATACCTTCAGTTCTGCTTCACGCCTGCGTGACTAGCACTGACTCTGAACTTCTCTTGTATTTCTGATACTGGTCATAACAATGCTGCCAGGTAAGCCATCATTGTTTATTACTGATTTGTTAACTCCCATTCCAAATCAGATTTATTGCTAAGGAATCATCTTTTTATTCTCCAAATTAAGCACATAAAAACCAAAATTAAGTACTGTAGTTTACACTTCTTGTTAAAATTGAAGTTTCCAACCTTACCGTTGATTTAACACAGGTCAATTTAGAATTCAGGTGGAAGTCAAATTAAGTATTTTTGTACAGGTCAGCATACTGTCCAGCTACAGAGGGTCTCTGGCCCCCCCCCCATATCATAAAACGCTGTTACGTGCCATGCGATCACGGCATGCTTAGTTACTGAAGCTGTGTATTTTTACAGATGTCACAGAGAAGCCGTTTGAAAACTGTGCATAAATGCAGCTGTTCTTGGCTGTTAGCGAGATACACTTGGAAACCCTGTTCCCTAAAATGTTCATAATTGGAAAGGATTTTCTAAATATAAATTAATTACCAAATTCCACGTGTTGACAAGCAAACACTCTAATGTTTATGCTTCAACTTGACAGGGAAATTGAAGCACGTACCCAGAAACCTCTAAAGGAAACAAAGTCCACGTATGGTTATTTACTTCATGACATTTTCTCCTCAAGTGTTTAAAAACATTTTTATCCTGAAACGCCATGTACAAAGAGAAGAAGCAACTGACTGACATGTACGGTTTAACAGTTACAAAGCAAAAACTGCATCACCTTCAAATACTCGCCCAATACTATACCCATCAACCTCAGAGAAATCTAAAGCCACTCACTCAACCAGGCAACCAACAAACTATATGCCAGGCACTGTGTTATGTGCAAATTTAAACCCTTCAGCTAGTAGATTTCTTCAAATAACTACCACAAAGTCTTCAACTGTTACCTACCTTGAGTTTCAAAGAAAATAAATATATAACTTTATCATATGGACAAGGGGCATTTTCCTCTAATAAATCTATACTAGAGGTTTGTGCTCTTGGGATGCTGGACAATATATCACTTCTGAAAGGACCACAGGAAAGGGCTTGGTGGTCAGTAACACCCAGATGTGAACTTTTCTCTCTGACCTACACCAGCAGTGAATGATGGGCCCAGCGTCCCTCCGATTCACCCCTGAAGTTAGGCCTCTTCCTCCAGAACAAAGGCCTCCCCGCTTGGGAACTACTTAGAACTTTCCCAAGCACCTTGCAAAGAGTCTTATTTTTCATACTGTGTCTAGATCTGAAAAAAAGCATTTGTTCCGGTATAAAGACACTGAAATCCCTGGTTGTAAGACGAATGTTCTCTTAACCCTAAGAAAGACTTAATCCATAGCTCTGCTTCAAGAGAAATAGTTCTACCTTATTAATCACAAAGTTCTCAAGTTCAAAGTTCTCGGTTTGTGCGATTCTCAGAGGCAGTTCAGCTGTTTCCAAATCGTGCATCAGAAAATTCCTACGTTACACAGTCCCAGATAGTCAATGTTAAAAAAATATACATAACCGCATCGCCTTCGCACTGGGTTCCATTTCTGTTGGGAAAGGAGGGAGAAATTTAAGCCAGGACCGTAATTTTAGCCAATAATCTACAAACCGGGGAGCACAAAACAACTCGTTAGAATGTAGAAAGGAAAAACTAAAACTTCTATGAATATGCTGGATTTAATCTCAACCTTTTCTAATTTCTAATTTTAGGAGCCATATTTATGGAGAACGGAAGTATATATAATTTTATAAATGCAGTTATTAAAACGAATTCTGGAGGGTTGCTCATGATTTTTCCTAATGCAATGCATGATCTAAAAACGTTGGAGGCCACTGTGTTCAGAGCAATGTATTGTAGATTACCTATAAAAGAATACAAGTATATGTAACCCAAGAGTCTAAAAGTTCAACATCTTTGCCTTATTCAAGAAAACATTAAATAAGTTCTCAAAGTAATAACTGAGCATTCGGTGAACTTGAGTTAAAAACCACACAAATACACGGTCTAAGGAATACAGTGGGAAGATGTTATATTAGAGAAAGTGGAGTGAGGGATCTAAGGAAACTCTTTGCATTGTTTTTACAACTTTTCTATAAATCTAAAATTAGTGGAAGACAAAACACTTAAAATAAGAGTGATTTGTAACTAATCACAGCACCAAAATTTGCAAATTACTTTACATAAAGCAGAGTGGAGGTTAGCCCTGAAGCGGCCCACTTCCTTGCATTTCCTAACACCCAGTGTTTCCCTTCTGTGCCACGGATCACCGTAACCAATGCATCCTTCACGGGGGCAATTTAGTGTTATCTCAGAGCTCCACTTCCCTGAGCATTCTGAGAGCTTCTGCCAAAATCGATGTCTGCTCGTAGAGTGCTCTTTGCATGCAAACATGATTTGTCTTTGGAGTTTCGACAGAAGGTGACAAAAGGAGGTTGAGAGCAGCTGAACCACAGACTAAGGGGTGTAGAGGAAGTAGGGAGAGGGCACAATCATGGAAGAGCTCATGAAGGGGCTTCAGGACGTGATGAGATGTTTGTTCTAGGGGGAAAAACAAAAGACACCAGGACAAACGGCACCTGAACAATAAATAGGTGTTGGACCCCAACGACGTGTCAGACACTGGACTGAGGTCTAGGACTACAAGAGTGACCGGGGCGGACACAACCCCTGCCCTCAGGAAGCTTACAGTCTATCCTGGAGAGCAGCAGACCAGCAAGGAGGCTGAGCAAGAGGCCTGAGAAGTAACGGGGGCTGAACCGGGCCAGTGGCGTGCAACGGGGGAGGAGGGCCAATGAATGGGGAGCAGAACTCACCCCCCCGTCACAATGGGAAGCAAGTCTCTGCTCAAAGGCAGACTGACCAAGGCTAAGTGGATCTTTTCCGGGCCCTGGGAACGCTTACACTGTGGCTGTACGTCAACTACTGAGCGCCGTCCAAAGGGCGGGTGTGGGCGGCGTGGCGGATTAGATCCGGAGCCGTGATCTCGGGAGCGTGGGTGTCGCTGGAGACCTGCTTCCAGAGATCTGGAAGTCAGTCACATCCAAGCACCCAGAAAGGGCCTTCCGGAACCTCAAACTGTAATTCCACAGGCCGGAGCTGAGGGTTTTGGAAGGTAGCCTTGGTCTCCCCACTGTTTTCTTTACTGTTCCTATCTACCTCGGCCAGGGCCTTCCCAGACCCAAAGAAACAAGCCTCAGTCCCAAAGCAACCACCACCAAGTCTCCAATGGCTCCAACTAAACTACCCCAACACCACATCTATCCGTGGAATACCTGCTGAATGAACAGATGAATACAAAGCAGCCCAAGGACAAGAGTGAGGACGGGGCCGTGGGCTTGTGGGAAGGGGGCTGCCAACGTAGACAGAGGGCCATGCCCCTGTCCTTCCTTCCATCCAGCCCTCCATCCATCTACCCACCCATCCACCTATCCACCACCCATCCATCCATCTATCTATGAAAGCAAATGCCAACATCCAAGAAGTGGTGAAAATTCAGCACAGATTCCTCGACATAGGTGATAGCTACAGTTTCCATAAAAGGGGCATAAGAGCATCAGTCAGACTGGAGCAGGGGGGCTGGGACTCTGCTTCTCAAACTCCCTGTGGTGTAGGATTTTTTAAATTTTTTAAATTTCCAGTCTGTCACAGACCAATGCTTGTATAAAATACAATAAAACTGAATTACAAGTAAAATGAAAATTTTTTTAAATCCACAAAGTGCAAGCCCACTAGTAGAGCATTTGGAGGTCATGGCAATGCCAAAGTGCTGTAAGTCTGAATTCCTGTACTTAACCTCACTGTGCACTGGTAACAAACAGCTGCAGGACAGGCTCTGCTCCCGTAACTACAGTTTGGGCGAGGTGGCCTGCTTGAAGCCGAGTTTACACAAAAAACACTCTTGGTAACTTCTGAAGTGCTCGATTAGAACTCCGGCTGACGTCATGGGGACAGACAGCTCTAACCAAGGTTGACCGTGAGAACCAATGAGACACAAATCTGTCTACGTCTTTTGAGATCTTCTCCTGTCCCAGCTCTTGACGCTTGTGTCGTCACCTGGTGCCAGAATTCTGCATCCGTCCCTTCCCACACCCTGAGGAGAGACAAGAGGCCTCCGTGCAGACTTGGGACAAGGTTGGTGCACCACAGCCTCTTTTTCTAGCGTCTCTCATCTTCCTTTCCTTTCTCCAGGCACCTCTCCTTCTGCCTGTAGACGCCCACCGTGGTCTGGGTTCCCCTCCTTGTGTCTTAATCATATGATCAACCAAACCTCAAATATCCTTCACTCACATTCTCTCCTGTCCTGGTTTGCACCTTCCTTGCACTAACAGGTTCCTGGCCCCTGGGGTTCACTCCTGTGACGTCTGTGGCCTCTTCAGATAAGGAAACAAACCCGGCTTCTACCCCAACACACGCTAGTGAAATTGGTCCCTCATCAGCCACCTTGCGATACAACTATTAGAAAAGCATTGGTTTCTCTTCTTCCTCACTTTACACGCCTCTCCACGGCCTTTCAATCACGTTGCCCACCTATCCTCTACAAATCCCTTGAAAACGTACCACCTGTGTCTCTGCCTTAGCCTTCTAACTTCTTCACTGGCACCTTTTCTTCCTTTGGAGTTTCCCCAAGTCTGTGTCCTAGGTCCCTCTTGTTTGCAATGGTAACGACTCTCCTGGATTTATTAACAACTTGACAATGGCCCTCAAGTGGAAAACTCCGGGCAGTCTTCTCCCTTGAGCTCTGATTCCCTATCTCCAAGTCTCTCTGGAGTCATGTCTAAGTGAAGGAGCCACTGTTGCCTCTTACGTGCTGGCCTGGTTGCATGTTAGAAGCACCTGGGGCTCTTGGAAGACAGACCATCCCTGGGTCTCACACTCAGCGACTGATTTAATGGGACAGGAGGTGGGGCTAGGCTTCTTTTCTTTAACACTAAGCTTTTAAAACCACTGTCCGAGAACAATGCTTCTCAAACCTGGCTGCACACAGTGGAATCATCTGGGGGAGCCGTAAAAATAAAGATGCCTGCTTCCTACTCCCACACATTCTGAATGAATTAGGTGTAGTATAATGAAAAAGACATTTGGTTTTTGTCCCCAGTTTCTGGCACAGAGTTCAGAAAGGAGGTGATTCTTGGTGGCCCCCCATAGCTTCAGGATGGGGATGGGTCACCAGAAGGAATCATGTGATTAGATTTCAGTCCCACCCTTGGAAGGGGGAGTTGGGGCTGGAGACTGAGCTGAATCACCAATGGCCAAAGATTTCATCAATCATGCTTATGCAATGGGACCTCCATAAAAACCCCTGAACAGGGCTTCCCTGGTGGCGCAGTGGTTGAGGGTCCGCCTGCTGATGCAGGGGAGACAGGTTCGTGCCCCGGTCTGGGAAGATCCCACATGCTGCGGAGCGGCTGGGCCCGTGAGCCATGGCCGCTGAGCCTGCGCGTCCGGAGACTGTGCTCCGCAACGGGAGAGGCAACAGTGAGAGGCTCGCGTACCGCAAAACAAAAAACAAAAAACAAAAAACCCCCCTGAACAACAGGATTCAGAGAACTTCCAGATTGCTGAACACATGCACCTGCTGGGAGGGTGACACACCCAACTCCACGGGGACAGAGGCTACTGCGCTCAAGACCCTTCTAAACCTCACTCTACAAACCTCTTCAGCTGGCTGTTCATCTGTATCCTTGATAATAAATTCTAATAGCAAGTATAGCATTTATCCTGAGTTCTCTGAGTGTTTCTAGCAAGTCATCAAACCTGAGTGGGAGGAGGTTCTGGGATCTCCCGAATTTGAAGCCAAGCTGGACAGAAGTGCTGGTCACCGGGGGGTCTGATACTTGCAATTGGTGCCTTAAAAGTGAGGACAGGGCTTCCCTGGTGGCACAGTCGTTGAGAATCTGCCTGCTAATGCAGGGGACACGGGTTCGAGCCCTGGTCTGGGAGGATCCCACATGCCACGGAGCAACTAGGCCTGTGAGCCACAACTACTGAGCCTGCGCGTCTGGAGCCTGTGCTCCGCAACAGAGAGGCCACGATAGTGAGAGGCCCACACACAGTGACGACAAGTGGCCCCCACTCGCCGCAACTAGAGAAAGCCCTCGCACAGAAACGAAGACCCAACACAGCAAAAATAAATTAATGAACTCCTACCACCAACATCTTCTTTAAAAAAAAAAAACAAAAAAAAACTGCACAACTCAAATGGGATTCAAACCCAGCCCAAAAAATCCAAAAAAAAAGTGAGGACAGTCTTGCGGGACGGATCCCTTAAACCTGTGGGGTCTGATGCTAATTAGTGTTAGAACTGAACTGTAGGACACTCAGTTGGTGTCAGATCAGAGAATCCGAGAACTGGGGTTGGGAAAGACAGCACGTATTTGGTGTCAGGAGGAAAAACCTCTCGTTGGTACTGGATGTAGTCTAGACACTGGGATTTAAAGCAACAACTCACCAGGTGATTCTAATACTCAGCAAACGTTGAGAACCACTGCCCGAAATAATGGGCTACATCTGAACTCGCCTTTCACGCCAACTGAGATCCTCCCTTTTAGCCTCAACTCTAAACTTCCCAGCTACAGTGATCTTGTTTAAATTAATGTACCCATGCGACTTTGTGCTAACTGTACAGCCCTGTATAACGTGCTGATTGTTTTAAGTGTACTAGTCTTCCCTGACTGTAATGGAAGCTTTTGGAAGATTCTGACCCCGTTTTATAATTTTCCCCCAACACCCACGCCGTCAACTACCCTGCGAGGCACACAGCAGGTACTCAGCATATACTGACGATTACAAATCCCTTTTCAGGTGGCAGCATTAAATCTAACCCCTAATCCCTTGCTATGTGAAGATTTCTTGATGGAAAGAACTGAGCCGAACACTTCTTCTCTCCTGTGATAGCTATCGTGGTTCTTTGTGGTTTTTTTTTTTACACTGATCAAGATTTATTAACTATGGCTGCAGAATCCAGAAGAGCAATCTTAATGTAGATATTCTTCCCCCTGCCCAGAGAGAAATCTGACATTTCTAAAGTCTCTCTTTTGAAAAAGAAAAATAGTTTTCACATCATAATTGGTAAAAGTGACCACTCCCTCCACTAAGCAGCATCAACTTTTTCAGAGTTCTAAGAATCAAGTCAATATAACAAATATTATTCTAAAGAAAAATGAAGCACTAAAAAAAAAAAATATATACAGGACAAATCCACATTAGGAGATGGTTCTAGAACTATACCAGGAAAGACAAATCCAAGAGGAGTTATTTAAGAAATTAAACACAATGGACTATTTTCTCCTCAGAGCTCTTTTACCACGTTCTTCCCAGTTTTCTGGAAAATGGGAAAATGTTTTAATTGAGAGTTGTCTTGAGGATTAACAGCGTCTAGCTTACTTTACAAAAGCCTGTTAATAATCATCACTTTTTTTTGTTTGTTTGTTTTGCGGTACGCGGGCCTCTCACTGTTGTGGCCTCTCCCGTTGCGGAGCACAGGCTCCGGACGCGCAGGCCCAGCGGCCATGGCTCACGGGCCCAGCTGCTCTGTGGCATGTGGGATCTTCCCGGACCGGGGCACGAACCCATGTCCCCTGCATTGGCAGGCGGACTCTCAACCACTGTGTCACCAGCGAAGCCCAATCAATCACCTTTTTAACAAGGGGGGTGTGCTATGGATTACGCACTGCCCCCCCTTGATGGGAAGTACGTGGCATCAGCTGGGAGCATTCATAGGCGGGAGGAGGAGGGAGGACACTGAACTCCAGCAGCAACAGGGATAACAAACAGGGGTGGATCTTCAGCACCAAGATTGCTCTATCCAAGGATGCTCACCCTGGGCAATGAAAACCTTGCTGTTATCAGAGACCTGGTCACTGGGCCCTAATCAGGCAACGGCCCTCAGGCTGCACCCCAAACTTAAAGGGCCACTCACACCTCCACAGAGAAGACTGGTTTCTGAGCTCACAGACGTCTGTCTCGCTCTTATGGGACCTGATTTTTGCTAAAACAAACAAAACTGGGGGAGGGAGAGAGATGAGAGGAACACATGTGCATTCCAGCTGCTCAGTCGCATGGGATTCACAAAACTCCAGATGCACAGGAATTATCTGTGTGTGAATGAGGAATTATCTTTTGTTTTAGTATAGGTGAACTTTTCCACAATTGTGTAAGGGCTGCCCTGTTGTCCACTGACTAAGCTCTGGTAGTTCTGTGCAAAGGAACTAAGCTATTATGAATCAACCCCAGTGAACCCCCTGTTGTGATAAGAGAGTTGGGCGGCATGGATGAAGAATTAGTAACAGTTCTTGTATTTCCTCTCACAACATTTCTGATGTAAAATTAGAAAAGCACCTAAGAACACGCATCCAGTGTTCTTAGATGCGTAAGCACGCGGCACACATTACACACTCAACAGACGTCTGTTGACAGGATGAGTCCTTGGAACTCATCAATTGGGTATCAGCCGCCAGGGACGCTGGGAAATTCCTGCCCACAGCCGTTGCCCCTAACCTCTGCCACTCTCCTAAGCCCCTGCTCTCACACCCACCTCCTTCCTCATTCTCAGCAGGGGTTCTCACCCATTACTTCACAGAGAGAGGTCCTTTAGCAAAACCTCTACCAAGCTCTCTCCTCTACCTCTACGCCTACCCAGAGGCACCCATCAGTTCTGTCTACACGTCCACTCTCCTCCAACAGAGCCCTGCCCCCTGCCTGCTGGATCCCAATATGTCCACCTTCTTTGGACCATGCCCCACCCTCAGCTCTCTCCGGCACCTTTCAAGGAGATGAAGGTGGCCCCTTCCGCAGCCTGTGAACATGCTGAAATCTTTTCCTTCCTATTAAACACCAGCTCTCAGCTCAGGCTTTTAAAGCTTCCTTCTTTCCTTTACTGCCAACCCTCTCGAGAAGTTCATCCACAGGGCCGCCGCCACGGCTTGAACCCGTAACTCGCTCTCAACCCGTCACAGCTGGGCTTGTGGTACCATGACTCCTGGGACACTGTTCCTGCTGAGGTGAGTCAAGGGGCTGAGAATTCCAATGGCTTCTTTTCGGTCTTCACCGTATTGACTTTGCTACAGAACGTGAACTTCTCAGAAGCCTGGACTCCCCACTTCCTCACTGCGGTTCTCTGGAGAGTCTGAGCCCTCGCCTTCTCCAACCAGAACATGGGCTTGTGAACAGGCATTTTCATGAACAAAACGCCTGCACGCACATAAACAAATCTGGGGAGGGGGACCGAGAGGCCCCTAGCTTCACGAGCTTCTCAGGACTTGATGACCTGCCCCTCCCACAACGTGAAGAATCGCTCTTGGACTATGGTAATAGCCTCCCCACCTCCCATCCTTACGCCCACTCAGCCCTTTTACCTACCTAATCCAACCTTCACATTACAATCAAGATTATTATTCAGAGGGACTTCCCTGGTGGCGCAGTGGTTAAGAATCCATCTGCCAATGCAGGGAACACGGGTTCAACTCCTGGAACAGGAAGATCCCACATGCTGCGGAGCAACTAAGCCCATGGGCCACAACTACTGAGCCTGCGCTCTAGAGCCCATGCATCACAACAAGAAAAGCCATTGGAAAGAGAAGCCCGCGTACTGCAACGAAGAGTAGCCCCCACTCACCACTAGAGAAAGCCTGCGTACAGCAACGAAGACCCAACGCAGCCAAAAATAAATCAATTTAAAAAAAAAGATTATTATTCAGATTATACCAAAGGCTGGCACATCTGGCCTGCCTGCTCTTACCATAAAGTTTACAATACAATGTACTGGAATTCAGCCATGCTCACTCACACATATACTGATTAGGGTGACATTTTTCCCAAGGTGTGAATTTTTTTTTTAATTGAGGTGATATTCACATAACCCAAAATTAATAATTTAAAAGTGACCAATTCAGTGGCTCTTAGCACATTCACACCGTTGAGCAACCACTCCATCTAGTGCCAAAGCACGTCCGTCACCCCAAAAGGAAACCCCGTGCACAGCTGCTTCCTGTTGCCCCCTCTCCTCCCCAGCTCCTGGCAACCATCAATCTGAGTTCTGTCTCTACATTTGCCTCTTCTAGGCATTTCATATAAAGGGAATCATATAATACAAGGGCTTTATGTCTGGCTTATTTCACTTGGCCTAACTTTTTTGAGGTTCATTCACGTGACAGCTTGTATCAATACTTTGTTCCTTTTTATAGCTGAGTAATACTCCATTGCATACACTATAATCTGTTTACCCAACTAGAACTGCTTGTGCACTACAACTGCAGAGGTGAGTAGTTACAAGAGATTGTATGGCCTGCTGTAAAGCTGAAAATATTAACTGGCTCTTTACAGAAAAAAAACTTGCCAACCCCTGGATTATACATGCCCTGAGCTTCAGAAGCAGTGGTTTTGAGAGTCAGTTTGTTAATGGTCATTGCAGCAGTTTGGAACAGAGAAATACCAGAAACAAAATGTCTACTGTTAGACACTGGACTGGTGTAATTACGGTAAATCCGTACTATGTAATACTGTGCACCTCCTCAGAAGGATCAGGTAAATGCATACATGCTGACAGGGAAAGATCTCCGGGTTTGATTAGGTTAAAAAGCAAAGAATTACAATATGTCTAGTAGATACTCCCCTTCTCTTAAAAAAATAACCCATAACTACGTATATATATACATATTTGCATAAAGCTTCCCTGAGAGTCAAAAGAAACTTTCACTTACCAATATTGTACCTTCCTGTACTGCTTGCAATTTCCAACCTTTTACATGCATTTATCATCACTGTCAATAGACGTTAACTACCAGGAGGGAGGGGATGTGTGTATGCCTATGGCTGATTCACTTCGCTGTGCGGCAGAGACTAACACAACAAAACACTGTAAAGCAATTGTAATAACAATTTAAAAAAAAGATGCTAACTAAGTAATTTCCTCAAGAGGAAATTATGGCCCATTTATTTTTATTCTTGATAAATCTGTATTTACATATTATAATGAAAGATCAAAAAATATGTTTCTGAAGAGGAAATTTTTAAAAAATCAAAACAAAATACTATGTTAAAACCTGCTATGAGTTATGTTTTTTATGAGATTTCACTTTTTTTTTTCCCCTTGCAGGTCAGTGACCCTCCAAAGAAAAAAGAAAAAAACCCCTCCCACAGGCTGGCTTTTTATCTGCCAGAAAGCTAGACACTGCACGAGATGATCTTTTCAGATGCTGTCCATGTCAGTCCACGAGGTCTGATGCTAGTTTTCCGCTGATTGTTATGGGAAAGCATACCGTATGTGTCAGACACAGGACACTGGAATCTTCTACCGTCACAGAGCTAGGTACGGTGGTGACCTGGGCTGCAGCACACAAGTCAGCCCTGACAGGTGGGTTGGTAGGGTTTCTCTCTGTATGCTGATGGGCCCTAAACATGTTCCAGATGTGCTGACCTCATAAAACTGCTACCTACCACAGGCTGTGAAAGAACTGCTCCAAGACTGTTTTTCCCATCCCTACGGCAACGCCCCTGGGCTCCCGGGTTGGGTCACCCCCGAAGTTTTGAAGCCGATTGGGTGCCAGTCCTGAGCCTGGATGAGAGAACAATTAGTGGAGCCCAGCAGCAGGGCACTTTCTCACCTGTCATGGCCCGGCTTTCTGTGGCCCGGTGTTAGGAGCCTGCCTGATCCTTATTCCCTGGGATTGAAGCTTCTGCTTTGTTCTGGGTCCCCGCAAGGGGGGAGCTGTGCCTGGTTTCCCAACCAGTCTGCTCCCTTTGGTTAGGTCCCCAAAACTTGCTGCCGAAGCTCCCTGTCAACCGTCAAGCCACCAGAGACGCCCAGACGGACCAACGCTGCACGGCCCGTGCATCCCAGGATCTCTGTGTGCCTGGGGTCCCCTGTTAGAGGCCTCAAGTAGGGCGGCCGGCCTTCTTCCCTTGGCCTACAGCTAGGAGCTCCTTTCTCCTCCCACTGAAACTCTGCTTTCTGAATCCTTACTCCTCCTCCCTCTGGATTAATTCTGGCCAATTATGGAGAAAGACCTAATGAGCCCTGGTTATCAGCTTGCTCGCAGAAGCACTCCGCGCACGTCACTGGGGCACCGTGGATACTTGTAGTGTATCTTCTTCAAAGTTACAAATAAAATGAACTGAGGAACCAACCCCAAACTGAAAATAGCACCTTTCTAGATGTTGCCTATGCACAAGGCACTTTGTATCTCTTTCTAAGGATGCAAAGGTACACAGTCCTTTTCCCTTAACGAGTTAGAAATTAGCAAAAAAACAAACAAACAAAAACCCACCAAATTCAGAAATAACTATAAATAACCCAGCACAAAGCATACTCCAGGACACAGAGAGGTGCAAAGTGCCATGGGGTATAAAGGATGAAGAGATCATCTCAGGCTGGGAAAGCACAGGAAAAGATTCATGAATGAGGCAGCCTCTGCGGTTGATACTGATGGATGACCAAGATTTCTACGGGGTGGGATGCAGGCCATCATTTCTAAGAAAATTTGAAAAATAGACTTTCTCCCAGTCTACTTCTCAAACCCCGTGTATAAGTAATGAGCCAATCTGGCCTCTTGTCAATATGTTCTTTCTAATCAGCTGAAACACTCTATCATCTGAAGTTGCGCAGAGGAAAAAAAAAAAATCTTTTAGGGAGTTGGCATTCAACCCTTTACGAAATCTCAAAAACTTTCAATGTATCACACACTCCCCCATCTGGGTTCTTTCTTTTCAAGAGCCTAATTAACTGTATTTCATATATTCATTGTATTTTTAAATTATGTACACTATTAATATCTGTATGATAAATGCCGTGATTCCTCCGGATGTCATGAAAACAAAGATGTGCGCCTGAAATGGGGCTGGGGCGGGGGAACTCTGCACTTAACTGCACTTAATAATGGTAACAGCTGCCAGCTAAACATTACCACCTGAAGGTTCTCACAGTGAAAAGTAAACCGTTTTTCAAAACGTCATTACCATCCATTATGATCAAAGTTTTAATTTCTTAAGCTGTTACCTGCAGTCATACTTGCAACATAATTGTAGTGCAGGATTTCATTGTTCCTTCTGGTTAAGTGACAGGTAAATGGTACACCTTCAGGAGCTCTACTAAGCCCGGTGTGCTAGGGCTGTCAGCTCAGATCCCCAGCGCCCCTGGGTGATGCAGGTCGGCCCCTGCAGGAAAGCTCAGCACATCCCCCGAAAGGCCAGCACTGCTATGGATAAGTCAGTCTCAATCTCTGCCCCTCTTCTCTTACACTTCCACACACACACGGAGCTGAAATACAGCTTCAAGGTCACAGGCTTTACCCTGTAATACTCGTTCCCACTCTTCTCAAGTAGGATCAGCCAACCCCTGAAATCCACCCTAAGCAGAACCCAGACAAGCTGTCACTTAAGTTGATAAAGCGCCGAAGCACCCCAAATCTTGAATTGTGACATTCTGAAGGATTTCTCCTACGTTAGGAAAGAGCTGGGGTGGGAAAATCTATTCCCTGAGTATTTTCAGAGGTTGTGACCTGAGAATACAGAATAATTCAATGTAAGTTACGTCTCGATGTATTTATTAGCTAGGAGGTGGGGAAGGCAGTCTGAAATTCATATTTTACCACTGACGATCTTCTAATTTCTATGATTTTTCACAACTCCCTTCAGCTTCCCCAAGTGCGCATCTCCTATTTTCTCCTTACTCAGGGTGATGGAGGTGAGTGTTGTTTTCTAGAGGCTTACAGGCATTTGCCAACTTGCAAAGAGAATGAGTTCCAAAAGGGTATTAGCTAGTTGGTTGCTTTGAAGTCGAGGATGCTAGAATACACTTTCCCATAGAGATAATGCGTGTTTGAAAGACCGGTTCCCAGGCAGCCCACAGACTTACATCCACCACATCTTAAGAGGAATGGTACTCATCCTGCCATACTTGATTGCCGTATACAATGGTCTCAACCTGGGGCTACTGTGAAACGCCAGAAACACACCTTCCCAGTGTGGCAGTCACCCTGGCATCCTGAGACTCGTCTACCAAAGGAGCAGGACAAAGTTCACGTGGGTGTTTCTGCTATACTGTGATGGACGCGTTCCTGGAAAACCTCACGTCCTGCAAAAATCGCACTCTCGAAATAACAGGGCTGATGGTGGAAAACACCACTGGGGCAGAGCCCTTGAAACCCATGTCACTTTGTAACCAGAGCACTAAGCAGAGGAAGAACAAACACCTGGGGAAAATGACTTAGGACAGCCCAGGCAAGCAGCTCAGCCGGCCGTGGCTGCAGCTGCCTCAGGGGATATCAAACCCGCACAGGACGGCAGAGTGGGGAGGTTGGCTGGCAGACACAGCGAGGGTCGGAGTTAGGGGGTCACTGGTGAGTTGGACGCAGAAGGTACCCCTTCCAGGAGCCCAGCGTCCTACAAGGCCGAGGGGGCCCTCCCTGTGGAGGGGGCCCTGGGTGCAGGTGCTCATTTTTTATTTTCTTAAAATCCAGTTGAGAGGCACCTGCAGGCTGTGAGGGCTCTTTCCCTTCTCTCCTGGTATTCCTGCTCCTCTGGCCAAAGAAAAACTGCCTCTGAACCAATCCATCCTCCAGGGTCTACTGACATCGCTCCTCTACTTTTCAACTGAATGAGCTTGTGTTACGGATCCTCACGCTGGAGCAGATCCACTGTACTAGGACCAGGGATTCACCGACCCCCCGGCGCTCTCCTCCTGGTTGGAGAAGGACCTTCCCTAGGTCTGCCATTTCCAGAACCTCTGCATTGAAGAAGAGGCAGCCACCCTTTGGGAGGTAAATTCCCTTGACGCTCATGCCAATTCAGGGAATTCTTCTGCGTTCTGCTTAGTCATCAGAAGTGATTCTTTGTCTCAAAGCATGTAAATCCTAAGTGGGTAGGTGTGATTTCCAGACCAGCCTGTCCCATTGAAACATAATGAGTAAAGCAACTATACTCCAATTAAAAAAAAGAAGTAGAACAGCAAAAAAAAAAAAAAAAAAGACAAAAAAAATACAATATGACCCACGTAGGCAATTCAAAAATTTTGAGTAGCCACATTAAGTGAAAAGAAACAGAAATAAATTTAACAGTATATTTTATATAGCCCAACATATCAAAACTATCATCATCTCAATGTGTAATTAATATTCACAGGATATCGTGCATTCTTTTTTTTCGAAGCAAATCTTCCAAATTCCTTGTTACTCTGCACATACAGCACATCTCAATTCAGACTAGTCGCGTCTCAAGTGCTCAATGGCCATAGGTGGTCAGTGGCCACTGTATTGGACAACACGGTCCTACTCAGATGCTCTGTGGAGAGCAAAGTGTCATGTTTCTAACGATAAAGAAAAACAAAAGAAAAAAACAAAATAAAGAACTTATTTCTAAAGACACATAATTAAAAGAATACACAACCCAGTGAAGAACAAAAAATGTTTTTCAAGTTCATATTCTTATATCCCACAAAAGGGTACCTTTCACTTGTTACTTTCAGTGCAAATATACTTAGTCCTTCATTAACGTCGAACACGCAGTTAAGCAGAACAGCCCGCTCCCACACTCAGGTGTTGTTTTTTTTTAAACAGCCCGAGATATAATTTATGTACCATAAATTCACCTATTTAAAGTGTACAATTCAATGGGTTTTGGTATATTATTTTTTTTAAACTGCGGTAAAACATAAAATTTCCCATTTTAACCATCTTTCAGTGTACAATTCAGCGGCATTAATTACGTTCCCAACGTGGTACAACCCTTACCACTGTCTGTTCATCACCTCAAACAGAAACGCTAACCATCACACCTCGAAGGCAGGCCTCCTCTCCATTTTACCGAGAAAAGTGTTAAGGCCAAGTCAACTTCAGATGAAGAGGCTAACAGCAATAATAACGCCAAACATCCTGCCACGAACATCACGGTGTCAAGGACCAGGGGTGCTGCACTGCGCTGGCAGAAATTTCCCAGCAACCTCCCTTCCTACCCCTTTCTGAAGCTGGAAAGTTCCTAAGGTAACATCTAGTTTCACAAAGTGTTTTGTAAGGCTGCAAGCACCTCAGCACATTGTCTGCTCCCCTAGACGCAGTCTCCTGGTTTTCTAACGATAACATCAAACATTTTAAAGATGCCATTACTGTAATGGATGAAAGGGATATAACTCCACTCTAATTTTAAGCCAAAAAGCAAGATGGGAAGAAATAAAATTCAAATTCTAATGCTCTTCTTCAACATTTGCTTCAAGTAAGAAAACGCTGCTTTACAGATTCTTTTTTTCACCAACCTTTCTTTCGTAAGTTCTCAAGGAAAAATAAAGAAGTTCCAATTGATTTTTGTAAGTTTTATTACGGTAAAACGAGATGTGGAGGAAACATGTCAGAGTACCAAACCGGGGTAATTAATTCCAGTGTAACCTCCTCACACCAGGCCAGCACTTGCTAGCAGATGTGTTGGCTAAGTATTTCAGGTCAACCTGAGCACAGTATTGAAAGTAACCTCCCATTCCTCAGAAGTCTGGCACGCAGCTTGCAATCTACAGCAGACAGCTTGGACACGCGGAAAAGTGGAATTTAACATCTCCTGATTTCCACTCTCCATTTATTTCCAAATCTCTGCATCAAAATAGGGGGAAAAATGCCCTCATAGTCACACATACACCATGGTAAGTATTAGCCACTAAAATAAAAGATGAGGAAGCAATTTTAAACCCAGTTACCGCAAATGTGTTTTGGGAACTTTCACCTTGTTTCTCATAAACTAGAAAGTGTACTTCGTGTTCCTTTTGATTGCTAATGACCGATGCATTTAAACTATTAACAATTCATTTCCAACACGTGTCCAATTCAGAGCTAGCAGCTGGACTATTTATTTTGCTAGCTGGTGATAGAATTAAATACAGAGTCTTTGAAAACATTTACAAGCTTTCCCTCTAACCTTCTGTGTACTTTCCAAACGAGGCTACTCTGATTTTTATTAGCTAAAAGCTTACATACTGCAGTACTAACACTGTTACCTTCAAAATAAATTGTTTATAGCTCAGGTGAGGTTTAAAGCATTTTCCTCCCTGGAAGACTCTTGAGATGGAGGAGGAGAACCGCTGAACTGGTTCACTCTGGATCAACGATATTCCTTTGGGAGTCAAACAATATTCGGGCCACACAGCTATGGATGCAGTCAGGGAGACCAGTTGTAAAAAGAGTTCTAGTCCTTTACAAAACCACGGGTTTCCTTCGCGGGCTCCCAGTGCCTTATCATCGCAGAGTCACTATCCTTGTGGAGGGCCTAGGAACGTCCTCCTAAGACTTTTTTCTTTTCACACTAGCATTTTGACGTTGGAAGACAAGACATGAGCTTGGACCCCAGACCAATCTGGGTTCAAATCATGACTCCTTTGCTTATTAGCTACATAGTTGTGTGGGTTTTTTTAACCTTACAAAAGACTTTTGTTTAGAATACACAAATACACGCTTAGAATACACAGCTCAATAAGAAGGCAAACAACCCAGTTGAGAATGGGCAAAAAAGCCTGACAGCCACTTCACAGAAGATATATGAATGGGCAAAAATCACACGAAAGCTGCTCACCATCACTAGCCGTCGGGGAATCGCAAATTAAAACCACAATGAGGTACCACTAGACACCCATCAGAACGGTTAAAATTAGAGATACTGAGTGCTGGCAAGGCTGTGAGGCAGCTGGAGCTGCTGTACAACCCTGGTGGGAATGTCAAATGGTACGACCACTATTAGCTACATAGTCTTAACCAAATCATTTAACCCAAGGCTTTGTTTCCAGCTCTGCAAAATGGAAATACTTTTGCGGAAATCATGCCACCTCATGGGTTTACTGCGAGCGCTTGCACTGAACAGATGCTTGACTAGTGGTTTTACATGGGAGTCAAAGACCACCCATCACAAAGCCTTTCCCACAATGTTGCTCATGACACATCCGTTCATTCACTCAGTGCATCTACTGGCTTTCCTGGAGAGGAAAAGACAAATCAGGTAGGGTCCCTTCTGCTGAGGATCACACCAAGAGCTTCTGAGGGTTGCAGATACCAAAATGAGGGGGAAATCCAAAATAGTGAATACTTTAGTGGCTGCAGGGAATATCGTGGGGCCCCAGAGAAAGGTGCCAACGGGGAAGAGTTTTATGGAGAAGATGACATTTGAACTAGGACTGTGGCCTGTAGCTAAGGAAGGCAGGAAGAGCACCCCGGGCAGAGGGAACAATGTGTGAGAGGGCGGAGGTGTGAAATGGATTGCTGTAGCCACTGTGGGTACCCACAGGTGAGGCTGCCTAGGGCCGGAGACGGGCTGCAGCGTGCCAGCCTCTCAAAGTCGCTATTCTATCCTAAGTGTGACAAGGTGCCACTAGAGATTTTTTTTTTTTAGCATGAAGAAAACACGCTCAGATTTGCTTTTGAGAAGCTAACTCTGGCAGCAGGGGGCAGGCAGACTGGAGCACAGAAAGACCGGGGGCAGGAAAACCTACTGGGCTATCATCGCTGTTCTCAAAGGGAGAAGATGGGCCTCAGAGGAAAGCAGAGGTGGTAGAGGCGGGAAGAAAAGATGTGAGAGACAGTTTCAGAGGTGAAATCGACTGCATTTAGTGGCTGGCTGCAGATGTTGAACCTTGAAGATAAGCTGGATGATAAAAACAACAACTAAGAAAGAATGTAAGGAGTGGAAGAGGTTTGTGGGGGAGGGAAATGAATTGAGTTTCAGACATACTACACTGGAAGCACCTCTCCCGGTGAAGATGCTGTGCGACGCTGGAAATGCAGATCTGGGACTGCAGAGAAATACAGCCTGAAACACGCTCAGCACCTACGCAAGGCTGAAGCCACGGGAATGGATGAGGATACGGATTAGCCAATCGGAAGAGGAGGTGAGGCTCAGCAAGTGCACACAGAGTAAGAGAAAATCAAAGACAGGACCCTGAAGAGCCCAGGATTTAAGGGATGCTCACCTGTATGAGTCAGTCTGTACTCTATTCTATGCTGCCTTTTATCATTATTTATTGGCAGCGTGAAAACATACTGTCTCCCCAAGTAGATTAAAAACATAATGCTTTATACCCGCTGCTTAGAGTGCCCAGAACAGTAACAGGTATGTAAAAGACACATATAGAGTTGAAACAGAAGAAACTAACATGGAGTTGAAAATTAGGCTTGGATTAAAAACGGCCTGAAATATTGACCTTAGGAATTTTGGTGTCATCCATCAGATAATAAGAAAGCAAAGTTTTTTGACTACTGAAGTCATGCAACAAAAATAGTATCTTTAAAAGATTTATGAGGGAGTGGGTAGTAGGTTGGAAGAAAAATAGAGATTCCGTAGCAACGGAACCCATTAGGAATTGACTGTGGGAATTGAGCCACTGGTCCCGGGGGAAAACTAAAGCCGAAAGGGATATAATCCATCCAGTTAACTGAATAGATAACCATGATAAAGCCAAGGACTGCGTGAAAGGTGAACAAGAATGGGAACAGGATATCTGCTTAGCTGCAAGAGAGACCTGGTACCCACACGGATACAAGGAAGAGGGGGTGGGCATCTAAAAGGATTATGATGTTGAAAAATATCAACACACGCACACCTGCTGAGGGTAAGATCACCTACATGCCTAGGACAGAAGCTAGACCCTCTGTGCTACACAGGTTTGAATCATCAGGATAACAATTATGACGGCAATGAACATAACACGGTGGATGATGAAGGAGGGTCTGAAACGTCTGAGAGCTGAAAGATGTTTGGCCTGTATCACCGCGGTCGAGCCCTGGGACGTGGGGATACAAGCGGATTTGTGAAAGAAAAATAGGCATTGCGTGGATGCTGCCTCCTAAAATCTGTCCCTCCCCCACGTTAGCAGAAATGAAACGTACTCTCTGCGCGAGATATTGGTTCACATTCTTCACGGGCTGACTCCTGGTTTGAATATAGAGCTGAGGTCAGAATTCTTGCGTCCTTTTCCAGCCAAACTGATTTTAGGACAGGCAGGCAAGCACAGAATGCTCTTCCGTGCAATAAATATGAAAAGACTTAACGTCCCTGGGGTATTAGGAAGCATAAATCATGTCTGTAAAGGCCCGTGACAAGCTGAAATGAAAAGCGTTAGAAGTTGAAGAATGCAATGAGGCCACTACGACAGCCCAGCACCAAATTCTGCGCGTAGAGCTGTACTATTAACTTAATGAGTTTTATGGTTTTGAAGGTATTCCTCAATAGCTAAGTATCAGGTTGCTTCAAGGGTCCATGACTCACTCATCGGTCAAAATGTGCTACAGACTCCAACATTTATCCGCTGGCTCAAAACCGCTAGTTTCTTTCCTATTTATTTTTTTTAAAGTACTTCTTAGAGGAGCCATTAACAAGAGGATTCACTAGTCAGGGCCTCAAATGACTTGCAGCTGGGAGATCCAACTGCAAGCATGGATTCATTTGTAAGGTATAAGGTTTACAGGGAAGGGATGTGGGGAGAAATGGGCCCAAGTGGAGAGTAAGAAGCGTGGGGATTACCTTTTAATTGCTTTTTCAGTGAAGAATAAAACCGTGCGAGTCTGAAAACAGCAGCCTTTTCGGCATACACCAGAGCTGACTCAGGTAATATTAAGTACAAGTTATATAAATCGTAGCTAAATGTTTACTCTTCACAAATTTATTTCACGTTAGGCCTGGTTGGTTTGTCACACCTGTTACACAGGTAAACTAGCTACTGTGCCCTTTAAGAGGTATTAATCCAATGAATGCCGTATCTGTCAGACCAGGCCTTGAACCTAGGAGCAATCAGTTCTGTCTTCCCAATTCCATATTCTCTCTTCACCGTTTCACTGTCGATCAAAGAAACAGCTGGAAGAGCTCTGAGTCATCACTTTGCGACTTTGGGAAAGTCCAGCCACTTGCCGAACCTAGGAATCTTCTCTCAAATGCTCCCAGCTTCCTTTCCACTTGCAGCCACTGCAATGATTCTATGATTACCTTTAATCATTAGAAAGTGCTTCCTAAGTAAAAAACCAAAGCTGGTACCCATGGGTCCTGCCCTGGCTTCTGGAGTAAAGTAAAACAAAGCCTATTTCTACTTTAAAAAGTTGAGAATCCCTCCTTCACAATGCACTCCCCCCACCCCCACCCCCCTTAAATACGTGGGCCCTTGCAAATCAAAGTGTGATCCAAGGATCAGAAGTTTTGGCATCTCTGGAAGCTTCTCAGAGATGCAGACTCTCAGGCCCCGCCCCAGACCTCCTGACTCAGAATCTGAATTTTAACAAGATTCCCAGGTAATCCACATGCACGTTAAGGTTTGGGAAACACTGCTTTAGCCCAGGGGTCGATCAGCATTTTCTGCAATGGGCCAGATGGTAAATATTTTAGGCTTTGCACGCCATATGTCTCTGTCGGAACTACTCGACTCTGAGTAGTTATAGCGCAGAAGCAACCACAGATGATGTGTCATCAAGCAAGCAAGGCTGTATTCAAAATAGAAAAAACTTTATAGACACTGAAGTTTGAATTTCATATAATTTTCACATGTCATGAAAGAATATTCTGCTTTTGGGTCTTTATGACCATTTGAAAATATAAAAACCTACATTCTTAGCTTGTGTACTGTACAAAAACGGGCAGTGGGCCTTGGTTTGCTGAACCTTACCCTGTGCCCTGGTGCTTCACAGCACATCATTTGCCATTTCCACCAGGGCGTGGTCCCCAGCTCTAGGTAACGCATTTCAGTTCCTCAATGTGGCACGTGTAACAATCAAATACAACGAACGATTTTGTCAACGACACAGAGTAGAAGAGCAAGGCCATTATTTCTTTTGATTCTCACAAGGTATTTCTTCTAATGTAGACCAATGCTCAACACAATACTTATTTTAACACAGCAGCATACAACACAGCTGGACGATAAAGGCTTTTATCATTTTGCAAAATGCACTCTTATCTTCGACAGCTATGTCTTCGCCACACTGTAATAACTGATGGTTATTGTCCTCCATGTAAATTCTATAATTTTTACCAGGAAAGCACCATCGATATTCCTTCCTGATGGGATGAGAGGGAGGCCTGGAGCTGGAATGTACTGCCATACAGTACCATTAAAAAAATTCTCACCAAAACACCCCCCCCCCCCACCGTGTCCATGAAAAATAAAGACACATGGCAAAGGGTATTCTGTTAAGTTCCACTGCACGTGGGATTTTTTTCACACCCTGGTCAGGATGGATAAGGGAAAGCTGGAGGCTAAGTATGGTGCAAACATAAACTAGCCCATGTCCAGAACCCTGAAAATCTCAGCAGGAAAGGGACAGAAGGGACCTCAGGAAGGAAAGAGTTGAGAGTTACTTTCACAATCTAATGGCTTCCCAACCTGAGTTGCTCCATGAGATCTTAAAGGGGGAAACACTGCAGTGGATGACTTTAAAGATATTTTCTAACTCTGAAGTGTGAGGATTTGACACCAGTACTGTTACGTATCTAGTTAGACGGGCTTAGAATCTGGGAGTGAGCTCTTATTCATCCCTTGCCCTTACACTTCCCTTCGGATCCATCATCAAAGCTTGTGGATTCCTTTTTCTTCCTCTCAAATGTACCCCTCTTTCCATTCTTACCATCATCCTAGTTAATCCTTCACCCCAAATTTACTGCAGTTGTCTCCAACTGAACACTGGTGTCCACAGTATTTCACAACACTGCCCAATTAAATCCGCAATACCCCTTTTTTCTTTTTACTGTCACCGTCACTCTAAACAATCTTCAGTAGTTTCCCAATACTTAAAACATTAGCCCCGTGTCGTAGGTGCTCTCCAGTCTTCCCAAAGCCATCACCCCGTCCTCCTTCACAGCATTACGACTGACCTCCTCTCCGTCTCCAGCACCCAGGGGCAGATTTCACGCCTGTGCCTTAACCCTTCCCACTTGCTTCCCTCACCCCAAAGCTGGGCTCAACATTTCCACCTCGGACCAAAAAGCAGGCACAAAGACATATTCAAATAATTAACAATCCTGACCAGGGAAAGGCAAATGCTAACAGGGGTATGACAGAATAGAACAGCTCAAAAAGAGAAAAGACATAAGAAATTTAATCATCATTGGACCTCGCTCTCCTGATTTCCCTCAAACCCCTCTGGCTGTGGCTCCACACCGTCCACCCAACAGGTAATGGTGACCCTCAGAACTCGGCCCTATCTACGTTCAGTACCGTGACTTTGATCACCATGCATACAATGACCACCCCCCCCATGTAAATTTCAAGTTCATAGCTCTCCCTTGAGCTCCAGACTCAAGAGAAGCTCATGCTCTTTCTGACATCCCCAACTTGAGAGCAACTCGAGCACCTTGGCACGCAATGTCTTCTCCCTCTACCTCCATGAAACTTCTCCTTCCCGTGTGCCCTGGATCAGAGTAAACGGTACCGGCTTCTCTGCAGCTGCACGAGCCAGAAGCCCGTCAAATGCTGACTTTATCTCCTTTCAAATCTGTCCACTTCTCTCAATATCTTCCCTCAACCTCAATCATTCCAGGCCAGCCCAACCTCAGCTCATGATTGAACTATTTCAATCCATCTCCGAACTGGTTTCCCTTTGTATAATCCTGACCCCCTGCTGCCCACCATCCATGCTACCCGGAAGTCATCTTCCCTTTATGGTCATCTTGGAGCAACAGAGGGGATAAAGTCAGGGTGGTGGGACGTAAGCACATTGTCTCCACGTGGTATAAGCAAGCGGCAGCGGTGGTGTATTAGTGGATCGGATTCCCGAGGACATGTGAAATACCCTCTTGGGACTCACCAAAATATTTAAAGACGGGAGTGAGGGAGATTTGGACATTAATGTTCATGTAAATTCATTTATACTCAAAAGCTGGTGAAACTGGGAGATGTTCTGGCTAGAGACTGGTCACTGTTTAGATAATCCCATAGATGAAAGAGCCAACGGGGCTACGGAGAGTTACCTGGATGTTTGCTAAGATGCTAACAACCCCAGCAGTTAATACTGAAGAAGACAATCAATCCCTTCTGTAATCCTTGTACATCACCTTCAGAGGGCAGGCTTGGGGGCTGGGAGGGTCATGTAGCCCACCCCAGAGGGCAACACCACGACTCTTATGAGTTGGGACTATTTGTGTTTGAATAATTACATCAACTGTTGAAAGCAGCTGTAGGGTCTTCGATTCTTTTCTCTTGGCCAAAACAGAAATGAAGACTGATTCGCTCATTTATTAAGCACATACTGGGTGCCCACTAAGTGTATGTGGAGAGAACAAAGATGGGCCGCACACAGCCTCTACCCTAAAGGAACGTGAGATCGAGCAACGTGGTACAGTCTGCTTCAGTCTCACGTGGAATATGCTACTGGAACGTACGAGAAGCCCCTCTACGGCTCAAGGAGAATGGCTCAGCTGAGCAGAAATTGGAGGCCAAAGTGATTTCTACTCTTCCCAGAGTTCCCCCCTTCCTTCGATCCCATCTACCTTGTTTTTGCCAGCTCCTCCATGGGTCTGGAGTGCCCTACTCTCTAGGGAGTAATGAGGTACCCCCACCTACACTGACCAAGGTGCAAAACATCCCGTTACTCCTTTATACTTCTTGTACTAAGTGGCCACAGAATCTGTTTATCCAGTGTGCTAACATGATCATAGACAAGAAAGAACAATAGTATGTGTTACTAAATTCCCCCCCACAAAAGATAGACAGTTTTTGACCCTTCTTCAAAGTTTTCCACTTTGCTTCCCCCATCCACGAATATTTTCCTCACCCCTGTTATCATTCATTCACTCACACCTACCCTAAATATACCATATCATCACAGCATCGCTAGTGCAACCCCACAAGACCTTCCTAACGCTTCCGCTCTCCATCCACAGGTCCTCACTCTGTTCCTCATTCACATAACCTTTCCCACGTTCTTAGCTACTCCTTCAGTTCTGCCAACTCAGAGCCCTGCTCCTATGCCTGGTTTCTGGGCTACACTGGCACCTCTTTGCCCAAGTGAACTTGAAGAAAGGTCTCTTAAAAGTTCACAACTGCTAACACACATCGTTTCGATTAGCACGGATCCAGTGGAATTATTTGCTGCCTAGACCTTGGTCAGTCCACCTTAATTAATAATCATAATAATTAATAATAATAATAGTAAACCTCAAAAGTTTTGTAGCCATTTTCACAGCATTATCACAAAGCCTGCCTTCACCTGGAGCCTGGGGAAGTTAATTAAAATCTTAAACCCCAGGATCTTTTTATATTGAAGTGGAAGTCTCCAGAGATGCTATAACAAGTACCATGAGCGCATCATCTTGACAAAAGAAAAACAGAGGTTATTTACTGCGTTGGTGTGGGAATACATACACAAATGGATTCCTCTTCTTTGAATGGTAACTTCCTGACAGCTCAGAACAATTTCCTTAGGATACCGGCTATGGATATTTGCCTGGAGTTTTCAATAGCTGGCTGTGTAAAGGGAGACAGACTTTTTGTCTCCCCCCACCCCCGAAAAGAATGGAAACAGACTCTTTCAAAAGTTGGCAGAGATACGTGGCAGAGGGGTCCAGCTCATTTGTAGAGGCAAACATGCTGCCGTCCAACACAGATTGATCACCAGCTGGGAA
The DNA here is from genome assembly GCF_949987515.2 of Delphinus delphis. Lineage (NCBI taxonomy): Eukaryota > Metazoa > Chordata > Mammalia > Artiodactyla > Delphinidae > Delphinus > Delphinus delphis. The sequence continues at coordinate 52,313,383 of NC_082701.1, forward strand.
GCAAGTCATTCTGCTGTAGGTTCACAAAAACTTAGGCTCTTTGCTGCTCTGCTGACCAGATTGACGTGCAACTCTCTGAGCGGAGAAGCTGGCTACAGAGGAGAACTCAGGGACGCTATGCAGGTTGCAAGTATATTATTCACGCACTCCCTGCCTGGAAAAATGCAAGTTCCCCACCTTTCTGACCTGGGCTTGGAGAACCGTGAGGGCCTGAGTTTGCTTTGTGACTTGGAAGGCTGCTTACGAAGCCTTCCAGAGCAACGGAAAAAAATGAATACCTACTGGCACTTTCCAACAAAACGCCAAAATCCACGAAGAGAAATGACCAAGGACCAGTTTTTTTTTTTTTTTCCTTTTCCCACTGCGAGTGAGAAAGAAAAGACAAGATATTTCATGTCCCTGTTAAAGAGTTTGCTTTGCAAAAACAAATGAAGAAGTACAGCTTGTTATGCCCTTTGTAGCGAGGGTCTGGAAAAAGAACACACGTTGCTGTGATTCCTTAAGGATGGGGAGGAGGGTCAAACTCCCAAAAAAAAGAGCTTTAAAGCACCACGCAGCAAGCGGGCAAGGCATATTTACTTGTTTAAGAAAACTGGTACCCAAGTGACACACTGGAAAAATAGAGCAACCTGCTGATGAGTTTTATTTTGTGTAAGTTTATTAAATTTTCCAATTATTTTGCACTTTTAAAAAACTGTCACATGCTTCCCACCTACTACTTTTTAAACCACAATGATACTTTAGGTACCTTAATATTTCAAGAGTTGTTTCCTGTACTCGTTTTCCATCAGCTTCCAATAACAGACATTTTAACCAAAGACAATTAGCACAAAAAAATGCTGTCGTTACAGGGGTAGGGATTCTCTCCTTCACCAGAGTACGGCTGAAGCCTAGAAGAATGCCTGGCATGTAGTAGGTCCTCACTGAATATTTGCTGACTGACTGTTTGCTGGAAGCCAACTTACAACACCATTACTTACTAATGGATGGTTCACCAACAAAATTCCGTCAGCAATTTTCCCACAAATTTCAAAAGCCATCTCAATGAAGAAAACACCATCACGACCGTACCGTTTCTGCTATGACCGCTTGGTCCACTGTTGAAACTACTAAATTAAAGCTGAATATAAAGAAGACATTTAGCCCATGGGATTCGTTTCTGCAAAGCTAGGGGGAGGGAGGAAGCAAACTACTGTTTTCCTTTTCATGGGAGTGCTGCACGGGTCTACTCTGCACAAAGATAGACAGGAATAAATATGTAGTAGTTAATGATGGGGAGAAGCAAGAGCTTTCTGGCAGGAGTACAAAGCCAGGACATTTAGCAGTTTCCAGAGAGCTGCATATGCTTTTCAGTGAGAAGCTTTGTGATAGCACTTCCTCATGAAATGCCAAAATCCACACCGAGAATGACCGAGTCGTTTTTTTTCCATTTTCCCACTGAGAGTGAGATAGAAGATACATGATGTTTCATGTCACCGCCAAACAGTTTGTTTTGTAACAACATATGAAGAGAGACAGCTTATTACACCACCTGTACTATACTATTTGTGAGCATTTTAATAGGTAATTAATCTTGATTGGATAGGCTTTAAGATTTTTATTTTTTGGCACATATGCTCAAGCTATTATGTTATAAATCTCAAACATTTCAGCAAATGTCATCCTGATCATTCCCTACTGCATAGAACACTACCAGTGAAATATTCAAGGTCAGGAACTTGGATTCTTTACCCACTGTATGCAGGAAAACCAATTTATTGTTCTGTCTCAGTAAAGAGGGGTGATTTCTTTGGGGCCTATATCATATTGGCAGTCTATCTAGAAAACTTATAATTACTTTTAGGCAATGGGGGTTTGGTAAGTGCATTAATCTGTCTCTGTGAATTTAAACACATCTACTCTAGCTGTAACTATGATAAAATTCCGAGTTCAACATTTTATATTACTTTTCAGGAATGAAGTGTGTCCGAATGGCGTGCAAAATCTAACATAAATCAAGAGTGTGTCTTCGCAACGGGGGAAAAAATCTTAGGAAGGTCTTGAGGTGTTTTCAAAGCAGCCTTCATGCTGAATGGCCCTGGTTTGGCAAGTTAATTATTAAAGCAATATTTAGTCGTGTTTGGTAATTACTACAAATCATTATTTAAACTAAACTAAATTTAAGCACTTTCTAGAGTATAAAAATATAGGTGAATCTGCCCACTTGCTAAAATTTACTTGTAACCCCCCTGCACCAAAACAATATTCACGGCATGTCCCCAGTCACTCCTGGACATGCACAGAATGAAAAATCTGAGGCATGTGACATGCACGTCCCCAGCTGAGGTGGAACAAGACGATATTCTGCCTTCTTGTTTCAGCTCTCATACCGTAAACCAGCGTCTGCATCCTGGTCTACCTAGTGCCACGTTCTCCACACGTTTTGCACTTTTTGTTGGTGGTTTTTGCTTGTTTGGAATATGGCCCCCAAGCATAGGCTGTGATGTGCCTTCTGGAGAAAATGTATTAGATCAGCTTTGTTCGGGCTGTTGACCGTGAGTTCAATGTCAATGAATCAACAAAATATATTAAATAATGTGTCTTTAAACAGAAACACACTGAAGACAAGATTACATGTTGATCAGCTGACAAAAATGTCGAGACCAGAGTCTCCTGGGAACCTTACCTGGTATTCCGCCCCCCCCCCCCCCCCCCCCACAGCGGCAACGGTTCCGTAATCACCATTCGGTGTTCATGGTGACTTTGTAGACCACAAACACCATAAATACGGTAATGAGAAATGATCTTAATACAAAATTTTCACCTTTAAGAGAAACGTTTTGCCTTTGAAGGGTAAGGGTAAGTGCTCTACATTACAAAAAGTATTAACAAAACCAACGTTTAAAGACATTAAAAATGGTTAAAATTTTTGTAAAGAGACAATACCAAGTGCTGGGAAGAATGAGGTGCAACTGAAATTCACACACGTGGGTGGGGATGCAAATGGTTCAGTCACTTTGGAAAACAGCTTGTCAGTTCCTTTGCAAACTAAACATATGTTTAAGGGTATAAACTAGAAATCCCAAGAAAAGTAAAAACATTCATTCACAGAAAAACCTAAATGCAAATGTTTGCAGCAGCTTGATTCAAAGTTGTCAAACCAACCCAATGTCCTTCAACTGGTGGATGAAAAAACAAACTGTGTGTTCACAGCAGCACTATTCCATAGCCAAGACAGGGAAGCAACCTAAACGTCCACCAACAGATGAATACTACTTAGCCATAAAAAAGGGGAAATAATGCCATTTGCATCAACATGGATGGACCTAGAGATTATCATACTAAGTAAATCAGAGAGAGAAAGACAAATACCATATATCACTTATATGTGGAATCTTAAAAAATGATACATTTTTGTAAATGTTATTTACAAAACAGCAACAGACTTACAGACAGAAAACAAACTTATGGTTACCAAAGGGGAAAGGGGAGGGGAAGGATAAATTAGGAGTTTGGGATTAACAGATATACACTACTATATATAAAACAACAAGGACGCACTGTATAGCATAGGAAACTATATTCAACATCTTGTAAGAACTTATAATGGAAAATAATCTGAGATATGTATATGTGTGTGTGTATATATATACATATATATATATATATATACATAAAACTGAATCACTTTGCTGTACACCTGAAACTAACACACCATTGTATATCAACTACACTTCAATAAATTTTTTAAAAGAGAAATTGTCGATACAGTGGGATACAATGGGATACTCTTCGGCAGTGAAAAGGAACAAACTACTGATACAAGCAACAGCATGGAGGAAGCTCAAATGTCTTTACGCTCCGTGAAAGTAGCAGATACAGAAGCTACACACTGCACGATTCCATTTATATTCCAGTTTGGAAAAGGCAACACTGTAAGGACAGAAAACACATCAGTGACGCTCAGGGGCTGGGATGGAAGGAGGAGCTGACCATAAAGGGGCACGAGAGAATGTTCTGGGGTGATGGACCTGCTCCGTGTCGTGACTATACATGTTTATCAAAACTCAAAGAACTGTTGCCCCCAAAAGGACAAAATTTACTATATGTAAATCAGTACTCAACAAACCTAACACACACACAAAGGTAACAAAGGACAATAATGCTTTAACATTAGACATTCCTTCAAATTCTCCTCTGACTTTTACCAGTGTTCACAGGCACACTTTACCTAGCATCACACAGATGGACGCTTTGTTTTTTTTAAAAGAATCTGATGCACTTTGCCACTCCAGCAAAGACCAGCATGATGATTCGGCAAGGTAAGACCCCTTTCATCAGCTTCAAATCCACATCTCTTTTAAGCTCCTGCAGCAGCACTTCTCACGAAGCAGTTTTATTTCCTGGGGGCCTCAGTATTTCGTGCATGTATCTGCTCTTAACCGCCAATGGATGAAACCCAACTGATCCCCTGAAACAAAGGCCTCTTAGGGGCCTTCCACTATGAGAGAAACCTTCGCCCTGCTTCCAACAACAGAACAAACATTTGGAAGCAGAGGCTGTGTACCAGGCCTGTGCTCAGCACTGGGGATTCAAGAATGAATCAGACAGCCTGCCTTTTTCACTTCCTCACTGTATCTTTTTTTGTTTGTTCTGTGGTACGCGGGCCTCTCACTGTCGTGGCCTCTCCCGTTGCGGAGCACAGGCTCCGGACGCTCAGACCCAGCGGCCATGGCTCACAGGCCCAGCCGCTCCACAGCATGTGGGATCTTCCCGGAGCGGGGCACGAACCTGTGTCCCCTGCATCGGCAGGCGGACTCTCAACCACTGTGCCACCAGGGAAGCCCCTCACTGTATCTTAAAGCAAGGGTGACCTTCATCCCTCAAAACTTCTGGCGTGAGTTAGATTTTAGAAATCTCTCCTTTGTTTATACTATCTCTCCCAGCATTTATCTTCTGAATTATTCCCTTTTCCCAGATCTAATTCTCACTGTAATCCCATTTAACTTCTTAAAGTTTGACTCAAAGTAGTCCAAGCTGATTCTGGTTAAATTCATCTTCTTGTGGAGAAAAAACAGGGTCACACAAGTCAATGTCATCTCATCTTTTCATCTCACACTTCGTCACTATGGAGATAGACAGTCCCAGTTTGAGAACTTACACAAGGTATTATTTTAATGTTTGATGGAATCTCCAAACTAAGCACTAATTCCCTTTGGGTACAATGGTTTTCATAATTTTTCTAAATAAAATGGTGCCTCTGACATGTATCTGGCCCCTGCTAGAGTTCATGGTTTCTAGTGGCTTGTAGAACTTAAAATATTATATACTTTCTGACAGGTAAAAGTAACTAGAACCTCTATTCCAAGAGTTATAATTTAGTTCCCATAATATATATGTCCAAATTATTTTTATAATTCTATAAACAAATCCATCTCTAAGTTTTCCTTTCAATGAGAAATGAGTATTTAAGGAAGAATGGAAAAATAACCAAGGTGTTAGGTTTTTCCACCAAACAAATCGATGACTTATGATTACTTCATAAGAAACAAATGCATAATTTAAATATACACATACATATATACACTCACAGATACATACACACACAGTCCCTGGATTCTTAAAAAAACTAAAGTTTCAGGGCTTCCTTGGTGGCATAGTGGTTGGGAGTCCGCCTGCCGATGCAGGGGACGCGGGTTCGTGCCCCAGTCCGGGGAGATCCCACATGCCGTGGAGCGGCTGGGCCCGTGAGCCATGGCCGCTGAGCCTGCGCGTCCGGAGCCTGTGCTCCGCAACAGGAGAGGCCACGAAAATGAGAGGCCCGCGTACCGCAAAAAAAAAACAACAACAACTAAAGTTTCACTGCTTAGACAATTTGAGTTGGATGGTTTGCTTCTTTTTTCTTATTTGGTTTAATTCAAGCTCTATTTGATTCATGCTTTTCTCTTAACCCTATTAAGTTACCTTGATGATTCACCTTTAAAATACAGAAGCAACTGACTGCGATCTCTCTTAACACAAGGGGCATGAATTGTTCTGTGGGGGTCAAATAATAATAACTATAAGATATGTCCTGGTGGCAATTTCATCATTATGACCGGGCTGGTATGTGACTCAAATTCTAGTTACTCAGCAGTAACCATAACTCAATCTTGTGTCTTCTTTGATGTTTTATTCTAAGTATCTTAAATCATTTTTACCGCAGACATTCCTGTACCTGAGAGCTTCTTGGTGGAGCCTTTGTCTTGCCAAGAAATACCTGAAACGATTAGCTCTATCTTCCCTTCTTTCAAACACAAGAGTGCTTGTGGGGAAGAAAACTGATGCTGGAGGAAGGCGGGATAAGAGGGGAAAAAATTCTCTTCAATCTTGAGTGGAATTTAGATACCAAATACAGAAGAAGAAAAAATGTCTCTGCTCAAGTAGAAGTTAAATATAAATGTTTCTATTTCTAAACACTGGTTCTTAGTCAAGTATGATGCTTCCTGGGAGAGGGAATTAGTCCTTTAAAACACACTGCAGCTCTGTAAGGTTCAGATGGGTGGGAGTACCCAACTCTGGGGGTTGATGCTGAGCCTGATGAAGTACAAGCAAAGAAATGGACACACGGGGCACACGGCCCCGCCAGATGACAGTGGCTCTCTGGATGACAGCGGCAGACAACTAGGGCCTATTGGATATAAGTGAGCACGTAGAAAGATCAGCTGGTACAAGGTCCCGTTCCCTGATGAGCATTCCCGATGACTGAACTTCTGTGCCCCTTCAGCTGTCGATGACTTCAAGTTTAAAATCCACTTGGGGACTTCTCTGGTGGCGCAGTGGTTAAGAATCCGCCTGCCAATGCAGGGGACACGGGTTCAAGCCCTGGGCCGGGAAGATCCCACATGCCGCAGAGCACCTAAGCCCATGCGCCACAACTACTGAGCCTGCGCTCTAGAGCTCACGAGCCAAAACTACTGAGCTCGCGTGACACAACTACTGAAGCCCATGCACTCTAGGACCCGCGTGATGCAACTACTGAGACTGTGTGCTGCAACTACTGAAGCCTGTGCGCCTAGAGCCTGTGCTCCGCAACAAGAGAAGCCCGCACACCGCAATGAAGACCCAACGCAGCCAAAAATAACTAAATTAATAAATTTTTTTAATTAAAAAAAAATAAAATCCACTCGGGAACTCTCAAATCACTAAGGTTCCCAGCAGGGTGGGCTGGACCTCATTTCTAGGGCCCAATGTGGCTAGAAATGGGGGTGGGGATCCAAAGTTAATTTCCTAAGCCCTGAAAATCACTGATACTGTTTCATCGTGTAGGTTCATCCAAAGCACCGTAAAACTCAGGGAAAACCAAGAAAGGTAACCGTAAATCTGCTTAGCTGCCACAGCAATAGTAAAAAAAAAAAAAAAAAAAAAAAAAAAAGGTGACTCCGTGGAGAAAATATCAACACTATTAACACTGACGATGCTCTGGTGGTCATACAGACCGTGAAAAATATACATGTTCAGATCTGAAGCAGATAGGAAGATGGACACTACACAGAACCTTCAAACAGCACTTTATAACTTCTATTATTCTCCTTTCTTAGAAAATACTGTAATTCTCTGTTCCCAATGCTGCCTTTGCCACTAGAGTGTAAACGCCTTGGAGGGGATGTGGGTAAGAAGGGCAGAAGGACATATTCCAATGTATCTGTGTACCCAGCACTTAGCACAGTGCGACTAGTGGATGTTGGATAAATGTTTGTTGCGTCAATAAATAAAACGTGCCGTGAGTCTCTTGCTCTCCTGAAAAGACTTGCTGTTAAGATCCGCCAGTTCCAACCAAGAGGGATGACGGGGGAGTGTGAATTGCAACTGAAGAAGAATGGGTTGGCTGAAAGACACTGCTCTAATACGGTTTTTGGTGACAAAACCGCTGATGTCAAAGATGCAATGGAGAAGCCTGAGTAAGACTGTTTCATGAAATTAAAGGGAGAAAGATGACATTTCTAAATATTTTTCCAAGTTATTTCACATATATATAATAAATTTAATATCATAAGTAGACAATTGATTATTTCAACTACAGCCCTAAAATATATATTCCAAGCTGGGCAAGAAATTTGGTAGGAAGGTGGGGTCTTCTTTTTGGAAATACAGGAATTATCTTATATTCAGGGATACAAGCATAGATAAATGAGAGTGAAAGCTCTGGGGGACACCAGAGAAGGCATGGCAAGGAAAATATTTTGACCTGTTGGTAGGGGAAAAAAAAAAGCACAAACGAAAAGAACACAATGTGGTAAGGAATTAAAATAGTAGTTGAAGAAGAAAATAGGACGATTTTGACTATGGTATCATGAAGGGAAGGATAGGGGAGGAGGAACCCAACATGGACAGGAATACAGACACTCCAGTAACACAGTCAATGTACTCTGCAGACGCCACGTGACAACACTGTTCACAAAGTGGGATAACTATACACACACAGCCTTTTATCCAAGACGCTCTTAAAATTATTCACAAAACTTCACAGCCTGCAACGAGAAGGGAAAGTCTATGACCACGAGGTCTACTTATGGTTCTGACCATTTCTCATATGAAAAACGGTAGAGTCCTCTGTGGGACACTGCTCCATCCCCCATCTGGGATTTAGGGGTACAGTTTACTATCCCCAGCACAGCCTCCTCACTGCCCTAACAATACAGCAGTGGTCCACACAGAATTCAGATCCTGGGAAGGACTGTCACGACCGAGGATGTGAAGTATTGAATATATTAACCAAGCAACCTTTAGAGGAGGTCCTTGCTAGACAGGCAGGGCTGGGCTCCATGATACGAGAAGTACTGTTCGCCCGTGGATGGATTTATCTGCCATAGAAAACCAGTTCCCTGGTGAAGGGGGGGATGAGGAAGCACATGTACTTGGCGGGGGTGGGGATGAAGCGAGCGCAGAGGGTTGTGGGTCTCAGGATGGTCTTGGGAGCAGCAATGACAAACACTAATTTGAAACCCAGAAGTGGTGGAGAAAAGGCTGGGAAACCAACCGAAATAGCATTTGATCTTTGGCCTCTCTGATCTTAAACTGGGCTGAGCCCCCAGCTGAGTTCACTGGGGCCACTGAACAGCTGTCCAACGATAACCGCTTTCATAGCTGTCAGCAACATTTGGTTAGAGCCAGGACTGGGGCTGTTCCCACTCTGTGGAGATGGAAAAAGAGCCTATGTTTCCCTTCATTTTTACCTCTGCTGGAGCTATCCTAAATTAGGAAGTCATCTGGATTTGTAAAAATAATCACTTCTTGGCATGTTCACAGAGTCTGTTGAAATGTTATTTCGGAAACGAGAATTTGGATGCCCGGAGGTCACAGGAGGAAATGAGTCTGGCAATTTGAAAGTGCACCTGCTGAAATTCCAGGCCCTCTCAGTATTCAAATAATTCATCCATCCTTCCAAACATCTTTTGTGTCTTTTATTTAAAAAAAAAAAGTTCTAAGTTATTACACTTAGTATGAATGAGAAGAGAGCCCTGCTTTTCTTTAGATGTGGATTCTGGGGGTTTTCTCCAACATTTTTTCACAATTCAACAAATGCTCACTTAGAGTCTACCTTATACACAGCACTCTGTGAAGCATGTGTCAATCAGGACAGCTTAGGCTGCAAGAGGCAGAAAGTCCTACTCAGACTGGATTAAACGCAGAAACTTGTCTCACGTGATGAGAAATTCAGGAGTACCTCCAGGGGCAGCTGATTAGAGGTTCAGAGACGTCACTAAGTAACCAGGTCCCTTCCATCTCTGTGTGAGTCTCCTATCTCTGCTGTAACAAGTTACCACAGACTTAGTGGCTTAAAACAACACATTATCTTACAGACCCAGAGGTCAGAAGTCTGACCTGGGTCTCGCTGGGTTAAAATCAGTGTGTCCGCAGGGCTGCGTTCGTTTCTATGGGTTCTGGGGAAGAGCCCATTTCCCAGCTTTGCCAGCTTCTGGAGGTGCCTGCACTCCTTGGTTCGTGGCCCCTTCCATCTCCAACTCCAGCAATGGCTGGTGGAGTCCTGTCACACCACACAACTCTGACACTGGCTCCCTTGTCTCCTCTTCTACTTTTAAGGACCCTGGTAATTACACTGGGCCCATCCAGATGGTCCAAAATAATCTTCTCATCTCAGAGCCCATAGCCTTAGTCACATCTCCAAGTCCCCCTTTTCTGTGTAAAAGTAACATAGTCTTAGGTTCCAGGGACCAGGACATGATCTTTGGGGCCATTACTCGGCCTGCCACAATCTCTGCTCCTCCAGCCTCAGCGAGGGCTTTGGCCTCCAGCCGGTTCCTCTCAGAGTCACAGAATGGTAATTAGAGCAGTTCCAAGTATCACACGCAGACGGTACCTTCCAGAGGAAGGAAAGAGTGAGCCACCTCTTTCTTAGAAGGGAGAGAAAACCTTTGCCAGAGGCCCTAGAAGTGCTTCTCCTTCATGTTTAACTGAGACGGGTCACTGGCCCATTATCAATCCAATTTTTGATAAGGGGAATGGGTTCACTGTAATCGGCACAGATTGATAATTTGGGATGGCTGTCAGAGTCAGCCATCACATTCGCTACAGTGTAGCAAATACCTAGAAGAGAATATAATCACTATGTATAGAACACTTATAACTAAAGGTCCAGCCCTGAGCTAGATATTTTACGTGTCACCTAGCTTAATCTCCCATCAACCCTGTGAGGTAGGAGTTAACTCATTCTTACCAAGAAAACCAAGGCTCAGTTTGAATTTTACTATTTATTCTAACTATAGATATTTCTGTTTATACTATTTTATATAGAGATGTAGATGTAGATTTGCTGTCTATTACGGACAGGAGAGTTGAGTTGAAATCTGTGTTTCTACTTTGATGCTATGACAGTGTCGTCCAAAGTAACCGTGACTTTAAGAAGTTCACCCTATGGCTTGCTAGAAACCAGACTCCAAGTCCTAACTTCGAGTCCGTTGTCATGCTCTCACTCCTCAAAGGCTGTCAGAAATTTCCGATGCGGTATGCGCATGCCTTAGAGACTGCTTAGAGAATGAAGACGATGGCACATGAGGACGAGAAGCTCAGCTAAGCACCAGAAGTCTGAATTCTATAGGTCTATCAGTCAAAGTCCAATCAGGAGACAGAAACCATACCAGCTATTTTAACAGAGAATTTAATAGAGAGAACTGTTAACACGATAGAAACTCGTAAACTAGGTACTTGAAAGGGTAAACGCACAACCCTAAGGTATCACGGAAGCAGTATCGGTAGCAAAAGGAATAAGTTAAGATTATTAAAATTAGGAGCCTAGAGGTGGGCTCTATGGAAACGAAACTCAAAGTTCTGCGGAGGAGGTGCCCCTCAGCTGGTGCAAGTGTCTGGAGGGCACCCGAAGAGGCTGACCCTGTGACTGCGGGAAAACTGCCAACTGCATTCAGCTGCTGCTACCAGGGTGCAGAGGCATAGCTGGTGTGATGCGACAGACAGGAAGTGAATGGACGGGGCCTGTCCCTTTCTGTCCTCCAACCTTGCAGCATCCTTCTAGCACTTCCTACTGGCGCAGCTTAACAGGAAGCCAGCTGGCAAGGCAGAATGTGGCTTGCAGAGTGCCAGCTCCAGCATCACAAAGGAGAGCCCAGGACCGTGTGTTTGGAGATAGTTATCATATGTGCTCCACAGCTTTCTTAAATCTGATTCTTAAAACTCAGCAGCTACGAGAGGCAATTATCAAAGAGTAGAAAATCATTTTCTAAAGCAATGAAGGCATTCCTATAAATAGAATGGTGTGCTGAGGGATTTAAGTTAGGAGCTGCAATTCTGATCTTTCAATGATGGCGTGCAATTATTCTGGGAACAGAGCTACGACACAAGGCAAACGTTTACACCTCTAAGTCCACTGCTCGGTGTGATCTTAAAGCGAGTCTCAAACTCAGCTGCATGCCTCAACACAGAGTAGGCTGTACTTTTCCTTCAGATTTACAAAGCAGCACAAGAAGGAAAGAAAAGTACTTAAATATGAAGTTAAACCATGATCTCTGGCCTCCAGTACTGCCTCAGTACGACACTGAGATTCCCGGACGGCGGACAATGTACCGAAAACTCAATCTCAAGTGCGTGTCTTAAGCGAAGAGTGTCAGCAGTGGGCGCGTAATAAATGTTCAAAACAAGCTCGGTGGCCGGACACCGGAACCAGCAATGGAGCCTAAGGGCCTCTGATGCCAATCTCAGCCTCTTAAACACACACGCTGGGTCACGCCTCTGAGCTGTACAGGTTTTAATGTATTCTCCACCACGATGCTCTTCAGCATTAGTCTTCTCCCCTAAGTCATCCAATTTTCTGTCCTTTCTCACCAAAAACACTTCCGCGGTAAAAGGCAGAGGATTATTTCTCCAGGTTGTTTTTCTTTTTTAAACTGTAGAAATGTCAGGCGTGTTATTTTCAGAGTGATTTAAACAGCGCTGGTGTTCTAACGGAACAGCAAGAACAAAGATGCTCAAATATTAATCATCCTCCCCGGCTGTCCGCTGGGAGTCGCTGAAAATGGCAACATAACGCTGTCTTCTGGCTTCGAATCTCCGTTACTGCCCGTGCGGCTCGCAAACACTCCCTCCCTTTCCAGAACATATGGAACGATCTCGGCAAAGAATTTGCCTCAGTGAACCCTGACTGGCCAATCAAAACCAGAAGGCTCCAAGTTCAATGACTAATATTGGGAATGAACTGTGCGTGGTGAAAAGGAAATTCTGTGCGCTGGAGAAATTTATACCCTGAGAGCAGCCGTATCACAGGTGTGCAGGATCACCTGGAGAAACTGAACTTTCAAGAAGGCAAGTTCAAACATTTCTTCAGGCCGCACGCCTGTCATCACCAAGGATGAAAAACGGAGCGGCCCGCGGAGGTATCAGCGCTGCCGGGGCAACAAGGGCTGCCCTTGACGGAGGGCTTCCAGGGCTTAGCTTGGGGCCATCGCTGGGCTAAGCCCCGCTGATGCAGGATCCTATTTAGTTTAATCCCACAGCCCATAAGGTAGGTGTTATCATCCCTTCTCTACATATGGGGGACGAAGCTTGGAAAGATTAAGAAAATTGTTCTTGGTGCCGTAGCTAGAGGGGGGGCTCCCCCTCCAATTCCAAAGCCTTTGTTCTTAACCACTGTACTCTTCAATATTCTTTCCCCCTTCCTCATGCCCTGACGTTTGTAGAAAAGGGGAGGGGAGGAAAACTAGATGCAAGAAATATTAAAACCTGGACAGATAGAGGTTGTACAAAATGGTCTTGGAAAATATGTGGGGAGCACCTATTTCTAAAGAATGGACGAAATACATTAATCACCTTGGGCAATAAATTAAGGACTATTTCCAAGATGAAAGACATGTTGGCTGCTGAGAAGTTCTAACAGTGACCTTTCAACAGAGAGCGTGGAAACAAGCATTGCAGAGACATTTGCTAGCTCTTCAAATTCTAGGTAAAACAATGAAAACTCAAAAGGGGTATTACAGACTTCTAATCAGTTTCATCCTAAAAAGCCACTGGGGATTAAATCCCCAGCTCGTTTCCAACAACAAAGTGACACCGACCTGTGTGCAGTACGCCCTCATCCCATCTTCCTCTGCCTGAGGGGTAATGGGGACAGCAATCAGGGTGGCCTGGCGGCTCCATGAGAACCCACAGAGACTCAATTCAACCAGCCTTCACTGACCACCTATGAAGCATGAGGCATCGTAATGACGACTGACGAACAGCTGTTGAGCGCTTGCTATATGCGAGGCAATGTGCCCAGCATGTGTTTTATCCCATTTAATCCTCACAGAAACCCTGCGGGGTGGGCACTATTATTTCCCTGCTTTAAAAACCAGATGACTGAGGCGTAGAGAGGAGTTAGGTCATTTGCCCAAGTCTCTGGCATAATCACTAAGGCTACAGAACCCTGCAGGCTCTGCCGGGTGAAAGAGCCCCACCCTTCCAGATGTGACCATAATGGAAAGATAAAGATACACGTTCCACTCCCTCTTGCTTCCCTGAAACGCAGGACACCCCTCCCCGGAGCAGGGGGAAGCCGGGGTGCTGACCCCACTCTCCAGAGGGGCTCAGGGCGTGGGAAGGCTCCAGGAAGCCACTCCAGGTCTTGGAGCCCAGGGGTCACCCGCCCTGACCCTCCCAGCTGTCCCGGTCACGTCAGGGCCTTTCATCCAACACGGTCGTTACTGCCCCCTCGCGCTTTTAACCGACGTTCATTCAGAATGGAGCTTGAGTTGACGTGAGATACAGAAAAAACACTTCTTGAGAAGGAGTTATTACTTTGTTCTATTTTAAAAGGCAGGTCCCCGGCATCTCCACCAAAACAAAAGCAAAAACAAGCCCCATAAAAGGTAGAGAGAGCATACACACTAATTCCCAAGGAAAACCATCTTATTTCCCACGGAACTGAGAGAGCCGAGTTCTTTCAGTGGTTTCTCTCTCCAATTAAAAATCTGCCCATTTCATCTTTCCCTTAATTAATTAGTTAATAGTAAGAATTACCCATGAAGTGTGATATTTTTAAAAGAATAAAACTATGAAGTCTGCAACTGGTTTTCTTTAAGTAAAAGAGGTATGATGCTGAAGGTGCCGTTAATAGGACATTGGTGCACATAAAACAAAGCACATCATCTTTCTACTGGGTCTGAGTTTATTATTTCCCAAGTTCTTGAAGAGAACCCTTTATATCTGACAGCTTCCAGTTATTTCTGAACAAGCTATAACTGAACAACAGTTTTTAAAGACAGAAGGCCCTAAAATATACAGCTCCCATAATGACACACATTTAACTACAAAAGGTGAAAAGACAAAACGTTCCATATTTTTATCCTAAGTACGAACAAAGCCACCGTTAGAAATAGGGTAGAAGCAATATACTGGTTGAATTCCAAAGACTTATAAACATCATTTGAAAATGCTAGGTATGGGTCAGTCATCTCCAGAGACTTGCATTCTAGTTAACACACATCCCATCTGACCCGTTCATTTCTTATTCTATAGACCTAACAATTTTCAAAGACTTAAAACTGATCCAACGTGTGGTGGACCCAACAGAGATGTACCACACCTCGGTCCTCCTTCAAGGAAGGACTTGGTGCCCCAGCTACTGGGAGTGCTTTCAGCAAGTGGCCTTTGGCCATCAGCCTCCTTAGGGATTGTCCCAAGGGCACGGAGCTGTCTTGCCCGAGGACATGCTCCTCCCAGGGCAGTCCACGTCCAATGACTGATCAAGATGGGGGTCTAAAGGCCCCGTCACGTGAATTCAACATGGGCCAACTCTCATAGGCCATTTAGGCTCCAAAGCTTCCCACGGTGTTGGCTGAGGCTGTCTTCAAAAACTCAGCTTCTCCCTCCACCCATCCGGCTTCTGTGGCCTCCCTCGCTCCCACAGATGCTGACCCCCCAGGAGCTCCCTAATACACATCCTGCATAGTAAACGCCCTCCTGAGGCTGCCCGGTATCCAGTCTGTGACTCGATACCTCTATGGATAAGAAAAAGATATCCAACTCTCAAGGTAAGTGACACAAGAAAAGAAGCTGGGAAAAAAGCTTTCATGATTACCTTGGTACTTTCCCTCCTCTATGTGACCTATGCTCCAGAGGCCTTTAAAACCCAGCCTAGAAAAAGACTGAGCAGCTCTACCTGGGTTGGTCTTTGCATTACTGCAGTCAGACAAGAAGCACAACAGAACTCTGGGCGAGATAAGCTGAGGTACCTGGTCGGCCCACAAACTCCCCTGAGTGGTACTGCCACCTGGTACATAATACACTGTGAACTCCCAGACCATCAGACGTATTCCTATTCACATCCGAGTCTAAGCCCACACGTCTTTCTCTCTTGTACGCAGACATGCACGCACACACTCACTCCATGTCTCTCTCCCTTCATGTGGAAAACTGAGGCCTAACTATAGTGGTGGCAGGTTACATGTACATAAGTGAAACACACATACAATCACCTCATCAATTTACATCCCAAACCAGCACCTCAAGCCCCATCTCTCCATGAGCCCAGCTGAAACATCCCTCACAATCACAACTACTCCCCAGACTCTCCGCCCACTTCCCGCAAGTACAAGTTTTTTAAATTATTTTTTAAAACAAAGAAAAACAAAAATGGCTACTCTTATGCTCTTTGATTGGATGATGAAAGAAAGCAGTAAATGAGTATTCAGCTCACTCCCACCTCTAAGACCCGCCAAGCTTAGGATGAGTTCAGTAGCACAAATCCCACGAGTCAGGAGTGAATCCAGAAACAGAAGTGAGGGTCCCTTCTCGACACAGGGCCTCAAATGATCCTACCCGAACGACCCCCAGGGTACAGAAACACACTGGGGTCTCCTTAAGTTCACTTAGTGGTGGGTACACAACACTTAACGCTGAAACACGCTTCAAAGGCTGGTTAATTCTTCAGTACACAATTGAAATTTTTTTTAAGTTGTGTTTATGGATTTCAAACTAACCAAACTGGCTGACAGAGCTACTTTGCCTTTGATGTCAACCCAGTTCCTAAACTACCGTTAAAATAGTTAGAACTACTGTAATAACAATTAAAAACTAGAAGGTCTTTATCACTGCATTCAGAGGATGTTTCCTCTAAAATTCCTCTCCTGGCGGGTCTGTCCAGAAGGAAGGAGAACATCGCGTTCCTCCCCCAAAATACACAGTCCAGACCGGGCTACGTTCGTGCTCCAGCTCCTTTAATGATGCTGAACCATCTAAAAGCACCGCCCTGCAACCTCAGTTCCTTTCCTGCGGTCTCCCCCAGCCTAAGCACTTGGTTCTAATCAGACCACTTCCTTCCTGCTGCTTTGGTTTTTATTACCCAAGTGCTTCAATCCTTTTCACCACCCCAGATGCTAAACAACTTCCACTTTGAAAAGCACATTCTCTGCGACCCCTAAAGACAGGCCAAGCTCAGCAGGTCTTCCATATCAGAGCCGGTCTCACCCATTCTAGGTGAAACTGAGGCGCAAGGAAGGGTCCCCGGCAGCTTCCACCTCCTTCCTGTACCCCCTTCCCTTCTGAAGAGCACACGTCTATCCAACTCAGAAATCAAGCATCGTCACTCTGCCACAGATCGTCCAATCAAAGAGAAGTGTAGTGATACGATAAACAAACCACACTGGGTGGAGGCCTCTGTGCGGAAAACAGTTAACATGCCAGGCTCGACTGCTTTTCTTAGGAAAGGCCTGCTCACAAAATTGGCTGGTGTTTGGGAACTCGGATTCGGGGAGGGTTCCCACCGTTAACTGATAAGTGTGGTCACTAGTCCTAAACTGTATAAACAGTCTGGTTTATGCTGAATGCCTGCTTTCCTTCTGGAACCGGGGAACGTACCAACTCCCTCAAAACTAAACAAAACAAGAAAAACCCTGGGCCCCCACTTCCTCATGAGCTTTCCTGGTTGGCAACACTTTACAGGTGTTGTCACAACTGGGGGACGCAGGCGCATCCTGTGCGCCTCCACCTGCTGGAAGAGGCCCGCGGGAAGCTTGTGCCTGGTTTCCCCTGGACTTTGCCCCTTGTGGCTTTTCTCTGGTTTTGCTTTGTACTCTTTTCACTGTAATCAACTGTGATAACCATGAGTATAACTAGAGTCGATTCTTGTTACTCATGGTAGTTCTGTTCTACAAAGTCACCATGAACACTGAATTCACGAATACGGAACCACTGTCCCTAAAGGAAATGTGTACGCGTGTGTATATATTCTATATAGATATAACGCAGACTGTATCTTAAACCCTGAAAACAACTCATCCTGGGAGATTCTATTTTATTTTTCAAAAGAGAAAATGAAACCGATAACCAACAAGGGCCTACTGTATAGCACAGGGAACTATAATCACTATTTTGTAATAACCTATAAGGGAAAGGAACCTGAGTAACTGAATCACTGTGCTGTACACCTGAAACACAACATTGTAAATCAACTACACTTCAGTTTTAAAAAAAGAGAGAAAATGAGGTTCCTAAGTGTCAAGTGACTTGCCTGAGGCTGCCCCACTAACAGGAGGCACAGTTGGGATTCACACCCATCCCACTGGCCCCAGAGCCGCAGTCTCCACCCTTTGGCCACCTCTGCATGCGAGCAGAGATAAAAAGGCACAGCGTCACCTGGTTTGACCTTGGCTGGGAATGTGTCCATCAGGTAACCCCAAATTCTCACCTCTTTACACATGTCCGTTAACTGCCAGTACTGACGAGGCGGGGGTATACATAAATGTTAGTGAGCGGCCGACGATCTGCTGAGTCCTGTGAGTCCTAGCAAAGCACCAAACCCGAGGGAGTGGTCTTGGAGCCCCCCCCCAACCCCGCATAACCTCCAAAGGGAGCTCTGGGTTCCCCTTTCCTGCAGAGGCACCAGGGAGCAGGAAGTGCATGATCACTGGGTCGAAGCGGCAGAAGGCAGAGCTCCCAGTGTGACCTGCTCCTGCATCTGTGACTGCTTTGCTCTTCCCTTTGAGATTCTCTCCGGTCTCTGGTTCTGGCCTTTCTGTCCTCTACTCTCCACTCCAGCTGCTAATGTTGGTCCGACAGCCTCCCCTCTTGGAAGTCAACGAGGAACTGTGGTGCAGCCCAGCGGAAGGGAAGCCTGATGAATCACATGGGCCAGCTGTCCTAGGGCCTGAGGATAAATGACATTTCCCCCGACAACTGTTTCCACAGCTTTTCCTTTGGAAAATCCTCGCCCCTCTCTCTCAACAGATGACCTCTCAGCTGACTTCACAGCCAGGTAGAAACCAAGACACTGACCTAGAAGAAAGGGGTAAGGAGGCACTAGACCAGAGAGAGGTCAACAAAATAAGTCCTTGTGACCCCAAGTGGGCCCAGCCCAGTTCACCAGAGTTAAAGCTAGCAGCGAAGCCAGGTGACAAACATCACGCGTGTGTCTGAGTATCCTTTCTGCAGAGCCAGCAAATTCAAAGAATCTGGGTTCCTCACGTGGCCGAAGGTTTAATCAATCACACCTATTTAACAAAGTCTCTGCTTATGTAACGAAGCAGCGATAAACACTCCTGAGCAATGAGGTTTGCAGAGCTTCTGGGCTGGTGAACACATGGACGTGCTGGGAGGGGGATGTGCCTGGAGAGGGCAGGGATGCTCTGTGGGCATCCCACCCACAACCCTCTGGCCCTCTTCCATTGGCTTTCCCGAGTTGCATCCTCCATAACAAAACAAATTGTAAGTCAACATTTTCCTGAGTTCTGTGAGTCAGTCTAGCAAATTATGGAATCCTGAAGGGGGGAGCGGGGTGTGGGAACCCTGTATTTGCAGCCAATGGGGCAGAAGTGGTTAGGGATCCTCAGTGCAAGTGAGGGCAGTCCTATGGAGCCCCCACACCTGTGGAGTCTGAGTCGGACGTTAACTCCACATAAACAGTGTCAAAATGGAATTAAATTATTGGACACCCAGCTGGTGTTGGACAATTATTGTTGGAACGACATACTTGCTCTCACTGGTGTTCTCTCTCTCTCTCTCTCTCCCCCCGCCGCCCGTCAACTAGCCCCACTACTATAAACTAGCCCCTTCCTAGAGATGAATAATGAATGTTCTGAGAAAGAGCTGATCTTACATTCACCAAGTATTTAATACCATAAGTGCATGGAAAATAATCACCTTCCTTCCATATCTCTAATTGTCTTATCTTTAGGCAAATCCATCTATAAACACATCAGATGATAACTTATAGGTATCACTCCAATCACAGATGCCCTATAAAACAACTTTCACAGACTGTATTAAAAACTTGTTTAACTGAAGCTTCCAGAACACTAGCTGTTTCAGGAAAACGATTTCTATAGATACTGAGACCTTGTAAAAAATATATATATATAAAAAAGAGACTTTGAGCTCAGGACAGCAGAGCAAGCACACATGGCTTCCTTCCCAAGAGCACAATGAAATGCCAGTAAAAATATTTTTTGAAAGAATAAATCCATTCCATGGTGGCCCTGAAAACACGAAGGAGTGCTATCAGTGAATAAGTCATTTGAAAGGCTTTCTTTCAAAAAAGAAGACTGCTGGGACTGTATTGACAAATCAAAACTCGGGGGGGGGGGGAGCAACTTGAAATACACATTCAGGGCTACAGATAGGAGCTCTTTCTTCTTGATAGAACCCTGGAGAAGCTCTGAGCTTGGAGTCAATGGCTATTGGGAGCCAAAGAATGGCCTACAGAGAGATGGCTGTGAGGCAGGAGCCAGGGCATCTGAGGGGAGAGCTGTCTAGAGAACAGCTGAGCCAGGTGGCCCTGGCCCTTGCCCCTGTCCCATGGGGACTGGAGTCTGCAGTACTGGATCCCAGCTGCAGCCCCCAGGACAGCTCTCTCTAGAGAGGAGGGTTTGCCTAAGGAGCGCCCATGGTGTTGGTGTCCAGGCTAGCAAATGAGTCAAAGAGGAGCCTCTAGGATAGACACAGAGGTGAAAAAAAATAAAAGACATAAAAAGATGTCACCCTGAGGTTAAAGTTCCCTTTCCCTTAGTGATTTGGGGGTAAGGGTTATACAGCAAAAGGTCCTGAATCTGCTGTGTCCTCTTCTACCCTAAGCACACACCCTAAAGGGAAAGCTGCCTGCTGGTATACCCTGCCTGCCCATATAGAACACATTCAAGAGAGAAGATTTGAGGGTGAAAAAACCTGCTGAAATACCAACAAAGCCTACATCAGCTACCTATACTCATCAATATGATCCTTGACTCATGGACCTGCCTTAACAAAGTACCAAGACTGCAGGGGGCTTCGACAACAGACATGTATTTTCTCACAATCCTAGAGCCTAGAAGTATGAGATCAAGGTGTCAGCAGAACTGGTTTCTCATGAGGCCTCTCTCCTTGACTGGCAGACGGCCGTCTTCTCCCTGTGCCCTCACATGGTCTTCCCTCCATGTGTGTCTGTGTCCTAATTTCCTCCTCTTATAAGGACACCAGTCTTATAGGATTAGGGCCCAACCTAATGACCTCATTTTAACTTAATCACCTCTTTAAAGACCCTACTTCCAAATACAATCACATTCTGAGGTTCTAGGAATTGGGACTTCAACCTGTGAATTTTGAGGGGACATAATTCGCCCTAGAGCAGCGTGAGAAAGACTGAGATGAACAAACCAAAACTTACCTGGAGGACACAAACTCTGCAAAGAGCAGAAGGAAAATGTAAAGTTCTGATTAGTACCACTAAAAGGTTTAAAAGACTTTACAACCTTAAAAACATACTTCTGTGGGGGAAAAGCAATCGTAAGCATTAACATAAGCTTTAACGGTGTTTAAAAGTAGAGTTCTCAAAATTAAAAAAAAATCTGTTAGAAGAGCTGAGTCATAGAATAGATAAAATAACAAATCAGTAAAACATGTTGGTAAATCTAAATAAAAACACTGACCATAGGGAAAAAAAAGAGAGCTTCAGTTTAAAACATTATAGAGGAAGACTTTGAAGCAAAGTTAAGAATTCTAAACTTGATTCAGAGATATTTATTTGCTCTAGACTTTGTTAAAAATACGTAAACTTAAGTCTACATGTTAAAAATATAAGAGTGGCTGTGGCCCAAGGTGGGTGGCCTCGCTGAGCATCTCATTCTTGGGTGGAGATAGGGGAAATTCGTTTTCCCATAAAATGGTCATTTCTCAGCTCCTGGCTTTGTATGGAGCCCGTTTTCAGGCCCTCAGGAACCACAGCCCCGGCTCCTATCTCTGCGTGCGTGTTGAAACATTAGTCCCTAGTGTGCATATCCGCTCAGTTACCTCTGAGGGCCACGAGGCTTCCATTCTGCTCATGGCTGTGGGTTAATAAAATACCTTCATTTCTGACACCCGGAGAAACTTTCTTGCTTTCAAGCTAAGAAGTATAAATCAATTTTTTAAAACGTTTCATCTAACATTTCCATGTGTTTGGGAAAGGGAGGGAGGGGCTCCCCATCAGCTCAGTCTACCATTTTGATCGACAGCCTGTACTGTGAATAAAGAGTTAATAACAGAAAACACTTTTAGATCCCTTACAATGTGAGGCCCAACTCTCGGAACTTCACACGTGGCCATTCATTTCACCTTCACACAACACTCTAAAATAGGCACTAAAATCCCCATTTTCTAGACAAGGAAGTTAAGGACAGAGAAACAGGAGGGTCCCATGGCTAGTCAGTACCAGAGGCAGTTTGGCGCCCCTGTGACGATCATTTGTGTCATCTACCCAGTGTGTCCAGTCCTCCCCCCTGCAACCAGATGCAGGGGTAGGATAACACCTCCTAGTGGTTTTAGCTCTGACCAAGGAGCTCTGAACGAAACTGACTTGTCACTTCTGGGCCAGAGCACTTAACTTCAGGAACAAGAGCCTCTAGAGCGCTCCGACTCTCTGGCACAGTGACCATCAATGTTTGAAATGGTGGCTATTCTATCTATCAGGGATCTTAAGTAACCATGCCCACCGATGACCCCGCAACAGATATATACCGAAAGATAAAAAAAAAAATAAAACACGTGTTTTCTATTTTAAGCTACTTATACTTGGGGGTTATTTTTCATAAAAGTTAACTTATTTCTGCTAATATGTAATGGTTTATTGTTATTTTCAAAATGAATATTTTTTAAATGTTTTAAATTTCTAATGCAATTAGTGTTGATAGATATAACCAATGTAAACAAAAGCTCTGAGCAGTTCTCGGTTAAGAATACAAAGCAGCCCTCGACCACAAAGTCTGGCAATCTCTAGACGAGGTAAACACCAACCAATTAAAAGCCGAGATTGTGATATTACTATCTAGTCAGCAGGCCTAAAGGTAAAAAGCAGTAGAGATAAAGAGAGATATTTCCATAAAGATAAACAGATAAAATCACCAAAATAAGATTAAATAATCCTGTATATATGTACCTAATAACCTTTTCTTGACATTTATAAAATAAAAAATTGACCCAGTTACATGGATAAATTGCTAAGTTCACAAACCCTGAAGGCAATTTCATCACACTTCTTTCAGAAACTGACTGGAGGAAGCAGAGGGGTAGTAAAGACACCTAAGATGGACAAAGGAATTCACAAGCCTGATGTATTAAGTGTATAGGAAGCCCCGTCTCCCCAAACTGGGGACCACCCATTCTCCTCAGGCACACAGAGGGGTGACTCGCCACAACGGTTACTAAGACTCAGAGGAGATGTTAACAAGTTCAGAAGAACCAGTATCATATAGAACATAATTCTCTGACCCTTATGCAGTTCAATGAGAAAATCAACAATAAAAAGATGGTTTAAGGTAGTCATTCCAGGTACAAGCTAAGTACGCACTAGGGATGTCACATACAACATGGTAATTAGCACTGCTGTGCACTGTATATGAAAGGTGTTAGAAGAGTAGATCTTAAGAGTTCTCATCACAAGGCAAAGATATTTTTTTCCCTGCTTCCTTAATGTTGCATCTCTCTGACATGACGGATGTACACTAAACCTATTGTGGTAATCGTTTCATGATGAATGTAAGTCAAATCATTACGTTGTACACCTAAAACTCATACAGTGCTGTATACCAATTATATCTCAATAAAAGTGGGAAAATATTTTAGAAGATGATTTAAAAACATGTTTGGAAATTTAGAAGCAATGAGTTGAAAAGCAAAATCAATGGCAATTATGAAATGTAATGGAGTAAATTAAAATAACAGCACTAAATATCAATATCTGTGGAGGGTAAAAGTGGCATTTGAAGGAGGATGTACACAGGCTTTCGTATGTTTGAAAAGAAATGGTATTAATTAGCATGGAGCCATAGTGCTGTTCAAAATTACTGTTAACAGGGAGCTCCCTGGCTGTCCAGTGGTTAGGACTCCATGCCCTCACTGCTGAGGGCCCAGCCTTCAATCCATGGTCGGGGAACTAAAATCCCACAAGCCGGGCTTCCCTGTGGCGCAGTGGTTGAGAATCTGCCTGCCGATGCAGAGGACACGGGTTCGAGCCCTGGTCTGGGAAGATCCCACATGCCGCGGAGCAACTAGGCCCGTGAGCCACAACTACTGAAGCCTGGGCGTCTGGAGCCTGTGCTCCGCAACAAGAGAGGCCCGTGCACTGCGATGAAGAGTGGACCCCGCTCGCTGCAACTAGAAAAAGCCCACGCACAGAAACGAAGACCCAACACGGCCAAAAATAAATAAATAAAATTAAAATCCCACAAGCCGCATGGTGTCGCCAAAAAAAAAAAAAAGAAAAGAAAATGACCGTTAACATAACGGTTTCTTGACTCAGACTGTTGATTGTCCTTCCCAGGAAAACACAAATTCTCCGTAATTTTCAGGGCTTACTAGGTGTTCGTGCTGTGAAGCATCCCAGCCCTGCTCGGAACCCCTCTCTGCAACTTCATCTTGGAACGTCTGCCTCATCACCCACCCTACCAGCGACAAAAGCCTTCTTCGGATTTCTCAAACTTGCAAGGCTCTCCGCGGCCTCACGTGAAAGGTCCTGGCACTACCTGGAATGCTTCACCTGCCCTCCCCGCTTCACTGGCCCACCTTGGCCCAGGTCCTGTAAGCTCAGCCACCAACTGAACCCAGACCTCCCTGTCATCCCCTGCCCGGGCAGCCTGGTCTCTGCCTTGACAGCACATCCCACGATGTGATCTGGGGGAATGTTCGTTTCATGTCTGTCTCTCCCAGCTAGATTTAAGAGCAGTAAGGGAAGGGCTCTGGTTTTGAGTTGTAATTGTTGCTTTTCCATATAAGGGGCCATACACACAGCTGGTACTCAGTCAGCATCTGCAGAATAAACGCCCCACTGCCAATGTACTTACTTCTTCTCCCTAAAAGTGGCTAAACTCTCAGTTTAGACGCATTAACTGCTACGGGACAATGCAAACAGTATAGAGATAGAGCTGTATCTCCCTTTTAAAAAGTAAATTATACAGATGAAATTACAGGATTGATAAAGTAGAAAACAGTAATTTTACATAACAGATGACACCAACCCTATGGATGTTTAGGTCACTGTATAGATAGGTCGAAGGTCGCACCTACACAGTGACTCCCACCTTCCCCTCCAGCCTGCTAACAAGTTCTCATCTCCCCGGCTCTCTGGACTCTGGGATCAGTGGCCTTCTCCCACGTTTCTCAACCGTGTTACCCGCCTTTCCATATACGGGCCTTTGCATATGTTGTTCCCTCTGTTAGAAATGGTCTTTTAAATCTCAGTACATAGACCATGTCCTTGGGGAAGGCTTTCCTAATCCTAATCCACGTCAGGGTCTTCTGTTCTATGTTGTAATGGTGCCCCGTATGTCTCTAACTGGGCATCTGTGCACTTAGCTGTCTAATGTCTGCCTCTCCCTCTAGAACAGAGGGCAGAAACCGAGTCTCACCACAGCTGACTGATGCGTGGGTTCCAGCACAGAGCTGAGCATATAGTCGGCACTCGGTGTTTGCTGAATGAATAGAGAATGTACTAAGGAAGGAAAAATATTACTCTGGATTTGGGGACAGGCCTCACCAGGCTTAATGAGGCCTCTTTTTATTAGGAACAAAAGATTATTTAATCCAGATAAAGGAAAGATACGGAGCCAATGAGTAAAACGTGCACATGCGTGTACAGATGGGCTGTGGCTGCCGCTGCTTCTGCACAGGAGGGTTTACGGTGCCTCCAAGTGACCAGGGGGCAGCAGAAATGGCCGTAGGTCGGGGCGACTGAGTGCAGTTCTTCCCAAAGATGAAGAGATGGCAGGGGGCGGGGGAGGGGAGTGACCGCACAAGCTCCTCTCCATCCTCAGAGTCTCTGAGACTAAGGAACTCACAGATCTCTTTATGAATGAAATGCAGGCCTGAGAAGCTACTCCACGAATCCCAGCAGCCGAATGAAATCTCAATACAGGAAATCTGAACCCAGATCAGCACAGCCACTTGGAGAAAACCGTTCCCCACCAGACAGGTATGTGTCTATATCCCAAAGTTGGGGGCGGGGCGGGCCGCGGTCAGGCCCCCTCGTCAATTCGTAAAAGCCTGCTTGGTCCGTAAAGTGTCCGATGGCACAGAGACATGCGCTCCAAGTCCTAGGCTCAGCTCTCCTGGGACAGAGCTCTGGGCAGTGGGATCGGGGTGTGGCCCTGCTCACTTACCACTTGCCAAGCAGCACCACAAACTCCCTGGACCTCAAACCATGGTACATTTCCTTTAAAGGAAAGCAGTTTCTGTCTGTCTTCCTTCCTCCAAAGGGCAAGCATATTGGAATTCTGGGGGTGCAGCATCAGACGACATCATCCCCGCCACAGCCACCATCTGACACACTGGCAGAGCTGGGAGGCATTGTTTCAGCACATCTTCTGATCCCTGAGCTCGGCTAGTATGTGATCTCACCATCAGGAAAGCCAAGTGGAGAAGGTGCCTGTGTTACATCACAGAGCACTGAGCCAGGACAAGGCCCAAAATGAAGTACTCTACAGCGCCCTTGGCTTGAACAAGCCGTCTTCTTACAGCGACGCTTCCCGACTGTCAGCATTTCAAGCGCCCCGCCCTTCATAACTTTCTGCCGTGCTCATGCTTCACCTGCACCATTTTTGCTCAATGTTTTTCTTCTTATCAACTCACTATCATTTTCCTGCTCACACAAGTTAACTGAATAAGGAGATTCCGTAGTGCTGTGAAATCAGATTTCAAATGCTAGTCACTTTTATTTCTACCACACCTTATATCTTAATAGTTGCATATTTTAAGTTTAAACTGCTTCTCTCCGTGCTACCTCGAATCAGCTGGCCTACTGGACTCTGGGAAATTCTGACACCAGATATTCCACAAAGAGATTCTTTCGCCCAAATGCCCACACATTTCACCAGTACAAGACTAAAGTCTGCAATTAAATTCTCTTCTTAAAGGCTAGGCGGTTTGAGAGGTTGACTGGGGCCCCAGAACTGCAAATTTCCTTCTGTGAAGCCCGCTTCAAAGAAAGCTCCTCAAGACAGAAGAGGAGTTAGACACATGAAGGAGTCCATGTTTTCTCGCATAAGAGGGGTTAACCTGAGTTCACTGACAACTGACAAAAAGACAATGATTACCTACGTTAGTTTCCTGTTGCTGTTCTAACAAATGATTACACACTTAGTGGCTTGAAACAATATACAATCGCTCTCTTATAGTTCTGGAGATCAGAAGTCCAAAATCAGTTTCACTCAACTGCAATCAAGGTGTCCCTCCAGATGCTCTAGGGGACAGTTCATTTCCTGGCCTTTTCTAGCTTCTAGAGCTGTCTTCCCTGCATCCCTGCCTCTATCTTTGAAGCCAGTATCACAGCACCTTGCTTCAGTCATCACATGGCCGCGCTTCCATGTCAAAGCTCTCTCGGCCTCTTTCTTTTTGGGGCCGCGCCTGGCGGCACGTGGGAACCAGGGATTGAACCCACGGCCCCTGCAGTGGAAGTGCAGAGTCTTAACCACTGGACTGCCGGGGAAGTCCCTTGGCCTCCCCCTTTGAGAAGGACACCTGTGATTACATTTAGGCCCCAACCACATAATCCAGGATAAGCTCTCCGTCTCAAGATCCTCAATGGATTAACACGCCTGCCAAGTCCCTTGTGTCATAAAAGGAAACACAGATTCCAGAGATCAGGATGTGGGTATCTTTGGGAGCTATTACTCAGCCTGCCACATTGCTTTCAACATGAAAATGCAGCTAGGAGCTCTAACAGACCCTTACAATGGTAATTCACTGACGTGTACGTGAAATCTTTGATCATTTTGTCTAGCTCTTTCAAAGGACACCCTGGTCTCCTCAGTCCCAGTACTTATGCTGTCGGTAGAGATGAGTGGCCTTCCCTGTCACCGTGGATTCTTCCAGAAAGCAAGGAAAGGTTTAAAGATGGACAGAGAAATGTCGAAAGGACTGGCCGAACTGGGGATATTTGAACATCAGAAAGAATGAGGAGGACCAGCACACACTGGCAGAGGTTAGCGACGCAGCCTGTTCCCGGTGCTGTCTCCTCCCTCGGAACCGGCTTCACAGCTTGGCCAACGCCCAGATCGGGTCTCAGAAAGACCTACACTTCAGTCAAGTCAGTCCCATTCATTTTCTTGTTTTAGTGTTCCTTTCCAAAGGCCCCGTCCTCTTGAGCAGGAACTTTAAGGGGTTTTTCAGTAAAACTGTACCACAGCTGCACTTCGGAACAGCATCTGGGCAGTCAGCCTGACACGAACCCTTCGCCCCCAGCCACCCGTACGGTTCACTGTGGACCGTGGTCCCACGGGGCAATCTCCCTGGCTCGGCCCTCCACCCACCCCTCTCTCCTGCATCCCCCCACCTTCAGCAGATGCCAACCCCCCAAATCCACTAGACCTGCAGGTCTCCCATCACCCGCCTTTTCACTGAGCTGCCTACCCTCTTCCTCATTAGGCTTGGTCACGGGCACGGGAACAGGGTAATTACTGGTGTGGGCCAGGCCCTTTTTAACTCTCTCTGAGAAGATTCCTACAGTGATGATAATTCAACCCTTCGGCTTTGTGGTTACCCTCTCAGTACCATGTACTGTATTTTGTTAGTAAGGTCTGGATACTTGATTCCAAAAATGGCCTGGCTGGCCAGTATCTTAGCCTATTGTTTCTCTCGTTTCGTGAAAACCAAAAGGATAA
Organism: Delphinus delphis; assembly: GCF_949987515.2. NCBI lineage: Eukaryota > Metazoa > Chordata > Mammalia > Artiodactyla > Delphinidae > Delphinus > Delphinus delphis. The sequence goes on from NC_082701.1 coordinate 52,341,945, forward strand.
TTCAGTAGGTCAATAAACCAAGTAGAGATATTTACAACCAGAAGTGGAAACCTTCTCCCGGGTCCCAGACGCCTCATTATGTGCTCGGGTCACAATAAAAATCCAGATGGGGCTGCAAGCCTGTTCTCAACACCTCTAGACATAATGGCCTTCTTGACTTTGACAAAAGGAATAAAGGCTGATCACAGTCCTAGCAGGAATATCATTTTTATCCTCAGAGAGTCTCTCTGTCCCTATGAACGAAAATGGCTGACTCTGCCCTATTTCTGAGGAGCAAATGTGCACCACAGAAAACCACCAGCATAGCTGCCATCTCAGTGGGAGGCCACCACAGAGAAAACCCAGCTAATCTTGGCAACTCATGGAAAAATACCTCATGTTTGTCTATGTACCCATATGTGCATCCGGGTCTGGAACGGAGATGAGGGCCGGGGAGGCACAGAGGAAGAGGTGGAAAGGATGGGGGTAAAACGTGTGATGGGAAGAGAGAGTCTCCGTGACTAGGATGGCAGATGTGCACTATATAACCAGGCGAAGGGTCTGTGCACGGGTGGGCTCTCCATCTGTCATGTGAGCATACGAGAGGCAACGGAACAGTACCGTACTAAATACATTCTCTCAGCATATTCAACAGGCGCACTGGTTCCCAAACCTGGCAGCCTACTGAAATCATCTGGGGAGCTTTAAAAAAGTACTGATGCTTGGGCAGAACAGCGCCCCCCACCCCCGAGACATCTACATCCCGGAACCTGAGAATGTTAGGTTGCACGGCCAAGGGGCATTAGGTTGCAGATGGATTAAGGTTGCTAAATCAGTTGACCTTAAATAGGAACACTATTCTGGACTATCCGGGTGAGCCGGACATAATCACAAAGGTCCTTAAAACAGGAAGAGGGAGACAGAAGCTAGAAGTCAGAGTGATGCCACGCGAGAAGGACTCAATCCACCGTTGCTGGCTTTGAAGGTGGAGAAGGGGGCCACAAGCCAAGGAATGCAGGCAGCCTCTAGACACTGGATAAGGCAAGGAAATTAATTCTCCCCCACAGCCTCCAGAAAGGGATGCAGCCCTTCCGACACCTGGTTTTAGCCCAGTGAGACCCATAGCCGACTTCAGAGCTCCAGAACTATGAGGAGGGGGTTGCGCCGTCTGAAGCCACTAAGTTTGTGGTAATGCGTTACAGCAACAACAGAAAACCAGCTCAGGTATGGCCTGGGCTTTGGAGGCTGAGAAGGTCCTCAGGCGATTCTAATACGCAGCAAAGTATGGTGCTTACTGAACAAGATAAGGACGTGCCAGTGTGATTGCTTATGCAAGAAAATGCTCGGAGACCTCATCTGGGAAGTCAGCAAGTCACCTCACCAAAGGAGGCACCATCCATCCTTGACCATGGACCACGGTGACTAGACATGGCTTATCTGAGCGCACCACAGGATGCACGTGCTTTACCAGTGTGTGGCTAGCGTCCTTTCTAGACTGACCCACTCAACAGGCTAAAGTTCCTTGGGATAAAGAACAATTATACCTCTGACAGGCAGATTTCCTACAGAGCTAACTTTCTTCTGAATACTGTCTTTCAAGGAAGGAACTGGCCAATAACTGAGTCAGATGCAAGTACATGAATTAGTACATTCACATCAGCGCCATCAGGAAAGGACTGAATTGTCCTCCTCTCTGCCCTTAAACCATTAAGAACCTCTATTGGGATGGTAGAGCTAGAGGGTTTCTCCATTTGCTTTGGTGATCTATTTATTTATGACAGATGGCAGATGGATAGAATTAACTTTTTATTCATTTAGGACAGATGAACGGAATAGTACTGTGGCAACAGATGAACTCAGTCTTTGTAGAGATGAAGAAAAGTGGGACTTGTATAACCTGACAGGTGCAGCCCCGCTTTGGAGCGAGCACGTGCCCGCTCCCAGGGCTCCAATGCTCGCCCATACAGGGTAACCTTTCTTGAAAGCCGCTCCACCGTGAGCCTCCACGATACTATGACCACAAGCTGAAACCTTTTACTTTTTACTTTTCTCTCCCCATGTTGTCTTCCTTAGAGAGGAAGCTAGTGTGAAATTTCATTTCTATCCCTTACAACTGAGGTGACGTTACGGGGTCCCTCAGCCACTCTGGGCTTCACCTCTGACAAACAGCAATAACATCACCTTCCCAGTGCTATGCGCTGATTAAATGAAACGGCACAGATTAAAGGGCTTAGCACCTAGTAGGGGCCTTCGATAAACGCTTGCCTCGCTGAAACTCAACTATTCTGCTTCCACCCAGCACCTCGCTGCTGAAGCTGCTCACATCTCTTCCCTTTGGTCCTGTCCTCTCGCCGAGCTCTAGTACCTCATCTCCCACTGTCCACTTGACGCTGTGACTCGGATTCCTCACTGGCATCTCTCATTGGACGGGTCCAAACCGGACTTAGGATCTCCACTCACAAACCAGCGACCCCCCCTCCCCCATTCCCCTGAAAGGGTCCATGCAGTAAAAGAACCATCAGTCCCCTGCCTCCATCCGCTCTTCTCCACTCCTACTGCTGCATCTTCCATTCATGCCCCTGTACCCTCAACCGCATACCTCAAGCACAAGAGCCTTCTGGGTAGGCTCCTGACTGAAAGCTCTGTCTCTCCCAAGCCATCCTGCTTGTGGGTTTGCAAACTAATCTTTCTCCAGCCAGGTTTGTCACATCAAGCCCTGAATAAAAAAATCTTCAAGTATTTTTTCGCCCTGCAGCCTGGTATTTATGACAGAAGAGGAGCCAACGCCCCCCCCCCCCCCCCGCCACGATGTGTAGAGGACAACTCAGTGTGCCCTGCCTCTGCGCTGGTGTACGACGCACTGAGCCACTTCACCCCGTGACCACATAAGGAGAGCCCACAGGACAAACAGATCACAAAACAAAGCATTTTTAAAAGCAGCTACAGAAAACTGGACATCTTTTAACCGAATTTCTTTTCCTAGTGTTTAGTAACTACAATCTGAATCTGCCACAAACCACCCTCAATTGCATTAAACTATCAATGTAAAAATCCATTGTTGTTCAACTACTTCAGGTGTTTTGTAATAGTAAAATCATTTAACAATTAGACAAGGCTTTAGCATTTATATTAAATGGCAAATCTGGTCAATTTCAGACGTGTTCTTACCATTTTGTTCATTCAGTTCATTCCCAATTTCCTGCCCCATTTGTTTCTGGCGACTTATGATGGAGGAAAGGGCATCAAGGCCTGCGTCCTGTTCTGAAAGAAAAAGTGAGACAACTCACTAAAAACCAAAGGAAAACAATTTAAAGTCTAGAAATAGACACAATTCAATATATGATCAAAGTAACATTTGAAATCAGTCAGGAAAAGAGAGAAAATAGTTAACATTATTGGAACAATTGGAACAAAATTAAAAAGTTAAACACTTATAACCCTCAGACCTTAAACTAAAATGATTTCCAGATGAATTACATTTTAAACATTACAAATGAATGTAAGATTTGACTATATAACCATTTAAACATTCTGATACTTGATATATAAAGAGCATGTACAAATCAATAACACAATCTTCCAATTTTTTAAATGGGCAAAGGATATAGATAGGAAACGCCCAAAAGAATAAAAAAGGAAAAAGCTCTGACATCGCTAATTTTTTAAAAATATCAACAAAAAACAATACTGAGGTGTTTTTTTCCTGACTTATCAGATTTGTAAGCATTAAAAAGAATGCTAACACCCAGGGTTAAGTAAAGTGTGAAGAAGCTCTAAGTGCTAAATCACAGGAGGATAGTTAACACATCTTTCTAGAGAGCAAATCGTGCCTACCTCTTGATCAATTCTATGTCTAGGAAATGTGTGCAACAAAACATCTGGATGGTATGCCATGATGTATATACAAGGATACTCCTTGAAACACTGCTTCCTTTGCCGCTTTTCAATTTATCGTCTCTCAGCTCCAGGCTCACCCTTTTCTGACTGCTCTGTGAAAATGGATCTGGGTCCTTTAAATAATTTTTCCTTTGCCAGCTTTGGCGGTGGAGGAGACTGCAGAGATACTGCAGGGGAAACGGGTTTTGCTTCCTGGCTCCAGTGCTCTCCTGACAGACTCCTGCCATGCTGGCAGCTCCTTTGGTGTGCAGTGGCCAGCAGCACCCCAAGGCCAGCAACGTCTCCCAACACACCCCCTCCTTGGGCAGTTTTGGAATAGAGTGCCTCCAATTAGACGCCTCCCTGTGCACTGTATTCCCTAGTACCCTAAGGACCGATCTCCAGGCAGTGCCGCCAGCTCGGCACCACAGCGACTTCTCTGAAATCCAGTGAACCCCAGCTGTGCCCTCTTCTACCTGATCTACACCTCAACCCTGGGGGTACTGCTGTGGGTTCTCTGTCTCCACAGGGGAGTGACTACACCTTCTACCTGCTATTTCTGTCTCTTTACTTCCTGCTGGCTAACCCCTCATTACTCTAACCCCGTTATAGTTAGTAATTCCGTACACTACATTTTCCATGTTGAAATTTCTTTCTCCTGATTGGACCCAGATAGATACACTTATAATAGTGAAGAATTAGAAACAACCTAATGCCCAAACACAGGGATTGGTTTAAAAACGGAGTATAGGGACTTCCCTGGCAGTCCAGTGGTTAGGACTCCACGCTTCCACGGCCGGGGGGCCTGGGTTCAATCCCTGATCGGGGAACTAAGGTCCCACTAAGCCATGCAGTGAGGCCAAAACAAACAAGCGAAACACAGAGTACAGCCATAGAGGGAAACACTATATGGCCGTGAAAAGTGATATTGTACAGGTATATTTTGATTTCAAAAGAAGTTCATGACACGTTATTGGGTTAAAAAAGAAAGCAGAATACAAAACAATGTATAGTAAGATAGCATTTTTGCTTTTAAAAATTGTGTTACCTTTCTAAATTTTTGAAAATTTAAAGAGAAAAGAACTCCAGTTACTCAAGATCCTTTATTTAAAAAAATTTTTTTTTAAACTCTAGACAATCCCAATCTCTTTATAAATACTTTATCCCTTTGCTTGCAGGTGCATTGGAAAGAACATTCCAAGGCTGAGTGTAACGACTCTTTCCACCAAGCGCTCTGCTGGGTGAGGGTAACATGCCATTCGTGGCTCCACTCGTTGATGGGTTGTTTTTTTTTAAATGTCTGTTTCACATGAAGGGCGATCTACAAAAGCAGAAATCATAAAGGTCTTCTTGCCCCGGATCACATTAACATCTCCTTATGTAGTTTTTCCTAGTCTTTTTATGGGATTAAGCCATTACACAACTTGTTAATTCATCTGGAATTTATTTAAACTAATGGTGTGCGGTAAGGACCCCTTAGTAACGATTTTTGACACTACATGCTCTTTTAACTGTACAAATGACCTGCTGTCTCTAGGGATCATTCCAAGGGACCATTTTATAGCAAAATCACTTTATAATGAGGTCCTTTTGGTCTTCAGTAACAACCTCTTGGATGGCCTCCAAGAAAAATCTATCATCAACCTAGTGCTGCTATAGGATGACCGATGTTACAGTAAAATTCCAAATGCATCCCCCAAATAAACTATATATATTGTAGAACTGAGGGGCAAGTGTCAATGCGAATTAAAAGGTAAAACAATATAAAAAGAGAAAAGGAGATTCCTCTATGGTTTTCAATTAGGGAAAAAATCATTAAAGTCCTGAAGTTGCTTTACCTAGTATAGACATAGATTACGAATGAAAAATACCTATGTTACACTCTTCACTTAACCCTGACTCATTATCTGCCTTACTACCTAGAGGTTATCTTGCTAATGCAAAACAAAAAGAGGGCTAAAAATCCTGCTCTACTCAAATCATTTCTATAAGAACTTACTACCTCCTCACTATGTTTAAGTGCTACAATAAATTTTCATCCTATAATTCAGAAACACAGAAGGTCCAGATACAGAGATGCTGTGTATGTAATAATATTGATGACTTGGGCTTCTATAAGTCTTTAAATTTTTATTGCAGTATAGTTGATTTATAATGTTTAGTTTTTGTTGTACAGCAAAGTGAATCAGTTATGCATATACATATATCTACTCCTTTCTAGAATTTTTTTTTTTTTTTTGCGGTACGCGGGCCTCTCACTGTTGTGGCCTCTCCCGTTGCGGAGCACAGGCTCCGGACGCGCAGGCTCAACGGCCATGGCTCACGGGCCCAGCTGCTCCGCGGCATGTGGGATCTTCCCGGACCGGGGCACAAACCCGCGTCCCCTGCATCGGCAGGTGGACTTCTCAACCACTGTGCCACCAGGGAAGTTCCTTTTTAGATTTTTCCCATATAGGTCATTACAGAGTATTGAGTAGAGTTCCCTTTGCCATACAGTAGGTTGTTATTAGCTATCTATTTTATATACAGTAGTGTGTATATGTCAATCCCAGTCTCCCAATTTATCGCTCTTGGTAACCATAAATTTGTTTCCCCTTGGTAACCATAAATTTGTTACAGTTTGTTATCTGTGACTATGTTTTGTAAATAAGTTCATTTGTACCATTTTCTGAGCTTCTACAAGTCTTAAAGCAGCATTTCTAAGGGGAGGCAGTGTGGTCATCTTAGAGCCAGTGAACCAAAGAAAATGCTGCTACCTGCAAAAATATCAACGATTATCAAGACCCATGCAGACAGCCACCCAGAACCATGTAAAACTACTACGATGTTGTAATCACAGCTCATTACTATAATCTACCCTACCTTATCGATACCCTAAATCATTATGATATCACAACAGATCATCTGCAACATACCATACTCTATTAATCATTCTTCAATTTTATAATGGTATTGACTTTAAAAACTGGATGACCACTGCACTACATAGAATAACGACCCCTAAAGATGTCCACATCCTCATCCCGGGAACCTGTGAATATATGACCTTACATGGCAAAAGAAACCCTGCAGATGTGATTAAGGGGAAGGAATTGGAGATAGGAGAGGACTCTGGATTATCCAGGTGGGCCCAGTTTAATCACATGAGTCCTTAAAAACAGAGAGTCTTTCCCAGCTGTGGTCAGAGGGAGGCACGAAGAAGGGTCAGAGAGATGCAACTTGCTGGCACTGAAGACGAAAGAAGGTGTCCAGGAGTCAAGAGATGTGGGTAGCCTCTAAAAGCTGGAAAAGGCAAGGGAATGAATCCTCCCCTGGAGCCTCCAGAAGAGAACCCAGCCCTGCCAACACCTTGATCATAGCCCAGCAGCATCTGTACGGAACTTCTGAGCTACAGAACTATAAGATAATAAACTTGTATTTTAAGTCCCTAAGTCTGTGCTAATTTATTATAGAGCAGTAGAAAACCAATACAAACATTTTTGGAAAAATCGCTTCAGAACAGTTAGGTGTTTGACTACTTCCTATCTTAAGACATGCAGAAAAACCATCTTCTAACTAAATACCATGTAATTGTGGGAGGACAATCTGGTGGCTGTAGATTAAAAATAAAGGGACAGTCATCATAATGTATTCTTGTCGAAAGTAACAGACGTCATTCTGATCAAGCCACTAAATCTAACTACCAATTTACAGAAAATATGTGGGACAGAGGGGCACATTAAACAATGTGTGTGGATACAAATAGCAATTCTAGATAGTGGGAAACTATAGGGCAAATGCCCTTGTTTTGTCAACAAAGAAACAGCAAAGAAAAAAAGAGTTGGCAAAGGCACCTACCTACTAAAGAAACTTAAGGGGGGCTTCCCTGGTGGCGCAGTGGTTGAGGGCCTGCCTGCCGATGCAGCGGACGCGGGTTCGTGCCCCGGTCCGGGAAGATCCCACATGCCGCGGAGCGGCTGGGCCCATGAGCCATGGCCGCTGAGCCTGCGCGTGCGGAGCCTGTGCTCCGCAACGGGAGAGGCCACAACAGTGAGAGGCCTGTGTACTGCAAAAAAAAAAAAAAAGAAAAAAAGAAAAAAAAAAGAAAAAAAAAAAAACTTAAGGGACACAACAATTAGTTGCAATGTTCAGACCATATTCAGATCCTGAATTGAACAACCTGAAAAAAAACCCATCATGGGACAATCAGGGAAATCAAATATCCAGTTGGTGTTCAGATTAAGAATTGTTAACTTATTAAGGGTAATAATGGCATGGTGGTTATGTTTTTGTTTTTTAAAAAGTCCTTATCTTTTGCAGACATGCTTTAGAGTTATATTCTGGAATATTCACCAATGAAATTGTACAGTGTCTAGGATTTGCTTCAAAAACAATCCAGGGACGGGTAGGTGGGTAGACATATAGATGAAACGAGATGGGCTATGGGTTGATAATTGCTGAAACAAGTGATAGGTAAGACGGAATCATTATCTTGCTTTCTCCACTTTCATATGTTTGAAACTGTCAAAAGCAACAAGTTACCAACATTTTAACAAGTAAATAAAACCAAGGAACATTCTTAAGAACTGCAACCTCAGGCCCCCGACTGAGCACATGACAAGAGCCCCAAGGGCTGGGGCTGGGGCTTCTTTTCCTATGGTTTTGCCCAACTGGTGGTACAGAGCAAGTATTTAATAAAGGCGTTTAAACCAAGGAATGACCACAGAAGACCCTCTAGGTCTGTAGAAGGAAGAAATACAGTCTCTGCTACACATATATGGAAGGACTCCTCGTTAATACTAGACAGCTCTCTGAGTTTAGATAATAGAAAAGGTAGCTGATGCTGTGTTGTCCAGTGCCCAGAGAGGAGGGATGGAAATTCCCACATGTGATATATAGGAGCTCTCCTTGAAGAAGGGGAAGTAGATAAGGTCAAGCTGGGTAAAGATAATCACTATATTGGAAAGACTCTTAGAGCAAGTTCTAGGAACAGATGTTTTTAAGATCTGAGGGGCAAGGAATGTTGGTCTAGGTGACAGCTGCAAGAAAGGTTATCTTGAAAAATCTGTGAGGTTATGATTGCAAGTGTTCAAAGATGAGTTGCTTAGATGCGCCAGGGTACAACGCAGCCCGGCCGGCCACCTTCCCCACCGCTATTTCTATGAAAATACTTAGAGACCTAAGAACACAGAAACCCAGAACCAATGCACAACTTTCTGCTAGAATCTAGAAAGAACGTCTATAGACTACGGCAAGAATAGTTGGAACTAATTAAGAAGCCCGAGCAACAGAGACTTCCTGGGGAGAGGTAGAACAATTCTCCAATGTTTGCCACCCGCCAGCTGACTCAGAAACGGGTCTGTACTGACCAAAAAAGCACCTCCCCTTGTTTTAGCACGGGGATTTTTTTTTTTTTTTTTTTTGGGCCGCAACGCACAGCTTACAGGATCTTAGTTCCCCGACCAGGGATTGAACCCCAGGCCCCAGCAGTGGAAGCGCCGGGTCCTCACCCCCGGACCGCCAGGGAAGTCCCTCTCCCAGGGATTTTTGAGGTGATCCAGTCATTGTCATCACCTCACCCATCTTCTGCTGAACGTCCCTTCGCGCCTCAAATTATGCCAGCACAGAAGCTGAGGCCGGCTAACTGGCTGTAACGAGGCCTAGCTTCCGGGTCAGGGAAGGAAGGCATGCATTGCCTCGAGTCTAAGCTCTACCAAAACAACTGGTATTCAGGATGATTTTCCAAGTGTTTTCTAAAGGTCAACGAAAGTACAGAAAGGCTAACAGATTCCACGGGCAAAAGGAAGTCAGAAGCGACGCTTTGTGGTTGTGTATTTTTTTCCAGTGCGGGACCTGGCCAGGAAGCAAAGCCATGGTAACCTCAGCACATCACCAAGGTTCCTGGGGCAGAGAAAAGACTAATGAGGGTTTCGTGTAAAGATGACTTCCATTTTTGTGTTTATCCCTGAAAAACAGCTTGCTAGGAAATCAAGTGGGGGGGGGGGGCGGATAGAGCATTTCAAAACACAAAGGGAAGAGTAGAGAAACATCCTGACCTATAATATATGCTGCTTCTCTCCCTCCATTCCTTTACTCCCCCCCCACCAAATCCCAAAAGCCAGCCGGCTTCCAAAGGGTGGGCATCTCAGTAAGGGTGCTCTCGGTTTTGGAGACAATACAAACACTCGCACGCGGCGTCCTCTCACACCTAGCCTACAGCAATCTCTGAATGAGGCACCTCCTCGGGGGCAGGGATACTTTTCCTGACCGAAAAGTTTTTCTTGGTACAAAGCAACCATGCCCAGAAAATTCATTAGTACTGGCTAGTAAGACATTCCTTTCAGGAACCATGAATCCTGAAAAGTAAAATCGGCCTTGTTCTTAATTTCTTCACTTTACTTCCGAAAACGGCTGAAATACGTAGAGTTAGAGTGACCTGGGAGGAACAGGGCTTCCTTCCCTAGATACTTTCACTGTGAAAAGGGAGTTCAAAACAGAGTTAGACTTCCGCTTCTAGCCAAGAGGGACTGACAGGGACCAGATTTACTTCTGGCCCCAAACAACTGGAGAACAACACACAAACCCACAGGCAAAATATACAAAACAACAGTTTCAAGATGCAGACATGAGGAAATGAAGGACAGTGGTCCCCGAGACATGGGAAACAGATGAGAGGAGCTCTCCGCCCCACACCATCGCCTTGAGAGTTCCCAGGCTATGGTGTGGGGAAGGCAGACCCCAGGTAGAGCCCAGCAGTCTCCCCGAATTAAGAATCCAAAAAACAGGTCCAGGTGGCCACAGTACCAGAGAGCTGCACAGAGAGAGAATGCTGGAGATTTGCACAGGGTCCACCCTGAGACTTCAGGTGAACGTTGATCAGGGCAGATGTGTGAGGAAATTAAGGCTGGGGAAAGAACCACCTGAAAGCCTTAGAAGGAATAACTCTGAGCTCACAGGAATTGCACACGTAATTCCTATCCCTACCCACCAGGTCACCTCATAATTCAAAGGGCATCAGAGAGGGTACGCAGAATGGCTCTGGCACAGAAGTGAGGGAAATCACCTCTTGACTGGAGTCTGCAAACATTTTCTATCAAGGGCAAGAGAGCAAGTACTTTAGGCTTTCTGGTTCATATGGTCTCCTGTGCAGCTACCCAACCCTGCCATTGTCACAGGAAAGCATCCATAACTAATGAATGAATGAGCATGGTTGTGTTTCCATAAAACTTTATTTATGGACACTAACCTTTGAATATTATACAGTCTTTACAAGTCATGAAATATTCTTTGACTCTTTTCAACCATTTGAAAATAGAAAAGCCATTTTTACCTTGCAGACCATACAAAAACAGGTGGTGGGCCAGATGTGGCCCATAGGTCATGGTTTGCTGACACTTACTCTAAAATAAACACTGCTGTGGTCCACCTGACAAAGCAAGACCCAAATAACTGCATCCCAGCCAACAACAACAACAAAAAAATCTCAAGAATATTTTCAGAAAGAAATAGCTAGTAACTGAACAAAGAAAAACTCACATCTGGCCTTCAAATGAATACTTCCTCCATAAGATTAGAAACCAGGCAAGGATGTCTGCTCTCCTACATTGTACTGGAGGTTGTAGCAAGTGTAATAAGGCAAGAAAGAAAAAAGACATCCAGACTGAAAAGAAGTAAAACCACACCAATTAAAAGACAAAGACAGTCAGAGTGGATCAAAAAACAAGAGTCAACTATAGGTGGTCTATAAGAACCTCACTTTAAATATAAAGAAATATATGGATTAAAAGTAAATGGACTGAGTGGGAGCGAAACCAATGCCTGCCTTCGAGCAGCAGCTGCGCCACGGCCGCCAAGGGCTTCTGTGCCCAGTGTTGCTCCCACCAGTCTACAGCACAGGGCGTATCTTTGCAAACCTCTTCAAGGGCCTTTCTGGCAAAAAAGAAACGCCTATTCTCATGGTGGGCCTAGACGCTGCGGGAAAGACCACCATCCTGTACAAACTGAGGCTGGGTGAAATCGTGACCACCATTCCCACTACAGGCTTCAACGTGGAAACCATGGAATTCGAGCACATCAGCTTCACTGTGTGGGACGTGGGCAGCCAGGACAAGATCCAGCCTCTGTGTGCCACTGCTTCCAGAACACACAAGGTCTCACCTTTGTGGTTGAAAGCAAAGACAGGGAACGTGTGAATGAGGCCCAAGAGGAGCTTACAAGGATGCTGGCAGCAGACGAGCTCAGGGACACTGTGCTGCTCGTGTTGGCTAACAAACAGGACCTCCCCAATGCCACGAACGCAGCTGAGGTCACGGACAAGCTGGGTCTACACTCTGAGGCACGGGAACTGGTACACTCAGGCCACCTGTGCCACCAGTGGGGATGGGCTCTATGAGGGACTGGACTGGCTGTCCAATCAGCTCCAGAACCAGGAGTGAGCTGTACTCCTCTCTCCTCCCCATTCACTCCCCTCCTCCTACCCTTGCTTTACTCTCATGTGGCAAATGTGCCCCTGGGGTGTGAGCGCCAGAAGCTGTCTCCATGCTGGTCGGTCACGGTGTGCTTCACCGTGCTGTACATGTGCAGACGCTGCCTGCAACTGGGTTTTTATTTAATCTAAATAGTTTTTGTCTCCAATGAGGCAGTTTCTGGTACTCCTATGCAATATTACTGTTTGTTTGTTTGTTTTAATTGTAAAAAGAAAATCAACCCACTGTTTAGTACTGAGAAGGGATTTTGGGCACACGGGTCATCCAGGGGTCGCTGTTGCAGATGAGCCGGACGCTCCTCCTCTTGGGCTTTAGATCTGTGTTGAGATCCATTTTGGTGGTTGGTTTTTAACCCAAACTCGGTGCATTTTTTAAAATAGTTACAAGATAAGGAGAACACTCGAACACACAGAAGGGAGAAATGTGCCTAGTGTAGGTTCTGTAGTAATGGCCTGAGTCCAGTCCACCGGTGGTCTATCTCCTGTTGGGAATGTGAAGTGGGGCAGAACCAGCCATGATCCATTCTGCATGGTCACAGTAAGGTCCCTGTGATTTGCTCCGTCTCAGGTCATCCCACACCCCATAGCATTTGTGCTCACGTGGCCGCCCAGGAGGTGGGCTGGAGGTTGCAGCCACTTCTCTCAGACCCCTTGGAGGAACCCCAGCCTTTCTTGGGTCAGCATGGGCACTTTGGCTGGAACGCTCTGGTTGGAGCAGGAGCCCTGCCGTCTCCTTGCTTGCCTGCTCCGGGCTCTCTGGGGTTCCACCAGCATGAGCACAGGTGGTCATCCTTGAACCCCAGCCCCTCGGAGCCCCAGTGCTTTCACTCCCTCAGCCTGCAAGGGTCAGATTTGCCATTGAAAATAACCTCTACTTTTTTCTTTTGTATTTTGATAAACACTAAAGAAGCTGGAGCTGTTAACCTTTACCTTGGGGAAAACCTCAGAACTGCTTTACTTTGGTGTTGCAGAACCTCTTACTGCTTTCAATACACAATTAGTAATCAACTGTTTCGTATAGTTTTCAGTTTTCATTTTGACAAGCAAGCAGTGTAATTACAGCTATTAGAATAAAATCTCTTAACTATTAAAAAAAATAAAGGTAAATAGATGGAGAAAGATAAGCCATACTAACAGTCATCAAAAGAAAGCAGGAGTTGCCATATTAATTTCAGACAGAGCAGACTTCAAAGCAAGTAAAGTTAGCAGGGTTAAAGAGTATTATGTAATGATAAGGGGGTCAATTCTCCAAAATGACATAACAATCCTTAATGTGTATGCACCGAACAGAGCAAACTACATGAGACGAAAAGCTGATAGAGATGCGAGGAGGAAGAGATAAATCCACCATCATAGTTGGAGACTTCTACACCCCTCTATCAGAAATGGACAGATCTAGCAGGCATAGTTAAACTCAACACCACTATCAATCAGCTGATGTAATGGACATCTACAGACTGTTTTATCCAACAACAGTAGAATACACATTTTTCTCAAGCTCACATGGAACATTCACCAAGACAGACCACATTCTTGGCCATAAAACATACCTTAATAAATTTAAAAGAACAGAAATCATACAGTTCTGCTCTCGGAATACAACGGAATTGAACTAGAAATCAACAACAGAAAGATAGCTGGAAAATTCCCAAATACGTAGACATTAAACAACATTTCTAAATAACACATGATCAAAGAAGTCTCAAAAGAACTTTAAAAATATTTTGAACTAAATGAAAATGAAAACACAACTTATCAAAATTTATGATACAACAAAAGCAGTGCATAGAGGAGAATTTATAGCAGCAAATGCATATATTAGACAAGAAGAAAGATTAAGATCAATAGTCTAAGTTCCCACCTCAGGAAACTAGAAAAAGAAGAGCAAATTAAATCCAAAATAAGCAGAAGGAAAGAAATATTAAGAATTAGAGCAGAAATCAATGACACTGAAAACAGGAAATCAAGAGAGAAAAAAAAATCAATGAAACCAAAGCTGGTTCTCTGAAAAGATCAGTAAGTTCAATAAGCCCCTGGTCAGGCCAACTATGAAAAAAAAGAAAGGACACAAACAACTAAAATCAGAAATGAAAAAGCAAGCAGAAACACATCATCGTAAACAGCAGTGATGTCCACTTTTTCATTTCTGGCAACTTTTAAAAATTAATTTTTATTGGAGTATAGTTGATTTAAAATGATTTCCTGGATACACCAGGAAACTCAGACACCAGCATCTCCACCACTTGCGGGGGCAGTGTGTGGGGGGTGTTTGTCTACAGAGAAGCTCCCTGGAGAATGCAACAGGAACAGTACCATAAAATTTACAGTAAAATAGGAACAGAGGCAGCCAGTTGATTTTGCACAGGTATGTGCAAGCACTTCAAACCATCCACCCTTCTCGAACCCTGGCATGCCAACTGTCCGTCACAGCACCTTTAAAAGCAGAGGCACAAACATCACAAATGTTTGACCATAGGGCTGTGTGGTTCAGGATTTTATGAGAAAGCCATCTTTAATATACAGGGTTATAAAACATTGCCAGGTTATAGACCTACAGATTTCCTTTTTATACAACAAGTTCAAATGCTGCAACCATGACAAATCAGTGTCATTAAGGCATCCTCACGTCTCCAACATCATCTCATCAAAATTGTACCACATCAAAGGAATTTCCCCATCAACCATCAGCTATGACATGTGGTGCTTTTTAGGACACAGATGTATTGTTTACAGCTAATGGGTGAAACCATGGACCAACACGTAGGATTTCAGGATAAACAAGAAAAATCACATGATCATATCACCAGATGCAGAAAACATATCAGACAAAATCCAACGTCCCTTACTAATAAAAACTCTCAGTAAACTAGGAATAGAGAGGAAGCTCCTCAACTTCATACCTACAAAACCCCCACAGCTGGACTTCCCTGGTGGCGCAGTGGTTAAGAATCTGCCTACCAATGCAGGGGACATGGGTTCGAGCCCTGGTCCGGGAAGATCTCACATGCTGTGGAGCAACTAAGCCCGTGCACCACAACTACTGAGCCTGCACTCTAGAGCCTGTGAGCCATGACTACTGAGCCCTCGTGCCACAACTACTGAAGCCCACGTGCCTAGAGCGCATGCTCCGCAACAAGAGGAGCCACCGCAATAAGAAGCCCACGTACTGCAACAAAGAGTAGCCCCGACTCGCCACAACTAGAGAAAGCCCGATCACAGCAACAAAGATGCAATGCAGCCAAAAACAAAAACAAAACCCCCCACAGCTAACAACATACTTAATGATGTGAAACTCAAAGCTTTCCCACTAAGGTCAGGTAAAAGACAAGGATGTCCCTTCTCGCCACTTCTTTCCAGCCTTGTACTAGAAGTTCTAGCTAATGCAATCCGAAAAGAAAAGGCATACAGATTGGGAAGAAAAGAAAACTTCATTTGCAGGTTATATGATCACCTAAGTAAAAAATCCAAAAGAACTGACAAAAAATCTCCAGGAACTAAAAAGCCATTATAGCAAGGTTGCAGGATACAAGGTTAATATACAAAAGTCAATCTCTTCCCTACATACCAGCAACGAATAGGTGGAATTTGAAATTAAAAACACAATACAACTTACATTAGCACTCCCAAAAGTGAAATACTTAGGTATAAATCAAACAAAATATGTACAAGATCTAAATGAAAAAAACTACAAAACTGATGAATGGAAGCAAAGAACTAGATAAATGGAGAAATATTCCATATTCATGCATAGAAACACTCAATATTGTCAAGGTATCAGTTCTTCCCAACTTGATCTATAGACTCAACACAATTTCAATCAAAATCCCAGCAAGTTATTTTGTGTATATCAACTGATCCTAAAATTTATATGGAGAGGCAAAAGACCCAGAAGAGCTTACACAATATTGAAGGAGAAGAACAAAGTTAGAAGACTGACACTACTCAACTTCAAGATTTACTATAAAGCTATAGTAATCAAAACTGTGTGGTACTGGTCAATGGAACAGAACAGAGAGCCGAGAATCACAGACCCTTATAAATACAGTCAACAATCTTTGATAAAACAGCAAAGAAAACACAACAAAGTAAAGACAGTCTTTCAACAAATGTTGCTGGAACAACTGGACATTCACATGCGAAAAAATGAATCTAGACCCTACATTCTTGACAAAAATTCAAAATAATCATAAATCTAAAAGTAAAACAAAGCTATAAAATTACTAGAAGATCACATAGGAGAGAACCTAGATGACCTTGAGTATGGCAATGACTTTTTTTCTTATCACTTCATTCCTTCTTCATGCTTTTATGTAGAAAGTTTCTAATCTATATTATTTTCCTTCTCTCTAAATAACCTTTAAACCATTTTGCAAGGCAGATCTACTGGCAAATTTCCTCAATTTTCATTTGTCTAAGAAAGTATTTCTCCTTCAGTTTTGAGGGATAATTTCACAAGGTACAGAATTCTATATTGATGAGATTGTTTTGGAGGGTTTTTTTTGGCAACACTTTAAAGATTGCACTCCACTTTCTTGCTTGCATGGTTTCTGAGAAGTCAGATGTCATCTTTACATTTGTTCTTCTAGAAGTGAAGGGTTCTTTTTTGTTTGTTTTGTGTTGTTTTACTTCTAGATTCTTTTGGATTTTTTTTATCTTTGTGATTTTCTGTACTTTGAAAATGACATGCCTAGGTGTAAATGTTTTGGTATTTATCCTGCTTGGTGTTCTCTGAGCTTCCTAACTCTGTGGTTTGGTGTCTGCCATTAACCTGGGGGAAATTCTCAGCCATTGTTTCAAATATTTTTTCTGTTTTTTCCTCTCTCTTCTCCTTCTGGTACTCCCATTACACATCTACTACACCTTTTGCAGTTGTCCCAGTGTTCTTGGATACTTTGTTCTGTTTTATATCAATCTTTGTTCTTATTGCTTTTCACTTTTTGAGGTTTCTATTGAGATATCCTCAAGCTCAGAGATTCTTTCCCTCAGCCATATCTAGTCTACTAATAAGGCCATCAAAGGCATTCTTCATTTCTGTTACAGTGTTTCTGACCTCTAGCATTTCTTTTTGGCTCCTCCTCTCTGCTTCCATTGCCCATCTGTTCTTCAATGCGATCTACTTTATCTATTAGAATCCTGAGCATGTTAATCATTGTTTTAAATTCCTGGTCTGATAATTCCAACATCCCTGGCATGTCTGGATCTGATGCTTGCTGTCTCCTCAAATTATGTTTTTTTTTGCCTTTTGGTGTGCCTTGTAATTTTTTCTTATTAGACAGGATGTATGTGGTAAAATGTACTGCTGTAAAAAGACTTTTAGTAAAAGGTGGTGGTAAAGTGTGGACATTAAGGGAGTGTTCTACAGTCCTATCATTAGGTCCCAGTCTTTAGTGAGTCTATGTCTCTGGGCTGTGAACGTCACAAGGGTTTCAAAGTTTTTTCCTCCCCTTGCCACTTAGGTGGGACAGGATGGCTAGTGGGCTAGAGAGTTAGGCATTTCCTTTCCCCCAAGTCAGTTAGACTGATATAATTTTAGCAAGTTAGGTCCTGGTTAAGTAGTTTCTCCTGAGGATGAAATCTTGTTAAGAACAGAGTGCTCTAGCATATTCCAAAATGGTTCCTTTTCCCCTCTCTCTACCAGAAACAGGAGGGGATTTTTCTCTGGTATTTACTGTGAGAACCTGGTAGAGCTCCTAGAGGTGAATCTCACATAACTGTGAGGACCCCACTATGACTGGGTCCCCTGGAGTTTTTAATTCTCAGATTTGTCCATACTGAGCCTCCAGCCACTCATCAATGACAGTTCAGATTTTCCTACCCAACTGGTTCCCACACTGGCTTCTGCTCAGAAGTCTCTGCTCCAGTAAGCTGTGACTCCCTGTATTCTCCTGTCTCTCCAATCTTGCAGGAAGTGATTTGCCCTGTGCCCTCCTCTCTTACAGATCCAAGAAAAGTTGGTGACTTTTCCAGTCTGTTCAGATTATATTACTGATTGTTAGCATGGAGTGGTGACTTCCAAGGTCCTTACAGGCAGAACAGGAAACGAGAAGTCTGGCAATGACTTTTAGATACAAAACCAAAGGTACAATCCATGAAAGAAATAATTGATAAGCTGGACTCCATTAAAATTAAAATCTGCTCTGTGAAAGATACTATCAAGGAAATGAGAAGACAAATCATAGACTGGGAGAAAATATTTGCAAGAAACATCTAATAAAGGACTGTTACCTAAAATATACAAAGAACTCTTAATGGACCAAAGGTCTTAACAGATACCTCACCAAAGACAAATACAGGGCTTCCCTGGTGGCGCGGTGGTTGAGAGTCCACCTGCCGATGCAGGGGACACGGGTTCGTGCCCCTGTCTGGGAAGATCCCACATGCCGCGGAGCGGCTGGGCCCGTGAGCCATGGCTGCTGAGCCTGCGCGTCCAGAGCCTGTGCTCCGCAAGAGAAGAGGCCACAACAGTGAGAGGCCCGCATACCGCAAAAAAACAAAAAACAAAAAAAAACCATACAGATGGCAAATAAGCATATGAAAAGATGCTCCACACATAAGTCATGAGGGAAATGCAAATTAAAGCAAGAGATACCACTACACGTCTATTAGAATGACCAAACCCTGGAAACTGACAACATCAAACGCTGACAAGGATGCAGAGCAATAGGAACTCTCAATTCATCACTGGTGGGGAGGCAAAGTGGTACAGTCACTTTCGAAGACAATTTGGTGGTTTCTTACAAAACTAAACATTCTTACCATGTGATCTAGCAATTGCACCCCTTGGTATTTATCCAAAGAGTTGGTAAATTACATGTACACAAGAACCTGCACACAGATGTTTATAGCAGCTTTTTCATAATTGCCCAAATATGGAAACAATCAAGATGTCTTTCAGAAGGTGAATGGATAAACAAACTTGGTCCAAGCGGAGAGTGGAATATTATTCAGTGCTAAAAAGAAGTTAGCTATCAAGCCTTGAAAAGGCATGGAGGAACCTTAAGCACATACTAAGTGAAAGAAGCCAATCTGAAGTCTACATACTGTATTATTTTAACTACTGATATTCTGGAAAAGGCAAAACAATGGAGATGGTAAAAAGATCACAGGTTGACAAGGGTTGAGGGAGGAGGGAGAGATAAACAGGCAGGGCACAGAAGATTTTTAGGGAAGTGGAAATACTCTGTATGATGTTGTAATGAAGGATGTGTCATTTTATATTTGTCCAAACCATAGAATGCACAACACCAAAAATGAACCCTAAAATAAACTATGGACTTTGGGTGATTAGGATATCAATGTAGGTTAATTCATCATAACAAATATACCATTCTGGTGGTTGATAATGGAGGAAGACTATGCATGTGTGGGGAAAGGGGTTATATGGGAACTCTCTGTACCCTCCTCTAAATTTTGCTGTGTACTTAAAACTGCTCTTAAAAAAAGTCTTTAAAAAAGTAAAACTGTCTTTATCTACAGATGGCACTGACCATTGTATAGAAAGTCCTATAGATTCTACCCAAAAGCTGTTAATAAATTAGTGAGTTTATTAGCAAGGCTGCATGATCCAAGGTCAGTATACAAAAAATCAATTGTATTTTTATACTAGCCACAATCAGAAGTAGAAATTTATAAATGCCATTAATAAGAAAAAAATATGAACTACTTACGGATAAATCTGATAAAAGATGTACAAGACGTACAGTGAAAACTACAAAGCACTGCTGAGAAAAAGAACTAAATAAACGGAGAGATATGCCATATTCATGGATCAGAAGACTCAATATTGTTAAGATGTCAATTCTCCCCAAATTAAAGATGCAGTGTAATCCCAATCAAAAGCCCACGAGGCTTTTTTGTAGAAATTGAAAGCAGATTCTGAAATTCATATGGAAACGCAAAAGATCTAGAATAGCCAGTCACATTTTGAAAAAGAACAAAGTTGGAAGACTTATACTACCTGACTTAAAGACTTGTGGCAAAGATACAATAATGGAGACAGTGTGGCACTGATGTAAAGATAAACAAATGGACAAATGGAACAGAACGGAAAGTCCAGAAATAGGCCCACACCATATACGGTCAATTGATTTCCAAGAAGAGTAAAGTAATTCAGTAGAGAAAGGATGCTCTTTTCTTTCAAATGGTGCTGGAACAAATAAATATGCAAATGAAAAAAAAAGAAATGCATTTCATCTTGCTATATTAAAAAAAATCAATTCAACATAGACCATACACCTATTGTAAAACCTAAAACTATAAAATTGCTAGGAAAAAAAAGGCAGTAAATCTTTGTGGCTTTAGGTAGTCAAAGATTTCTAATTGGACTTCATTAAAATTAAGAACCTCTGCTCTTTAAAGGCCATTGTTAAGAAAACCAAAAATATAAGCCACAGATGGGGAGAAAATATTTCTAAAACATAAATATCTGACAAACATATAAAAGGATATGTTTTATAAAATTCTTAAAACTCAGTAACAAAAGATGAACAACCCAATTAAAAATAGGTAAACAATTTGAACACACACTTCATCGAAGAAGACACGCTGATGACAAATAAGCACATGCAAAGATTCAGTCATTGGGGAAATACATATTAACACCATGATGAAATGCAACTACACACCGACCTGAATGTCTCAAATTAAAAAGACTTTCTATAACACTCTTTGGCGAGGATCTGAAGCAATTGGGACACAAATTCTTCTGGTGGCGATGTAAAATTGTACAACCACTTTTGAAATGAGTCTGGCAGTGTCTTTAAAAGTTAAACATAATGAGGATATACGTATATGTATAGCTGATTCACTTTGTTATAAAGCAGAAACTAACACACCATTGTAAAGCACTTATATTCCAATAAAGATGTTTCAAATAAAGTTAAACATACGCCTCAGTCATTCATGAAAATGTATGTCCATACAAAGACTTGCACATGAATGTTCATGGCAGTTTTATTTGTATAATACAAAATACGCATCAACAGGTGAATGGATGTGCAGACTGTGGTCAATTTATGCAAGGGAATACTATTCTGTAATATAAGAGAATGAAATACTAGTCCACGGAACAACGCGGATGAACCTTAAAATAGTTACACTGAGATAGAGGCCAGACCCCACCCCATCCCCAACAGAAGAGCACATACTGTATGATTCCATTTATACAGAAAAAAAAAAAAAACTAATTTATAGCAACAGAAAGCAGATCAGTAGCTACCTGGGGATGTGGGAGGGACGACAGTAAGATTTACAGACAGACATGAAGAAAACTGTCAGGAGTAATGATTATGTTTATTACTTGGATTGTACTGATGGTTTCACAGGTGTATACACGTATCAAAACTTACTAAAGCATACACTTTACATATGTGCTATTTACGATGTCAACCACACCTCCATAAAGCTGTTTTTAAAAAAGTAGAACATCTGTAACACTGACATGAAAAATGTCTATCACACGTATTAAATTTTTTAAAAAGCTGTGGAATTATCTATATCATGATCTCATTTATGTAAAATATATGTGTGCTTACACTGAATATACAGTATATATGTATAGAAAAAAGCCTGAGGAAATATATTGTTAGTCTGTTTACAGTTTGAGATCGGAGAAACAATAGATACAGCTTTTCACCTTATATATCCCTATATTGTTTAAACTTTGTATAACAAATAGGCGTTACTTCTGAAATTAACGACGAGAAGAAATTAGCAGTTTTAAAAGCCACTGGGCAAGATGAACTTGAAGGTAAAAGCCAAAATCACTTCTTTGTACAGCAGAAACTAACATTGTAAAGCAACCTTACTCCAATAAAAAATTAAAAAGTAAAAAATAAAACAAATTGACTTATATGTGAAGAAAATGGAGTCTTTTTCTTTGGAGAATGATCCCCAATCGTGGAGAACAGGGAGGGGGCACACGCCTCAGAGTCACCTGGACTGATCAGACTCAGAACTGCTCTGTCCTTCTCCCAGGAGAGAATCCCTACTTCCATGAGCTACCTGGATGGACAACAGCGTTTGTCTGATCTTCAGGTACCCTGAGGCACAAAAGCGCCAAGAGCTCTCCAAGAGCAACAGTTTTACCTCCGACTTTCAGTGGGTATGAGGGATACCCCCAAGGCTATGGTAACAGATCTGACAATGTTTCTGAGCCCGCGCTCTTGGGGTATTTAGTACCTTGGATAATTTTCTGCTGCTGTTCCCGGATTTCGTCAAAACCCAAGCCTCTGGTCTCCTCCGGCTCCTCGAAGAGCCACGGGTTGGGTCCTCCTCGCTTGGCCCCTCCAGTCATCAGGCTGGACCTGAGAACAAGATTACAGGCGTTACGTAACTCGAAAGGCATAGCTCTGCTGCAAATCACTCCCACGAGTGCCGAGGGGGCTAGCCTCGCCTGCTTTGAAAATTCAATTCGACTGCAATTTATTGCATGCTTAGTTTATGCCAGCAACTGTGTTCAGTGCTGGAAGAGATACGCAGATAAATAAGGCCCAAGCCTGGTCCCCAGGAGAATTACAGCCTGTAAAGGAGACTGTGGCAGCGCATAATAGTTTTACTAATCCTCCATGAGACATCTGAGTCAATAATCATAAATGAAGGTCTTAAATTTCAAAACACAAGGCCAAATGGAAGTGGCCTTTCTATTAGGACAAAGTCTGTCTCACAGGTGGCACCAAAGGCACAAATATTATTTCTCGAGAAGATATAACGTTGCCCCTACAGGTTTTTTTTGCCCCTAGCATTAAACCTACAGGTTTTTTAATGCCCCTAGCATTAAAAATGACCACTTACTTTCTTATTTCGTATTTGGCTGCTCAGATGGAAACACATGCAGGGTTTCAAAACCAAGTCTATGAATATAGCATAGCATTTATAACACCAATTCTGAATTATCCATCCTAATCTTGACTCCCTCTCGTAACCCATACGCTCCTTCTGCACGAGACATATTGGGCTCCTTGCTGGCCCAGGAACACAGAACACACACTTCTGGCCTCAGTCCCATGTTTACAGGATCCTTCTCACTCCAGGTATTTCCCCTTCTGCCTCCACCTGCCCACATTCTGTGCAAACTGTGAGGAGCATCTTGTGGATGAAACCATATCCGACCATTTCTACCCAGATGGGAACAGCCACTCACTCTATAGTATGACTCATAGGATTTTTAAAATGATGGTAATGAGGGGCTTCCCTGGTGGCGCAGTGGTTAAGAGTCCACCTGCCAATGCAGGGGACACGGGTTCAAGCCCTGGTCCAGGAGGATCCCACATGCCACGGAGCAACTAAGCCCGTGCGCCACAACTACTGAGCCTGTGCTCTAGAGCCCGTGAGCCACAACTACTGAAGCCTGCGTGCCTAAAGCCCGTGCTCCGCAACAAGAGAAGCCCCCGCAATGAGAAGCCCGTGCACCGCAACGAAAAGTAGCCCCCACTCGCCACAACTAGAGAGCCTGTGAGCAGCAACAAAGACGCAAAGCAGCCAAATATTAAAAAAAAAAGAGAGAATGGACCGTGCTCACCAGCTCCACTTCTTGACCCTTGGGGTTCACTCTTCAGCCCCCGTGATCCAACTTCTACCCCATCACACTGCTGAGGCTTTTCTCAACCATAACCTCCTTACTGCCAAAACCTCGTGCCAGTTCTCACTTCCCCCGTCCCTCCAGGCCTCACTGGCCACTGCTGACCTTCTTCCAGTATCCAGGAAACCCCTCCTCCCTCAGCTCCTTCCATGCCACTCTCTCCCACGGGCAGGTCCTTCTCTGTAACTTGCAGGTACCTCTTCTTCCATCTGCCCTTTAAATAGAAGTGTGCCTCAGGGATTCTAGTTAGATCTTCTCTTCTTGCTATACTGTCTCTCCCTGGGCACTTTTATCTGTGGTTTCAGGCTGTAAGGACAGATGCCAGCAGTGCTTACACCATTTTTACTCCCCAATATGAATGAAACGGGCCATATTCTCTTGAGTCACCATGGTGGTGGATTCTCACCTGGGGGCTCCCGCCCTGGCAGGGCACTATCAGAAATCTGACGGTGGGGGAGGAACGGTGTACAAATAGTTAAAAAGAAACCCCACATATCACAATCCAGGGGAGGCAGGTCCTCCCACCCCTCATCCTGATTGAAAAATCACCGACTTTCAAATTTCTCTACCCACACCATCTCCCTACAGGCTCTTCTATCTACATTTATGCATTTTCCTTTAGGACTCTCCAGCTGGGAACTCCACTCCAAATTCAACACACCCAAAATCAGATTCACTACCTTCACCTCATAAGCTGTTTCTTCTCCTATCCTCTCTAGCGGCATCACTGTATTCCCAAGTCATCCAACCCCCCCTCACCTCCACCCCCCCGGCCACATCTCATCAATTCCCAAGACCTCCCTTGGAGCTGGTTCTCAAGTCCATGCCTCATTTCATCATCTCTCATGTAGAAGAAGCTCATAGCCTCCAACCGGTCTCCTTGTTCCCAGTCACCCTGATTCAAATCCCCTTACACTCTGCTACCAGAACGATCTTTCTAGACCGGAGATCTCCCCTATTTTAAAACTGTCACGACTCCCTAGAAGCTACAGGTCAAACTTAAGCTTTACAACATGGCCCCAGTGATCTCTGCAACGTCATCTCCCGACACCCCCTTCCATAACCCTACTCTTCCTTCAGCCTTAAGACTCTTACCACGTCTCAGACAAAGGCACAAACTTTCACACTCTCATGTTTTTGTATGAGTCTGGAGGGTCCCCACCCCCACACCCCTTTGTCCATCTGGCAAAATTCTATTCATCCCCCAAGGCTCAACTCAAATGTCACTTCTGCTGTTTAGTCTTTCCCGATTCCCGTCCCCACCCCCTCTTCCCTTAAATCCATCACTCCTGGTGCTCTCACGGCACTTCGTGCAAAACCTCCAACGTGGCATTTATCAAGCAGGATTGTAGTTAGTTATTTACTCACCTGTCTCCCTTCCTAAATTATGAGCTCTGGAAGGAAAGAGGCCACATGACAGTCATGTTTATATCCCTAGGACCAGAAAGACAGTTCCTCTGAGTACGCCGGAGAAGCATTCAGTACGGGTTTATGAAACAGAACTAAGAAAACCACTGAGCTTTTTAAGCGAGAGACAAAATGAGAGGGATATTTAACATTTATTTTGAGATTAAAAGAAAAAAAAGGCAAAAGAAATCTTAACTGCCACCTGCCTTCAAGAGTTTAGCAGCAAAGACTGACGTTGTTCAAGCAGATGGAGAGAATTTTAACTTGAACGGGAATTCTGTCACTAAAACACCTTGCAGCTCAAGCCCACTTTTGGAAGGACAATGAAGGAGTGTTTCTCCTTTGAAAAGTCAGTTAAAGAAAGGAAATGCTAAATACTACGCTTCTGAGGTTAGGGTAGACTTGAAATGTTTTTAAAAATAAATCCATCATTTTTACCCATATTTTCAAGATGGAACTTATCTAATAAAATGGAACTTATCAAATAAATGTCACATTACTAAACAGGTTAGATATCTGTCTTAAGATTTGACCAAAAAGTTTTAGTCCCTTCTGACACTGTAAAAATATTTCATTTTTATCCCCAAAAGAAAGTGATACACATTATTAAATTATGACAATATGGGGGGGTTGCAGTTAATCCATGTTTTTCTGCTGACAAATGTAGTTGAAACTTGTTAGAGTTCACAGGGAGGGTGTTCTTATCAACCGAATATAGAATTGAAAAAGCAGTGGATTCCAAGAAGCAGCTTTTCTTAGCATTTCCAAAAGATGTCAAAGTGACCATAAAAGTGTTTGTTTTGTCTGAAAAAACATCGGTGTTTGAGTATTCACAGGCCACAGAGAGGTTTGCAGTCAGGACTAGAGATGATATTTCTAGGGTGTCAGTGAGTTGAATCGAGTCTACAGAGCTTTGTAACTAGACTTGCCTGTAGATGTGAAAATGCTGCTATGGTCTGAAAGGGTGATTTCCCGTCTCAAAGCTTTCTCAGCTAGTTTCTTTCCATGAATATAAAGATGCACAGAGGCTCAAATTTCAATCAGAAATAGTTTCCTTTGACATACATTCTTTAAAGGCAAAATCTGGCAACAATATCCAGGCTGGCTTACACTGAGGAGAGGCCGCAGTCAGGGAGGTAGACCAGAAGGCTAGTGCAATTTAGGCAGAAGGGGATGGGGGTCTGGATGAGGGAAATGCCAAGATGGAATGGCAGGGAAGGGACGATTCACCCAGCAATTCAAAGGAAAGCTCCACAAGTGCTGGTGAGTAGAATGGAGACAGAGGATCAAGATTTCCAAACTGGGTGACTTGGAGAATTGACACAACTTAGGGAAATGTTTCATTTCCTTTCGGGATTTTCTCAGATTTCGACATAACTCCCGTAACAACCCCAAAGTAAAACTGCTGTCAAGATCATAAGCTATGGATTTGTGGCTACTTGTGGCCATATTTACTAGACAGCTAACTTAAGTCCAGTACTCTGCCCAATTCTGTTTTTGTATCCCATCCACCTATTCATCCAACCATCCATCCTACACACACTTACTGAGTCCCTTCTATGTGCCAGCATGAATCTAGGGGCTTGGAAGAGAACAAGAGAGACAAGTACCTGACCTCAGGAAGCTGGTACTCCAGGGACAATAAATGCCTAACACTGAGCCTTTTGCAAAGTACTCAAATTTTTGTTGTTGTTAACTAATTGAATAAAGATTATTCAATTTGTTTAGACTAATTAGTATTAATCCAGAACAGTAAGACCTCAAGCAAGGAAAATCTCTTACTTACATGTCATTCAAGGCAAGTCTCACAACAGCATCTTTAAAATCTACCGTAAGCAAATAATTTTTTAATTGTAAACCACTCTCATTTTTCTCCCTATTCACTGCTGGCTAAACGTTACCAGTAAGAAGTTTTAAATATAACAGTAAAACTTAACAAAACAGCTCACAGAAGAACACAAGTCCGGGGGGGGGGAAAGGCCATCAGAAGTCATTATTTTGGCCTCTGACCTGAATTTGAGAAACCTCTGTGTGCTGTTCTCGAGTCATCCAGGCAATCTAAAATCAAGCAAATAAAACCAAAGGGAACAATTCTTTACTTTGACCTTAATGTCACTGTCATGGTACCTGCAAAGTCGAAGGAGGACAGGAACGGGTGATTGGAAAAAAAAAACCCCACAGAATTCTTAGGTTTTGTCTTTTTTTAAATTGACACATAGTTGATGTACAATGTTGTGCTCATCTCTGCCGTACAGCAAAGTGACTCAGTTATACACATGTAGACGTTTTATGTTTCCATTATCGTTTATCACAGGATACTAAGTAGTTTTCTGTGCTCTGTATTACGACCTTGGTGTATAAAAACCTAAGAATTCTAAGTGAAAGATGAATTAGCTACTCTGCCAGATGTCTGGTGACTGAGCGCCATCTGCTGGTTAGCGATTAAAGTACAAAATAAATGTTAACCAATAATTACCATTTATTACAAGCAGCTCCTTACTTTATTACACAGTGGAGTCTTGAAAACACATTTAGAAACAGAAAGAGTGAAAGTCAACAATATGCTTCCATATTACAAGGGAGTTTCTGTTGTGCCTTTTCGACACTCATTTCAATAACAAATGTTCTACATCTTCTTTCACTTTGTTCTGCAGGACCAAACACACTTAAATGATAAATCCAATGAGAACCCAATGAGGCTGACAATTTGCATTTAGGCATTAGGCGTGCCCAGTGATTTCCATCTTTGCCTCAACCTGTTTTCCCCTTTATATGTGTTTCCATTCTCACTCATTTAAAGATACAAGGCACTAAAATATTCAATTAGTTGTGCAAATTAACACTGTTCTCTGGACAAAGATGCAAGTCCAGTAAAATGAAATTGGCTGGAAGGGAGTAGAATTAAACACTACAATGCTCTACAGTGTTAAAAATTCTATGCTAGAATTTTATATTTGTCAGCTGATGTACAAAAATCCAAATTTGGCATTGAAACTGTTGAAGGGTGTGAATAATGTATATGCTCGAGATGCACAAAAGTACCGCCCATACAGTCATCACTTCCACCTCAATAACCTTGTTTCTTATCAACCTAGTTCATATCCAAAAACTCAAATTCATAATAACCATGGCATCCTCTCCCTCTGGAGCCAAGGCCCAGAAATCTGTAGTCTCCCTCAGGTGAATTTTTATGCAACCACCCAGGCACCAATACACAGATGGGTATGGAAATTACAGGTCTGGAAAGAGTAGGGTTAAAGAACGAGGGAAGCCGTAAGCGGTATAAACCCTACTCACTCCACAACGGCGATCTCAAGTCTCATTCCATCCAGTTCTTCTCAACTTCCTCCACCTCACATGGATCTCTCTCTTCTCCAATCTCCTAGACCATTTATGGCCCAGGCCACATCATTTAGCACATACTTATAAACCATCACGGACTGTTCTCCGTGGTCCGCGGCACGTGGGATCTTCTGGACTAGGGCTCAAACCTGTGTCCCCTGCATTGGCAAGCGGATTCCTAACCGCTATGCCACCAAGGAAGTCCTTCTTTTAATAGACAAGAGAATTTTTTTCTTTTTTCAGTTTCTTTACAATTTTCACTTATAAGAAGCACAAGTTGGAGAGTATTATAGAGGCTTTATAAAAAATGAGTCAACATAACTTACAATACAGTGTGTATAGGTAACTCCTTTCTTCTTCCTGTTTATTCACTGCCAGGAATTTGCTTCCTTTTTCAATTCCCAAGTGAGTTTTATCATTTAAAAGTAATGCATGAGGACTTCCCTGGTGGCGGAGTTGTTAAGAATCTGCCCGCCAATGCAGGGGACACGGGTTCGAGCCCTGGTCCGGGAAGATCCCACATGCCGTGGAGCAACTAAGCCTACAAGCCACAACTACTGACCCTGTGCACCGCAACTATTGAAACCCATGCCCCTAGAGCCCGTGCTCTGCAACGAGAAGCCACCGCACCACAAAGAGCAGCCCCCGCCCGCCGCAACTAGAGAAAGCCCACACCCAGCAAATGAAGACCCAACGCCGCAAAAAAAATAAAAGTAATCATGCAGAAGTAGGAAATCTTTTTATTTTCCCCATCAAAAGTCACAACTGTACCAGTAGTTAAGGATTGCAATTCAAAACAAGATACCATTTCTCACCCATCAGATCAGCATAACCCAACCAGTTCTGTAACACCTGCCAACACCTACGGTGTAGGGAAATGGGCTCTCCCATATACCGTCAGAGGAAACGTAAAGCACTATAACTTTTAAGAAACAGACATGGCAGACCCTGTTACATTTTGAACACCCATCCCTTTTGTCCCAATAACCCCACTTAGGGGAATCTGTCTTATAGAGGTAGAAGCCACAGTCTTCATGAATATTTACCACATCATTGTTTGTAATGGCAAAAAACTAAACCACCCAATATTCATCAAATGGGGAGTGGCTGGAAAAGTGACTGCCTATTTCTATCGTGAAATAATGCAGCTATTGAAGAGAATTTTGTTAAATCTATTTGTTAGAGGAATGCCCAAATTTAAATGAAAAACACTAAATTACAGAGTAATATGTAAAATTTTTTTTTCCACAAAATAGGAAAGGAAAATGCATATTCATGTAACTACACTTGTAAATATTTGTACAAGCACAGATAAATGTGGGGAGGTTAACACAGGTTACATCAGGAGAATGACACTGGAGGGAAGGAAGGGGGAGAGGGTATTAACTTTGGGTCATACCTCAGTGTAGACTGACTTGTTATCATGAGTGTGTATCGTGTGGATAATTTGTTTTAAATTCAATAAAAGATGAGTCATTTCCCCATAGGGCGGGAGAACCAGGGAAGGAGAGCTGATAAGGCAGCCAAGACCCACAAAAGTAAAGACCATTTCAGTGAAGACTATCAAAGGCACTGAAAGGGTTCCTCTCTTTCAAAATTAAGAATGGGAAGCAGAAACTAAAACCAAGAAATGCCAAAACCAAACATCTTTTTCCAGGGGGAGAAGAGCAATGGAAGAGAAAGATGTGACAGGAAAAGGAAGGAAGATGAAAGAGGGGGAAAGAAACAAGAATAAGCAGCTTGCAGATGGACGGGGAAAAAGTCTACAGAGAGGCCCTGAGGAGGAAGTTTAAACATGACAAATGGGTTTGCGGTGACACAGAGGAGGGGGGTAAAGATGAAAGAGAACTGAACGGTAAGCGATTCCTCCTCCAAAGTTGGACAGTCCAAGCAATCAACCCTTCTCTCCTCACTCTCAAGGGAGGAGAACCCTAACTTTTAAAAATCTAGGAACTGGAAAGGTCTGAGTATGTCTCCCCTTCTATTGACTTACATCTCCATCTTGTGGCCTGTTCAAGACATAGCTGTGTGTGTGCATACATACACACACACACACGTACGGATAGATACACAAGCGTCTCAGTGTATATATGCACGTATACTTATACATAAGTATACATGGCTATATACGTATACATACACATACATATGTAATATATACGCTAAGCATATATGTAACGTAAGTATACATTATGCTATATATTGTAAGTATACGTGTATATGTAAGTATACTTATAAGTATATATACATATGTATTACATAAAAGTGTGTATACATGTGTATTCACGAATTTTTAAATTCAAGTAGAACATACAGGCAAAGAAACCGAAGCGTAGCGCTCAAAGAATTCACAAAGTGAACACCCCCAGTTAATCACTACCCAGGATAAGAAACGGAGCGTAAGCAGAACCCCAGGACCTCCCATGCCCCCTTCTGGTCACTACTTCCCCCAAAGGGAACCACTTTCATTACTGATAACACCATATACAAGGCCTGCCTTTATAGGAATGGAATCCATATGGTACGCAAGCTTCTGCCTGGCTTATTTCACCCAGTGCTGTGTTTGTGAGATGCATCCAGTGTGTGGTGTGTGGCTGTAGATCGTTTCCTCTCATTAGGATCATTGTATAAAATACGCCATCATGTATTTATCCGCTACAGTGTTGGTGTTCAGTGGTTGTTTCCAGGTGGGACTATTTGGAAGGATGCTATCAACACGTACATGTCTTTAGTACAGTTTTCAGAGAGCTTTCCAGAGTGGTTGTAAAATGATGGTCCCTCCAGCAGGACATGAGAACTCCAGTGGCTCCACATCTTAGTAACTCCTGAGACATCTGTAATTTTAATTTTAGCCAATCTGGCAGGCGTAATGGTATGACAGCATGGTTTTAGTTTGCAATTTCCTGATGACTGGAGAGGCTGAATACCTTTTCATGTGTTCAGCCACTGGACATCCTCTTTTGTCAAGTACAACATCAAGTTGTCTGCCTATTTTTTCCCTAAGGAGTTTTTCTTGATTTATGGGGGCTCTTTATATATTCCGTGTCAAATATATCTTACGTGCCAGATAGATTCACTGCAAATCTAGATTCCCATTCTACGGCTTGGCTTTGACTCTCTCTGTGCTATCTTTTGATACACAGAATTTATTTTAATGAAATCCAATTTACCATGCATCTCCTTCACATTCAGTCTTTGTGTTCTGTTTAAGAAATCTTCGCCTATTCTCAAGGTCATAAAGATATCTTCCTACATTTTCTTAAAGTTTTAGTTTACCTTTCACATTTAGGTCTACAATCGTTCTGGAATTGATTTTCATGGAAGGTTGACTGTAGAGGCTAAGATTTGTTTTTTTTCCATGTGGACATTCAGCTGACCTAACACTATTTATTGAAAAGATCTTTTCTCCACTGCACTGCAGTGTCACCTGTCATAAATCATGTGACAACATGTGTATGGAGGGCTGTTTCTGGACTCTATTTTGATCCACTGGTTTACTGGCCTGTCCTTGTGCCAACACCACACTGCAGCTTTACGGTTAAGTCTTGATAAATGATTACGTGAGTGTTCAAAACTTTTTTCTTCAAAATTGCCTTGGCTCTTCAAAATTACCATATATACCTTAGAATCAGCTTAAGTGACAACAAAAAAACTGGCTGGGGAATCTAAACGGGTTTGCTCTGAATCTACAGATCAATTTTAAGAGAACTAACATCTTTACAGTACGGAGTCCTCCCAATCTGTGAACATGGTTACCCCTCTATTAGGTTTTCCTTCCTTTCTCTAAATGCTTTATAGTTTTTAGTATAGAGGTTTCATACTTTCATTTGACTTATTCCTACATATCTCCTGTTTTTAAAATACTGTTATAAATAGCACCTTTTAAGTTTGTTTTCATTTGGTATGTCTTTGTTGTCCAGCTTTCAAGATCTTCCTAGGAGAGGAACTACCAGGTTGCTGCTGCGAGCTCATGGACAGACCATGCTGTATCACACAGTGATAACTGGCCACCTTCACTGACTTGAGCAACAGTGTGGGGATTGCAACGACTGATATTTACCTAGGTCTTAACGTCTCTGGGTTCACTCCCTTGATCAGTCATCCAAATGGATAATCCTTCTTTACCATTAGTATCAAATTGGAAGTCAAGCTGCTAACAGAGCTTCCTTTCCTAGCCCACGGAGAAAAAAAAATCTGGGCTAAATGACCTTCAAGTGATAATCAGTCTTGTTAGTATACATAACTGAAACACTTCAAAAGAGCTATTCTGTCAAGTTTGAGACAATTTCAAGATATTTAAGAGTACTATTTAAACATCCTACTTCATAAGCCCCAAGATACACTGCTAGACAAAAAAGGTAACGCACAGTAAAGAGGACATTTTACACTATAATTCACACTAAAAACTGAAAGGGTGAGAGTGACTGGAGATGTGTATCCTTATACATGTGTATTACCTTTCTAGAAGGATACACAAAACTGTTAGAAGTTGCTGCCTCCAGGGAGGAAAAGGGAAAATGCATGCCAGAAGTGGGAGGGCACTCCAGTTTTCATCGGTAACCTTTTTGTACAGTTGGGTGTTTATATGTGATAAACATCTTTAAAAGTAAATTTATGTTTTACATGTTTTCAAAAGCAAGTATTCTATTCGTTCCCATTAACCACCGGAACATCCCAAAGCATCAACATTTTGGCCTGACACTATCAACCAAACTGCCTCTTCCAGAAAAGTCAAAAGAAATACTTGGTCATATGACATATCCAGTTTTTCCCCCCAAGAAAACATGGTCACCGTACACTGTGCATGGCTAGTATCAGACCAGTAGTTAATACAGAAAAAAAACTGCTAAGGCAACATATATTCCAAATTTTTCAAGTCGGTCCATGTTTCAAACACTCCCTCTTGTCCCTAAGTATCAGTCCCTGCAACAAATTAACCTATTTAACCTATGTTTCTTCAGAACATGGAGACAAAGTCAGAAGCTATTACCTCCCAAATGGAATTAAACAATAATTAACAAAATGCACAAGATCATCTGTCCACAGAAGCAGCCAGTTCTATGAAACTGTATAAATGTGTTGCTGTTGAAACTGGGTTCTACTTCGAAAGCACTTCTCCTAAACCTCTTCAGGAATACAGGTAAGAGTAAATAACCCAGCTTCTTTAAACAGTGAACTAGAGATTTAAGGCAATTATCCAAGTTCCACTTGAACCTAAATAAAATAACCCAGAAGGCCAGTGAGCTACCACTTCTCTGGGATTTCAAGAACTTACTGAGGTCACAGTAGTGAGGAACCTGGAGTCTCTGGTGTCAGAAGAAACTTCAAGATGAAGAGAGTCACTGTTGCTAAGGGAACACAGAGGAGGGGTGGTACAGTGGTCCCACCCAACATCTCTATGTCCTTTCTCCCTTGTTATCAGAATTCAATTTTGTTCAAGGCTCCACTGCTCAGGGAACATAAGCCTGTCCTCAGTTTCAGTTCAGGGATGTATCTATCCTGAATAAACCAAGCCAATCATGGCAACTCCGTTCCACCACGGCTCTTGGTATAACATAGCATGTGATACAATCCTAGCCTACTTCTGTTTTGAGCCAAAGTCTACTGTGAAGCTTCCAGGAGGTGTTTTTTCTCCCCCCTTAGAAAATAACTGGAAAATACAAGAGAATCAACAGAAAAACTACTGAAAACAATCAGAATTAGATTGTTTACATATAATAGCATCCAGATATCCAGTTTTCATATAAACATCAAAAAGCATGACGAAATGAAAAACTGAATTTAAAACTACCACCAAAACGATAAAATACCTCAAAATAAATTAAACCAGAAATGTGTATTTGAAGAAAACATCTGAAAGGCCTGAAAGATGGCTTGAACAAACAGAAAAAAAAAACCCATATTCTTGGGTAGGAAAATTCAACATTATAAAGGATTAAGATTTCATGTAACCCCAATTTTTAAAAAACAGTTATTTCTCTTTTTTGGAATTAGATTAGCTGATTTTGAGGGTTTTTTTTAAATGAAAATTGTTTAAGTAGTACAATGACAGAAGACTAGCCCTATCATGTACTAAAACTTATAATAAAGCCACAAAATGGTATTAGCAGAGATCAATGAAATGCCTTACGAAGTCCAGAAATAGATCCAAACATGTATGCGAATGTATTATACGATAAATCTCATCTCAGAATTTGTGAAGGTGGATGACTCAGTAAAAAAAAATGTAGTCAGTCACAAAAATAGTCAAATAGGGAAAAAGTGGGATTCGTACTCTTCAAATTCCAAATGGATCAAATATTTAACAGAGGAAACAAATTTAACAAAAATTTAACATCAGAACTATCTTCATATACTAGATTGGAATAGGATACAAAATTTAATAACACTCTTTGGAGAAGACTGTATGGAAATAGGCAGTCACATAAGTTGCTAGTACAAGGTTAAACTGGTTCTATGAAAATTATAAATGCATATATCCTTTGGCCCAGCCATCCTTCTTCTAAGAACTTATCTAGAGATAGACCTAGACCTTCACACATATGAAACCCCTTATGTATAAGGTTATTCACCACTGTATTTTTGTAATAGAAAAAAAAACTATGTAATATATATACACAAATGTAATAGAGTGGAAACAATACACATCAATAGGAAACTAGTTAAATTACAATAGTGCATACAATGAAATATAAGGCTATAAAAAAAACTAATGACAGAGGATTCAATTACAACATCAACCCTCATATTTCAAAAAAAAAAAAAAAACTCCAAAGCTAATGACAAAACCTCATGTGCTGGTTTGGGAAGATCTCCAGGATATTTAGATGACAAAAGAATGCTGTAGAATAATTTGTGTAGTATGCTACCGTTTGTGTAAAAGATGGAGGGAAATAAGAAAATATTCCTATTTGCTGGCCATATATTCAAGAGAACCTTGGAAATATATACCAAAAATTATTAACACTGGTATTTGTTGAGGAGGGGGGCACACAGGAGGGAGGCTTTTCACTGAACACTGTTAAGTGCTTTTAAAATGTCTCAGCCACGGGCTTCCTGGGTGGCGCAGTGATTGAGAATCTGCCTGCTAATGCAGGGGACACGGGTTCGAGTCCTGGTCTGGGAGGATCCCACATGCCGCGGAGCGACTAGGCCCGTGAGCCACAACTACTGAGCCTGCGCGTCTGGAGTCTGTGCTCCGCAACAATGAAGAGTGGCGCCGGCTTGCCACAACTAGAGAAAGTCCTCGCACAGAAACGAAGACCCAGCACAGCAAAAATAAATAAACTCCTACCCCCAACATCTTCAAAAAAAAAAAAAATAGAAAGTTTCGAAAAAAGAATGTCTCAGCCACGTGAATACATTAGTTATGCAAGACACACCCTCCTTCCTCTCCTACTGAAGTCTGGAGTGTGGCTGGGAACTTTCTACAGGTATTCTCGACCAAGAGGAGTCGGTCTGAAGACGAAGGCAAAACAAAGACATGGCCAGAACCTGGATCATCACCGACTGTGGAATTAACCATCCCTCTCAATTCTCTAACTTGTAATTTATTATACAGAGGTATTTTTCCTTATGTAAGTGGTTTTGCGTAGGGTTATCTGTTCCCTGCAGCTGAGGGCATCGTGGCTGTAATACTAATGCGTGAGCTAAACCAGGCACCCCCTTGATGAGGGTAAGAACAATAAACACCGTCTTCTTTTCCAGACCTTTTAGGTGCTTTCCTTGGTCTTTCTCCTCCTCTGACTGCTGCAGACACAACCTCCCTTTCTAGTCTTCACTGTATATACCCATTTGCACTGAATTTGTCTTGTTTCCCCTGCCTGAACTCTTTCAGAATGAGCATTATAAAAGGCGAACAAACCCCATCAGGGTCACCTCTCAGCCCACCTCACGTGCCTCTATTAACTTCTGATTCTAATCTCCGCTAATTGAGAAAGTAGGCAGACTATGTACCAAAGTTACTTATCTTTCCATCAAACCATCCCAAATAATCAGTGAGGCAGAGACAAAAAGTGAGGGGTTGCCCCAAGTCGCATTTCATGCGCCTCTTTGTGAGCGTAGTCAAAGACTACATTTCCCAGCCTCCCCGGCAGGCAGGTTGGAGCCATGTGATTGGTTACGGCCAACGGGCTGCTACATACGCAACTTCTAGGCGATGGCATATGAGAGGGGGTGAGGCCTCCACACCCTCTCTCTTCTCCTCTCACAGCGAACATGGCGGTCTCGTGTCAAACACAGCACAGCCACATGGTGGGAAACCCTGAATCACCCTTTGAAGGGAGCTGTCCCAGAGAACCACCAGACTTTATATAAGGCAGGCAAAAAATGCTTTCATCTGGTATTCCCCTGAGGGTCCCAGGTTTACAGAGCCCAGCCTATCACATCCCGACTCAGTCTACCTTTCAATCAACAGAAATCTGCTGAGCGCCTGCTATATACCAAACTCCCACTAGGTATTTATAAAAGATACTGGAAAAACAAAAGATCTTCATTCAGTGAGCAAATAGTTATTAACCATTGTGTTAGGTTTTGGTCCCCGTCCTCAAGGTATTTAAAATTTAGATGGAGAAACAAAATATAGGCTTGCAAAAAAATATATATTAAAACCACATGGCTTCCCTAGCTAAATCAGCTCCCCACTAATATTCCCTCAAAGCACAATATATTTTTCTGCTGAACTGATTTTACGTATTTGTATGAATCTTTAATTCATGTCTTTCTTGCTGAACTGTAAAGAGCTCAAATGTAAAAACTAGATTTTGTTCGTTTGTTTTGTTTAGGGTTTTTTTGCCACCACTCATAACAGGCACTCAGAAGAAAAGCGTCCATTTACATTTTTTATTCCTTAACTAGTTTATTAAATTATCAGAGAAATTTAATATTCTTGACTGCACTTAATACCACCTTAGTTCAACTATCCTTGGGGTCACTCAAAGAGAGAGAGAAGCACATCTTTACTGATTTCAGCATATCCTTTACATGCCAGATGACCCAGAAAGTTAGTGTATTTCTGGGGCATAAGTAAAAAGGATAAATTATGGCTTATCCGTTGTCTCACAGCTAATGATGCAGGAGTATATTCCTCAGAGATTTCCTCTTCTGAAAGAGTCGGTTCATCATGTGTTCATAACTTCAAGCAACAAAGTATAAACGAATAATTTTTTAGGAAATCTCAGTACTATCAGATGGAAATCATCCTTCTTATACATCAAGCTTTAAATTGAAAGAAAACATTCAATGATCTAAAATGGTAGAAGGGCAATACTTTTAATGGTATATTCAATGCAAATTTTTCTTTTGCCTCCCTTGGCTGCCAATACAGTGAAATGATATATAAATTGGAAGTATATATATATATTTTTAGCAGCTCCAAGGAAAAGTAAATATCTGAAATTAAATGTAAAGCTCACTCTAAGAAACTGTGAACATTTCATTTTCTTCTATTCTTTTGATGTTAGCAGTTGGTCTGCTTGTTAATATAGGATTCCTGACACATTACCATCTCAACCTCTAAATAACTTCCTATTTCCTATAATCCTCAATATACTTGGTGGTGTGAAGATTAAAGCTTACCCAATTAGCCACCCACTACAGCCGAGTTCATCACATAATCTCTGAGATGGTCACAGAGCACTGAAGTATGCAGTGATTTCTTTTTCTCTCTTTACAAAGATTTAACTAATTGTGAGAATTGGCAATGCTCTCAAATATAAAGGGCAGCAGGGTTTTCAATCAGAAGCTGTGTCACTGCTTTATAAATTAGGGCTTATCTTCTTCCAAGAGACATTGTTACAGAGACTTCTTTAACAAGTTTCCAAATGTCCTCAATTAGTCAACCATTGCTTACTGAGACCAAGGCTCACATCAAGGCTTACTGCTTTAGAATAAGGATCAGTAATCCGTAAGGTAAAACTCAGACTCCGTCACATGACAGCTACGCATTCAACTATGGGATTCCTACACTCGTGTCTGTTTAAAGGAAATGCTAATCCAGACTGAAGTTTGACAATACTCTCCTCTGCTTAAGTCCACATATGACGAGGAAGAGGAAAGAGGAGGAAAGTTCTGGGGGGCAGGGGATGGCAAAAGGACTCCTGAGAATGAGGGATGGGGGAGAGAGAGAAAGCAAAGACTTGGGGTGAGAAGAGGGAAGAGCTCAGGAGGACAGGGAGGGTCGACAGTTTTCAGGGAGTCCTGGTTGGGTTAACTGATCTTGCGGTGTTGCCGCCAGTCATTAGGGGGCTTCGAAATACCGATTAGCAGATCACCCCCAGTTCTCCAACAGTACCTGTGGTGATGGTCTAGCATGAATGACAAGATGTGCCAGAGAGAGCAGGTCTGTAACATTTTCAAGTTCTGATAAGGCTTCCTGACCAATGTGTTTCTGTAGGTTGTGACCTAAAAGCAAGACATGAGCCACCCCCCACCCCCTGCCTCCCCCAGTGACAAAGCAACCCACAATGATATCAAGAATGACAGAAGCCATCAAAACTACTGGAGGAATCCAGAGATTAGGGAAGCAAACGGAAACGATGGAGGAGCCCAGAACTAGGAATCTGCAGGACTGAAGAAATCTTTGCGAGTCACCGGAGACCCTAAGAGCAACCGACGGGAAGGGGAGGGAATGAGGTTTCTCCAGGGACACAGCTGAAAGGTCCCCGACAAGGTCTCAGAAATGACCGGGCAGCCTGACAGTCAGGAGGTGGGAGGGCAAGATCGAACTGGGAACCCAAATCCAATTCACGTCTACAACTGAATTCAGATCCTCAGAAGGCTAGGTCCAAGCAAGAGTTATTTGGGTATGGGAGGTTGGGGAAGGAAGGGGAGGACTCAAAGGTGGGGATTCGGGGTTGAAAACAAAAGGCAAAAATAACTCTGACATGGGCATGTGGGTGAAATCAAAGACTGGAAACTCTGACCTCAAATCTAAGACAGTCTACTTCTAGCAATTTCCTCGAGTTTAACCTGTGTTCGTGCACACACTCATCCACACACGCACTGCCTGCCTCCATCAACTCTGCACTGCTGCCATCCTCCCTGACGAGCTGGGCTTGGGCAGTGCTATGTAGGTGTTCATTTCACAGCCCTTGAGCAATTTCCCAGGGCTTCCTCTACATAAGAATTTGAGAACGGTTTTACCTTGTATGCATTTCCTTACCGATCAGATTCTCCTAGAATGTGTGTAGGACTTACTTTTTGGACAATTATGGGCTGAACTGTGTCCATCCCTCCCAACCCCCACCCCCGGCAAAACTCATTCGTTGAAGTCTTAACCCCCAGTAATCCAGAATGGAACAATATTTGGAGATAAGTTCTTTAAAGAGGCAGTTAAAGTGAGGTCACGAGGGTGGGCCCTAATCCAGTAAGAAAAGGAAATTTGGACACGGACACACACGCGGGTATGACAGAGGAGAAGACAGAGGGGAAAACGGCCATCTACAAGCCGAGGAGAGAGGCCTGGAACAGATCCTGCTGTCATGGCCCTCAGGAGGAACCGACTCTGAAGGTGACACCTTAACCTTGGACTTCCAGCCACCAGAACTGTAAGAAAATACATTTCTGTTGTTTGAGCCACCCGGTCTGTGGTACTTCATTACAGTACCCCTAGCAAACTAATACAGACAGGTATACAGACATGGGTCCAGTGGGTCTAAAGCAATCCTAGCCCGACAAGGATTCACCAATAATTCACCTTCCAGGCCACCTACCATTGCCTTTCCTCTTTCATACCTCAGTGACTTACGGACTTTCTTCACAGGGAGCGATATCTAATTGCCGCACTGGTTTCTCATTCTCGGGCGCATTCCGTGGTGCCTGGAGTGGACCACCACGGTCTGCTCTATCCATTTTACCTCATCAAGCCAATCCTCAGAAGTCATGTCTCCCTACAGGGCTCACACGCTTGTCAACTCTTCTGCAAGCTTACTTTGAATTACTCCAGATTTCTGTGTCTGAATAAAACATCTATGGTTCCCTCCAAGTTTCATCTTGAGGGCATGGAAATCAGCCTGGCCGGTTACCTTCATTATTGCAAACCCTCAGGAATTAGTTACCCCTGCTTCAGTTTCCCCTCAGGCTGGTCTTTCTGTCCCTGGCCAGACCAACCATTCACCCATAAGCAACACCTGCAGGCCCACCAGGTGGATCAGCCTTAAATTAAACAGGAGGAGCAGGGGGCGTCCTGGTGATAGGACTTCAGAGGCCTGGGTGGGCCTCCATCCGACACACCTCTGCTACTGACCTGCTAAATTCCCTAAAATCTTCCTACTGCTTCATTTACTTTGGGCTTAAGGAGGCTTCAGCTCAAATACGTCCAGGAAGGTAAGTCGCTGCCATCATGGATTCCATTGCTAGAATCAATGTGCGACTGTTTACCATCAAGACCACAGCCAGCAAGCCGGGCACTGAGGAAAGGGACACAGAAGGAGCCGTGGGAGGTGAGAATAGGCGGGAGGAGAACCAGGGGCAGAACATGAAACGAGACTGGTCAGGGAGGCCAGGTCCCCCTCAAGCACTCATCTTGTAGTTGTAAAGGCTTTAGAGCTTACAAAGCCCTTCACGTTCCAATCACCTCACCTGGTCCAAACAATGAAAAGGAGGCAGAACACACACCCCCATTTTCAAGTCAATGATTCTGAAGCCCAGATGACTGACTAGGAGGCAACAGAGCCGAGCGCTTCTAATTCCTGGTCCAGCTCTTCTTATGGTGCAACGGTTAAGAGTTCCCATCTGAAGACACACAGATCCAGAGGAAATCCAAACTCTGAGACTGATTAGGCTTAGAATCATGTGCAAGTTACCTGACCCCTCCAAGCCTCAGCTTCTCTCCTGTAAAGTGGGATGTTATAAAGATCTAGAGCGCAGGCACGTACAGCTTAGCATAGTGCCTGGCACACAGAAAACACGCAGGTGTAAGCCGTTAGCGCTCATCTCTCGGACCCCATGAGAGAAAGCAGTGGTTCTCACCCTGCCACCCACCCCCGAGGAGCTCCCCACCGTGTTACGGCTACCCAGGCCACCCACCAGACACACTTTCAGACTCTGCAAGTATACGGTCTGGACGCTTTTTTTGTTTTTTAAGCCTCGTGGGTGATTCTGATGCTGAGTCCCACAATTAAGAACAGGTGATATAAAGCACTATTTCAAGCTGGAAGGGGCATTCAAACCACCTGAGGATCTTGTTCAAATGCAGATTCGATTAAGTAGGGCGGGGGTGGGGTCTGAGACTACATTTCTAAACACAAACCCAGGTGATGCTGAACGTGAACAGGCAGGGCTTTAAGTAGCAAACAGATTATCACAGGAGAGAAGAGGGGTGACCAAAAAGAGATGGGGGTGACAAGCAATAGGAGTAATTTTGACATACTGAGATCTAGAGAAGTCATTCTGGCTTATAGACGAGTTAACTTGAATTTTACGCTACCTGAAACAGCCTGTTTGCGGCCTATCAAATATACACTGTACACCTGTTTTAATCACTAAAGGAAAGGGCACACTAACCAGAAGTAAAGACCGTCCATGTTAAAAATAAAGATTAAAGGCCCCTCTTCCTGGGACGCCAACGTTAATCCTCCTTTGATAAGATTCACTTCCCAGGTGCCAAGTTCATCCTGTACCTGCTGTACGTATACATCCTGGTCTGTTTTTCTGAAACCTTGAAGAAATGTATCCCTGACTTGTTTAACGTACTCTGTTCTGACAAGATATAAAACTGTGCTAAAAACCCTGCTTCTCTGGAGCTATTTCTTAGAGTGATCTGGGAAGCAGGCTTCCGGGCTCGTCCTCAGTTTGGCTCCAATAAGACTCTTCTATTATTATTTTTCGTCGACCCAAGTGAGGGGGGGAACCAAAAATCAACCATACCCCCCAGGAAGACCTAAGGCCCAGACTGAGCGGCGACCACTGCGCAGGCCGGACCTCGCTCGCTGGTAACTCGCTCCTCTTCCTCTGCAGCCACGTCGGACAAACCCGATAGGGCTGAGATTGAGAAAGTCGGTAAGTCGAGATTGAAGAAAACAGAAACGAAAGAGAAAAATCCACTGCCTTCAAAAGAAGTGACTGAACAGGAGAAGCAAGCAGGCGAGCCCTAAGGAGGTGCGCGCCGCCAACATGCACTGTACATTCCACAAGCACTGCCTTATCTTACTTCTTGTAGCTGTTTAACTTTGTAAGATGCAAAGAGGTCGGATCAAGTTTAAATGACTGTGCTGCCCCTTTTCACATCGAAGAATGGAAAACTACTGACAACGAAGGCCGCGCCCGCCTCTCCCATCCACCTGTCTGGCTGGCAGGAAAGGAAAAGAACCTGCATGTTGGTGAAGCAGGAGGCTGGGTGGGACGGCAGTGAAATCTAGAATAAAGAGTAAGCTGGTCTCAAGGTGTCCTGTGGGCTGTAAAATGCAGTTTAATCAGGGTGCCATTTTTTGTTGTTGTTCAAATGATTTTAGTTATTGGAATGCACAATTTTTTTAATATTCAAGTTTTAAAACCTGGGGGAAAAAGACCTAAGCCCCAAGTGGGCCCCTTCAAAATCATTAAACGACAATGAAGAGAAGCAGAGCCTGACACACAGGAGGCTCTCACCTAACAGTCACCGTCACTAGTCATCAGAACGGCCACCTCCACGACAGAGAAGGATGTCCGTGTCTTCTCCTCCAACCATCACCTCTACTTGGCCCCTCCTCCCCTACGAAATTTGCTTCTCCCGCCCCACGCTACCTTTACTACATTTCTGGACTTCGATGTGAAGACCCGCCCTGACAGAGGACACTCTCTCCTCGCCCCGGATCCCCTTGCTCACCGGTTCTTTTTCACCAGCCCTGAATCCCCACCTTCACCCTCCCACTTCACTCCTGCATCCGCCCGAGCAGTGTCCGGCACCACGATGAATCAGCCAGCTCACCGGAGGCTTCGGCGTCCGCTTACAAACCCTGCCCAGGACACAGCTCCTCCTTCCCTAACTCCTGGCTTTTATTTCTCCAAACGAACAGCTCCAACGTTTCATCTAGCTTCCCAAATTTCAACGTTTCTTTCCACAAACCTTGGATCCCACGCTCCAGAGAAAGCTAGGACCAACTGGCAGCCGCTTCATCCTCTTCGGCTCGCCC
Source organism: Delphinus delphis (assembly GCF_949987515.2). Taxonomy (NCBI): domain Eukaryota; kingdom Metazoa; phylum Chordata; class Mammalia; order Artiodactyla; family Delphinidae; genus Delphinus; species Delphinus delphis. Next base: position 52,385,701 of record NC_082701.1, read on the forward strand.
TTGGGCTGTGGTTTTTCAAGACTGGCTGCAGATCAGAATCACCTGGGGCCCCTCTAGGACCACACCCTCCACGCCCCTGGATTTAATTGTCTGAGGCTGAGCCTCGTTAAAACCTCTTAAAAAAAAAACACCGCCCCTAGGAAGCAGTGTGACTCCTAACCAGGAACAAGCTGCCGCCCCACAATGAAGGCATCATCACCTCTCGTGGGGAAGGCGGGGAGAGGAGGGTTTTATCCTCATCTCATCTGTGATGGTTCCCACAATGACGTTAAGAGAGTTCTAGAAGCCGGGGGGAGGCCAGTTCTAAAGATGTCACAATTTATACTTCATTAACCTCAGCTGGGAAGGCCGGACCGCTTCTCTGGGTTTTTCCAGCAGAGCCGGGTACAGAGCAGCTGACAACTCTGTAGAGTGTGAATTACTCTCCAGCAAAGAACAGCGAGAAGAATCCAACGGCCCCACACCTCTAATTCCATGAGCCATGGACTACAACCTTTAGGACACATTTTTATAACAAGTCAATTAAAAAAAATCATTTTCAGGGACTTCCCTGGCGGCCCAGTGGTTAGGACTTCACCTTCCAAAGCAGGAGGTGCCGGTTCATTCGATCCCTAGTTGGGGAGCTAAGATCCCACATGCCCCGTGGCCAAAAAACCAAAACAGAAGCAATATTGTAACAAATTCAATAAAGACTTTAAAAATGGTCCACATCAAAAAAATCTTTAAAAAATCATTTTCCAACACAGATAAGAACATGACTTCTAGAGTTTAAAAGGCAGCTAACATAGCAGAAAGCTCAACCTAAAGAATGAAAAGACATTTTCTGACTTTGTATTTTACCTAAATAGCCTTCCTCCAAGATGGGATTCAGCTGAACATATCTGGTTTACTAAATCTAGAAATTTAATGAAAACTACATTGCATAGAAAATGACAAACACTATAAATGAACAGACTATATTTTACTAGTTAAAGAAATTTTAAAAAAAGAAATTAAGCCATTCAGGAAATAGCTGTAATCTCTGCAAATAAATTTCACCCACCACATAAACCCTGTAAAGGAAAACATCGTACCTGATGAGATCTGGTTCTGCACCCTCGTTCTTAAAGGATGTCAGAAGTAGTCTCTCTCGAGTTACAAGATCATCCAAAAGGTTTTGTCTTCGGTCTCCTTCGAGCTGAGTTCTGCAGGCATCTCGTTAAGGTCCAAGAGCAGGTGAATTACCTCATTTGACCTATTACGTTAAGTGAGCTCTCCAAGTCAGAAAGGACTGTTATAGGCTCTGATCAATCCTACCCAGAAGAGGCCTGAACCAACCTTCTCCTCCTGCTCTAACCTCAGACTTCACTGATCCTTCCAGTAAAGGACCTGGACAGAACCATCACAGAGGGACTTAACAAACACTGACACAGATCCGCCACACGAGATCCTTCACTGAGAAACACAGTTGGTAAACACGATTTTCCTCCCAGCGGCCACCCCTGAAATGTCCTTCCTCTCAACAGGGCAATGTGACTCAGGGAGTCATCAGGCTTTGAGTTTTAGGTCACGGTGGTCAAGGGTTTTTCCTGGACACTAATACCCTAAGATACTCTTCTAAAAAAGGAAAAAGAGAAAGAAAAGTTTTCTATGTTGCCCCCTTTCTTCCATGTTAATGAACACCTACGAACACACCTGGAATATATTTTGTAAAGGGCTACTTCATGCAACAGATTTGCTCTAAAAAGCTGTTACCATCGGCTCATTAAATACATTGCATGAGCTTTAATTCTCAACAGAATTACAAAGAAATAATCATATTTTTATGTGTTAATCTACTAAGCACGCTCGACTAGGAGTCCAAAGGCCAGCTAGTCCTATTTTGATCCTTACCTACGATCCTGAACCAATTACTTCACCTTTTTGAATTTGTTTCTTCATGTGGCACCCAGATCATCTCTCACACCTCCTCCGGCACGATCCATGGCCACAGTTTTCCTGGTTCCAGTAAAAGGGAGACCACTGCTTTGGATTTCTGGATTACTAGATACTTGTCCTTTCAAGAGGGGATATTAAACCCTGCATTTAGGCCCCAGAAGTTTGAGAACTTGGCAGAATCAAGTACGTTTCCCTGGGTGGGAAAACCACGGCCCAGTGAATCTACTTTTGTTGATCATTTTGAATAGAAAAAGCTGGCCAGCTAGCAAAAAAAGCAAATAAACCCATCAAAAATGTTCCCCAGTAGCAGATATTAGTTAGAAAAATCATAAATCCCCCCCAAACCAATGTAACTAAGGAGTGTTAGTGACTTTGACTACTTAACAAATAATAATGGATACATTCTCTCTACATTCCAGAACGCCACGCGTTCCTGAGAAAAATGACTACCATCGCTTTTCCGTTTCCTGCTTGACTACAGACATTAAGAACCCATCTTGGAAACCGTGAAGTAACAACTGTAACTAAGAAACAGTGAGCTTAAGTCCTTCCTCTGTACTAATAAAAGGGCCAAATATTAGCCTTCTGATCAATGCAACACCAAGAATAAATATCAATGTGTTTCGAATCAGTGGCAAATTGTCAATAAAGCAGAAGCCTCTTCTATCTAAAAAAACGCTCCTGGGGGTGGGGAGAGACAGAACCTGTGTCATGAATTATACAGGACAAAACTGAATTTTAATCATGGAAAACTATTAACTATATCACAATGCTGATTAGCCTTGTCTTCTGTTCTACACTCAACCTACTCTGGCAATCTGTGGTTTTGTTGGGATTTAGTTATCCAACCATCCAAGCGAGCATAAGCTGAACGATGATCCAATATTATAACTAAGCACAGATCTGACTGGCTCAGGGTTTAAACATAAAAAGTAAAATTCCATATCATTAGAAGATGACTTTGGAGAACTTTCTAATACTCTTAGAGTACGAAAGATCTTTCTAGTCAAGAATGAAAACCCAGAGGCCATGAAGGAAACACTAAATCTGGCTCTATAAAAATTTTAAATATCTGCAAAGTAAAATTACAAGTGACAAATTAATAGTGGCAAATTTTAAAACCGCAAAGGATATAACAGGGCATAGAAAAAAGAAACAACAATAATGCTAATCAAATGAAAAAAAATGCAGTTTCACATTAGTAAAAGAAATGCAAACTGAACCATGCTATCACTTTCACCCATCAGGTAAGAAACTAAGACAGGGCGGTTCTGGAAAGGGGCAAGGAACCAAGCACTCTCAGACATCCTTGGTGGGAATGGAAACAGGTTCAACCAATTGCCACGTTGCCTTCTATATACATAACAAAATTTAAAAGGCACATTCTTTCAACAGGAATTTCTCCTACAGATATATTCACATGTCTATACAAAGATGTAGGAACAAAGATGTTCACTGCAGCATTATTTATAATAGCCAAATATTGGAAACATTCTAAGGTCCGTCAATAAGGAACTAGCACACCTCTACAGTGGTATGTTTTGCAGCCCCCAAAAAAAGGGAGAGAGAGAAGAGGAAAGCTCTTTATGTATCGATGATAATGATAATTAACATTTCTGAGCACTTACTAAGTGCTACATAAGTTATTTGGTATGGAATAATCTCCAAAATAGTGTTAAACAAAAAGAAGCAGCAAAGAGCTAAACAGTGAATAGTATGCTCCCACTGCATACATTAAAAAAAAAAAATCTAGGGCTTCCCTGGTGGCGCAGTGGTTGAGAGTCCGCCTGCCAATGCAGGGGACACGGGTTCGAGCCCCGGTCCGGGAAGATCCCACATGCCGCGGAGCGGCTACGCCTGTGAGCCATGGCCGCTGAGCCTGCGCATCCGGAGCCTGTGCTCCGCAACGGGAGAGGTCATAACAGTGAGAGGCCTGCGTACCGCAAAAAAAAAAAAAAAAAAAAAATCAGAGAAACATATATGTTTGTATATACACTTAAAATTTATGGAAGAATACAGAAAGAGTTGCCTCTAAGGAAAGGGAACTGGGGATTCAGGGTGTAAGGGAGACTTACTTCCCATCCAATATTGTTTTGGACTGTTTGACTCTATCAAATGCTAACTAACAAAAAATTTCAGAACCAAACGTATAATATGATCCCTCTGTAGTCAAAAGCGTTTTATATTTACATGTGTATATATTTGTTCATGCCTAGAAAAGTCTGTGATGGCAGGTACCAACCACTAACACATTAACTATGAAAGAATGAGCTGGAATAGGATGGGGATGGGGAAGAGAGAGAAGAGTCATTGGTTAAAAATAAGAACTATAGGGCTTCCCTGGTGGCGCAGTGGCTGAGAGTCCACCTGCCGATGCAGGGGACATGGGTTCATGCCCCTGTCTGGGAAGATCCCACATGCCGCAGAGCGGCTGGGCCCGTGAGCCGTGGCCGCTGAGTCTGCGCGTCCGGAGCCTGTGCTCCGCAACGGGAGAGGCCACAACAGTGAGAGGCCCGCGTACCGCAAAAAGATAAAATAAAATAAGAACTATACAGGTAGAAAGTACTTTTTTAATAAAAACAATAAAGGCAAGTTTTAAATTTAGCAGATATTAGATATAAACTAGTTGAGAATAAATTAACAAAGAACATCAATTTTAGGAGCAATAAAACTTGGTGATTATGTTTTGAAGATTATTAAGTGAAGAACAGAATCACAGACAGCTGATGCTAGGAGAGGCATATCCAAGTCTCTTGTTCTTCTGACCAGGAAACCAGGGCCCTGGGCAGCTGGTAATGACAATAGTGGGCTAGAGCCCAGCTCTTTCCAGTCTAAGTCAGGGCTTTCCTACCACCTCGTGTGGGGCTTGACCACCAAACGTTCCAGGGGCTCCTCCACCCTGAGGCCCCCAGTACTGCTCACTTAACTTTGCCACTTCTTAGCATCCTGTTAATAACAATACTGGTAATATTAATTCAGAATATTCCCAGAGACTCCCTGTAAATCCGGGACAACTGGAAAACTGTCCAGTTAGGAACACTCACTCTACCTCTTTGTTCTGTTTTTATTTTAACCTATTAAGAGAACAGAGCATAAGGAGATGGGGGGAGGGTAGAGGAGGTTGAAGAGGATAGATGCACAGCCCTTCTGCATAGCACACTTACTATACAGAAGTTGCTGTTAACGAGAGGTCAAAGAATCGTCTAGGCAGTGGTGACACTGCATGGATGTGGTCTCATGGTAGTTGGGGGAAGCGACGACAGGGTGAGGAAGGACAAGTAGAACACAGGGCACACAGTCAGTGGCCAGAACTGGGACCTCCTCTTCCACCAACGTGGTGAATAACCAAGGAAGAAGGTCAGAGAACAGACAAATAAGGAAACAGAAGATGATGTTACATGTAATTAATTATAACCAGTTCATGGCAATGCAATGCTGCAAATGAAACTGGGTCCTGATTTCATATCACCAATACCCATGACCAAAGTGCCTCAGCCCAGTTTCTCTGCTATAACCTGGGAAGCACTTCCAACCTACGATGGAGTGGGCTGAAGATGGTGCTGGACCCAGGGGACGCCCCACCCCCACTCTAGCTCCGAGTTTCTCCTTATTTGGTAGAAGGCTTAAGAATTTAGGCAAGTCTTACGTGCAAATTAATTGCTCTGGAGAAGCATAATTACTTCCCACTGCTGCAAGAAGGACTGCACAGAGACAGTTTAAGGTCCCAGAGGACAGAAGGTTTTTCTGGCTCACATAGTACTTCATCCCTTTCATTTTACTATTTTTTTTTTTTAAGTTAACAAACTCTGCTGAATATCTATTATGTACCTGACCAGGTCCTTATCTTCCTCAAAGCACTGATCGATCATATTTTGCAAGTAGTATCTTAATACTATCACTGTCTGTGTGCTTTGATATACCCTTCTTACTTGATTATAAACTCCATAAAAGGACTACCTGTAAATTCTCCAAGATGGCTGTAATTTTAACAATGATAAAATAGTAAGTAGCAGCTAATCCTCGAGGAGGGCTTACTTTATGTGAAACACCTTCTATGCATATAATTTAATCCTCCCAACAATCCCATAAGCCGGGTGTACTTTGATTATCCCTATTTCGCAAATGAGAAAACAGGCACAAAGAAGTAACTTGCCCACAAAGGGTTAATAACTATCTTTTATTTAACACCCACAATTATGGGGGTGGCTTGTCCTGTGAGATGCTTTAAATATATTTTCTTCAACTTTCACAACAACCTGCAAAACAAGTATGATTATTCCTACTCTACAGATGAATGAAACTAAGGTCAAGAAAGGCTACGTTGCTCTCTGGCCTTGGGGAAGTGATGGAGCTGGTCTTCTACCTCAGTTCTGTCTGGCTCCAAAGCCAATGTTGTTCCCAGTATTCCAATGGTGCCCAGACTTTTGGATTTCATGGAGCAGAAGTATTTCCAAACAAACTGCGGGGATGGTGATGGGGGGATTTATATAGACCAATTTTGCCATCTATGGACATTCCAAAACCCACAATAGACAAAACTCTCATCTACTTTTACTATCATGATGAAAAAGCAAGCAGATGTTAATACCCAAAACTAGAGAGAACCATGTAAACAGACTATAAATCAGAAAATTTCTACTGAAATAAAAATTATCTTGTCCTTATTTTTCTCACAATAGCAGACACCAGTGAAAACTGTCATGGCCAGTGCAGTGTTTTAGAACCACTTCACCTCCACTGGAGCCCCGAGGGGCTATCCCTAAAATCTATCCAGTGAGCCTCTCCACACCTACATGTATCCAGGTTTGTTACACGGTGATTGGGGCATTTATCCTGCCATCTACCTATCTGTCTGCGCATCTTTTTTTTCCCCAAAAATACAAAGTGGAGCAGAGTTATTTATGGATTTAAAAAAATTATTTCTAGGGAATTCCCTGGTTGTCCAGTGGTTAGGACTCGGTGCTTTCACTGCTGGGGGCCTGGGTTCAATCCCTGGTCAGGAAACTAAGATGCCACAAGATGTATGGCACGACCAAAATATAATAATTATTACTATTTCTACAGGACTTCTCCCAAGAGACCAAAATACCTTTTGATACTGAACCCCTCTGTAAAGTGATTTTTTAAAATTCTTTTTAAAGTACCAGAAGTGTTGCCTTTGAAAAACCCAACAAAAAGACAAGCTTCATTTAAAGCTAATTCTAAGAATAATTTTAGCATTCCCTGAAATTTCCTATGCGCCCTCCTGTAAACCCACCTTTTCTCAGCTGGTGAGGCCATTATAATCCCCATCTCCAAGAAGCACCGTGAACAGAAGTTAATGTATTTCAGCAATTTTCAACTCTCTGGCTGCAGGACTTTCAATTATGAATTGCAAGTTAACCAATTCGAAAGCACGCCACTTTCATTTTCACATTTATTCTCGCCAGAGAAAAATACTTTTTCAGGAAAGAGCAGTAACATCTTAGGCCTAACCTCCCAGAATTTAACTGTTTGGAAGGCATTTTCATAGGACTTATCTTTCTGGCAACTCCTAGCGTTCTCTGGAAAACTTCACGAATGCAGAAAGGCATAAATTTATTAAGTAAGGTACCATAAACTCAACTACCCAACACAGTAAGGAAATGTGGCTTTCAAATATTCACGTTAAAAAAGTCACCCAACATTAATTATGCCTCAAGAAAAAGGATTAAAAAGTCACTCTCCCGGCGATTTATGGACACAAATTTTTCTAAGAATTACAACATCATAAAGTATACCTAATAAACCACAGTGAAGACTGTTTAATCTTTCTGATGATTAAGAAGGGTCTTGAGGATTTGCATTATAAACAAGATTTGTCTTGGCATTACAGCAACATGCCAAGCAGTAGGGAACTCTAGTTAAAGACAGGCCACGTGACAGTGGACTGTATTCTATCACTGAAGTAGAATTCAGCTTTTAAACAAGTGGCTTTGGGTTCAGACAGCCCTGCGTTGGAATCCTAGCTTTCCATTTCTTAGCAGTGGGGTCTGGGCAAGTTACTTAAGCTCTTAAATATTCTTCTCCTCGGTGTGAAAAAATTTCCTCTGCTGCAATGCTGTCCTTTCTTTCCAACTTCATCAGTGACTTGAGGTGCAAGTTTGCTTTGGCCTCAGTACCTCTTTTGTAAAGGTTCAGCTGCCTCCTTTCCATTCTATCTAAGAAATGGTCTCCCTGAAAATACAGAGCTTTATGAGCGCCCCCATGGGGTGGATTATCTGAATTCCATCCCTAGTTTTGGTTGCAGTTGCAGTAGAAATAGACCCAATTATTTGAAAAAAATTATTACATTTTAAAGAAAGCTGTTATATTCCAGACGAGTTTTTGATTTCTCCTGGGAAATTCTAAATTATTCACATGATGGTCCTTAAATATTTTCATAAATATTTCATATTTTCAGAGTATTTAATACCTCTGGTGTTTTCAAATGCCTGGTGTTTCATTCAGCAAATTCTGAGATCACCACAAAACCAGAGTCTATGAAATTTCAAAATATGGTCAGACTGCAAGCATTTAGAAAAATAAAGTCAATTATTACCGTGGCGTGCTTGGTACACCCCATAATTAATAACTAGCAGAAATTATTAATAGAAAAAAGTAAATGTTATTAATTTATATCTTCTTGCCCTATAGGTGTAGCACATAAATATTATAAGATGAATAATAATCAGTTACCTATCAGCAAATAAAGTTATTAATATTACACTGGGAAACAATATTTAACTACGTTTCTAATACATGTGATTTAGGTAATATTAAAATGAGTTTGCACACCTCGATCCCATGTGCAGAATTCCAAGTACTTAGTACTGAAAGTGGAGAGCACAGCTCCACCAACTTGAGGTCTATATATTAAGACTTGTGCATTTTGATAAAATAAAAACTCCTTACATAATAGACTGTGCAGTAACAAATGATGCCAGATGGAGGGTAAAGTTACAAACTAAACATATCAGAATATTCCAACTGTGTTAAAAATAAGGGCCCAATTGTTTACTGAAATTAAACTTATATTTAAAACCTTAGTGTTTTAATAAGTGCACACTGGAAATCATGCAACTATCTAAACCACCCTCCCTGGTGACATACAGTGGTGATACTTGGAGAAAAATATATTTTCAAACATCTTCTATTGTTTTACCTAAAAAGCTATATTCCTACATTTTCCCATGTTTAAAATTGGGCAATAACAACCATTTCCCGAGATACCAAAGTTTGATACAAACTAAAGACAAAAAGGTAAGAGAGGGCCAGTTTGAGGTCAGTTTTAAACTCGGATTTAAAGGATTAGTTTATGTAACAGGTCAAGTGTATTTTCCTAAATTGATCAGATTATGAATTTCTTAAAAAAAGAAAAGAAAGAAAGAAAATATTTTGGCGAGTTCTCTGGTGGTCTAATGGTTAGGACTCCACACTGCCGGGGCCCAGGTCGGATCCCTGGTTAGGGAACTAAGATCCCACAAGCCACTGCATGGCGCGGCCGAAAAAAAAAGAAAGAAATATTTTAATTCTCGACATTGTTGGTGGGAGGCTGAGGTGATGACATAACTTGCTTCAGGCAAGTGTTTCCTACCCCACAAAACTCCCAAAACAGGGGTACTGTCTGGACCTCTAGAACAACAAGGCAAAGAAGTAACATCTCAATCATCTACATAATTGGGGGGAAATGCGTCGTTTCTACTGGTACTGGCTTCTCAGAAAAGAAAACGAATCGTTCAAAACTCTGGGAACTACAGAAGCAGAATCACAATTCAAGGGTGTCATGGAAGTTCTCCTGCTGGACCACCTTCAAGGCAGTCTAGACAGGTAGCAACATGGGGCTCGGTGTCAATACAGCACTGACAGAAAGCATGAGCTTCCCGCACTATTAAGGTTACACCCAACTAAGTTAACTCCTGCCGCGTGTCTTGCATCGCCAGCATATTCACTGTAAAACATGTAACAGACGCTTAAAATAGAAATTGAGATTATAGGCAATATTTTGGAAACCAGGTCTTCCTCAAGCTGTGGAAAAATCTGGGTGGCCCAGATTCCTTCCTTTCTTAAAATAAGACTGCTTGTCCTCCCACTCTAGCAAGAGGTGGAAATGTTTACATGGATACATCTGATGTGTTGACACAGCTCTTAGCAATAAGTCCTTCAAAAGGGCGATCTTTTCCTTCAGTTTCTGCAACAAAGCTCTGATTGTCACGGTAAGCTGAAAAGAAAAGAACACAGCCTGAGAATGCTAGTCCAGAGGTGTGAGGTCTCCTAAAAATATCATGTAAACGCTGCTTTACAAACTATGATTCAATCAAAGAAAGGCTGCAACGACAACCTCAGGGCTGTACGGAATCTTAACAGTCACTTGGGCCAGCCACCCACCTAATGCTCACACCCAGACCTATGACCTGACCAGCTGGTGAGCCGGTCCACACCTGAACCCTGACATTGACTGGAAACTGTCACTATGCCCTCACAATCAGCTGAATTCTGTCCCTTGAGCATCTACCCTCGGATCCTATTTGTCTACCTCGGAGCCATGCAGGAAACTGCATGTCCCCAGTCTTTGTTCACCAGCAAAAGCCCCACGGTTCCCTCAACCATGCTGCAAAGAACAAGACGTCAAGTCCCACTGCCATCCCGGCCACTCCTCCCTAAACACACTGGTACACTTACAACCCATTAAAAAGTTTTATAGCGGGGTGTCCTTTTTATACAAGAGGAGTGTTGACCGCATGGGACTCTTTTTCCAGGAGGTGTGAATTTTCTCCAAGTTACAAACCCAGAGTAAAGTTTTGTTTGTGACTCTAAGTGCTGCCTTTTTAAAGGATGGTGGAGAGGTGGGGAGGAAGCCTCTTAGGAATTTAAAAATATGAAAAATAGAATCGCCCGTGTAAAGTAAACACAGTCGACCGCGGATATAATTGGAGATATGTTTAAAAAGGCACTCTCACAAGTTTGCTACCTTGTTAAAAGAAGCAATTATACAACTGCAGTGGAAGCAGGGGCTCTCTCCTTAGATTAGCAGGGTCACATAAGGAAAATACAGCGCAACAGCAGAGGCTGGCCAAGGGCTACACACATCAAGCAACCCTCAAAGGTCTTACCAGCCAAGAAAAATCTCACCTTAACTATTCTAATACCCCTGGGAACCACAGAAAAACCACCCACAACGTTTATGGGGAAACGCCAAGGAAAGCAGATCCCTCCTCACTCAAGAAGTAAAGAGCAAAACAAACAAACAAATGAACAAAAGAACAACACACACACACACACACACACACACACACACACACACACACACACACACACCAGGTCTAAGAAGAATCTACGAAATTAAAGACCAAAAGCATTCAACAGATGAAAGAATATGTAGCCATTAAAAAGTATGACTGGGGACCTCCCTGGCGGTCCAGTGGTTGACACTCCATGCCTCCAATGCAGAAGGCGCTGGTTCAATCCTTGGTCGAGGAACTAAGATCCCACATGCGGCGCAGCATGGCCAAAAAAAAAAAAAAAAAAAGTATGACTGAAATCTATATTTGTTAACATAGAAAGATACCCATCATAATTTATTAAAAGAAAAAGAAATCAAGTCATAAAAAGAAGTGTCATCCACATAGAGAAAAAACAACCCAGGACCTAAAGACATCAAAACATCAAGGGTAGTTATCTCTAAGGAGTGGGATTTCTTAATATTTTATAAGAAAACTATTACTTTCATAATCAGAAGAAATGTCCCATTATGATAATTTAACAGAAGCTTTCCAAAGCACAGAAAAGGATGGAAAGCCTAATTCATATTTTAAGCTAACACAACCCTGGGAACAAGCGCTGACAGAGATAACAGAAAAAAAGAAACTACTCGCCAATCTCCCTTAAGGATTATAAATGTAAAAGTCTTTAAAAAATTTTAGCAAAGCAAATTCAGAATTACATTAAAAATGACAATATACCATCACCAAGTAGAATTTATCTGAGTAATTTAAGAATAGTTTGATGTTAGAAAATCTAATAATAAAGCTAACAGTGTTAATTACTAAAAACAGACTAAACATATGATTAACACAGCATGGGAGAAATTAATTAAAAACAAAACAAAAACAAAGAAAACTAAAAATCAGTCAGTGCTGCCTTAACTACAATATTATTTAACTTTGGTCTAGAAGTTCTAACCCACATGATAAGACAAGTTAAAGAAATACATAAGGGCTGGACAGAAGGAAATGAAATTATCATTATTTGCAGACGGATAACAGTCTGTTTGGGAAAGTTAAGAGGATCACCTAAAAGATGACTAGAAACAGATGAAGAATTCAGGATGGTGATTAATCACAAAACGAAAAAATCGAGGGCATTCCTAAATTCAAGTAATAGGGAGAACTTTTAAAAATGATTTTAAAACATCATTAACAATATCAACAAAATCTAAAAAAAATCTAGCACAGTGCCTGGTGTATAGTAACTGCAGGAAATACTGCTGATGGAATGAGTGAAAGGAAACACTCAATACTGCAAAAATGTAAATGCTCCCCAGTTTAGTCTATAAATATACTACACATCTACCCAAAATCCTATTTGGAGTCCTTTTATTGGAGAGGAGATGGTAACTGAGGCACAGCACAAAATTCTTTTTTTTTTTTTTTTTTTTTTTTTTTTTTGCGGTATGCGGGCCTCTCACTGTTGTGGCCTCTCCCGCTGCGGAGCACAGGCTCCGGACACACAGGCTCAGCGGCCATGGCTCACAGGCCCAGCCACTCCGCGGCATGTGGGATCTTCCCGGACCGGGGCACGAACCCGTGTCCCCTGCATCGGCAGGCGGACTCTCAACCACTGCGCCACCAGGGAAGCCCCCCAAAATTCTTTTCAATAAAGCTATGCAAAATTGCTCTAAAAGGAGGATAAATGAAGGGAAATATAGAAAGATCATGGATATGTGTAACTAAGGGGGCCTTAAACAACTAGATATTAAATCTTTACAAAAAACTACAAGAGTATGATGCTGGCAGTTACCAATGGCTTCATTAGTGCAACAGAACAGAAGGTCCAGAAACAGTGCAGTTGTGTAAGAACTTAGTGAATGAAATATGGACTATTTCATATTTGGGGGGGATTAATGATTTAGCAAATGGGAAAAAATTAGATGCCTACAATACACGAAATGAATTTCAAATATTATAAAGACTTATGTGTTTTAAAAAAAGATAAAAAAGAGGAAAATTTAGATTATTAGGCAAAGTACTTCTATAATCCCTGGGTGTGAAAGGCCTTTCTAAGCAGTATCTCCCCTTCTCCTATAAGAAAAGGCCATAAATAAAAAGTGATAATTTCAAATAAAATTTTTTAAAAGTGTATACATATATTTTAAAGTCATTTATAAAATCAAAATCCAAATTAATAGAAAAAATATTTGTACCAAATATGCCAGATCAAAGCTTAATCAAAGCTCAGTTAACATATATATAAGGAACACTTGGAAATTAAGAAATAATAAGCTAGGTTAAGGACATGTATATAACAGGCAATTCATAAAGGAAGAAATACAAACATCCAATAAATACATGAAAAGATGTTCAATGGCATAAGTGATTTTAAGAATGCATATTGGGCTTCCCTGGTGGCGCACTGGTTGAGAGTCCGCCTGCCGATGTAGGGGACACGGGTTCGTGCCCCGGTCCGGGAAGATCCCGCATGCCGCGGAGCGGCTGGGCCCGTGAGCCATGGCCGCTGAGCCTGCGCGTCCGGAGCCTGTGCTCCGCAACGGGAGAGGCCACAACAGTGAGAGGCCCACTTACGGCAAAAAAAAAAAAAAAAAAAGAAATATCAAATCACTATGCTGTATACCCAAAACTAATATAATATTGTAAGTCAATTATGCTTCAATTAAAAAAATGAAGACACTAAAATATTTTATCTCACTTATATAAGGTTGGCAAAAATTCAGAGAATTGACAGCGCCCTCTGCTGGCCAGGCTGTGAAGCCAAAGGTGACAACTCCCGTGGAGGGGAATTTGGCAACAGGTAAAAAAAAAATCACATATGCCCTGGTTCTGAGAATTCACCCTTAAAAGAACCTCCACAAATACAAATACAAAAAAAAAAAAAAAAAAAAATCACAAAGCTATTTATTGCAGCATTATTCATAACTGCAAAAGACTGGAAACACTCTAAATGCCCATTCTTAGGAGACAGGTTAATGAACTAGAGTATACACAATAGAGGACTATAAGGCCCAAAGAAAAACTGAGAAGATCTCAGTGCATTAATATCTCTATCATATATTATCAAGTGAAAAGAGCAAGATACAAAAGAGTAACTTTTGTGTCAAAGGAACAGAAATGAGAATACACACACACACACACACACCTGAATGCCTACTTCTGCAAGAAGTCACACAGGAAGAATAAATGAGAAATTAATTTTAAAAAAGGTTACCTCTAAGAAGCAGGTGAAGAAGGCATGGAAAAGAGTGGGATGGGGACAAGACTTTGAGTATACCTTTGTATATAATATTGACTTCTGAACTATGTAAATGTTCTACATATTAAAAATTGTATCAGCAAGGGTAGGGAAGAAAAGCAAACCCTGAAAATGAATATCAATAGATACAAAGGAGAGCATAAGACACAGAAAAAAAAGAAACAATTCTAATAGCTTTAGAACAGAATAACCTCAGTATCCTTAGGGGGATATTCTAAATTTAAAAAAAATAATAATAAAGACACAAACTCAAACTTTACTTATTGTCTGTAGTGGCCCTTGTGTAATGATTCTGAAACTACTTTCTGTAAACTCTAAGAGAGACCAAATGAGCAAAAACATATCAATGCTTCTGGAAACCTGGGTTCTCACTGCAGGAGAAGGAAGGAAAATACTAATTTAGAATGGGGAAGTTACAAAGAAACCTGTGAATGTTGGATTAGAATCAAAAGTATTGGCATGGACTCACGGTTTTCTAAAAACCATATATCCTCGCCAAATCCCACCATTGTTTTTTACAGCCCACAAGCGAAGGATGATTTTTTACATTTTTAAATGTAAAATGTAAAAAACCAAAAAAGTTTATTATCCTTTTGTCGAGAATGGGTACTCAAAGAGGTGAGAACTTGGCCTCTTGTCCTGCAAAGCCTGACAGATTTACCATCTGGGGGAAAGTGTGCCAACCTTGGAACTACACTATGAAATTGTTAGAAACTTTTTAAGGTAAAGTAGGAGAAATTATAGAGATGTCATGCTTCATTTAGTCCTAGTGATTAAATAACTATTAACTGATTGGTTGTAATGTCAATTCGACATGTGTAAGCATAAAGGCCATTATACACACACATACACACAGAGTCAGAAAGGGGAGGGTTTTCAGACCTCAGAGCTCAAACAAATCATTTGAAGTACTCATTCCTGGTCTTACCTTGGTTGTATTTTCACCATTTCTTTCATACTGATTTCGTTGTTGAATTTTCTCAGCAATCTCTTGTGCAATTTGGCAGGTAGAATCGTAGGTGGAGAACCTGCATCAAAGTCATAAAGGGAGAAAAATGTTGAAGGTTCTTTAAAGGAAATTTCTGCATAATCTAAGTTTCCGTTTGTAATTCTGAAATGCAAACAGTCACAAATGCAAACAGGAAGGGAGGATGGTAATTGTAACAGTAATGGCAACAGGGGTTGAATGGTACTTAGTACAGGCTGGGCTCAATTCTGAAAGCTTCCTTTGTAATAACTCACTTAATCCACACAAGAACACTGGGAGGTGGGTCACCATCCCCATCATACATGTGAGAAAATGAGGCACAAAGAGGTAGAGCGACTTGCCCTATGGGTACCACCAGCTGCAAACCAAGGCTGCCTGGCCCTGAGCCTCTGCTCCTAGCCACTGTGCTATCTGACCGCTGATAAAGCATACAGATTCGTTCATTCACAAAACATTCAGCAAACATTTCTGGAGGGCCGCCTCTGTGCTGAGTACTGCTCCAGGCACTGGAGAATAGAGCAGGGAACAAAATGGACGAAGTCCCTGCTTTCAAGGAGTTTAGCGAAGGGAGAAAGGCATCAAACAAACCAAAACATAGTATGTCAAGTGTTGCTATGGGCTAAGAAGGAAAATAAAGCTGGATAAAGGGATGGAGAGTGGCAGGCCAGGTGAGCAGCTATTTGGGGAAGAGCTACACAGATCAGCAGGTAAGACGATGCTCTGGGGTCAAAGGACACACACCCACCTGACTCCTAAGCTTACCAGAATTCTCTCAAAGCAGGTCCTGAGCTTCTATTTGTTATTCAACAGTGTTGGGGGTTTTGAAGGATTCACAATCAATCCCCAATAGTCCCTTATTTTTTCCTTCGCTTACAGCCTTTTTATCTGTTTTACAGAAAATACTTAAGTGTGTACACACATTTCATCTCTCCTAAAGGCAGGGACTATGAATATACGATGAACCTATTTTCCAGGAGTGCCCAGTAAAAAATATTAAAATCTGCTGTTTAACCTAATGTTAAACACCAAGGCGGGAAAGCCACGGGGTGGGGTGGGGATGGTGGTGTGCTGAATTGGGCGATTGGGAATGACATGTGCACGCTGATGTGTATAAAATTGATGACTAATAACAACCTGCTGTATAAAAAAATAAATACAATTAAATTAAAAAATTAAAAAAAAACTAATACTAAACTTTCTTTGGGTTATTTGTATGGAAATATGTTAATATAAATGTTTCAGACATTACATGAAATTCCTAAAAATCTTATATGTTCTGGTATAATGTTATAAGTCATAATTCTAGTTATTACTTTAAAATGTATATCTCAGAAATAACTAAATTTCCTTGTCAATTGCATTATTATGAACTTTCATCAAATCTTTACCCGTGGTCATTTTTAAGTCTTTTGTCATTTACAGACAGTTCTGGGTGTACTCTGATGCTTTTGCCAAAATGTTCCTATAAAAGGGTTTCATCTTCAAGGAATTCATGGAAAAGACTCTGACAAGTACAGGTTTCTGGTAACTGACTATACGGCTGAACTGAATGAATAAGCATTTTCAGAACTCTAATGGAAAACTGATGAACTCATAAAAGTGCTAACAAAAGATCAAGATGAAAAAAGAATTAATTACATGGGACTGAGTGAACTGATGAGGATGGTTATAATTTTTGTGACTTTCTGTTTGAATAAAAAAAAATGTTACGTAAATTTATGTAAAAAGAACTTAATGTAAAACAACGCCACTCTTCTCACTTATTTTCTCTTGTTTTGAAAAATATAGATATTTTCTGTTAAAAACATGATTTATACTGACATGTAATAGGTTGATTATTGTTATTATAAATGAATTAATAAATATTTTTAAGTTTCAAAAAAATATTAAAATCTGTTTAACCTAATGTTCCAATTTTTGTCTGAAAAAATAAGCAATCCATTTCTTAAAATCTCTGAATTCCCACATATCACTTGAACAATGAGGGGACCTGGCAAATGTCTTTGAATGAAGGAAAAATAAACAATCTCCAGTCGTTTCCCTTAGGAGTCTTACTACAGTAATTACAGCTATGGCTAACAACTGAGTATCTGATCTGGGCCAGGTCCTATGCTAAGAGCTGTACATTTTAAATTTAATAAGGATCCGATGAGGTAGTGTAACTGAGCAGAACCCTATGGGGCCTTCCTGGAACAGACCCCCATCCCCTTGTCCTCCTCCTGCCTCTCGTCTATAGAAAAGCTTTAGTCTCCTAGGGCTTCCCTGAGTTCCAAAGAGTAAATTTAATCAGAGAAGTGAGAAGCAGGAAAACAGTCAAGCAAAACAAAATAATAATAGTTTAGCCACTAAAGTCAAGGACCTTTGGTTACTCCTCAAGGGCTGTAGATAATATTCTGAGCCGTGTCCTTTGAGCTGCTTTGCAGATACCGAAACCCCCGCCGGGTGGGAGAAGTAACTGTATGCTGCCCAAAAGGCACGTAGACCCCAGACCAACGGGAAACAGAAAGTGACTCCCAATTACCCCTCCACCAACCAATCAGAAGAGTGTCCACGAGCTGATCACGACCCCACAAAGCCCCTCCCTCACCCGTTTTTTTTTTTTTTTTTTTTTTTTTTTGCGGTACGCGGGCCTCTCCCTGTTGTGGCCTCTCCCGTCGCGGAGCGCAGGCTCAGTGGCCATGGCTCACGGGCCCAGCCGCCCCACGGCATGTGCGATCTTCCCGGACCGGGGCACGAACCCGTGTCTCCCGCATCGGCAGGCAGACTCTCAACCACTGCGCCACCAGGGAAGCCTCCCACCCCACCCCCCCCCCCCCCCCCCCGCCCTGTCTTTAAAAACCTTTCCCTGAAGGCCGTCAGGGAATTCAGATGTTTTAAGCACTAGCACTAGACTCCTTGCTTGGTGCTCTGCGATAAACGCTGCACTTTCCTTCACCACAACATTGTATCAGTAGATTGGCTTTGCTGCATGCCGGCGAGTCAACCCAAGTTTGGTTCGCTAACAGTAGGATCCTTGGCAACTCACCGCTATAATCTAAAGTAGCATCATTCATATACATATATTCATGCATCCCAAAAGACAGCAGGTGATATAAGACAATTAAGAAAGTAGGAGGGGAGACTTCCCTGGTGGTCCAGTGGTTGAGAATCCGCCTTCCAACGCAGGGGATGCGGGTGCGACCCCTGGTCAGGAAATTAAGATCCCACATGCCGTGGGGAAGCTAAGCCCGTGGGCCAACAACTAAGACGTGAGGCAGCCAAAAGTAAATACATAAATATTAAAAAAAAAAAAGAAAGAAAGAAAGAAAAAGAAAGTAGGAGGGAGGCTGATAAGAAAAACTGGGTCCTGGTCTCAGCTTTGCCACATTTTCCTCTTTTTCCCTGCATGTTGTCATCTATGAAAAGAGGTTGGTCTGGCTCTGTGGTCCCAGACCACACGTATGAAAATCAATAACAAGGTACAACACACCTCCTGCCAAACGCGGAGTATAAATGGCGAGTGCATATTTCCGGAGCTCGGAAATGAGAGAAATTACTGTTGGCCGAGACAGATCTGATAAGGCTGGGCCACGAGGTTACACCTTGGGCTGAACCACAAGGTCAAAGCAGGCCTCTCACTCCCACAAGAGGGAGGAGCACATTCTAGACGAGGTGAGAGGCACAGGGAACAAGCAAAGATGAAAGGGAGGGTAGGAGCCTGGCACGGTCGGCTGAGTGGTGGTCCTGGGTAGGAGGGTAAAGTATAAAATGGTACTGATGAGTCGAAGCTAGTTTCTGCAGAGCCTTGAACAGCAGGACAAGCTTTGACTTTTAGCAGAGAATTTGAGAGGTGCAGGGGATACTTGTACACATAGAGTGAGGCCCGGAAGAGGTTACACGAAACGCTGATGCCCAAACCCCAGATGTCTTCCTCATCATCCTCACGCTTTCATTTGAGCTCTGAAGAGCATTTCTGAAGCTTTGCTACACAGTTGAATCACCAGAGAAGACCTAAAAAAAAAAAAAAAAAAATCCCGGCTCCTACCCCAGGCATCATTCTGATTGAATTGGCAGGGGGTTTGACCTGGACGTGAGGAGTTGTAAAGTTCCCCAGGTGATTTCAATCTGTAGCAAAGCTTGCGAACCGCTGGCCTAGCTGTAATGGGCAACCTCATGATGGAATCAAGCACACAGGTACCTAAAATACTAGTTTAGGAAAAGTAACCTGAACTCCACGTACATAAATCATTGGGGGGATGAGAGAAGAGTGGCTAGAGATCAGTAGAAGACTTCTCCAGCCATTCAACGCAGTAACCAGCCACCAATATTTACTCTCTGTAAGCCATAAGGCTATAAAGGATTGGGCTACGGCAGAAAAGAAAAGAAAAAAAAATACTGGAGATCAGTGAACAATCTGATAGGAAGAGTGAGGAAAAAGGAGATGATTAGAGTTTTTAGGCCCAAGAGGATGGTGATGCCATGACAGAGGCTGTGGAACTGGAACAGAGAGAAAAAAGTGGTAAAGCTGATTAACTTTAGCAAAGAACCCATTCAGAGACAGTCACCACCGGCTGTTTCTATTACACAGTGAGCTTACCACTGGCTTTGATATGCCATTAAGAGAGTGACAGCCATATTCCATTTCTAAACAGTAGAACGCTACTCAGGAGTAAAGCATCACTGAGCTATGCTATTTCAATAGCAGGAGAGCAAAGCTGTAGTCAAGTCTGTTTTATAGATTTTTCCAAGTCCTATTCCATACTCCTTTCTGCTCCCGTGAGCAGCAACCTACTTTGCAAGGAAGCTGACCTAGCACAGCACAGTCCCTCATTGTTTCACTTTCAACAAATGAGAAAGCTGCTGAGTCAAACTACTTGAGAGGAACAGGAGAACTTATCAGCGCTTTTTCAACATTAACTGTGGAAGAGGCCCAGGGTTCAGTGATAGCTTCTACCAACCTAAATGGATACCCTGGGGCCTCTACCTTATTGCTAAGCTTTATTTCCTACCTTATGTGTAAAATGAGGGAGTTAGCTTCCAGGAAGTGGAAGGCAACTTAGCCCTTGGACCCAGTAGTTCCACTTCTAGGGAGTGAGTCAAGGAAATCAGAGATGGAACAAAAGGGCAGTCTTTGTAATTAAAAAAAAATAAAACCCAAAAAATCCCTAACATTTTTTAAAGGGTACAAAGAGGGGAATGATTAAATCATAGTGCATCATGGTCATTCATATGATGCACTATTAAGCACCATTAAAATTGTGTCTTCAGGGCTTCCCTGGTGGCGCAGTGGTTGGGAGTCCGCCTGCCGATGCAGGGGACACGGGTTCGTGCCCCGGTCCGGGAAGATCCCACATGCTGCGGAGCGGCTGGGCCCATGAGCCATGGCCGCTGAGCCTGCGCGTCTGGAGCCTGTGCTCCGCAACGGGAGAGGCCACAACAGTGAGAGGCCCGTGTACCGCAAAAAAAAAAAAAAATTGTGTTTTCAGTGAATATTTAATGATATGGAGGAATGTTCCCTGTTTTGTAAAATATACAGGGGTGTGTGTGTATGTATACACACATATATATTATACAAAGTAATAAATTCATTTTAAAAATCAACAGTGCCAGGCTTCCCTGGTGGTGCAGTGGTTGAGAATCCGCCTGTCAATGCAGGAGACACGGGTTCGAGCCCTGGTCCGGGAAGATCCCACATGCCGCGGAGCAACTAAGCCCGTGCACCGCAACTACTGAGCCTGCGCTCTAGGGCCCACGAGCCACAACTACTGAAGCCCGTGCCTAGAGCCCGTGCTCTGCAACAAGAGAAGCCACCGCAGTGAGAAGCCCGCGAGTAGCCCCCGCTCGCCACAACCAGAGAAAAGCCCACGCGCAGCAAAAAAGACAGAGCGCAGCCAAAAATTAATTAATTAATTTAAAAAAAATCAACAGTGGCAATTATTCCAAATGATAAGAGTTAAAGATGGGGGTTTTTTCCTTTGCAAATTTTCAATATTTTCTAAATTTTCTATCGGGGTGTTAAAAATATGGTGGAAAAAAATTAGTGTTAAATCAATTAAGCCATTGGCCCAGCTAATCTAGATCCCAGGTAGATTAACTCTGATTTTTCAAAGTTAATCTCTTAATATCCAGACTATCTGCAACTTAAACAATAAACTATGTTACAAGTACTAATATGACATATTCTCCAAAAGAACCGTGTTGAGCTATAGCATTTTTAATTAGTAAACAAAAAGCTCAAGTCCAATACGCTATAGGAATAGGTTCCTCGTATCATAACTTGTGTCTTTCATCATTCAGTCAGTCCTTGGGACTTCACTGTTGAATAAAAGGCCCTTATCACCTATTGTTTTACTGCAGAAGTTGCTGCCATAGAAAGTCTTCGTGGTACTAAAATACCTTATCAACGGCATAATTTCCCTCCCAGATTCCTCTAAGTTTTTTGAAGGGCCCACAAGATCTAGATGCTAGAGCCAACTGGTTACTAACTCGCTGATGACCATGAATTCTGAACCTCGGTTTCTCCACCTGGGAAATAAGAAGGTTCACCAGATACACTGGCGTTCCACAAAAAGGTCACTCCGACTTCACTTTCGCAGGAGTCCAGGGAAGCCTGCATCAGCCATCTCCACAACCACGATGGGCGGGAATCCGGGAGATGCGGCCAAGAAGAGCTAAAGGAATGCTCAGAGATTCGGCACTGGAACTCAGCTCCTCAGGGGTCCGCCGGGTCTCCCGCCCCGGCCACCCCTGTCCAGACCGAGGGTGTCGGGATGCGGCAGAGCCCAGCCCCTCAAACCCCGTCCCCGGCAGCAGGGGAAGGGGCCTTGCTCCCCTCCCCTCATCCCGAAAGGCCTCCAGCCCTAATGCCTAGCGACCGCCCGCTCCCCAGCAGCACGGCCTCCCCCGCGACGGTCCGCGTGCAGCCTCCCTCTCCCCGGGCTCACCAGGGGTCCGGGGCCATGGTGCAGTCTCCACCCACTCCTCGGACACTTCCTGCTCGCAACAGCTGACTACGGCGGCCCGCGCGGCTCACACCCCGCGGCTCGACCCGTGCGCGACGGGAACCTGAAGTTTGCACAGTGAATATACGTACCCCAAGGCCTCCAAACTGTGATGAAGAAAGGAAAGCGCTCCCCCGGGGAACTGTAGGTTGGAGCAATCGGGTCCCACTAAGAGATGCGAACAGTTGGGTGCAATAAAAATAAAATTGTTTTTGAACAAAATCTAAGCATTTTTCCCAGGTAGGTGGGAGCCTCTCAAGACCTCTAGCAGTTACTTAACATTTTATCCTGCTTAAAACAAAAACAAACAAACAAACAAAAAATGGATTGTGGTGATAGTTGCACAACTATATAAATTTACTAAAGCCCACTTTAAGTAAATTCTCTATATAATTTATACCTCAGTATAGTTAAAAAAAAAAACCCTTTTTGTCCTGCTTCAAACAAGGGACCCAAAGAAGTATCAATTATATATTGTCTTATAGCAGCCTTCCCATCAGAGGCAATTCTTCAATTCTTCAATGCCATTAGGTGCTTGATTATATAGTTACCCCAAAGGTCACACACTCTTTACATGGGACAGGAGGGAATTAGTTCTGTGCATTTAGTGCCCCTTAAATTTCCAGAGAAATACTAGAAGGTAGAAAGAACGGCTCTTTCCGTTTGCAAGAGAGCAAAAGGACTCGAACTCCTTCGGCTGGGTTTCAGCGCAGGCGTTGATCTGGCGCGCATGCGCAAGTTCGTTACCACAACGACCGGAAGACGCTGCACCTCTGGAGGCTGAGAGTAACGTGAGCGGAGTCTCCGGGTGATGGAGACCCAAACTTCGCCCAAGGATGAGGTGGCTGAGGTGGCCGAGCTGGAGCTTGAGGCCGTGATCGGATTCAATGGTGAGACCCAGAGCACGTCTGGGTTGGGCGGTTTAGGAACCCCAGGGACACGTAGTGCAAACAGGGAGAGTGAGACCCCAGGTAGCACCTGCAAGGCAGCTTGGGACGCTGGCATGAGCGAAGCACTGGGGACCCAGAGACCTCCTCCTCCCCAAAAGTCTTAGAGAGTCACATTCTCACTCCAAGCCTCAAAGAACGGGATGGGTTTTGCCTAAAAGGAACGAAATGCCTCCTCCTCCTTAAGGATAAGTAAGTGTGACTTGAAAGCCTTCTCCCACTAGTCAGCTCTCCCCTGGCTCTAAGCCCCACACAACCCGCAATACTGCCTGCCCCTCGGTAACCACCTACAGAATCCGTGTAGGCCCCTGGGACCACCTTCTGATGTACTAATGAGAAGGGGCTGGGGGGGGAGGAGGGATTCTAATGGTGAGGATTTCAGTCCACGACAGAAGGCGAAGAGGACGCCAGGGGGAGCTGGAGAGGAGAGATGCTTTGGTCAGAGGAGGCCTGGTTGTTCTGCCTAAATCTGACTTATGACCCCCTCCTATTTGCAACATGAAGGGGGGAAATGCTGTTTGGTTTTCTGAGAAGGATGAAAACAAGCAATGGGTTGCATTTTTTAAAAAGCAAACTTTTTATGGCTGAATAATATTCCATTGTATATATGTGCCACATCTTCTTTATCCATTCATCTGTCGATGGACTATGACTCAGCCATAAAAAGAAACGAAATTGAATTATTTGTACTGAGGTGGATGGACCTAGAGTCTGTCATACAGAGTGAGGTAAGTCAGAAAGAGAGAAACAAATACCGTATGCTAACGCACATATATGTAATCTAAAAAACAAATGGTACTGATGAACCTAGTGGCAGGGCAGGAATAAAGAAGTAGACATAGAGAATGGATTTGAGGACACAGTGGGGAGGGGAAGCTGGGGCAAAGTGAGAGTAGCATTGACATATATACACTACCAAATGTAAAATAGTTAGCTAGTGGGAGGCAGCAGCATAGCACAGGGAGATCAGCTAGGTGCTTTGCAATGACTTAGAGTCATGGGATAGAGGCTCAAGAGGGAGGGGATATATGTATGCATACGGCTGATTGACTTCGTTGTACAACAGAAACTAACACAGTATTGTGAAGCAATAAAGATCTATTTTTTTTAAAAAAGCAAACTTTTAAAAAAGTGCATTGTGATGCCTGAAATCTTTAAAATTGTGGTAATGTGGACACAGAACAATCAATGGCTAAAGTGTTAGCACATTCTAGGACTTGGCTCTTGAGTCTTCGTTTTAGGTTAACAGTCTCTGATAGAAAGTGGGCATTTAGTGCATCCAGATACTGGCCCTCTTTAGAGCTGATCACCAGGTCATTGGTAAAGGATGTGGATGACCTGCTATGAGGGCAAAGGGTCACAATGGTGACCAGCAGAGAGCCCTGCTACTGAATTTGTGCTGTTTTGTGGCACTCAAAGACCAAATATATGGTCAATTATACCTCAGTGTCTCCCATGGCAATTATCTCGGCCTTTCAAAATTGAATAAAATTAATTGAATTGTTTCTACCTTCTTGATTTTGTGACAATTTATATTTTTTCAGAGTCAAATATGCATTTATCTAGAACTACTCTATGCCAAATAGTATGCTGTGCACTGAGAATACAGTGTAATACAGGGGTAAATCCATGGCCATACTTAAGAACAAGAATTTAGAAAATTGGAAAAATACAGCGAAACGGAAAAAAAATCAGCCATCATTGCATTTCCTAAAGATATCACTGTTAAACTTTTGGTATGATCCTTTGAAATATACATTGACATATAAATTTTTTCCACAAAAGTGGTCTCATGCTGATATATTCTCTTATAATCAGATTTTTTTCCACCTAGGATGCCATGCAAATCTTTCCTTAGCAGTAAATATACTCTATGCCATAATTTTAATATAATATTCTGTTACATAGATATGCCCCAATTTATTTAACCAATGTCCTGTTTTTAAAAATTTAGTATAACTTACATTTTTTTGCATTTATTTTTAAATGCTACAAAGAACATCTGCATAGCTAAATCTTTTAACTCTTTAACTTTTTCCTTGGCATAAATTCTGAGTACATCTTAAAGATTTTTGATGTATCCTCCAAATGCCATACAAAATGTATACCAAAAAGACATATATGCGAATGGTTATAGTAGCATTATTTCAAATAGCTAAAAACTACAAGCCAAATGTCCATCAAAAGTAGAAAGGACTAATAAATTGGTATATTCATAGAATGGATTACTCTGAAGCAATGAAAAAGAATGAACTACATACAGAGGGCAGAAAAATCTGTCCGCGGTTGGCAGAACTCACGGATGCCGAGGGCCGACTGTAGTACACACATCTATGTAAGGAACTCGCGCATCCGCGTGTTTTGGTATCCGCGTGTTTTGGTATCCGCGGGGG
Source organism: Delphinus delphis (assembly GCF_949987515.2). NCBI lineage: Eukaryota > Metazoa > Chordata > Mammalia > Artiodactyla > Delphinidae > Delphinus > Delphinus delphis. The sequence continues at coordinate 52,411,409 of NC_082701.1, forward strand.
TCCTGGAGCCAATCCTTCACCGATGCAGAGGGACCACTGTAGTGCTACACGCAACAATGTGGATAGATTTCACAAACATAATGTTGAATGAAAAAAGCCACATGTGAATAGCAATTAAAAAAAAAAATGTTAGGGGCTTCCCTGGTGGCGCAGTGGTTGAGAGTCTGCCTGCCGATGCAGGGGACATGGGTTCGTGCCCTGGTCCGGGAAGATCCCACATGCCGCGGAGCGGCTGGGCCCGTGAGCCATGGCCGCTGAGCCTGCGCGTCCGGAGCCTGTGCTCCGCAACGGGAGAGGCCCCAACAGTGAGAGGCCCACGTACCGCAAAAAAAAAAAAAAAAAAAAAAAAATGTTAAACTACCAAGAAGTAAACAAAATAAATGTGTGAGATCTTTATGAAGAAATATTAGAAATGCCGCCAGGGAGCATAAAAGGAGACTTCATGGAAAAACATACCCTGCTTTTAGAAAGGAAATATAATGTATTATTATAAAAATTGTTTTCCTTAAATTAATCTATACATTTAATGCCACTCCCCTAAATACAAACATGAGTTTTTCAAGTACTCAAGCTGACTTTAAAGTGTATATTGTAAAATAGATATGAAAAATAACCAAAACAATTCTGACCAAAGATGAGTAACAAGGGAGGACTCATGTCTATTTCATATTAGAACATATTACAAAGATTTATAATTGTTGAGGTGGTTCTTGGCAAATATCTGGAGGATTGGGGTCTCACTATGAGAAGTCCTGGGATTCTTCAGCCTGCCAGAGACTTAGAACGAAAACCCCAATTTTTATCTTTACCAAACTTCCGCCCAAGGTAGTGAATTCACGTTCTCCCTATGGCTATGCGCTCACCCAGACAGGCTTCTCCTGCTTCACGTGCTCTGTGCTTATCAGAATTACAGACACTGGACCTAGGTCTGAAGTGAGGTTCCTGGACCAGCAACAGCAACACCAGCATCACTTGGGAGCTTGTCGGAAATGCAGTATCTCGGCCCCTCCCCAGACCTAAAATCAGAATCTGCATTTTAACCGGAGCCCCTGGGGACTTTTATGCACCTTAAAGTTTGAGAAGCTTATATATTATTAGACCAACCTTCTTGTCAGTGGAATAAAATTACCTATCACCCCTCCCTGACACACACACACACACACACACACACACACACACACACAACACACACACATTTTAGTTGAACTAAGGCTTATTTCAAAAGCGTTCTTTTGTGCTCAATTTAAATAAAAACCACCAGCCACTTCTGCCCCTGACTTATTTTTTAATTTTTAGTCCTATTTTTAATCTCTCTTTTAGGACATGTCCCCGCTGGTCTAAAATGCCATCCCGACCAGGAGCATCTGGTTTATCCTCTGGGTTGCACCATCCTCATTCAGGCACTAAATACTCAGGAACAGAATTTCCTACACGGTCATGGCAACAATGTCTCCTGTGTGACCATCTCCAAGAGCGGAGTTTACCTTGCTTCTGGACAAGTCACATTCATGGGCTTCAAGGTGAATAAACTAAAAAATCATTCATTCTCAGTAGATTTAGCAGTGCCTCCCAAGAAAAACTGCCCACTTCAGAATAGCTCTGTGCTACCCTGTTTACACCCTTCCTCCTCTTCCTTTGAACCCTCTCGGAACTCATTTTCATCCTATCAGGCTGAGAGCGGAGGAACCTGGTGGTTTTATACCCGATGGTGCAACTTGTGACCGGTAATGCTCAGAAACAAACGTCCCTGATTACAACTGTGTCCATCTTGTTGCTGTCGTGTTTGTAAGACCTGCTCTAATTTCTAGAAAAGTGACGAATGATTATTTCTCACCGAGAGGGGTAGCTATCTCTTGCAGTTCTTTCAAAGGCTGTCTGTGATCTGACAGTGTATTCTTGCCCCCAGGCGGATATCATTTTGTGGCATTATAAGAAAAGGGAGCTGATTGCTCGGCTATCGCTTCACAAGGGCAAAATTGAAGCTCTCGCCTTTTCACCAAATGATTTGTATTTGGTATCACTAGGAGGCCCAGATGATGGAAGGTAATGAACTAAGCATACTTACCTATTTTCCGCCCTGCATATTTCTAGATGTGTTAAGCACCCTCTCCTTTCTAACATTCTCTGTTTGCCCATCTATAGAGCGTGTGTGGTGTGAAAACGCTATGACGAAAATATTATGGGATGCTGATTCTCAAGCCTGGCAGTGCATTGAAATCAACTGGGAGTTTTAGAAAATTACTGAGGGTTGGCTCCACCTTCAGAGACTTTGACCACTCGGCCTTAAGAGTTAGAAAGACTTCCCAGGTGATTCTAATGTGCAACTAAATCGAGAACCGTTGCTGTAAAAGATGACATCATCTTGTCACCATAATTCTCATCATAGACAACAGCTAATTTTTTTTATTGAGCACTTACTATGGGACAGGTGTGTGCTGAGTCACTTGACTTCATTATCTCATTTAAGCCTCATGACAACTCCGTGAGGTGGGAGCTATTGGGACCATATGACTGATGAGGAACTAAACTCACCAGCTGCTAAGTAGCAGAGCTGGGGGACAAACCCTGGCAGTGTGACTCCAGAGGTGGCATTTTAAATTTTTTAACTTGCCTCACCAAGACATGATCTTGGCGCTTAAGGATCTCACAGTCAAGTTTAGTAGGGAGAGAATACATACAAATGAAATTGTGGGGGGAAAAGTATTTCAAAGCATTATATTAGGAATAAAAATCAATGTAGTACCTATTCCTGTGTTAATGCTAAAGGAACATCATTTATAGAAGAAAAATAACACCTGAGGTTTGTGTAGGATTTAATACTTTGGTGCACTTTCACAGATATTTTCTTGTTTGAGATCCACAGGTTAATTACAATGGAAATTTACATCTGTGTGTAGTTGTATATTGACCGTTCTCTTAATATATAGCAAATCAACAAAATCATCACGAGATTTCCTCCTTTCACGGTCATTCTCTTGCCATGTAAATAATCAGACTTCCCTGGCTTATCCCCATTTGACTGTTTTGGGTTTTTTTTTTTTGGTAAGAAATGCATCCAGAAATCAGCTATTAACATTCTTAGCTCAACTTAAGGCAGTTGTTCTCAATCTTGCGTGCACATTGAAATCACCTGAGGAAATAAGACCCCTGATGCCTGGGTCCCAGCCCCAGAGGCTTTTCAAGCCTGGCAATTATCACCCCCCACCCCCAGACCCTGCTGAAGAGTTGCTAAGGCTAGGCCTTGGGGGGAGAATAAAACGGCTCCTTAACCGAGACTAATCTGCAAAACTGTCATCTCCTCTGTAATCTTAAGCTTGATTTTAGGCTAGCGAAGATTTGCTTACCGAAAACTGGAGATGTTGAGAAAAACATTCTCAAGAAAGTTTCTTCTCGAAAGAAAAACAAATTTTGCTGTACTAGGAAAATGCAACATGCCCATCCCTGAATAGTCACGGTGGTGAAGAGCATGGGGTCCTGTTGATTGCTTCTGTATAGTCATGGGTCAACCCTGACCGTGTAGGAGGGTCCATTCTACCCAAACCACCTGGCATCTCCACAGAGGGGGAGAAACAGAAGGGATGCTGGGAACCAGAGTGGACACTCTAGAATTTGCATATGCATACATTTTGAATATTTTGTAACCTATCTGCGAAGCTTTTGCATTAATGTTATTGTACTATCAGTGTTGTACTACAACCTGCTTTTGACTAACTTTATACCAAGGATATCTTCTATGTGTATATATGTAGACAATACCTATCGCTCTTGGCAGCAACTGTATGCTATTCAATTGTATGGATATGCTGGAATTTATTTGGCCAGCTATCTATGTTGGTGCCTTTTATTTATTTTTAAATCTTAAAATTGTTTTTGAAAAATTAAAGCTATCCCTGTTCATGGTTTACAAAGCAAGTGTGTTGTCCTACTATGCAGGAGGATTCAAAATTTGTATCCCCTCCACCATGAAGAGTTCTACTGTCCAGAGGCTCTTGGATTCTTTTTTTTTTTTACAGCCCTATTGAGATACATTTCACATACCATGAAATCCACCCATTCAAGATGTACAGTCAGGTGGTTTTTAGTATAGTGGTTAGTTGAGTGGGTTTGTTTGGTTTTTTTTTTTTGCCTGAATACTTCCCCAAGGACAATTTTTACGTGTTATATTGTGCAACCTTTGCCACAAAGGTTTTAGACCATTTTCAACACCTCAAAAAGAAACCCAGTGCCCATCAGCCATCACTCCCAACTCCTGCTCCACCACTGCCCCTGCCCCAGCCTCAGGCAACCACTAACCTACTTTCTGTGTGTATAGATCCGCCTGCTCTGTATGTTTCACATAAATGAAATAATACAATATGCGGCCTTTTGTGACTGTTTTCACGTTGTGTGGATATACCACATGTTCCTTACCCATTCATTAATGTATAGACTTCTGGGTCATTTCCACTTTTAGGCTACTATTAATAATGCTGTTAGCAACATTTGCGTACAAGATTTTGTGTGGATGGACATTTTCATTTCTCTTGGGTATGAGGTTTTAACAGTCTTTTTTGATATTGGTTCCTCTAGTTTTTTACAACTTTTAAGTGACACGCATCTCAATTTTTCCACGTTAGGTGGTATCTATCAACTTCCTACTAAGAAAAAGAATTCATAGCTCTTATACTATCTCCTTCCCCCTTCCTGGCGATCTTGGTTATACCTTGATTTAGACCACCCGTGATAATTCATTCCACATGTAGAAAATTGGGGGAACATAGGGAGGCATGTTTTTACATTAACCAGGTTTGTACCATCTGCATTCTTTTTCTTTAATACTCTGACCCCAGTGTTTAATGGAACACCCCACACACACATTTTTGATATCATTAAGCAAACACTACTCAGTTTAGGACTAAATTGTATGACTGTACTCAGAAAGATGGAAAGGTAACCTACAACCGCACTTCTCAAAGTGTGGTCCCCAGACCACCAGCATCAGTGTCACCTGAGACTCTCAGCCTCCACCCCAGACCTACTGAATCAGAAAGTCTGGGGGTAGGTCCTAGCACTCTCTGTTTTACTAAGCCCTCCAAGTGAATCAGCTACATGTTCAAGTTTGAAAACACGCCTATGTCATCCCCTTTATTGCTTCTAATTAATGAATTTTTTTTTTTTTTTTGCTGGAGTACTTCCCCAAGGAAATTTTTTACAAGAGATAAATGAGTGGTAAACTTTTACGCCCTGCCTGTCTGAAAATCTCTTTAGATTTAGCATCAAACTTGATTGATAGGCTGATGGTTTTCCAGCCTCATGATCATTTTCCTTCAAAACTTTTAAAATGTCACCCATTTATCTTCGAACCCAGTGCGATTGAGGAGACGTCTGGGGGGCAGGGGGGCGGTGTAATTCTTTTGTTCCTCTGTAAGTAACCTTTTCATTTTTTTCCTTCTAGAACCACTAAAAGAGCCGTTTCTTATTTTGAAAGCCTGTTTTCCCCTGACTCTCTTTGTCCTTTCGTCTGGGCAGTGTGGTGGTGTGGAGCATAGCCAAGGGAGACGCCATCTGTGGCAGCCCTGCTGCCGGCCCCAACGTCGGGAATGCCACCACGGTCATCTTCTCCAATTGCTGCGATGAGATGTTTGTCACTGCTGGAAAGTACGCATCCGCCGTCAAGGTGTCCAGAATTTGTAAATCACTCCATTTGCTTGCACAGAAAACATGGTCATTCCAATTAGGGTGAACGTGGCTTTCGTCCTGGAAAAAGAACTTCCATCTTAATTTTCATGATTTGGGAATCATTAAAAATCCTTTTAGCTGAAAGTCTTTTTAAATACGGTTATTTGACCATTCTGTGCTTCCTACCGAAAAGGTTCTGCTGATCTGCTAAACCCATTTCAGGCTCTGGTCTGTTTGTGACAGATAACACATTGCCCCCAATCAGTGCTCGCAGGGTCATTTGCCCAGTTGCACCGATTCACTTACTGGTTGATGTTTCTTACCACCTGCGCTTAATTTAGATCTCGTGAAATGAGAGTTTGGGAAAGAACTGCACCAGCAAGTTTCAAACATTTGACTATCAGCCATATGCGATCATTTCTGGTAGGGTCAGCATCGAGCAGCTAAGCGGGTGGGGTACCAAGCTGAAGGTCTGAACAGAGGCCTGCATCTGTCTAACAGAAGAACTTAATTTACAGGTTCACCTATCAGAGCCCTGTTTGGAGTTTGACATGAAGGTTAAACCTACAAAAAGCATCCCCTTTCATGTCACATACCAATTCGCAGGTCAGAAATCTGAAGGTAGGGTTGAAGCATATGTTGGTTGGAACGATCCTTTTCAGCCCACCTGTGGTCTCCCATCTGTGAAAGGCGCATGTCATTCGTTACTTTTCCAGCCAGAATAAAGAATCTGTGCTGTTTCCTGCCCCCACCTTGTGACATCCGGCATGCATCTGTTCCGTGGCTAATTACGAGGAAGGATTTATTCAGAGGCCATGAAACTAACTGGCTGGCATGAAAGCCACCCCTAAGGAGAGAATCTTATCAGGACAGTTCTCTGATCCTAAAGAGGCTGACCACGTCCTACCCTGACTTCAGGGGGTCACTGGTGGCCGTGAAGCTCAACTCCCTTCAGGTTTGCAGAGTCGTTTGCCTAAAACTTTTATGGCGGGGGGGGGGGGGTCTATCTGCTCTTCCACAGGTGATTGAGCAGCAGGTATCAGCTAATTCTGATGTCTGCTGATAATGTTTCTCCAGAAGTCAAAACCTGAATTTAAACCAAAAAAAAAAAAATGTTTTTAGGACAATCTTTATTATAGGTCTGCTTTAATTTCTCGTGACATTGGCACCTGAGAAAAAGTTAGCACTCTTAAATAATATTTCTGGTATGTACCCATATACACTGGATTCTCCGTGATGGTCCCAATTTCAGGTATTCCATTATACTGACCCCCATGAGATGTCCTGCAAATTCCAGTATTTCAGCATCCAAATGACGTCTACCAGAGAGGCCATGGAAAAGCTGATTTTTTTCTTAGTTTGCAAAGTACATTCAAAATATCAATACTATTGAGCACTTACTAATATGTGTGTGACTCTGGGTGCTAAAAAAAAAAAGGAAAACTAAACTTGATGAACTGTATTTTAGCATTAATCTTTTCTGCTTTAAGATATTAGCTGAAGTCTTTGTGATGTTAACCATGATATTTTTAAACAGGTGTTCAGAGTAACTTAACATACAATGATTAAGTAGCGAGTATGTGCCGAGTCTCATCTGAGGTGCTGATGCTGTTTGGCATTTAGTTGCCCTGTCTCATTTCTCCTTCCTTGTAGACAGGACTCTCCATAAGGTAGTCCTTCCCTTTAAAAGTTTTCCTCACAGGGCTTCCCTAGTGGCGCAGTGGTTGAGAGTCCGCCTGCCGATGCAGGGGACACAGGTTCGTGCCCCGGTCCGGGAAGATCCCACATGCCGCGGAGCGGCTGGGCCCGTGAGCCGTGGCCGCTGGGCCTAAGCTTCTGGAGCCTGTGCTCTGCAATGGGAGAGGCCCGTGTACCGCAAACAAAAAAAAATTTTTTTTCCTCACAACTCCATACCTTGAAAGAAACATCACTTGATGAATTTTGGTTTGCTTTGCTTGTTTATTCCTATGTCTCTGTTTTCACCAGTGGATAGAGTATTTGCTTCAAAGTGAGAGAGAGCTGGGTGTGAATCCTTGCTCTGCTGTGTGTAGGCTCTGCGTTTCCTCATTTGGAGAGTGGGGGATCCTAAAACCTACTTCGCAGGGTGGTTGTGAGCATTGAATGGAATACAATCATCCCTCGGTATCCCTGGGTTATGCACTCGCAGATTCAACCAACTGTGGATCACGTACCATGTTTAGATCTGCAGTTGGTAGAATCTGCGAGTGCGGAATAGCGAATGCAGAACCCGCGGATACCGAGGAGGACCACCTGTGGGCTATGAGCATGCGCGAATTTTGGCGTCCGCTGGCGGGTCCTGGGACCAATCCCCCGTGGATACCAAGGGACGACTGTATCTTGGGTAGATCACCAGGCTGTAACAAATCCCCCGAAATACCTAGTTCTCTTCCTTTCAGCTTCTCCTTCAAGGCACTGCAGGAAACAGAGAAGAGACGAAGTGTCTATTAAATGGGTATCCGTTTGATTGCGGGTTTCTTTTCTCCAGCGGGACAATTCGAGTATGGGAACTGGATCTCCCAAATAGAAAGATCTGGCCAACCGAGTGTCATACAGGACAAATGAAAAGAATAGTCATGAGTATCTCAGTGAGTATTACTCTAAGTGTTATTTTAGGTAGCTGTTAGTACAAGTTCCTATTAACAGTACCGACCAAGATAGGTGTCTGTGCGTGTACGCATGTGTGTGTACCTGTGTGTAGGTACACGTACCTAGGCTTAGGGGTGGGGAGGTGAGGTCTGGACATGGGGGACATTGACTGAGGAGGCACAGGTGAGGGAGCTCCCGTGAGAAACTGGAGAGGCTGCCTAGACGCAGCTATGGGGAAATCTGTTTCAGTGGGACCTGAACTGCCATCAGACCCCAGGAACCTGCCTCACCTGGAGGGAAGCAACGTAGCCAGGAGGTACTCAGAGCCCCCAGCACCTCCCTTTGCCACCTATGTTATTTCTGCACCGGAAATAAAGTTTCTGACAATGAAACTCCTTGTTGAAATGCAGTTTCCTCCATAAGGAGGAATTATTCGTATGTTTTTAAGGTGGATTCAAATATTCATGCCTATAACCCCATTCTCCACTTCCTCTTTTTTAATGCATACTCATTTTATGAATGTAGACTTTGAAATAGGAGATAAAGCAAATGCACATTCTCTCTGGAGGAGCACCGTTTCTCCCTAGGAGCCCTTCGGAGGTGTCTCGGGATGTGCAGGCTAACAACAGACACAGGTCAACTTCCGGTGAAATGCACAGGCTGCTTGGAGTCTAATGTTTCCTCCAGTTCTGAGTTTGGCCCTATTGTGCTCCCCTCGAAGCTGTTCTTACCCATCTTTGAGGCTGAGGAAACAGGAGTCGCCATAAGGACCTTTGTAGGTCTTTTTTTTTTTTTTAACTTTTTATTTTATATTGGAGTATAGTTGATTAACAATGTTGTGATAGTTTCAGGTGTACAGCAAAGTGATTCAGTTATACATTTTCCCATTTAGGTTGTGACATAATATTGAGCAGAGTTCCCTGTGCCCTTTGGAGGTCACAGTGGGGTTCAGAGAAGGCTCATCCCCTCCCTGATCAGGGGCTCGTGCACATCACCGGGGAAAACCAGGTCTTCAGATTTCGTTTTCCCTCTGATCCCCAGATGGCCCATGATGATAGCTTTTTCTACCTCGGCACCACCACTGGAGATATTCTAAAGATGAACCCTAGGACCAAGCTGCTGGCAGACACTGGGCCTGCCAAGGACAGATTCAGTCTGGTGAGTAGAGACCATCAAAGTCTGCTCTGCCCTGACATTTTCTAGTGATTTCTTCCTGCCACTGTGAGCACAGACTTCCGTTAAGTGTCTGTGGAGAAAAAATGACGAGTCTGTGATGGACCCGAGGCCACACCTAAATTTGCAAGGTTAAGTTGATTAGTTCGCTCAAGCCCTCCTCCCTGGTTTATATTCAGGGCAGAGGTATTCCTACGTGTCCTCAATTAGGGATCAGAATCACACCTTTTTTTCCCTCATCTTCAAAGCTCAGGGCCTGTGGCTTTGTAACCACGTTGGTTCCAGCATTTGGGCAGCCTAGTTGCCATGTGTAAGAGACATGTGCTCTTTCATTTACAAGACTATATATCATTTTATTTTCTAATCGAATAACCAGATCTTAGATTTTAGCCTCAGCTGACATTTTAAGTCATGAGCAAGACGTAGAAATTGTTCATTGTTTATATTTGCAGAATTCCTAACAATTCAGGTTAAAAGTCCAGTGAGAGATTTTGATATTTAAACCAAAATAAAAAGCCTACAATCAAAGGGTAATTGGACAGAATAAGTGCTGTTATTTCCAGTGTCCCGGAAAGTTACAAGGGCTGTTTCTACTAAACTTTGAATTTGAAAGCTGCCAGGTTCTGCACCTGCCTATCTCATGTCTGGTAATAGAACAGAAGGTTCTAACTAAGCTTAGATGCATTTCCACTTAGCCAATAGTCCCAAGAAGCTTTGAAATATTGCATCATGTTCCCGGGAAGACGTTAGAGTTTTCTTAATCACATAACTGTTTACTATTCCAGCCTTTAAGGAGGTGCATAAGAATGAGAGAAAGCTCTAGTATAGGTAGAGAAGAGTCTAGAAATAACAGGAGATCAAGGTATAGTCCAAGCCAGCGTTTTTCAAATTATTTTTAGGAGAGGGATTCCAATATATTCAACAGATGAAAGCAAAGCAGATCAGGTTAAAGGAGTGAAAGGCTCAGAGCCCTGCCAGTTCTGACTCCTGAGATACCTCCAAAGGGCTCCATGAAACACTATGGGAGGGGCTTCCCTGGTGGCACAGTGGTTGAGAGTCCGCCTGCCGATGCAGGAGATACGGGTTCGTGCCCCAGTCCGGGAAGATCCCACATGCCGCGGAGCGGCTGGGCCCGTGAGCCATGGCCGCTGAGCCTGCGCGTCCGGAGCCTGTGCTCCGCAGCGGGAGAGGCCACAACAGTGAGAGGCCCGCGTACCACAAAAAAACACTATGTGAAAATTCTGATCTGGACATTTTTGCCTCCCCACCACCTGGGATGTAAGTGCCTCTCCGGAAAAGATGCTGACTGTCTTAGTGTTCCTCAAACCTGTGGCACTTAAGTCTCCTAAGGATGCTGTAATACCTAGTTCAGGTCCAATGGTAAATTCCATAAAGCGATGTTTCCAAGATGCCTTTTACACAAGCGGAAAGAAAAGAATTCTTTTAGGACAAAGGGATAGGAGGTATCACTGAAGACATTTGGTTTGAATATCAAGTAATCTCGGGCAGTTACCCATTTTGAAACTCTACCGAAATGTTTGCTCTATGTGTTGTAAGTCAATTATACTTCAATAAAAAACAAAAGACTAAACACAAACAAACAAAAAAACGTTCGCTCTATGGTTAGAGAGATAAAGAATTGGAATGGTTTCAAATGGACAGACAGCACTGGTAGGCATACAGCACTGAAATGAAGAAGATGATTATAATAATAATTTAAACAACAGTACATACTCAGTAAATGTTGAGGGGTCAGACATGGAGCATAGCACCTTTCTTGTACTCTCATTGGAGAGGGTATCTGATGAGATATAGGTACCACTGCAACTGTGCTTTACAGATGAGGAAAACTAAAGCACATGCCATGTAAGATCTCATGGCTAACAAGTAGTAGAACTGCTACTGGAAGCCCAGCAGACTGGCTCCAGAACCTGTGCACTTGAACAGTATCATCTATAGTTGCAAAAAAGTTTATTTAGAAATTACACGTATGTAACTTCGAAGCTCTGTGAAACTCTATCCCTCGCTTCCCTAAGTCCCTAAACAAATGCTAAAAATATTTAGCATTCAGGGTTGTCTCCTCATGGGCCAGGCATTCATCCCATGGTCCTGCTCCAGCACTTTTGGAGCTGGGGGTGGGATGCAGGAGAGGGCAGCATGCAATTCTGGTTCATGCCTTCATATTCCTGAGCCTTGGTTTCCCTTCTCAAGCGTCATGGAATGTCTTTTGAGCCAGAACAGGCAAAATTCAATTTAAAGTAACTTGAAGGGACATAATATTTGTTTTGTAATATCCAAACTTCATTAAGACACAAACCTCTCAAGTCACTAGCTATATTATTATTGAGTGTTTTAAAATAAAATATTGGGGGACTTCCCTGACGGTCCAGTGATTAGCACTCCACGCTTCCACTGCAGGGGGCATGGGTTCGATCCCTGGTCGGGGAACTAAGATCCTGCATGCTGCGTGGCTTGGCCAAAAAAAAAATTTTTTTAAAAAGAAGATATTGGTCGTGCACATTTTCAGATTAGAACTTCATAGAAGGTGACACAAAATGACCGTCATACATCCCCAGACTTTGAAGATGGCTTTGACTTTAAATATGTTTCCTATTGCTGGTAAGATCACAGACTGAATGCTTTAGTTCAGAAAATACAGTCACCAAACCATAAGGGGTCTCCTGTGCTTTCTTTGGATTTCAAATACAGTCTCTTTGCATTCTAAGGGTTAAGTTCTGGTGAAAACGGTGGCACCTGAGGAACTCACGTTGCTGGGGTCGTGTTTACGTCTCTGCGCTAACTGCATTTGGGTGGATGTAAAGTGTTAATTTTTTAATATATTCAGAATGCGCAGGTGGATTTAAAGGCAAGAAGCTTGGTGCAGCGTGTTTGCTGCTTCCTGGCACACGAGCTTGTTGTTGGCACTGAGGCGTCTTAGCCAGCCTGGGGGTACATCACAGGCCACACCTTGCTTAGCTTCATCCAGGGCAGCAACAGCGTGGCCCTGGCCATGCCCATTGTGTCAGGTCACACATAGATTCTTTTTTTTTTTTTTTTGCGGTACGCGGGCCGCTCACCGCTGTGGCCTCTCCCGTTGCGGAGCACAGGTTCCGGACGCGCAGGCTCAGCGGCCATGGCTCACGGGCCCAGCCGCTCCGCGGCATGTGGGATCTTCCCGGACCGGGGCTCGAACCCGTGTCCCCTGCATCGGCAGGCGGACTCCCAACCACTGCGCCACCAGGGAAGCCCATCACGCATAGATGCTTAATGATGAAACCGTTTGGCCTTTTTCTTAATGCTCTTTCTCCCCCTAGGGAGTGTCAGCTATCAGGTGCCTGAAGATGGGGGGTTTATTGGTGGGCTCCGGAGCCGGATTGCTGGTCTTCTGTAAAAGCCCCAGCTACAAACCCATCAAGTAAGTTCCAGACTCCACAGGGTTTGGAGGGGGAGAGACCCTCTAGAGGGAGGTTTGCTTAAAGCCGGGAACTAAGTGATATTGGCAAAGTGATATTTGGTTAAAGAATCTCATCTTAGAGGCAGGAGAGATGGGGATATATGTACATGTATAGCTGATTCACTTTGTCATAAAGCGGAAACGAACACGCCATTGTAAAGCAATTATACTCCAATGAAGATGTTAAAAAAAAAAGAAAGAAAGAAAGAAAAGAAAGAAAGAAAGAATAAGATGTGTCTTTGCCCTTCCAGAACTTACAGACTGGTTTGGGGATAAGGTAGACAAACATGAAAATGTCACTATAATATGAGATGATATATAAACACAATCTCATGGTCCCAATAAATTAAAATATATAATGAATGTTGCAGAGAAGAGTACAGAAGGGAGTGATCTTGTTGGGATGGAAAGACACGTCCCAGAGGAGCAGAGGCAGCTCTTGAACTTAGCTTCAACAGAAGCCAGATATCCCTAGACACGCTCCACGTGGCCTCTAGCTCTATGTATATGGATAGACATTGGAGAAACGAGTATCACCTGTTTTCATGCAGATGAATCTGTATTGAGCGCTTGCTATGTACCAGGCACTATTTTAGGTGCTTGGGAAATCAATGAATAAAGCAGAGAAAAAAGAAGGAAAAAAACCATCCCTACCCTCATGGAGTCTACGCTCCAGCAGGAGGGAGACGACAATAAATAATAAACAAAATAAACAAGTAAAGTACACGGTATTAGAGAGCGATGAGTACCATGGGGATAAATGAGTAGCTTGTGGAGGAGGGGGGTTAGGTTTTGAAGCAGACGGGACAGGTTGCAACTTTAAATTCAGTGCTCAGTGTAGGTCTTATGGAGAATATATTGGGACCAGTTTTGTGTTTGTATGAAGGGGAATAAAAAAAGGGGGAGGCAGCTTCAGAGCAGTGTTGGGTAGACTCTGGATCCATGAAGTGAGTATAGGAAATCCCTATACCCTATACTCCCTAAAGCACAGGAGACCCCTTAACCCTTTCATTTTTTAATACACAAATGGACCCATTGTAATGAAGATAATTAGACTCAGAGTAATGATTACAGGGTCGGTGCTACAAATGTCTGCAGGATAACCCTGTGTACCAGCAAGGCTCAAATTGGATACTGTGATTTCCTTCTCCTTGGGTTTGTAGGTTGAGGAAGTAGCCCCCAGGAGAGGTCATGGAGGTTAGAAAGGGAACTCGGATGCTTGTACAGACGGCTGGGGGTCAGAGGTCCTGGCCTTGCCCCTGTAGCCCTGGGAACACTAGCACCTTGTATTCTTTGCAGCCCAGATGCCAAGGGTCAGTGTTTCTCAGCTGCCCTGTATGGGCTCATGTAGGGTTACCTCCGTTATCTCCAGCTGCAACCCTGTAAAGGAGGAATTATTCCGTGGTTGAGTAAACTGAGGCCCAGAGGTTTCTAACTTATCCAAGAGTCACAGAGCTCTAGTTAGTGAAGGAGCTGGGATATGACTTGGGTTCTGTCCTTTCCCCCTTAACTGTTCTGTGTCCCAACAACAAATGACTCTGTAAAATACTGCATTTCCCATGCTCGTTCCCTGCACAAGAACCCTCACTGTATTTTCATTGTCAAAACTAAGTTAGTTGCAGAGCAAGGTTGGGTTTCGAGGGCCTCGTTCATTTATATATTCTTCTTTTAAGAAAAGCTCATACTCAGTAAACATTTGGGGAGCAGGGGAATCTGAAATACCTGAAAGGTGGAAGAAGAAAAAATGAGCCCTGAAAGTTCTGGCAAACATAGCCACTATTAACACTTTGTTATTTCTTCTTGCCCGTGTTATTCATATACATTTTAAAAGAATTGTACTTTTTTAATATATAAACTTTTGTATTCTTGTCTTTTACTTAATGCAAACATCATAAATAGTTTCAGTATTACTACATGATCTTTTATGGTGGTAAAACATGTATACTCCATAACCTTTTTTATTTTGTTTTGCAATACGCGGGCCTCTTACTGTTGTGGCCTCTCCTGTTGCGGAGCACAGGCTCCAGATGCGCAGGCTCAGCGGCCATGGCTCACGGGCCCAGCCGCTCCGCGGCATGTGGAATCCTCCCGGACCGGGGCACGAACCCGTGTCCCCTACATCGGCAGGCAGACTCTCAACCACTGCACCACCAGGGAAGCCCTCCATAACCTTTTAAACATGGTTTTAGTGGCCAGGCAAATACTTTTTGAAGTCACTGCTCCATAGATCATTTAACCATTCCAACACAATTGGATACTTAGGTTGTTTCCAACTTTTTACTCTTTTAAATAAGGTTATACTGACATTCTTTGACATAAAGGGTTTTTCCCCTGATTTTAGGATTATTTCCCAGAAATGGAATTAATAAAGTGTTTAATTAATTGGCATGGTCATTTGTGCCCATTTGCTTGCCTAGAATGTTCCCTCTATCTAAATCCTACCTGTGCTACATGACCCATTTCAGACCACATTTCACAGATAAGGTCCCCTGACTATAGTAGGCCATGTGGGCCTCTCCCTTTGCTGACCATGGGCACTTAATATTGTAACCCCTGCCTTTCCAACTATGCCGCCTCCTCAAAGGCATGTCCCAGGTCACACACCTGATATGTGTCCTCTGTAATGCTTCGGACAGTTAATAAATACGCATCGATTGAGGAAATCTGCTTCTCCTCTTGCTTCTCCTTAAAGGAAAATCCAGTTACAAGGTGGCATCACTTCTATCACACTTCGAGGGGAAGGACACCAGTTCTTTGTTGGAACAGAAGAATCACACATTTATCGTCTCACCTTCACAGATTTCAAAGAGACTCTCATTACAACTTGTCACTTTGAAGCTGTTGAGGACATCGTCTTTCCATCGTAAGTAGAAGACAGTAAAAATGATAAGAACGTGGAGATGTGGTGCTGTGTGTAAGGACATGTAATTTTATTAATATACTTTCAATACCAACTAACATAATCGATCATGATAAGTCATAATAAATTATTTTTTCTCCTGAAATGTTTCTATTGTAGCGAATTATTTTAATAGGCTTTCTATTGCCTTTACCAAGCAGCTACCTTCGTTTCATAATTCAAATTTGGGCCTCTTTAGAATGTTGGCTTTTCTAATAAATCCATCATGGAAATGGTGAACAGACTGGCAAAACTTTTCTATGTTTTCCCACTGCTGTCTGGAGAAAAGCTTAGTAGTGTCTTTTTTCAAACATCTTTCGAGTCATTTGTTTGCACCTCTTGGGTCTTCCAGATTTGGCATGCTTGACGGCAGTGGTCATAAGATTGAGTTCTTCTGGATCTCGTTGCTGTATATCTTGGTAGATCCCTCACAAACCCAGTGAAACAAACAACCGTCAGCAGTTTTAATATCAAAAAGAGCTACAGTCAGAGTTTGCCATTATTTGAATTTGAAACCTCTTTTGTCTTTGGTGAGATTTGTTCCATGAGGTTGGTCACAGTTTTTGCTCTGAACTTCCTCAGTGTTTCACTTGAATTTACAAAACTCAAAGTCATTGTTCTATAGGTAGCAAGACTCTCTTTGAAAACTTGGTCCTTAAGATCACAAAATGTAGTTTTGGTTCCATGAGTCTTTCCAAGTTTTGTTTTTGTTTTTTTGTTTTTTCCGGTACGCGGGCCTCTCACTGTTGTGGCCTCTCCCGTTGCGGAGCACAGGCTCCGGACGCGCAGGCTCAGCGGCCATGGCTCACGGGCCCAGCCGCTCCGCGGCATGTGGGATCCTCCCGGACCGGGGCACGAGCCCGCGTCCCCTGCATAGGCAGGCGGACCCGCAACCACTGCGCCACCAGGGAAGCCCTCCATGAGTCTTTGTGATTAGGTTCTCCCAAATATTTCTATTAGTGAAAATAGCTGGTGCCTCCCATTAGGTGAATCTTTATTTGAAAACTGGTCATTTCCTTTCTGTATCACTTTTCCTCTCTTTTTCTAAGGAGCTTGGTAGAATCAATCTGTAAAATTATTTGGTCCTGGTGCCTTTTGTAAGGGTAAGTTTTTAAATACCTTTTCAATTTCTTATGGAGTCTTTATTTAGGTTTTGAATTTTTTTCTTTTTTTTTAACAGCTCTATTGAAATATAATTTACGTATCATAAAGTTCACCCATTAGAGTGTACAGTTCAATGGTTTTTCTAGGGGCATATTTACAGAGTTCTGCAACCATCACCATAATCTAATTTTAGAACATTTTATATCCCCCAAAGAAACACACTAGCAGTCACTTTAAGCCTATAAGGTTCAGCTTTCAGCCACCCAAACTGAGCACAGTTGATGAATGTACTGTGCTCAGCTAAAGGTAAAAAACTCTCTTAAAAAGGTAAAAAAAAAACGCTCAAATTGATCCCCTGAGCTCTGTCCTCAAAAACAGAATCTTAAAATTAAAAAAAGAAAGAAAAAAAACAGTAGAATTTTTAAAAAGAAAAATAGTATATCCTCTCTGGTCTCTGCCTGCTTTTTCTTCCTTTTGAGGTTTCCCCCCTACATGTAGAATGCAGCTGGCACACAGTAATTTGGGCAGTTTTTAAATTTTAATTAATTAATTTTTTGTTGCACCACACGGCACGTAAGATCTTAGTTCCCCAGCCAGGAATCGAACCCACACCCTCTGTGGTGGAAGCGCAGGGTCTCAACCACTGGACCGCCAGGGAAGTCCCTGCATTTCTTTTTTAATAAATACATTTATTTATTTATGGATTTATGGCTGCTTTGGGTCTTCGTTGCCGCGCTCGGGCTTTCTCTAGTTGCGGAGAGCTACTCTTCGTTGCGGTGCACGGGCTTCTCTTGCGGTGGTTTCTGTTGTTGCGGAGCACGGGCTCTAGGTTCGCGGGTTTCAGTAACTGTGGCTCGTGGGCTCTAGAGTGCAGGCTCAGCTGTTGTGGCGCACGGGCTTAGTTGCTCCGCCTCATGTGGGATCTTCCCGGACGAGGGCTTGGGCCCGTGTCCCCTGCATTGGCAGGCGGATTCTTAACCACTGCGTCACCAGGGAAGCCCTGTCTTCAGGATTTTTGGTTCTTATTGTTGTTCATTTTATCTGGCTTTTATAAACGTTATCTGTGGGAAGTTTGTGTGACCACTTCACTGCTCCAACATCACAAGCATATGTTTCTGGATATATGCCCAGGAGTAGGATTTTATTTTATTTTATTTTTTTGACTGTGCCACGCAGCTTGTGGGATCTTAGTTCCACGACCAGGGATTGAAGCCGGGCCACGGCAGTGAAAGCTCTGAGTCCTTACCACTGGACTGCCAGGGAACTCCCCAGGAGTGGGATTTTAGCTGGGTGGGAAGGAGCACACATACTTAGTGTACCATCTTGATCCAATCAATTTGGAACTTAATCTCTCAGATCCTAAACTCAGGAGGTTTTTGGACTAGGCTTAATTCCTGAGGAAGTGGACTGTCCATCTCGGGGAGGGAGAATTTGGTAAGTTCTCTAGGTAGATTCATTCCATGATACTTGATTTTCATAGGAGTCCATATGCTTCTTTAAGAGCTCATGTTGGGACTTCCCTGGTGGTACAGTGGTTAAGAATCCGCCTGCCAATGCAGGGGACACGGGTTTGAGCCCTGGTCCGGAAAGATCCCACATGCCGCGGAGCAACTAAGCCTGTGCACCACAACTACCGAGCCTGCACTCTAGAGCCCACGTGCCACAACTACTGAAGCCCTCGCACCTAGAGCCCGTGTTCTGCAACAAGAGAAGCCACAGCAATGAGAAGCCCACACACCGCAACGAAGAGTAGCCCCCGCTCGCCGCAACTAGAGAAAGCCCACGAGCAGCAACGAAGACCCAACACAGCCAAAAATAAATAAATGAATTAAAAAGAAAAAAAAAGAGCTCATGTTCCCCCAAGGAGGAGCTCATTCACTGAAGGCAGTGTCTGACATAAAACATTTCTTATTTCAATAAATATTACCACTCCAACGTTGGTTTGATTTGATCTCTGTTAATCAGAATTGCCAGGAGCAAGGAGCTCCTGCTTTCCTGTTCCAGCACTTGCTGTTTCTTTTTTTAAAAAAATATTTATTTATTTCTTTTATTTGGCTGCGCCGGGTCTTAGTCGTGGCATGCATGCAGGATCGAGTTCCCTGACCAAGGATCGAACCAGCCGGGCCCCCTGCATTGGGAGCGTGGAGTCTTAACCTCTGGACCACCAGGAGAGTCCCAGAGCTTGCTGTTTCTAGGTGGTAGTCCAGCATCATAATTTTACCTCTGAGTCCCAAAGCTAAGTATGTGGAAATGATCCACTTATTTTTCCATTCATTCCAAAGTGAGTAGATTTTAACCTCAGAGAGAGGGACTCTCTTTTTATGGATGTGCTTATGCTGATAGGTAGGAATTTCTTGAGAGGTATTTAAATCTAAAAGCCCAGTCTCCACCAGGACTTTAGCTAGAAATGCATACTTTATTTTTCTGGACACGCCCTGTGGCATGTGGGAATTTAGTTCCCCCAGCCAGGGATGGAACCGCGTGCCCCCTGCAGTGGAAGCGGGGAGTCTTCACCACTGGACCACCAGGGAAGTCCCTAGAAATGCATACTTATAAAGCAGATGGTCTTTATTGTACCCTGGTATGACTCCTTTTTCTCAAATTGGAATAATCTGTAATTTTGGGGACATTTTTCATTATATTTACGAGTTGTCCATTGGGGGAAAAAAACCCCAACAGACCAATTACTATGGGTTTTTCTTCCTTGTTCACAATCTCATATTTTCTCATAACTAAGCAAAGAAGTATTTTGGGTTGTCTGCAAACATGAATTCTAGAACCCTTGTCGTTTTCTTCTTTGAAATTTTAACAAGATTGTCTCCTTTACAGGAAAAGGTTTGTTTAGTCTCTTTTAATATAAATATTCCACAGATGTATTTCTTCTCATGTGTTACTTGCGATCAACAGGACACTGAAAGACTTTTAAATTGGCATTTTCCTTTTGAGCAACTTTGTCCCAACGCTTCGTAAGAAAAAAGACTATGAAAGATTTTTTTTTTTTTTTGGCCGCACCGCGCGGTTTGCAGGATCTTAATTCCCCGACCGGGGGTTGAACCCGTGCCCCCTGCAATGGAATTGCAGAGTCCTAACTGCTGGACTGCCAGGGAAGTCCCAAGACTATGAACGATTGTCCACAGGTGGTTTGAGGGCATCACATGCCATTTTACACAAAAAATCTGTAAGGCCATCAAGCTTGAGATAATAGGTGTCTAAAGGCATCCTTCCCTCCATCCTCGTGAAGGCCATTTTAGTGTCAGACCGGCACCTGAGAAACACTGTGCATCTCGTATGGCTGCATCCCTTATCCTCTTGGTGGCTTCTTTGCAGTGGCACCGCTGAGCTCTTTGCCACCTGTGCCAAGAAGGACATCCGGGTGTGGCACACGCTGTCCAACAGGGAGCTGCTGCGGATCACTGTGCCCAACATGACCTGCCGTGGCATTGATTTCATGAGGGACGGCAAGAGCATCATTTCCGGTAAGGTCGGCGTGCCGGGGTTTGGCTTCGGGCTCCGGCTGTGGCTTTGGTTCTCGTCATTCTTATCCTACCAGGCGCGACACGGGGATGACCTGGAACAGACTCCCGCTGTCCACTTGCTTCTCATCTAGCTTCTCTTTGGAATTCCCATCCAGCGGGGATTCCTTCTGAGCTGGGAATTACCAAGCAGCAATCTCTCTTCCCCCACGTTGCTGCATAGAGCGTGTTGCTTTCTCTCTAGCAAGGAAATTCAGCGAATCATTTAGAAAGTGGATTTGAGGCCTTAGCGAGTCCAGGGCACTTGAGTGAGAACCCTTTTTGTTGTTCAAGAGATTAAAAACTACTTAAACTAAGTTATAGCTCCAAGGGAATTTATTTTTAATTCCGTTGATTATGTGATGCCAAAATATTTTAACATAAATTGTGGACACCATGATATTCTACCTCTAAATACCTCAGTATGCATCTCTAAAAATGTTTTCCTATAAAATCCTAATTTCTTAATATTGTTTATGTTCAATCCATATACAGATTTCCCCAGGGGTCAAAAGTGAATTCACTGGTTCACATGAAGGAAAAGTCAAGTGGGTCTTTAGGGGCAGCTATTTAAACAGTGATATCAGGAGACTTCCCTGGCAGTCCAGTGGTTAGGACTCTGCACTTCTACTGCAGGGGGCAGGGGTTTGATCCCTGGCTGGGGAACTAAGATCCCACATGCTGTGACACAGCCAAAAAAAAAATAATAATAATAAATAATAATAAATAAAATAAAAAATAAATAAAAAAAATAATAAATAAAATAAAACCCATCTCATCCCCTCTTTCCTTGGTTCTGTCTCCTCGTGTTGGATTCTCCCCTGGGGCGTGTCTTCTCCACAGAGCGGTCACCGGAAGCTCCTGGCTTACATTACACTTAGAACTAACAAACCCCGGGGTCAAGAATCTTGGAGTCTCCATCACCTGCTCTTTTCCTCTAATACCCCACCCCCGTTTCCCCCCAATGGCTCCCCCTTCAGAGTATATCCAAGATCCCATCCATCTCATCATCTCCACCCTCGTCTCAGCCACCACCTTCTCTCTCCTAGATTATTCTAGAAGCTTCCTACCAGGACTCCCTGCTCTGCTCTTGCCCATTACTCTTCTCCCCCGATCTGCTCTCAACACAGATGCCAGAAAACTCTTTAAAGTGTAAGTCAGATCGTGCCATTTCTAGGGCTCAACGGTCCTTTCCTTTTTAAAAATAAAAGGGCTTCCCTGGTGGCGCAGTGGTTGAGAGTCTGCCTGCCAATGCAGGAGACACGGGTTCGAGCCCTGGTCTGGGAAGATCCCACATACCGCGGAACAACTAGGCCCGTGAGCCACAACTACTGAGCCTGCGCGTCTGGAGCCTGTACTCTGCAGCAAGAGAGGCCACGACAGTGAGAGGCCCGTGCACCGCGATGAAGAGTGGCCCCACTCGCTGCAACTAAAGAAAGCCCTCGCGCAGAGACGAAGACCCAACACAGCCAAAAATAATAAATAAATTAATTAATTAAAAAAAAAAGACAAAGTCCCTGCAATTGCCTGCAAGGTCCCCCCTGACTTCTCTCCCCCCAAGCCCCACCTTCTTACCTCTGATTTTGTCTCTTACTGCTCAGCCCCCCAAGCCATACGTGCTTCTTTGCTCTGCCTATGTTACACATAGGGCCTTTGCTATAGCTGTTCAGTCTGCCTGGAATGTTCTTTCCCCAGAGAGCCCCATGACTCATTTCCTCACCACCTCACCTCCTTGAATCTTGGCTGAAATGGGATCCACCTTGAGCATCCTATTTAAAATTGCTAAGGTCCAGAGCTGATGCTGGAGGTGATGAGGGGCAGCCAGCCAGGTGAAGAGCTGGGTAAAGAGCACAGCAGGAAGCGGGAACAGCAAGTGCAAAGGCCCTGAGGTGGGAAATTACTTGGTGTGTTTGAGGGATAGAAAGAGGACCAGTGTGTCTGAAGCTTAGAGGGTAAGGTTGGGGTCAGGGTTGAGGGAGAGTAGTAGTAGAAGAAATTGAAGGGGTAGGGAGGGAGCAGAGACTAGTTACTCTAGAGAATTAAGGAGCTGGTTTTCATTGTAAGTGCAGTGGGGAAAAGCTTTTTGAAAGTTCTTCCTCAAGGAGGTGAAATGATTTTAAGAAGTTCACCCTGGCCCCTGCATAAATAATTGATTGCAGGAGGGCAGGAGTCTCAGGCTAGGGAGAAAGCTGTTATAATAATCCAGGAGAGAGATGCTGGTGGCTTGGACAAAGGTGGTCCCAGGGGAAGGGTTGAGACGTGGCCAGATTTACTGTGTTCAGATTGTAATGCTGATGGGACTTGTGATGGATCGGAGGTGGGGTTGGGTTGGGTGGACGGCATAGAGAGGAATCAAGGATGGCTCTGAAGTTCTTGGCTTGAGCAGCTGTTTGGGTGGTGGCGACTTTTATTGAGACGGGGAAGATGATGGGAGTGGGAGAAGAAGCATCAGGTTTAAAGTGGGGGCGAGGGGTGGGAAGGCAACATTTATTTGCAGGTGTTAAGCTCTGCATCCCAGAGGCATGATCGACCAGCCGCTTGAATGTGCAAGTTGTGCGGCTCATGGGAGAGGTGGGAGCTGGCCTCCCGCTTCTCTCTCCTGGGATGGGGCTCACCTGGAGGCAGGTTCAACTAAGGCAAGTCACTCATTTCCCTCAGGAGGTGTGGCCAGTTTGGGGAATCAGGGAAAAGGGGGCTATGATTCCTGGCAGCTGGTGGGAGATCGGCCTCTTCCCTCCATCACCACCACTGCCCCCAGTCCTGTCTCTCACTTAAGATTTAAGAGAGCCGCAGTCTGCAGAGACCACGAGTATACTCATCCTGCCTGCCTTTGTTTCCCTTTCGTGCCAGCGTGGGACGACGGGAAGATCCGAGCCTTTGCCCCAGAGACAGGCCGGCTGATGTACGTCATTAACAACGCCCACAGGATTGGAGTGACGGCCATCGCCACCACCAGTGACTGTAAAAGGGTCATCAGCGGCGGTGGGGAAGGGGAGGTATTATTCTCGAAGGCAGAATCTTTTTAAAATCATACTACCCTTGGTTTAGAGCAACTGCCTCATAGCAGGCCACTAATTTGATTTTTTCACCTGTACTAGGAATCAGGCAGGACCAAATTAAGATTTTTGATGAAACTCTGAAATACCTCATAAATTAAAGTTCTAATAATATAAATACACATATCAATATTTTTGTTCCCAGAAAGGACATTTAGGATACAGACATGAAATCATTCTACAGGGAATTGAGCTAGGAATCCAAGTTGGTGTTTTGCCAGAGTTTTAGAATACTGTTTTTTTCTCCTTCAAAAACCAGTTATATCAATTGTCTTTATCTTATCTTGTAAAGGAGATGCTATTTTTAGAATTGATTCTTTCGTCTACCCAGATGCTTAGATCATCATTTCAAAATTATTACACTCGACCTTTTCGTTCCATCATTTCAAGGAGCCTAAAACATCTTTTTAGGAAGAAGAAAGATACAGCATCTTCACGTAGCCTTTGGCAGAGTTTGGATCAAACCCGTTAGTGGCTGAATGTTCGGGTTCTGGGGCCACACTGCCTGGGCTCCGATTTCACTTCTGTCACTTCCCAGCTGTGTGACCTAGGGTGTGTGCTTTAACCTCTCTGTGCTTCAGTTTCCTGTAAAAGTAAAGTATAAAGTGAAGATAGCAATACTCCAATTAGTGAGATTTTTTTTACACTCTTTATTTTGTACGAAGTCTTCAGAATCTGGTGTGCATTTCAGGTTCAGAGCACATCTCCATGTGGACTAAACCCTGCAGATGCTCCACAGACACACCTAGTCCTAGACCATCCCCCTGCTCTCTGCCCATTATCACCCTCGCGGCTCTGTTCCCTTCCCTCATCCCTTCAGCCACGCTGTTGCTAACACCCACAGCATCCTTGCTTGCTCCCTCAGCCTTTGGGGGCATCGACCCTGCTGAGGAGGGTTACAGGAGGGAATCGCACAAAACAGATTTGTCGCCCCCAGCCCTGATCAGCAGTCTTTTCACAATGCCTGCTCCCATTCCCCACAGCTACTCCAGACCTTTTCTTCCAAAAACATAGTCTTCAAGGTCTTTGTAAGTACTAGAGACCAGGGCTGCTGGTCCGCAGGGGTGCACCGGTCTGAATCCTGGGGTTGCTAAGGTACTCTTACGTATTTTATTTCCACTTTCATTGGCCGTTACCTGAGTTTATACCCAAACCTCCCTGCCATCCCCCAGCTAATGGCCGGCACATCCAAGGCTCCAGTCCTGTGCTGTTTGGCTGGTGCCCACGCCACACTGGCTAGAACATCTGCATCTCACCCTGGCTAGAGAGCCACTGCCTGCCTCCATACATTCAAGATTCTGGATCTGTTTGTTTTCTCTGGCAATAGTCATCACCCTGTCCCATGTCAAGACATACTGAGTGGGCTTCCCTGGTGGCGCAGTCGTTGAGAGTCCGCCTGCCGATGCAGGGGACACGGGTTCGTGCCCCGGTCCGGGAAGATCCCACATGCCGTGGAGCGGCTGGGCCCGTGAGCCATGGCCGCTGAGCCTGCGCGTCCGGAGCCCGTGCTCCGCAACACGAGAGGCCACAACAGTGAGAGGCCTGCGTATCGCAAAAAAAAAAAAAAAAAAAAGACATACTGAGTTATTTGAACACCATAGCAAGGAAGATGGCCTGGCTCATTTGGGATAACCTCATGCTTCCTCATCTTCTTGACTGAGAAAGTGTCTTTGAATGTTTTTCGTACTTCATTTAAGGTTATATTCCTCTTGTCAGGTACAAATAAGTTAGTCTGTTATTACTGATGCCAACACTAGTTTTCAGTTTAGTGTTCAACTAGACCGTGGCTCCTCTGTTGTCTTATATCACTTATACAAAATAATTTCTGCTCTTCTTATGTTTTAGAAGTCCAACACGTTCATTATAAGAAGCATCTGACTACATTACTATGTTCTCTGGTATAGTTGTGACAGAGCCGTTTATCCATTACAGGACCTACTGTTATAACCAAATAACTTTCCTTTTTACTTACCCTTTGTATTACAGTTAGGGCATCATACTGCCAGTTTTGAAATTTTGTGTGTAGGTAGTTGTATCACCTCTGCATTTCATTTCAAGATAGCAAAGGGATATTAGACAATATTTGTCACTGCAAGTTGGGTGTTGGCTTCCGTGGAGTTGAGAACCACTGATTTTAAATGATTGAGACAGCAGCTGATGTGAAAGTTTAAATATGGCTCTGGGTACCCAAGAGATTCCCTGATGGAGGCAGGACTTTGAGAGCAGTGCTCAGCAGAAACGAGCAGACATGTTGTTTCACTCTGTTTAGCAGTACCCCCTGCATTACTGGTTTTAGCAGCGGGTGTCTGATATATTTCTCAGTCCTAAAGTAAAAACAGGTGTAGGCTCCCTGGTAGGCATCTCCCTGGCTCCGTGGAAGAATATTCCCAGCCTGCAACTTGGCATCCCTACCTCACTCGACTGAGATGAGGACAGGGAATTAGAAAAAGCAAGTCAGCCCAGGAGGTGAGAAAGCTCTTGGAATCTTTTTATTTTTTACTTTTTTTTAACCCCCTTCAAAAATTCCCAAGGTGGAATTGAGAGCCTGTGCTTTGTGGCTTGCAGGTGAGGGTGTGGCAGATAGGCCACCAGACCCAGAAGCTGGAGGAGGCCCTGAAGGAGCACAAGTCCTCCGTGTCCTGTATCAGGGTGAAGAAGAGCAACGAGGAGTGCGTCACGGCCAGCACGGACGGCACCTGCATCATATGGGACCTCGTGTAGGTACCAGTGATGGGGAGGACCAAGTGATGCAGAACTCAATCCCAGCATTTTATTGAACTCAAGGGAAGACTCAAACAAAGGGTAGAGGGCTTCCCTGGTGGCGCAGTGGTTGAGAGTCCGCCTGCCGACGCACGGGACACGGGTTCGAGCCCTGGCCCGGGAAGATCCCACATGCCGCGGAGCAACTAAGCCCATGAGCCACAACTACTGAGCCTGCGCTCTAGAGCCCGTGAGCCACAACTACTGAAGCCTGTGCGCCTAGAGCCCGTGCTCCACAAAAAGAGAAGCTCCCACAATGAGAAGCCCCATGCACCGCAAAGAAGAGTAGACCCCACTCACTGCAACTAGAGAAAAGCCCGCGTGCAGCAACGAAGACCCAATGCAGCCAAAAATAAATAAATATATATATATTTTAAAAATAGTAAATAAGCTCTCTCAGGAAGAGAAAGTCATGTTTCACAGCTCTGGAATCTATTTTTCAGGCGTCTTAGGAGGAATCAGATGATCCTGGCTAACACCTTATTCCAGTGTGTTTGTTACCACCCTGAAGAGTTCCAGATCATCACCAGCGGGACAGACAGAAAGGTAAGAGTCAAGATCTTTCTGGTACAAGAGAAGAGCAGTGACGCCTTGTGGCTGAGGGTACAGGCCCTGGAGTCAGGCCATGCCAGTTCAAACCATGGGTTTGCTGGTGATCCGCCGTGTCAGTTTGGAAATGCTACATAACGTTTTGGGGTGCCTTTGCTTCCTTTTCTGCAAAATGGAAGTGATGACACCACTGACCTCATGCAGTTGCTGTGGGGATTAAAGTCATGATTGAATATGATGCTAAAAGCAGGGGGCCTGGCACAGAGCGGGCGCTCAGTAAGTACTGGTTTTGATTATGACGACATTTCTAAGGCTGGAAGTGTTGTGCCCAAAGGAGCTGTCACTTTGATTAAATTCAAATTGAATGACAATAGAGCTCATCTCTCATCACCCTACTTTGTCAATATATTAAAAATCTCTTAAGCTAGGGAGTCCATGTCCTTCAGTGAAAATTGGCCATTATTTGGGGGGGAACATTTCCCCCTTGGAGCAAGCAGGAGGCTTCAGGAGAGAGACACATGGAAGGGCAAGGAAGCTGGGGTGTCTCCCACCCTGCCAGCCACATCGGATCAGCCAGATCTTGGCCTGATTACCTGCACATCCAATTACTGGGTTTGAATACCCCTAATGTAGACTTTGAGATAATTGAAGAAGAGTTTGCATATTTATTGTTTTGCCAGATACAGGCTAAGTTCATGGAGTTAAAAGTATTGAGGGAAAAATACAAAAGGTACCTTCCCTCCCCACCTCCACCCCCCAAATTAGAATCTAGGAGTGGGGTTTTTTCCTGTTTAAGCTTCCCAGGTGATTGGGAACGACTGCCTGAGACACTTTGTCATAAAAACCCAAGGAATGCTGCCTGGTCCAACCGGGATCTGCCCGACACACACAGAATGTTCTGGGAGGGCGTGAAGAACTGCCTCTGTGTTCCAGTCTCTGTAGATTGTTAGGTTTCTTTGTGTCTCATCTGCCCAAACTGGCCTATGCCTGCCCATCCCCCAACCTGTGCTTGACTTGTGGTCTAAGTGGGCTTCCTCTTGGCACTGGGGTGGGAGGGATATTAGGGAGTTAATCACCACGTCACTATAAATGCTTTGATGGACGGTTCATATTGTTTCTAAATTAGTGTGATGTCTGCCATATTCTAGGTTTCAGCTTTTGCGGCTTGAAACAGTCTATTTCCCTCTTATTTGAATTTTGACCAGAATATTCCAACCATAAATCACAAATCTGTCCAACTACTCTAAGTGCTGGGGACATGACAGTGTCCCTGCTGTCATGGAGCTTACCTACCTTTGGGTGGGAGGGGATGGAATGGGATAGTACACATGTAAATGAGTCCATGAAAGAGCAATGAGTAATAAGTGAACAAGATGATACGAGATGGTGAAAGAGCTAAAAAAATATATAGAACAGGCTATAGGATAATGGCTGGGAGAAGGAAGCTGTTTTAGCAAGGATGGTCAGCGAGGCCTCCTTAAGGAGGTGGCGCTTGAGCTGAGGCCTGAGTGCCAGGAGGACCCAGCCATGCTTTGATCTCAGGGAAGACCATTCCTGGCAGAGGACGCTTGGGAAAGCCCAGGGGAGGCTCACTTTGACTTCCCTGGTCAAGGAAGCTGGTCATCAAGCACCAGTGACTTACATCGATGGGATTCCTGAGAAACTAGGATTTTGGCATGCTTTCATACTCCTTTATGTTTTTACTATGAAATCAGAACTTTATTGTTAAAGTGACCGAGCATCGATAGAAATTATAAAGCAAAATAAATAAATAAAAAGAAAAGAAAAATTTTAAATAGCATATACCATTTCTAGCTAAATTCAGAGGAATACAGATTCCTGGCGTAATGACGGGAACACAGGAAGTTGCCACCAACATGAAACAGAGAGAAAGTTCTGGGTGAAATACCCAAGTTCCCACTCCTGATTCCTGGTCAAGGGCTCTATGTTTAGAAAGAAATTTTTTTTTTTTCTTGCGGTATGCTGGCCTCTCACTGTTGCGGCCTCTCCCGTTGCGGAGCACAGGCTCCGGACGCGCAGGCTGAGCGGCCATGGCTCACGGGCCCAGCCGCTCCGCGGCACGTGGGATCCTCCCGGACCGGGGCACGAACCCGTGTCCCCTGCATCGGCAGGCAGACTCTCAACCACTGCGCCACCAGGGAAGCCCTAGAAAGAAATTTTATTTGTGAATTGGTTGTACATTTACAAAGTTAAAAAAAAAAAAAAAGCATAAAACCAGTATATTCAGAGAAAAATCTTCCTTCCTTGAGCCCCTGTCTCCTTTCCACCCCTAACCCAGTTCCTTGGCCCAGGAGGGGGCGGGGGGTGTGTGTGTGTGAGGATGCGGGTGGAATATATGATCAGTCTCTGTTTAAACCCAGCCCTGCGGAATGTTCTGTTGCTTTGAGGCAGAAGAGAAGGTTTGGAATAAGGGTGGGGTGAGGAAGAGGGAGGGCCAGCCGCGGTGAGAGCTCACTTGTTAAGGCCCAGTCTCCAGAACTTTCCAGAACTGCTCATTCCCCAAGCTGGAGGAAGGAAATGCTTTCCCCTCCCGCCAGGCCTAAAGAAAGCTTCACTTTCCTCCTCTTAAGAGCAGAATTGGGAAAGCGGATGCAGTGGCCGCTTCCTTCTCTCCTTTACAGCTCCCTTCAGGCTCAGTCTGCGCCATCTGACCAGAAGTACTCTCTGTCTCAATCCAGTTTACCAGCATATCAACACCTCTTTAAACTGAATGCAAATTTTAAAGCCACTACTAAAAATATTAAAATGATTTCTCCACCCCCTGCTTTAGCCTATTTATAATTTCAGCTGGTGTATCATCCCGGGTGTATTTTTGCCGTCTGCTATATAAAGTAGAACCTTCTTTTGTTAGCATGCGTGTGGATGATTTCACTGAGCTGAACCCCGCCTCATGCTTCTTTCTCGAATTGCAGATTGCTTACTGGGAAGTGTTTGATGGGTCAGTAATCAGAGAGTTGGAAGGTTCCTTGTCCGGGGCCGTCAATGGCATGGATATCACCGTGGAAGGAGTGCATTTTGTCACAGGTCAGTCCTGGGATAAGAGAAGAAAGCCAAGCCCAGCTTATTTAAATGGGAAAGTGGAACTCCCAGGCGGGAGGCAACTGGAAGTGACCACAAAAGGGTCTAAAGGGCAACGTGGTTAGATTCAGGCCCGAACACTGCAGCCGGTGTGGCTGGGAAAGAAAACTCCAGAAGCCACATTTCAATGAGAGGAAACATTTGCTCACGAGCCTTAGGGACACAAATATAAACCTAAGCTTCCACTGTGTGCTCTTTTTGTGGTGGGCAGCGATGAAAGAAATGGGCCTTTACACGATCTTGTAAACCAATTATACTTCAATTTAAACAAATTAATTAATTGAAAAAGAAAGAAAGAAAGAAATGGGCCTTTACATGGGCTGGGCTGTCCAGTCTGCCTTGCTCTGCTATTTCCTACTGAAGTCTTAAATGCCAGGCTTTTCGGTCAGCATTTCCAGGGGGCATTTGCCACACAATGTGCCCACTGCAACAGCATCAGTCCCATTTCTTGCAGCCTCTTTGATTCTTCCGGACAGTAACCAGTTAATGTTCCAAATCAATAAAAGTTTCACAAACACATTTATGTAAAGCATGATATAAAATTAGACATGGTATGATCCTAATCACATATTCAGATGTATATCTGTGTAACTTACAGAGAAAAGACCGGAAGGAACTAAACCAAGATGTTACTAGTGGTTCTTTCTGGATGGTGGGATCAGGGGTGATGTCACCTCTTTACATTTTTTCCCCCCAAATTAACTACAACAGATCTAGCTTTTTATAATCAAGGAAAAGAGTGTTTATAAAGATAGGTTTTTCTTCCTTTAAATCGGCACATGGGGAATGTATTGAAAACGATCCAGTAATTTAAAATCAGGACTGTTTCTCTCTGTTCTGCTGCAGCAATGCCACGTGACTGCTTTGTCATTTTCAGGTGGAAATGACCGTCTTGTCAAAGTTTGGGATTACAATGAGGGTGAAGTGACTCACGTTGGGGTGGGACACAGTGGCAACATCACCCGCGTCCGGATAAGTCCAGGAAATCAGTACATCATTAGCGTGAGTGCCGATGGCGCCATTTTGAGATGGAAGTACCCATTTCCCTCATGAAACGTTGGAGACCTCCTGGATTCACAGCACTGAATACCGTCCTGTTGGAGGCTGAGCTTAGATAACTCCACGACTAGTCTTGCTTTCTCACACCTGTGTGTCTGTGCTTTGGTCAAAATACTTTATCTACAAGTTTCTCCTTTCCTTTATAGAATGCATTTTACATTCTCGAATTGTATATTAAAACTGAGACGTGTTCAAGAATACGTCCAGACTGTAAAGTTTTTTTATTATAAGTTCCCAGTTGTTGGTTTCCTGTCATAATCTCCCTTCTATGACTCTGCAAAACCCACAGCCCTTCCTCATAATTTGTCCACAGATAACCATTGCTGTTAGTTTCTAAAAATAAGGAAGGTGAATTTACCTTCTTTTTTTTTTTTTTTTGCGGTACGCAGGCCTCTCACTCTTGTGGCCTCTCCAGTTGCGGAGCACAGGCTCCAGACGCACAGGCTCTGCGGCCATGGCTCACGAGCCCAGCCGCTCCGCGGCATGTGGGATCTTCCCGGACCGGGGCGCGAACCCATGTCCCCTGCATCCACAGGCGGACTCTCAACCACTGCGCCACCAGGGAAGCCCCAAATTTACCTTCTTAATCAGCATTTCATTGGTCAAGCTGCCTGCGGCAAGACGTGGGTTTGGATCCAGATCTTGGGTAGGGTTTTTGTTTTGTTTGAACTCTCTGATACTCCGTTTTGTAAAGCAAGAATACCTGCTCAAAAAGTGATTGTGAGAATTAAGTGAAATAATGTATTAAAGCGTCGGCAGAGTTCATGACACAGAGTAGAAACTTCAGTACGAATTATGGTGCTTTCTCAAAGAAAATGTGTGTCGGGGATCTTGGGGGTAATTATCAAAGGTGAAATTTCATAGATATTTTTCTGGAGTTAACCATAAAATCTTTCTCCTCTGCTTACCATTAGAAGAGCGATGGAATGGACCTTGTGTATTGACCGTCCAACCAGGGACGGTGTCCTTTTCCAGGGAGCATAAATAACGGTATTTCCCAGAAACACTTCAAGTCTCTAATTCACAGGACAGTCTTTTGTTCTGTGCATATTCTTTATCCTTTGCCTAATGCTTTTTTCCCCCCCCTGCATCAGGTAACCAACCTGCTGCTGCCCTATTTGACATATCAAGGTGGATATTTAATAAATGATGACCACTTTATTCATCAGATAATAAGTAACATTTCAGGGCATTCATGTGATAAGCCTCCTGCTAATCTCTTGTTGAGCTAGAAATTGATGAGAAATTCACTTTGCGAGACTGCCGGATTAACGTGACAGTTACAAGATAAAGTGAGGGAGGTCCCCAGGGAATCAAGGGCAAGGCAATGCCAAGTCAATTCTTATTGGGCAACAATTCAGCTGGGATTTTGCGTTAAGGAGTGAACGTGAGACCTCCTAGGAGGCGCGCCCGGGAGCTGGAAAACTTCCTGGTGAGCAAATACTGAGGTTGGAAAGATCTAAGCTGCGGGGTTGTCAGTCCACAGACCCTGCTCGAGTTCCGGCTTCTCTGCTTACGGGTCGTGTGGCCTCAGCCCATTGCGTTAACTTCTCTGAGCCCGTTTCTCCACCAAATAAACCGAGGACGGTCAAGTCTCGCTTGCAAGTTTTGATAAACGCCCTAACCTAGTCTGTAATTTAAACAAGCAAACCACAACCAATCCCGGGTGTTTCTACACGCGCCTTCCAGTTCGGGTCCCAGGATGGCGGGTCCCGCAAAGGCTCTGCCTCCCCTGCGGGGCAGACGGGCTGGAAGGAGGTGGCGCCATCTGTCCGCACACACCTGAGCCTGCGGCGGAACCAGCGGTACCAAGGTACTCTCCACCCGTTCACCGCCCCCAGGGCGCGTCTCTCGCTACGCCGGAGGCTGCCCTCTGGGGAACCTTCCTTTCCCTTCTTTTCACCTTCGCCTGGAGGTAATTACAAGAAATTTAGCAACAGCCACGGCTTTGCAATTTACTAGGGCGTTCACATTTATCATTCCTCTATTACTTTCACAGCTTGAAGGCGGGGAGCGGACTAGGAGCAGAGGTTAAATTCAGGTCGGTAGGTTTAGGAGAGGTTAGGAAATGGGAGGGAACCTGAGCTCTGCGCTCCAGTGCTTTTATTCCTGGTCCGAGCGGCGGGGGCGGGACCCGACGGGGGTGGGGGCGGCGGGGCGCTGCCCGGGGCGGGCCCTACGGCCTGATTCCCGCGCGGGGCGGGGCGGCCCCGCCCTTGGCTCCGCCTCCGCCCGATTCCCGCACACCTGGCCCGCAGGTAGCCGGCTCCCGGGTGCCTTTCCGAGCCTGGAAGGGCCTGTTGGCTGCTCGTCTGTCCGGCGCCTGGAGGCTGGGAGCTCCGCTCCGGGAGGGGCGCCGGCGGGAGCCATGGACCCGGGCGCGGGGGCCGCGACCGGAGAGGGGCCGCCCGCGCCCCGGCCCCGCCGCCGCCGCTCCCTGCGCCGCCTGTTTGGCCGCTTCCTGCTGGCGCTGGGCAGCCGCTCCCGCCCCGGGGACTCGCCGCCCCGGCCCCAGCCCCAGCCGGGACACGGCAATGGCGACGGGGAGGGAGGCTTTGCTGGCCCCCCGGGCCCGGATCCAGCTGCTCCCGGAAGCCCCGGGGAGGAGCGCCCGCCCCGACCCCAGCCCCAGCTCTCCGCCGGCGACGGGGCGCGGATCCCGGGAGCTCAGGGCTTGAAGAACCACGGCAACACCTGTTTCATGAACGCCGTGGTGCAGTGTCTCAGCAACACCGACCTGCTGGCCGAGTTCCTGGCGCTGGGGCGCTATCGGGCGGCGCCGGGCCGCGCCGAGGTCACCGAGCAGCTGGCGGCGCTGGTGCGCGCGCTCTGGACGCGCGAATACACGCCCCAACTTTCCGCCGAGTTCAAGGTAGGCAGCGCCGGGCTGCCTCCAGCCTTGGCCGCTCGGCGGCAGCCACGTCCCGGCCTTTAGGGTTTCCCTTCTGGACCGTTGGGTGCTCCATCAGGAAAGGGGTTTCTTGGGGACTTCTCTAGATGGCATTTGCCGGTTAAGCCTCGGATTATCGCTTCTTTTTAAAATTAAATTTATTTTTACATTTTTATTTAGTTTTGTCTGCGTTGGGTCTTCGTTGCGGTGCGCGGGCTTCTCATTGCTGTGGCTTCTCTTGTTGCGGAGCACGGGCTCTAGGTGTGCGGGCTTCAGCAGTTGTGGCACGCGGGCTCTAGAGCGCAGGCTCATTAGTTGTGGTGCACGGGCTTAGCTGCTCCTCGGCATGTGGGATCTTCCTCGACCAGGACTGGGGCCCCCGTTCCCTGCATTGGCAGGCGGATTCTTTTTTTTTTTTTTTACACGTTTAAGTTTATTCAAATTTATTCAAAGCAATCTGGTTTCATATGTATTATGCTATTGGAAATAGTCTCATGTTTTGTTTTGTTTTTTAACATCTTTATTGGGCTATAATTGCTTTACAATGGTGTGTTAGTTTCTGCTTTATAACAAAATGAATCAGTTATACATATGTTCCCATATCTCTTCCCTCTTACGTCTCCCTCCCACCCTCCCTATCCCACCCCTCCAGGCGGTCACAAAGCACCGAGCTGATCTCCCTGTGCTATGCAGCTGCTTCCCACTAGCTATCTACCTTACGTTTGGTAGCGTATATATGTCCATGCCTCTCTCTCACTACCACTGCGCCACCAGGGAAGCCCACAGCCTTTGTTTTGAGTTGATTAGTGTGTCAGCGCTTGAGGCGGGTGAGTGCAGGGAGCTGGTGGATTTGAGCGAATTCAGCATTTCTGCACTCAGCAAACATTAGTTGAAGTATCGGAGGACTGTTCTAACGCCAGGGATAGAGGGTTTCCACTCTAGTTTCCAGTGCCGTGCGGGGAGTCGAACTTCGAAGGCCAAGGTCTAGGAGGAAGGAGGTGAATGATGAGAAGGACGCAGCCAGGCCAAGATCTAGGAGTAATCCCCACAGGGGGAGGGAACAGCAGTTGCAAAGACCAGAGGCCTGAAGGAGCTGAGAACTGGAGGCATGAAGAAAACTCGGGTGGCTCTTGCCCAGAAGAGTAGAGTGGGGAGGAGATGAGGTTGGCCAGATCATGTAAGGTTTGGGAGGCAACGGTAAGGAGTTTGGCTTTTATTCTAAGCCCATCGAAAGCTGAGAATCTGTGTGCCAGGTACTGTGCCGAGGGCCTGGGAGAGGCAGTGGGTGTGCTATATTGGAGGTGGCATGCTTTTGCTTAGTGTGAATGAAATCCCCTAGGATGCGTTAGCGTGGGTTTGTATCCTTTGTTCCTGGGGTCACGGTCTACTTACTGGGTATGCTGCAGGGTCATGAGGCTTTGGAAGTTATGTGTATCACTTCACCCAGGATTAAAGCGGGGCATTTGTTTGGGGTCCCAGTTGGATTAAAGAGTGCTGATAATTGACGCGCATGGCTGGCTTCCTGCTAAAAAACCACAGTTCTGGGCAGAGAGCTGAAGCTCCCCAAAGACTAGGGATTGTTGTTCTTGGGGGAGAGGGAACTTGTCAGTGTTCATTCCACAAGCATCACCGCTCTTGAGTTTCAGCCTGAGAAAGCAATCCTTGCCATGTGACCCACGAGGATGCCAACCCCTACCGTCCTCCCTCCTGCTTCCACTAGTGAAGCACTGTTCTGCAGGCGTCAGTGGGTCAAATGGGTGTCAGTAATATCTCCTTTTGGCATCATTTGCTTTTTAAATGTGAGAGGCAGTATCCTTTAGTGGTTCAGAGCAAGGTCTTGGTTACCTTGAGCAAGTTACTAAAATCTCAACTGTGCCTCAACTTTCCTTATCTGTAAAATGGGACTCTAGAGGTACCTACCTTCTTATAGGGTTGTTCTGAGGGTAAAATGAGCTAATTATAATTCCTCACTTGCAGAGACCTGGAGGGAGGGAGGTAATCCTGTGTACCTTTTCTATTGCTCCATGCATTCTCATCCAGTTACTGCAGGAATGGGAGAGACGGGAGTAGCTTGAAAAGTCTTCCAAATTAGTAATCACCTTCCATGACTCACCAGCGTTTCCTGTCTCTCTCAAATCCTGCTCTCAAATCCCTAGAGCCAAGAATCTCCCTGTGAGCCTCGGGGAGCTGAAGGATAATCAAACTGTTAATATGTTAGTAAGGGTGTTATAAGCCAGGGGTTCCTGGAACTTTCCTGGTAGGCAGCCTTGGAGACAGTGGGGAAGGATTCCAGAATCTGTGCTTTTAAACCTTGGGGATTGAAATCTAGGTGGGCACCTTTTATTTTACAGATGAGGAAACATTTATGCATTCAACAAATATTGAGTGTCTAGATACTATACAGGGAGCATGGAACACATGTGGGGTGATGAGTGCAAAACCCGATCCTGGGGCTCCTCTCCTGGAGCTTACGGTCCAGTGGGAGAGATGGATGTGAGTGAAGTAATACCACGGGCCCACGATTAGAACTGGTGACAAGTGCTACAAAATAAAGATGCTCTATTTACAGTAGCCAGGACATGGAAGCAACCTAAGTGTCCATCGACAGATGAATGGATAAAGAAGATGTGACACATATATACAATGGAATATTACTCAGCCATAAAAGGAAACAAAATTGAGTTATTTATAGTGAGGTGGATGGACCTAGAGTCTGTCATACAGAGTGAAGTAAGTCAGAAAGAGAAAAACAAATACCGTATGCTAACACATATATATGGAATGTAAAAAAAAAAAAAAAGGTTCTGATGAACCTAGGGGCAGGACAGGAATAAAGACACAGACGTAGAGAATGGACTTGAGGACAAGGGGAGGGGGAAGGGTAGGCTGGGACGAAGTGAGAGAGTGGCATGGACATATATATACTACCAAATGTAAAATAGACAGCTAGTGGGAAGCAGCTGCATGGCACAGGGAGATCAGCTCTGTGCTTTGTGACCACCTAGAGGGGTGGGATAAGGAGGGTGGGAGGGAGACGCAAGAGGGAGGGGATATGGGGTTGTATGTATGCATATAGCTGATTCACTTTGTTATAAAGCAGAAACTAACACACCATTGTAAAGCAATTATACTCCAATAAAGATGTTAAAAAAATAAAAATAAAAAATAAAGATGCTCTACGGCAATTCTGGCAGGAGGACGTGGTTGTTTGGGGAAGGTGGTGTGAGAAGGTGGGCTAGGAAGTCTTCCCAGGAGAGGGAACCATTGAGTTGAGTTTTGAAGGATGAAGGGTCAGCTAAGGACATGGGAGGGTGGGAAAGTGCATTATAGTTCCTGAGACTGAAACTGCCAGTCCCTGAGGGGGTGGGGCTGGGCAGGATAAATGCCTGATAAAATGAATTGATGAAAGCCTATGTGGCTGGGGGGAGGGGCTGGAGAATGGGTTTGGGAGAAGCCACAGAAGGTTGTGTAGAGGAGTTTGGTCTTTAAGACGGATTATTAGCTTCACACCGAGGAAGGGAGGAAGTTGAGAAGCAGCCAGCAGGCTGGAGTGAGTTACTCCAGCGCAGCCACCCAAAAAGGATGGGTCTGTGGTGTTCCCCCTCCCTGGGCCCTGAGTCACCCAGCTTCCCAGTGATAGTAGGACTTAAGAGCAAATGAATAAATACATTTTAAAAATCCTGTCCATGGTATTATCCATAATACTTTGATTTCTAATGATGTAATTCAATGTATATAACTATAAAAAATTGGAAAATGCTAAAATGTAAAAAAAAAAAAAAAGATCTGGAACTGCACCCCCTGGAGGTAACCATCACTGCTGTGTTGATGTGCTTCAGATCATGTACAAACAATTGGAAATTCTAGTTTTGTATCCTGCTGTTTTCAGTTAAGTATTATCATAAGACTTTCTCCTGGTCATTAAAATGTTTTATAAAACTTAATTTTTAATGATTGTGTAATATCTCATTAAATGAACCAATCCCTAGGGAGAGGTTTATGTACTGTACAATTTTCCAGCTATCATGCTACATTGAAAATTCTTGTATTTAAATCGTCGTCCTCAGCTCTGATCATTTCCATAAGCTTAATTCCTTGAAGTGAAACGACGTGGTCAAAACAAAGATGACTGTTTTGTCCTTTTTATGTTTCTTGCTTTTTTTTTTTCTTGCTGTCCGCGGGCTTCTCACTGTTGTGGCCTCTCCCGTTGCGGAGCACAGGCTCCGGATGCGCAGGCTCAGCGGCCATGGCTCACGGGCCCAGCCGCTCCGCGGCATGTGGGATCTTCCCGGACCGGGGCACGAACCCGTGTCCCCTGCATCGGCAGGCGGACTCACAACCACTGCGCCACCAGGGAAGCCCTGTTTCTTGCTTTTTAAATCAATTTTTACGAGGTATAAATTATGTACAGTGAAAGGCACCCATTTTTAAAAATTGAGTTATATGTGAGATATAACACTGTGTGGGGTATATACTACATTGGTTTGATACATTTGTACTGCAGTATGACTGCCAATAGTAGCATTGGTTAACACCCTTATCTCGTCATGTAATTGTCATTTCTTTTAGCTCTGGGAACAACTAAGATCTAGTGTCTTAGCAAATTTATCGTTTATAGTACAGTTTTGTTGTCTATAATCACTGGACGGGTACACTTCATTTCATTGTACTGTGCAGATATTGCGTTCTTTACAAATTGAAGGTTTGTGACAGCCCTGCGTCAGTCAAGTCTATCAGCGCCCTTTTTCCAAGAGCCTTTGCTCACTTTGTGTCTCTGTCACATTTTGGTCATTCTCACAGTATCTACAACTTTTTCATTGTTATTATATTTGTTATGGTGATCTGTGATCAGTGATCTTTGATGTTACTATTATCATTGTTTTGGGCTGCCGTGAACTGCGCCTATATAAGATAGTGAACTTAAATGTGTGTGTTCTGACTGCTCCACCAACCGGCTGTTCCCCCACCTCTCTCCCTGTTCTTGGGCCTCCCTCTTCCCTGAGACACACAATATTGTAATTAGGCCATTTAATAACCCCACAGTGACCTCTAAGAGTTCAAGTGAAAGGAGAGGTCAATCCATGCGGCAAATGTCTTATTTTCGGAAATTGCCCCAGTTACCCTGACCGGTCAGCAGCCACCAACGTGGGGGCCAGACCCTCCACCAGCAACAGATTAGACTCGCTGAAGGCTCAGATGATGGTCAGCATTTTGTTAGCAATAAATTGTTTTAGTTATTTATTTTTGCCATTTTATTTTTTCTGAATTTTATTTTATAATCAATTGTTTTTTAATTAAGGTCTGTAGGTTGTTTTTTTTAGACAATGCTATTGTACATTGTACTTCTGTAGTGTTAAGAGACTACAGAATAGCGTGAATATAATTTTATATGCCCTGGGAAACCAAAAAATTCACGTGACTCGCTTTCTTGAGATATTTGCTTTATTATGGTGGTCTGGAACTGAACCTACAATAACTCTGAGGTCTGCCTGTACCATGTATTAGTCTCCAGGACTTATTAATCTACTAGTTACAACTATGTACCCTTACACACCATCTGTCCCATCTCTCCACCCTCAGCCCCTGATAACCACTGTTTTATTTTCTGCTTTTCCAATTTCAGTTGTTTTTTAGATTCCACATGGAAGAGGTATCATACACTATCTGTCTTTCTCTGTCTGACTTATTTCAGCATAATGCCCTCAAGGTCCATCCACATTGTTGCAAGTGGCAGAATTTCTTTTCTCGGGGCCGAGTAAAAATTTTAAGTGTAGAATCTGATGAGTTTTGACATGTATGTACCTGTATAATCACCATCCCAATTTTAAGTATTTATTGTTTTTTAGTTTTGTTTTGTTTTTTTTTTTTGCGGTATGCGGGCCTCTCACTGTTGTGGCCTCTCCCGTTGTGGAGCCCAGGCTCCGGACGCGCAGGCTCAGCGGCCATGGCTCCCGGGCCCAGCCGCTCCGCGGCATGTGGGATCTTCCCGGACCGGGGCACGAACCCGTGTCCCCTGCATCGGCAGGCGGACTCTCAACCACTGCGCCACCAGGGAAGCCCTGTTTTTTAGTTTTTAGTTCAATTTTGTTGGGCTTGATTATTTTTAGTACCCACATTGACAGATTTCTTTCCAAATGATTATATCAAGTCGTAGATACATCAGCAATGCGTATTTTCCTAAGTGTTGGTTATTCTCTCTTATTAATTTATTGAACAAAAAGAAATAGCATCTTGTTTTTACATGTGTTTTTTTGATTAGGAGTGAGGTGTTGGATTTTTCTGTGCTTTTTTTTTTACTAGTTTTAAGACTGCTCTTGGAATTGTCTGCTCATGTCGTTTGTCTGTCCGTTCTGCCTCGGTCTTAATGTTCTTTTTTCTTGTTTCTGTAAGTTCCTTAACTCTAGCCATATTTGCTGCACATATCTTCTCCCAACTCTCTCCTTCTCCCTCCGGAAAGTTTTAGATTTATTTATCTCATACCTTTTGATAAACATTCTATGTTATGTACTTCTAGTTTTTCTATGGCTGTATTAAGGATTTCAGCCATCTGGAATTTATCGTAGCTCACGTGCTTGAGGATCAATTTTAGACTAACAATTTTAGACGTACAGTAGGCCTCAAGCGATACGGTGGAGGCATTGCTTTTTAAAAACAAGGATACCTTCATCACTTGTATGTTTTGGAAGTTCTGGACAAAACCAGTAAGACGTGAAGTGGAAATGGAAAAAACAATATATTGAACAGAAGGAAAATTACTAAATCGTTCTAGAAATCCGTATTTTAGAATGATTGCTGTCGCTAATGGGTTCAGGTACAACACAGACAGTCAAAAGCAAGACCCATTTAGAAACATGAAAATGAGATTTCATACCTAAAACCATCCCAATGTATGAAATAAGTAGGAATACTTCTTAAAACAAATATGTTATAAATTATCAGTGGTGAGAGGAAGAAATACACACACACACACACACACACACACACACACACACACACACACAGATAGAGCTATGCCGTATTGCAGGGTAGAAATACCAAATATTGCCATTCATCTCTCCCAAGTTAAATCCCAAGGATTTAGCTTTCATGCAGTTCTAGTTACATTTCAATAGACTTTCTATGGGAATGTTTTCTGTAGAATCAGTAGGTAAAGTTATCTTAAAAAACTCTGTAAAATACCTGACAGATACTGTTATAATTGGGAAAAGACCAATAAAGAACAGTGTTCACTGTTAAAAAAATTCACAATGTACAAGTTAAAATGAAAAAGAAAATTACCTGTGGTCCCATCTTTCTATAACCATTTGTTAATGTTTTGCCAGACATTTTCTGGTCTTTTACCTTTCTATCTATAAATATATTTTTAAAATCTCAAATATACATTTTTGCTGTTTTTTTTTTTAACAACAGGATTATTTATCTTCTTTTCTCATTAGTATTTCCTGACGCATAATTTTTAAGGCCATCTGGTATAAGTGTGCAGTAAGTTCTCCCCAGATAACTTTGAGATATCTTTGCTTGGATCTCTCATTTCCTTAGGCTAAACCTCTTAAAGTGGAATCACTGTGTTTATAAAGAGGGACATTATTAAGGCCTTATCTTGTCTGTCTTCTCGAAGTTGTCAAATTCTTTCTGGAAAGGTTGTGTGGCTTTATGGCCAGAGTAAGAAGACAAGAGTGTCAGTCTTAAAGGATCAGCCTGATTAGCAGGAGAGGAATGGATCTCACATGGAAGAAAGAATGAGTAAAGGTATAGCCCATAGAAGTGGGAAAGTATGTTTGGGGCACCTGAGTGGCTCACTTACCTGGAGCTTTGAAACATGAGATGGGGTGGTGAGTGATGGATGGGGCCAGACTGGAGGAATCTGGATTATTAGGTGGTGAGTCAGCGAGTCGGAAGGGTTTGGGTGGGG
Source organism: Delphinus delphis (assembly GCF_949987515.2). Lineage (NCBI taxonomy): Eukaryota > Metazoa > Chordata > Mammalia > Artiodactyla > Delphinidae > Delphinus > Delphinus delphis. The sequence goes on from NC_082701.1 coordinate 52,453,141, forward strand.
ACATGACATTACCAGCTGGGCTGTGGGAAGAAGGGTCTGTCCTGTCCTGCAGGCAGTGGGTGGTCAGGGGGAGGTGCTGGGGGCCGGGCTCCCCTCGAGGTAGGCGTTGCAGTCTGGGTCAGCGGGAGTTAGGACTCAGCAGTGGGAATGGGACTCTGGTGAAGGGGTGGGATGGAAACAGTCGGGAAGGCAGACTCAGAATGCTTGATTGACGTGGGTGTGAGATGGAACCTGCAAGAGGACCCTGACACTAAGAGAAAGAGCTGATTTTAGCGATTTCAAGCCGGAGGGGCTTGAATGTTGGTACTAAGGATGTAGGTGTGAGGGAGGCTGGGAGGTAGGGTTGCCAGGTAAAATACATGATGCCCAGCTCCATTTGAATTTCAGATAAACAATAACTTGTTAGTAGAAATATATTCCCAATATGGCCTGGGACATACTTATACCACAAACATTACCATTATTTACTGCTTATTCAAGGTTCATTTTATTTGCTAATTGGGCAGCCCTGCTTGGGGGTCAAAGTGCGGAGAAGCCTAGACCCTCCAGTGCACCCGAGCTAGTGTGTTTCAACTAAAGACTCAGAACCAGCATTTCGGTTAATTAAATCTTGGATTTTGCTTCGGCTCATCCTAAAGTTTCCTTTAAGTCTCAAGGAAAGATGAAAAAAAAGGAAAAGAAGAAAAGCCCAGGGCCTTTGATTAGATTGGGCTTGGTGAGATCTGCTGGGTTCACAGCTTTGCTCACACAGCTACCTCGGGTGGGCATGAACAGAGGACAGACCTACAGGGGACAAGGCCTGCCCTGTGCACTCACACAGAAAAGGGGGTTTGCTTACATTCAGATGCTCGTGCTTGCACAAAAAAGACCCTGGAAGGATGCTACGTAAGAAAATGTTCAAAGTGTCCTCCCTCTGGGGAGGGGAGGGGCACCCAGGCCTGGGAAGACTTTTCGTTACTGTTCTTTTTATATTTTGAATTATTTTTTTTAAGTAGGTGCATATATTACCCTTTGAAATAAACTTTTTGAAAGCTGGAACATGCATTTACCCAGAAAATGACAAAGCGGTCACCTTGTCTAACAGGACAGCATGAAGGGCACAGGAATGTGGGTGTTGTAGCCCCAGGCCCTAGACTAGTGCCTGGCCCCTAGTAGGCACTCAACAAATAAGTATTTATTAAAGGGATTAAGGACTGGCCCAAACATTTTGTGATCTAACCACAGAAGGAGATGTTTGCACTTCTCAAGTTTCATTCATTTTAGGAAGAGGCGGTGAAGGAACCACATGCGTGGTATTTAAGGAAGCCCACTTCAGTGGGCCATGTGGTCATTCTCAAAGAGGAGAGTTAACGCCGTGGGAATGAAGGAAACCACCGTGGAGAGAGAGGGACAAGAAGCTGTCCACCTTTGGGGTGAACAGAGAGAGACAGCGTGGAAATAGACTGAGGGTGTGGGTGGGGGGCCAGGTGAGCGTGCCCCTCAGCAATCCAAGGACCAGAGCTTCAGGGAGGAGAGATGATCACTCTATCAAAACAGTCTACCATGTGATCCAGCAGTCCCACTCCCGGGTATATTTCTAGAAAAAAATGAAAACACTAGTTTGAAAAGATACATGCCCCCCCAATGTTCATAGCAGCACTATTTACATTAGTCAAGACATGGAAGCAAACTAAGTGCCCATCAACGGACAATTGGGGACTTCCCTGGTTGCGCAGTGGTTAAGAATCCGCCTGCCAATGCAGGGGACACGGGTTCGAGCCTTGGTCAGGGAAGATCCCACGTGCCGCGGAGCAACTAAGCCCGTGTGCCACAACTACTGAGCCTGTGCTCTAGAGCCCGCGAGCCACAACTACTGAGCCCACGTGCCGCAACTACTGAGACCACCTGCCACAACTACTGAAGCCCACACGCCTAGAGCCTGTGCTCCACAACAAGCGAAGCCACCACAATGAGAAGCCCACGCACTGCAACGAAGAGTAACCCCCGCTTGCTGCAACCAGAGAAAGCCCGCACGCAGCAACGAAGACCCAACACAGCCAAAAATAAATAAAATTAAATGCTAAAAAAAATCTTAATCATTAAAAAAAACAATTGGATTAAGAAGATGTGGTATAAACATCCAATGGAACATTTCTCAGCCATAAAAAAGAATGAAATACTGCCATTTGCAGCAACGTGGATGGACCTGGAGAATATTATGCTTAGTGAAGTAAGTCAAAGGCAAATACTATATGATATCACTTACATGTGGAATCTAAAAAATAATACAAATGAATCTATATTCAAACAGAAACATATAGCACAGGGAACTCTACTCAAAAGAATCTAAAAAAGAGTGGATATATGTATAACCGGTTTACTTTGCCGTACAGCAGAAACTAACAACATTGTAAATCAACTATACTTCAATAAAAATTAAAATAAAATAAAATAAAAAAGAAACAAAACAAAACGGAAACAGACTCACAGACATAGAAAACAAACTTGTGGTTACCAAAGGGGAAAGGGACAAATTAGGGGTATGGGATTAACAGATACAAACTACCATACATGAAATAGATAAGCAACAAGGATTTACTGTAGAGCACAGGGGATTATACCCATTATGTTGTAACAACCTATAATGGAATAGAAGCTGCAAAAATACTGAATCACTACGCTGTACACCTGAGACTAACACAATATTGTAAATCAACTATACTTCAATTTAAAATATATATATATATATATACATATATTCAACAGACAACCCTGTGGGTTTTCAAAGGACAGGATACACAATGGTAGTCTTTCTGGAAAAAACGATGCCTCCTCCTATACAGAGAACCCTCACAGCATTTGGGGACACTGCCCCCCAAATGACAGGCTTTAGCAGGAAAGACCATTTCTCGCCCCACGTTGTTTCTGACTTGTCATCCTGGTCAAGGCTGAAGCACGACCATGGGTAGGCTTGGTGCTTCCAGGTCCTTATTTGGATGTTTGAAGGGCCAAATTGCCCCTCAAAGTGCGGGCTTCTCACTGCAGTGGCTTCTCTTGCTACATGGGCTCTAGGCGTGTGGGCTTCAGTAGTTGTGGCAGGTGGTCTCAGTAGTTGTGGCACGCGAGCTCAGTAGTTGTAGCTCGCGGGCTCTAGAGCTCAGGCTCAGTAGTTGCGGCGCACGGGCTTACTTGCTCCGCGGCATGTGGGATCTTCCCAGACCAGGGCTCGAACCCGTGTCCCCTGCATTGGCAGGCGGATTCTTAACCACTGCGCCACCGGGGAAGTCCCCAATTGTCCGTTGATGGGCACCTAGTTTGCTTCCATGTCTTGGCTAATGTAAACATTCTTCTGTTCCTTTCAGAACGCTGTCTCCAAATATGGCTCTCAGTTCCAGGGCAATTCCCAGCACGACGCCCTGGAGTTCCTGCTCTGGTTGCTGGATCGTGTGCACGAGGACTTGGAGGGCGCGGCCCGGGGGCTGGGGTCCGACAAGGTCAGTCGCCCTCGAAACAACACGTGGTGTTTGATTTTCTTTTTTCCCCTTGCGCGTTTACTCAGCTCTTCAAAACTCAATCTTGAGATTCAGATCCGTAGATGTTTGCGTATTCTGGCCGGTGTTCACACAGGACCGTTCCCTGCTTCTTCCTCTTTGACCCTTTTGTTTTAGACCAGACGTTTCCTCCCATTGCAGTTCCTCATCCTCTTTAATCCCAGTGACAGGGTGAATAGGGTTTCTGTTTGGTTTAAAGTTTGAAAAAAAAAATCTCCTTTTTGTCCAAAAAGTTTGGTCACCTGAGGCCATGGGTGCCATTGCTTATTGTTTTTAGATGCTTCCATTTTAACTCCACCCTTGCCTTTTCAGTTACTTATCCTACAGAGCAAGCGATTCCCAATCTTTTTTTTCAAGACACAGGATGGATGATCTTGGCATGTGGGCACACAGCAGTCCCAGATTTGGATGAAACCTCAAACCTTTGGGAGTAAGAAAGCCCTACGTCGTAGCCACCGCTAGTTGATAAATCAGCTGTGTTCTCTATGGGCTTTGCTAAATAAAGATCAGTGATGGGTTCTACTCGAATCCTATCCTTTTATCTCTCTCTTAAGAAAGTAAAAACGAGTGAAGTTACGATTCCATGAGTGAGCAGAATTATTACAACAATATCCATGAATAATCTGCTATAATTTAAAAAATGTTTCACAAGCTTTGGTAATTAATCAGTCGCATATTACTTTTTATGTGTCTCAAAACTGAGCCAGATGCAGCTACAAGAACTGCTGTACTTGTTTTTTGTTTGTTTGTTTTAATTCTGGACATTTTATTCCCATCCCCCTCGTGAAATCAATTAAAAAGCCCTTTGGAAGTGTTTCAATCTTTCACCCGTTACCTTCCCATCCTTACATTATCTGCTCAGAGACCATTATTCTAGAGTAATAAAGTTTGAATGGAAAAATGTGACACAAATGGACCTATCTACGAAACAGAAACAGACTCCCAGACGTAGAGAACAGACTTGTGGTTGCCAAGGGGGAGGGGGTTGGGGGAGGGAACTATTGGGCGTTTGGGATTAGCAGATGCAAACTAGTTTATACAGGATGGATAAACAACAAGGTCCTACTGTAGAGCACAGGGAACTATATTCTATATCCTGAGAAAAATCATAATGGAAAGGAATATGAAAAAGAATGGACATATATGTATAACTGAATCACTTTGCTGTACAGCAGAAATTAACACAGCATTGTAAATCAACTATATTCAATAAAATAAATTTTAAAAATAAAAGAATAAATAAATGGGGGGGAGATGGAATGGCAGTCACAGTTTGTAGGATGAATGAATCGAGATACGTAATGTGCAGCATGAGGACCGTAGTTAATAATACCATACCGAGTGCTGGAAATTTGCTAAGGGAGTCGATTTCAGGCCCTCTCACCACACATAATAAAAGGTAACTACATGAGGAGGTGGATATGTTGATTGGCTTGACTGAAGTAATCATTTCACCATGTAGATGTGTATCAAATCGTCATGTTGCACTCCTTAAATACATAGGATGTTTATTTAAAGATAAAATGGCTCAAGAAGCTGAGTCATTTTTTTTTCTTAACTTGTCCACACAGCCAGCTGTTGTCTTTGTTTCTTTCCCTTTTAAAAATGACAAGCGGCAACTTTAAGAAAAGGAGGGCATAGCCGTATATGTCTTGAATAAAGAATAGACCTCTTTTAAACAACAATATAATGTAGAAGCTAAGAGCTTGACAGAGCTGCAGAAAGAGTACTCATGTCTGAGACAGCAGGTTGCCCAATGCATGGAACAGGGAAGATAATGATTGTACAGTGTTCTGTACTCCTCAGAGCACATCTTGGAGTGTTATACACAGTATGAGTAGCTACTATCATTTGCGGGGTGTTGTTAGAGTTATTATCCCCATTTCATATATGGGTAAACCAAGAATCAGAGAGGCTGTGTAACCTTCCTGAAGCAGCACAGCTTAAGAAGAGGTAGAGTCAGGATTCAAATCCAAGGGAGGTCTGGCTTGAAAGCCTGTTTCCTTATCTTAAAAGGAACCATCCCAGGACTTCCCTAGTAGTCCAGTGGTTAAGACTTCACCTTCCACTGCAAGGGGCACAGGTTCGATCCCTGGTTGGGGAACTAAGATCCCACATGCCAAAAAGATAGAAAAATAAAAAGAACCACTCCATTCACCCCCAAAACACACAAACGAAACAAAGCAAAAACTTCACCAAACAGAACCTGGGAGGACCAGACACTTAAAGGTTATGGTGGTTTCTCTGGGTTGTGGGATTGTGGGTGATTTTTCTTATACGTACGATGATTTTCTGTTTATCTAATTCAGACCCTTTTAGTTGCAACTTGGTCCAACTTAAGGAGAGGGCATTTATTGTCTTTTAGAACTTGTGAGTCCAAGGGTTGATCCAGCTTCAGGTAAGGCTGGATCCAAGGTCTCCTTATCTCTTGTCTTTCTCTTCATTCTCAGACTGACTCTGCCCATCTAGTGGCAGGAGGGGCCCCTGCAGTGCTCACAGAGCCTTTTTCACTTGGGATTCCAGAAAAAGCCCAGGCAAGAGTCCGATTGTCTTAGCGTGGCTCACATGTCCACTCCTGGGCAGGTGACCAGCAGGATGGAATATTCTGATTGGGCACATGGGTCCCATGCCTGTGGGGTGAACTCCACCCAAATCACATGGGTAAGGAAGGTTTCTGTAGAGCTGGGGCACGTTGGAAAGGAATGCTGAGATGACAAACGTGTCACTACACTGTATTCCATAATCTTAGCATGAACACATTTTGAAATCAGAATGATGTATTAAAAAGAGAGAGATGTGGCTTCCCTGGTGGCGCAGTGGTTGGGAGTCCGCCTGCTGATGCAGGGGACGCGGGTTCGTGCCCCGGTCCGGGAAGATCCCACATGCCGCGGAGCGGCTGGGCCTGTAAGCCATGGCTGCTGAGCCTGCGCGTCCGAAGCCTGTGCTCCGCAACGGGAGAGGCCACAACACTGAGAGGCCCGCATACTGCAAAAAAAGAAAAAAAGAGATACTGTTTATTGAAGTGTGTTACATGCCAGACATTTCATATGATGCTTTTCATGACTTATTTCACTGATGCATAGGAGACACTCAATAAAACCCCTGAATGGTTGAATAAATTAAGTAGTTATCATGCTTTAATATTTGATAACTCATAATAAGGATAATAATAAGTAACTCATAATAAGGTTAATTCATATATTACAGTTAATGGAAATTTAGGTTAAATTGTCCAAGGTCCTTCAACTTCTACCTGTGGAAAGAGAATCAAACCTGAGTCTGTCTATTTCAAAGCCAGTGTGCTGGATCCCTTTCCTTATCCCGAGTTTCTTGTGCCTTCTGTTTCCCACCAGAGGGAGGGAGGAGACCTGGATGCCTCTTCCTTCTGGCTGCATCTAGAAAAGTCTTCTTGGGAGTTTCCTGGTGGCCTAGTGGTTAGCATTCCAGTCTTTCACTGCCATGGCCCGGGTTCAATCCCTGGTCAGGGAACTGAGATCCCGTAAGCCGTGTGGCATGGCCAAAAAAAAAAAAAAAAAACCAACAACAGCAAGCTTTTTGTCCTGTGCCAGGCAGTGCTTCCTACCTGGAAAGTAGGAGGGATAAACAGCCTTCCCAATTACCTTTCAGTCTTCCTCTTTTGTGCCTTTGTGGCAGGAAAAGGCTTTGGACTTAAGGATGAGGAAAAGCACAGAGAGGTTAAGTAACTTGCCCTAAGTCACACAGCAAGTCAGTGGGAGAGCAAGGATCCAGATCTAGAAAATTCAACTCTAGAACAGGGCTTCTTAGCCTCAGCACGTTTGACATTGGAGCTGGGTAATTCTTTACTGGGAGGGGTGTTGTCCTGTGCGTTGTAGCATTTGTAGCGCCCTTCTACCTACCAGACGCCAGTGGTACCCCTAACTGTGATTGATAAGCAAAAATGTCTCCAGACATGGCCAAATGTCCCCTGGTCGGGGGAGGGAAAAGCGTTTCCCCATTGAGAACCTCTGCTCTGGAGCCTTTGCTCCCAACCACAGTTCACCACCCCCAAACCTTTCTTTAAGACGCCTTTGAGTTTATTTAAGCCAATAATCCATAACAACTTCAAAACCCACATAAAAGCAGCCCTAATTGGTCTTCCAATTTCCAATGTGCCCCGCTACTATATGTATATGTTCTCCACGCTGCAGCCAGAGTGATCTTTTCAGAGAGGAAATAAGATCACGTCACTGTCCTGCTTAAATTCCCCTGGTGGCTTCCTGTTGCACTTACAACAGAATCCGGACTCCTATGCGGCTGACGGGGCCCTACCTGACTGGCCCACCAATCACTCCACCTGGTTTCAGGCCCCTCTGCCCCTTGCTCATCGTTCTCAGCCACGCTGGCTGCTTTCTGTTCCTTTAATGGCTAAGGGTGTCAGGAGGGCACCACAACCCAGCAAGACCAGGGGTGCTTGTTGGTCGAAGAGAGGAGCTTGGCCCACTCTTCATTTGATCTGATTGAAACCAGAAAAGATCTTTTTCTCTGTCTGGGGTCAAAACCTCTCCTGAAATTCACTCTTAGAAAATCGGGCTGCCTGCGGAGGCCTGGCTGTGAACGCTTGAAGGTGAACGAGCAGAGCTATTGGACTATTTGGCACAAACTTGATTTTCTGTTTCCAAGAAGGAAAGGGACTGTCCCCTGTGTAACTCTGAACAATTTCTCTTTCTGAGGTTATTTCTGTTTCAAAACATATGAAAGCCATGTAGTTCGATTTATTTGAAACTAGAATAGAAAACATAAGGACCGCTTTCTTCTCTGTTAATGCAACGATAAATGTTTTTGTCTGGTGAATAGGGCCTCTTTTTACTATCCTGTAGACACTGTGACACTAGCAACCTTTTGGGTAGTTTATCGTACAGGAAACGCCACTCTTGCAGAATTAAGAAAGGGATGAGGGTGGGGAGAAGACCAGGAAGCTAACATTTATTAAGCACCTACTGTGTGCCAGGCAGGATACCCACATCTTTTTTCGTTCAAATGATGGCTCCGTGAGGTGGATGTAATAGTCCGATTGATGTGGAATGAGGCTCAGGGAGGGTTTTAGGGTCACTTGGTTAGCAGGGTAGCGCCAGCCGGGTCTCACCTGATAGACCATGCTTTGTGAGTGACCCTCTGCTGCCTCTTACCCCAGCCTTGTCTGGGATTTTCACTTTCCATACCCATCCTTGGATGGTCACGTCCACAGCCTCTCTCAACGCGTGCTGCCTTATCGTCTGGGTGCAGACGCAGCCCGGATCATCGTGAGGTCTTTGGTTGCGAGGAACGGCAGCCAACCAGATGACTCAAACAAGAAGGGGATTAGTTGGAAGGCTAAGGGGAGTGTGCAGAATCGAAGGGGAGGCTGAAGACCAGGCTTGGAACCATCAAGAACCAGACAGCTCTGGGGTGAGGGTGTCTCAGTGGCAGGAGCAGCTCAATCCTCCAGCCTGGACACTAGAGTCGGCGTTTGCAGCCTTTAGGTCACTCTGCCCATGGTTGACACGCAGGGCAGGAACATCTCATCCGTCTAGCTTGGGTCATGTGCCTGCCTGTCTCTTGGTAAGGGAGGACAGGACCCCCGAGGAAAGAGCCTCCCCCACCTCCCCGTGGACTGAGGCTACTCCCAAAGAAGAAGGGTCAATCCTGAGCAGGCCCAGATGCCAGTGTCCGCTCTGTACCCAAGTTCTGTCTCTCCTCCGAGCCCTACCTGCCGTAGGTGTCTCTGCCTCGAACTTGGCTTGCCCTCCCCTCCTCCCCTGACCCACTTCTCCTTTTGCCTTTCCCTCTTCTGTTAACGGAAAGTGGTTCTCCAGGCATCAGACTGGAAGCTTGGAGCTGGCCCTGTGTCTCCCTCCCTCTGTCTCCGTTTCCTTCCCCTTCAGGTGCTCAGTTAGGAGCTGTGCGCACAGGGTGTCTTGATTGAGTTCCTACCTCCTTTTTATTTTCATGGCTCCTACTCTAGTCCACCCTGTTGGCACCCGGACCCTTGAGCCTCATAATTTGTGTCCTAACTCCAGACGCCCCCTCCTTCATCGTGCCCACGCCTGTCAGGTTATAGCGTGTCTCTGTGCGTGTAGCCACCGCTTAGGTTCAAAACCCACTAGACACTCGCCTTCGTGTCACAACAGCAAACACTTATACAGCGCTTGCTGTGTGCCAGGCCCTATTCTAAGTGTTTTATATACATTAACTCTTTTAATCTCAAAATATCCCTAGCACATTGGTACTATCGTTCATTACCCCTTTATGAAATTGGAAAACCATGGAACAAAGAGTTTAAGTAATTGATTTAGCTGGATCAGAGGTTGAGAAACTCTCACAGCTAAGTACCAGTGCAGGGATTTGAACCCCAGCAGTCTGACTCCAGCGTCTAACCCTTAACCCTGGTACTATGCTGTTTACTGAACCAGGAATCTTCTTTAGGACATTTAAGGCCCCATCCAACATGGTACCAGACTCCCTCTCTAGCTCTGTTTTCTACTCCCCTTTGTACATCCCGTATTCTGGTCAAATTGGGTTTAATGAAATAGTGGGACTGACTCTTCTTAGTATTTGTCACTCTTATTTGTACCAAAATTTTATTATGAAAAATTTCAAACATGGAAAAGTTGGATTCCTTATACAGCGAATATCTCCTACCCACCACCTAGATTCTATAATTTACATTTTACTAAAATTGCTTTATCATGTATTTATCTACCTATCCATCCGTCTGTCCACTCATCACTCCATCTTTTTCTCATCTTTTTTTTTTTGGATGCATTTTAAATTAAATTTCAGACATCAGTACATTTCTCCCCAAACAGTTCCCCTGTGGTCCTTTCTCCTGGCTCTTTGCCGGCCTTAAAGACGGATGTGACGTGGCCATAAGCCATGGAATTCCCGCAGCTACCAGAAGGTAGAAGAGGCAAGGAACGTACTTTCCCCCAGAACCTCCAGAGGGAGTGCGGCCTTGCTGACACCTTGGTTTTGGCTCCGTGGTGCTGATTTTGGATGTCCAGTCTCGAGACCTGTGAGGGGACACATTTCTGTTGTTTCAAGCCACTAGTTTGTGGTCGTTTGTTACAGCAGCAACAGGACACTTATACGTAAGGGAATGTAGAGAAGGATACAATAGGACAGATTGTGGAGGGAGGAGGCTCAGGCATCCATTATTCTAAGGTGCAAACCTGGTCTGTCTGAGAAAGAGAATGCTCGTGTGAAGACTGGCTCCCTGGAAAACGTGGACAGAAACAGCTTAGCAGGTGGAAGATGGGCAGATTTGGTGTGGATGTATTTGAAGTGATGGCAGCTCACCCAAGTGAAATGTACAGAAGGCATCTAGACACAGGGGGCCTAGAAGGATGGAGGTAAAGAACGGGGTTCTCCACCAAGGTTCATGCTCTTTCAGCGCACACACGCACACACACACACTCTCATAGTCTCTCTCCCGCTGTCTCTCTCTCCTCTCTCTCTGTCTGTCTCTGTCTCTCGGAATTGGGGAGGTCCAGGGATTGAAGGAGAGGCGGATTACGGTAAGACAACATGGAAGGTCCTGGTCTGCAGGTTTAGGTCCATAGAATGGTGCTGAGGACCCAGGAGGAGGTGTAGGTTCGCTGGTCTGAACGCAGTGGAGTGATGAGAGGCACATCTGATCTTGCTTCCTCTCCTCATTTCTTTGCAGCTTCAGCCTGAAGCCAGGAAGACCTCCGAGGACCTCCCGTCGCCATCAGCTCAGCTTCCTCTAGGCCAAAGCTTTGTGCAAAGCCACTTTCAAGCACAGTACAGGTAAGAATGGGGTGTGTTTAGAATCTGTCCTTAAGGGCTCAGCAAACTCCTATGCTGGTATCTAACCTCCCTTTGCCAGGTTTACCCCGAGATTACAAAACAACAGAAACCATAAACACCCTTCTCTCTCCCATTATAAATCCCAATTAACCACTAACTTCTATTGTCTCTGACCCTCAGTATTTCATTTTTTTGTGTTTTTTATTTTATTTTTGGCTGCGTTGGGTCTTCGTTGCTGCGCACAGGCTTTCTCTAGTTGCGGTGAGCGGGGGCGACTCTTCATTGCGGTGTGCGGGCTTCTCATTGCGGCGGCTTCTCTTGTTGCGGAGCACGGGCTCTAGGCACGCGGGCTTCAGTACTTGTGGCTCGCGGGCTCTAGAGCGCAGGCTCAGTAGTTGTGATGCACGGGCTTAGTTGCTCCACGGCATGTGGGATCTTCCCGGACCGTGGCTTGAACCCGTGTCCCCTGCGTTGGCAGGTGGATTCTTAACCACTGTGCCACCAGGGAAGCCCCCTCAGTATTTCTTTTCTTTCTTGCTGTCTCCTGGGCCTTCCATCCCCCCCTTGAAGGAGAGGTGATGCAAGCATGGTTCTCCAGAATATGAATGTGGAGGCCAGGATCTCCCCAGCAGGCCATCATTGAGAAGTGGATGAGATCTTTCTGGTTTGTTCTTTATTGCCAGAGAGCCAAGTTTCACACATTATTTCGAGTTCAAGATTTCCCAGCATAATGGAGGATATAAAAGATATATAATTATATAGACTCTGACTTCAGAAAGTATATGTTCTCTTTGGGCTTTTATATATGACAGTTCAGAGATTCACATAAGGCAGAATATTTTCAAGAATGACAATGTTGTAGTGAAAGCACTAACCCCCGGGGCTTCTCGAAGGAGGTATGCCTTTCCACGGGCTCTGCAGAATGAATAGGGTTGAAAAGGGTGGGAACATATTCAATGAGAGTGACATCCGCTTCGAGGTGGGAATGAGCGCAGTGATCAAGATTGAGGGGAAGCCACTGGTTACATATATGTTCGCCCAGATAGTTTTTGATTTAACTTAGAAGAGCCCAAGGAGATGAGGTACAATCTGGGGTCAGGCATTTCGCGAGGACACATAGTAAATGGCAGAAGCAGGATTTGACCTCTGAAGCACAAGTCCTGTTTCTGCTTCTTTGTAATTCTTCCTCTTGGGTGGCTCTTCCATCTGACCTTGTTCTTTTCCTGTGAGGTTCTGCTGTTACTTCATGCACAAAAGCTTTGCCTTCCTGTTCTCCATTATGGATACCAAAACTTTTTTTTTTTTTTTGCGGTACGCGGGCCTCTCACTGTTGTGGCCTCTCCCGTTGCCAAGCACAGGCTCCGGCCGCGCAGGCTCAGCGGCCATGGCTCATGGGCGCAGCCGCTCCGCGGCATGTGGGATCTTCCCGGACCGGGGCACGAACCTGCGTCCCCTGCATCGGCAAGCGGACTCTCAACCACTGCGCCACCAGGGAAGCCCCAAAACATTTTTTTATATTTTTCTTTTGGATGTTGCATTAAATCACTTTCAAAGGTGGGCTTTTCTCTGAGTCTTCTGCATGCTCTTCTCTTTCCTTTGCCCTGTTGTCTTTTTCATAAGCCTCCTGTTGGTTTTTTATCTCTTATTTACTTCAAACAAAGTAACGATTATTCAGCCTTCTAGAATTCACTTACAGCCGTTTACTTCCATACTTTTGGGAGATTTGTATTCTTTCTATTTAGAAAGGAGAAGATGACTTAAAATTGCCCAGCAATTGTGCTAATTTAGGATTTATGTTATATTCATGGATCGCCCATAATGTAATTTGGACGTGATCACTGTCTTTGAGGTGATTATTTATTTAGGAAGAGCAGGTAGTTTCGGAAACACTTTGGAAGAACACCAAAGCTGCTTTCCCACTGGAACGGAAAATCCATAGCACTTGAGAAGTTCCCTCACCCTGCCCCAGCGGGGAGAAGGACCTCAAACGACCTTGAATGACAGCCACAGTGACCCTGGGGCACTCCCCTCCTGCCCTGGCTTGCTTACCGCATTGGGTAATTCAGATCTCTTCTGGATGAGCCCCTGTCTCATCGTTGTCCATGAAGAAATGCCCACTGGAAGCAGCCGCATAGCACAGGGAGATCAGCTCGGTGCTTTGTGACCACCTAGAGGGGTGGGATAGGGAGGGTGGGAGGGAGGGAGACACAAGAGGGAAGAGATACGGGAACATATGTATAACTGATTCACTTTGTTGTAAAGCAGAAACTAACACACCATTGTAAAGCAATTATACTCCAATAAAGATGTTAAAAATAAATAAATAAAATAAAATAAAATCCACCCCCAGAAAAAAAAAACAGAAATGCCCACTGATTTCCTAAGAGAAGTGGTGATGCACTACGAGATTTACATGGAGGAAACCTAGATTTCGTGTCTACTAACTCACCTTTTAGCCATGAAAGCTGCTTGCAGGGCATCTGTCTTATCTCCAGGTACTCAAAGCAGAGGCTGCTTGAAAGCAAAATAAGGAGACAGAGGAAAACAATAGAGGAGGAGGGAGAAGAAAATCTAGAAGGAGGGAGGGGGAGGCATAAGGCAAGGGCAGGTTAGAACTTGGGGAAGGGTCACCGTGATTGGCTTCAGGTGCCCCTCCTCTGTGTCCCCGTACCATAGATCTGCCTCCTTTCTCCACTCACTCATTCTCTCTGCCTTCTTCCCTTCTTGTCCACACATCCTCTTTTCCTTCTTGCACATCCTTGAGCATCTGATACTGCGCTTGGTCCAGTGGCTACAACGAAGGCTGTAACTCCTTGCCCACAAGAGGAAATACTAACCAAGCAGATCCCTTTATTCTCTGGGTGTTTAATCCATGCCTACTACGTGCCAGGTCCTCTTCTAGGTGCTGGGAATTGAGCTGTGAAAGGAGTCAGCCCCTGTTCTCAAGGAGCTCACATTCTACTGGGGGAGGTGTTAGATAATACACACATAATACACACGCAGCAATTTGCGATGATGATGAATGTCACCTGGGAGGCGGGGTAGGCAGCTAACCTTAGATAAGGTGTTCAGGCCAGGCTTCTTTGCAGAGGGGACATTTGAGCTGAGAACTGAGTGACAAGGAGCCAGCTGTTGAAATATTTGGGGACAGGGTATTCCAGGCAGGAAAAGCAGCAAAGGGTCTGGGGTGGGAGTGATCCAGGCAAATTCAAGGAACAGAGGGCCATCGAGTAGTGAGGGGTGGGAGGTGAGGCTGGACAGGTAGGCGCGCACCTGGTCGTGTGGGTTGTAGCCTCAGGGGCAAAGGGAACCACTGCAAAGTTCAAGGCAGGGTGTAGTCTAATTTTCCATTTAAGCAATTGGCTGGTGGGGACTTCTCTGGCAGTCCAGTGGTTAAGACTCCGCACTTCCACTGCAGGTGGCACAGGGCCGATCCCTGGTCGGGGATCTGATCCCACGTGCCCTGCGGTGTGGCCAAAACAAAAAAGAAGAAAAAAGAAAGAAATTGGCTGGTTGTTTTGGTGATGAAGGGAGGCAGGGCTGGGAGCTGGAGCAGCAGGTGATGTGCTGTTCTCTCAGTGGGAGAATGGTGGTGGCTGGACCATGAGGTAGTGATGGAGATGGAGGGACGTGGGCTGGTGGGGAACAGAGTCAACAGGACTTGCCAGAGAGTTTAAGGGTCAGGGGCGGAGGGACCAAGGAAACAATGAGCATCTAGGGTGACTCCTGGGTTTTTACATAGTTGTATAACTGGCACGTGCTTTGATGGAAAAATGGAGGGAGCTTTGAAGTGCGTGTTATGGATGCGAAAGCGGAAAAAAACTCGTTTCCCTTTGCATTACTCTTGACTACTTCCACACTCACAATCCTTCTGACCCCAGATGTGTGGGTGTTTTTCCCACACTAAGCAATTCTGCGATTCTCTCTGGACGCCAACTGAGTGTCCTGCAATTTAACTCAATTCTGGCACTACTTAGAGCGGGCACGGACCCCGCAGGTTAAAGGCTCAGTCCCAGCGGACTGCCTGCCCGCCGGACACCAATTGCAAGTCCCGGGTCGTCACCTGCGCTGCTGACCGACTGGCTATAAATTGGAGGTTTCCACGGCCCCCTCCTCAGGTTCAATGATTTGCTAGAGTGGCTCACAGAACTCAGGAAAACCGTTTACTTACCAGGTTACCTGTTGATTTGGAAAGGCTATAACTCAGGAACAGCCAGATGGGAGATTCATAGAGCAAGGTCTGTGGGAAGGGGCGAGGTTCCGCACCCCTCGCTGGGTGCACCGCCCTCCCAGCACCTCCCCACGGTCACCAACCTGGAAGCTCTCCCAGCCCCTTCTGCTGGGGTTTTTATGGAAGCAACATTATGTAGGCATGATTGATCCAATTATTGGCCATACGTGGTTAACTCAACCTCTGACCCCCTTCTTTTTTTCCCAGGAGGTAGGGGTGGAGCCCTCTAATCCCATGCTTGGTCCCTCTGGCAACCAGCCCCCCTCCTGTGGTTTTCTCTGGGGGCTTTCCAGGTATCACCTCATTAGCATAAACTCAGGTGTGTTGGGATGGGGTTTGTTATGAATAGCAAAAGATGCTCCTTTTACCTTCATTCTTGCTCTTATCACTTAGGAAATTCCAAAAGCTGTAGGAGCTCTGTGTCTGGAATAACTGTTAGAGACCAATTATATATTTCTTATTATAAATCACAGTATCATAATGCGTGAGTCAGGGGAGGATTCGTGAAGAAGTGACTTTTGAGCTGATCTGAGACTAAGGACCGCAAGGACCCTTTGTCGATTACTATAGAATGATGAGTAAGAAGCAAGATATTCATGCTGGAAAAAAAGACTGGTGACAGCTAAAAATAGCTGCTTTCTGCCTGCAGCAGAGTTAAGAAAAAATATAGTTAGAGACGTCCACCTAGGCTAGGACTTTTGAGGTCTGAAAAGTGATTTTCTGTAGCCGTCGGTGGGCATCAGCTCCACACTGGAGCCCCTGAGGGTGATACTTGCTGTCCTGGACCCTCTTCAGCCTCTTTTCCTCGGGGGGAGGTTGCCTGGGATGGAGGGCCGCCCTGGCATCGGCCTTTATGAAATTGAAAGCTGGAAATGTTATTATGGGTTAATTCAGAGATCCCTGTTCACCGAGATTCTCCCTCCATCTCCCTTGTCCTCCTTGTTAGGGGGCTGAGTTTTTGCCTTTGGCTGGAGGAGAGAAGGAAGAATAGTACTGGGGTGCTGGAGTTATAAACTAGAGGACAAATAATTCATTATTCTATATGATTATTACCACAGCCTGAAAACATCTGCAAGTTTAATAGCCAAGGATTGTTGCAATGTTGGAGTTTGGGCTACAGGTGGGATTGTGCGTGTGCGTGTGCGTGTGCGTGTGTGTGTGTGTGTGTTCATCCCTTCACAGCATTCATAGCTTTTATTCACAGAAAGCCTAATCTGGTCCCCGTTACAGGCAGCGTTCCCTTTTAGGCAGAGTATGTTTTGGAAGGCTTCCTCAGAACAGATCTTGGAGAGGTGACATCTTGCTCGTGCGTCACCATAATTACCTTGCCGACTTGGACATCCGTCTCGCCAGCCAGCGAGCAGGTGAAGCTGGCCAGGTTGGAGGTGTCAGACGTATATTCAGCAGCAGTGAGAGGCCAGAATGTGAAACGAGCAGTGCCATTTCGGGACATTTGTAACCAGTGGAGAGCAAAGAGCAGTTCTGAGTTTCAGCAGCAGGTGAGAGGCTGGCTTTGGAACAGAAACAATTTGACAAGGAGGATGAAATAGCTTAGGGAGATGGGCAAGTGAACATTGAAAGGCATTGGGGTGATTTTCTGTCTCTTTCCTCTGTGAGTACCTGGGAGATAGTAGGACAGGACCGTGAAACTCTGGGGGAGATGGCAAGGACGAAAGGACCCCCAGGCCACATTTGAGGTGTAGGTGGAGCCTGGTAACATCTGGAGTTTTCTGTGAAAGTGACACTGCCCTCCCCCCTGATCTGTTGGTCGCACTCACTTTCCTCATTTCTCATCCTTTGAGGAACAGGTGCATTTCATGTCCTCTGTGTGGTTTATTATGAAAACAATACATTTTCCCCATCCTTTAAATACAAAATTAGACTGTTCTGTGATTTCGCCAAACTATACATCTCTTGCTCCCTGCCAGAGATTCATGGCTGAATCTAAAGGCCATATCCCTGAATCAGTTGACTATGATGTATCTGCAAGAAAGATGCAGCCTCGCTTAGTTTTAGTAGCTTTAAAGAAAAAATGAATAAGTCAAAGAAAAATATTCTTTCTCATTTGTTCACTTAAATATGAAACAGGGATTTGGAAATTTCCCAGGGACAAAAATACATGTTTCAGGCCTATGTTACGCCACGGTACGTGATGGGTGAGGGGAGGAGAGGGGAGGGAGAGAAGCTGGGGTGGCAGAGGGGCCCCCACAAATGGCAGGTCCCCCTGCTGGTTGGAGCTTGATGTCTGATGCCTTCTTTTTACCAAAATATTGCGATGGTTTTCCCAGAGGGAAATTTACCAGAGAGTGATCGAACATTAAATACTCCGGTCTGTACTCGGTTCTGTTTTCTAAAATCATGGTTGGCATTCTATGAACTTGTATCCAGGAAAGCCTACTTGCTATGAGCAGAGCACTTAGGGTTGCCTGGGACAACACCCTGAAAACCTCAGGGGTTCCTGCTGGGCCCTGGCTTTTTCTATTTTGTCTGCTCAACGGAAAACCAATCCAGCAGGACTGGTGCTTTCTGTCGAGATTCAGGAAACCTGATTCTGATCCCAGCTCCGGTTTTCTTGCTGGCTTACCCTAGGGCTGTCCAGTGCTGAGAGCAGGACCTGTGGCGGAGTATGCTCCCCTATTCCCAAGGAAATTCATGTAGATTTTAGGGGAAGGAATGTAGCATCCAGAAACCCCTTATATCTTGGAAGAATATGGAGCATTATATGATGAAGGAAATAAAATAAGAGCGCCCGGGTGGAATATAAAACTCGGCTTTCCCTCTCAGAGATGCATGCTAAATATGGGAGTGTTAAATTTCAAAGAGCTTAAAGAATATAAATAAACTATTGGATCTACTTGTACTCACGACATGATGATGGGCATGGGCTCTGGAACCTGAGCCAGCTCTGCCACTTAAGAGCTGTGTGTCCTTGGGCAAGTGACTTAACCTCTCTGTGTTTCTGTTTTTTCTTCTGTAAAATGGGGATCATCCTGGTTCTTATGGCTAGCACACGGGTTAATCCATGCACAGTGCCCAGTTTTTAGTAAATTCTTTCACCGTTAGCTGTTACTACTAGCTGCTATTTTCTGAACTTTGTTTCCTTTAGCCGTCCAATGAGGCAGGTGGATTGCATCAGTGGTTCTCCGCCTGGTTGAACACTAGAGTCACCTGGGGAGCTTTTAACATTCTGATGACTGTGCCTCTCTCTCCCTGCTTCCCTTGAAACAGAATCTCAAGGAGTGGGGCCTGGACCTCTGCATTTGAAAAAAGCATACTATGTGATTCTGGGGCCCAGTGAGACTGAGACCTTTGAGCTTGAAAGCTGTCACAGTATCTTTCTATTTGGAGGGGTTACAGCCTCCCTTCCCATACTCAGTGCACTCATACATGTGACTATATCCTTTTTAAGAAATTGAGATGAGTCACATAACATAAAATTAACCCTTTTAAGTGTGCAATTCAGCAGAATGTACACCCACCATGGTGTGCAACCACCAGTTTTTTCTGGTTCCTAACCATTTTTGTCACCCCCAGAAGAAAACCTGGTACCCATGAAGCAGTCACTCCCCAGGCCTCCTCTTCTCAGCACCTGGCAACCGCCAATCTGCTTTCCGTCCCTATGGCTTTACCCACTCTGGATTTTTCACATAATTGGAATCAAAAATGTGTGGCCTTTGGTGCCCGGCTTCTTTTACTCACACGATGTTTTCGAGGTTCATTCGTGTAACAAGTGTCAGGACCTCGTGGCTGAATAATAATCATCGTGTGTCTGTACCACATTTTGTTTACCCGTTTACCCATTGACGGACACTTGAGTTGTATCCACCCTTTGACTATTGTGAAGAATGCTGCCATGAACCTCTGTGTACAAGGGTTTGAATACCTGTTTTCAGCTCTTTGTGGTACAGATCTCAGAGTGGAATCGCAGTGGTGGCTCTCTAATTAACTTTTTGAGGAACCGCCAAACCGTTCAGTGTGATTAAACTTTCATGTGTATCCTCTACCCTCACAGATCTTCCTTGACCTGTCCCCACTGCCTGAAACAGAGCAACACCTTCGATCCTTTCCTGTGTGTGTCACTGCCTATCCCCTTGCGACAGACGAGGTACGTGAGCATCATGCCCGTGAACTTGACTTCCATCCTTGGGAATCTTTTGGGCTTGCGGCTGCATTTTCTCCTTTGCTTCCCAGCCAAGCTTTGCAGCTTGGGGACATTCAAGGATTGAATGGGACAATGAACGTGAAAGGTTACAGAGTCCCTTCTTTAGCGGAAGAAGGAATTATAAACATGCTTTTGTTTATCAGCCCCGTTGCCAGGCTTACGTCTTTAGCCCATTCAGAAGCCGGCACCAGCCAGTTGGTACCACTCAATCAGACAGGGGCGAACTGGAGAAAATCTGTCACCCTCTGCTTTGCCCTGCTTTATTTCCAAATCCTTTTTCCTCTTAGTGAAGGTGTAGGAAAAGGTTTATTTAAGGAGCAAAGAAAAAGGAAAAGGGTTGTTGGGAGATATGAGGAAAAAAAAGAAAAGAGGAGGCAGGGTTGGGTAGGAGGTGTAATCACTGCAAAAGTAAGAAGCATATAGTGCAAGCATCCCAGAAGTCCAGGGCTTGGCAGTGACTGTTAAGGCGATGGCCCGTGTCAGTCTCATGGAATTTTAGCGAACTATATGGGGCGCCTTCACTGTCACGGAAGATGGCATTTCTTCCCTGGGTTCCTCACCTTTGTAAAAACCATTTCTCTTGCCCTCTGTCTGTTGGCATCCTCCATCTTTAGGATGCAGTGAAGACATGACGGCTTTGTAAAGCCTTTCCTGGCAACTTAATCCCCCTTTCTGCTCTAAATTCCTGTGCTGCTGACTGTCTGTGCCACAAATATAACACTGGCTTATCCTGTCATCAGATGATGGCTACTGATAGATATGAGCTGTGATACCTGGCCTGATGCAGCATAGCACAGTGGTTAGGACCACTGACTCTGGGGCCAGACTGCCTGGGTTCAAGTCCCAGTTCGGCTGACTAGTTGTATGAATTAGATAGTTACTGCAGTATAGAGCAGGGGAAACAGGAGCTGGAGGGGTGAGCCCTGGTGTGCTGCTGGGGGTAGTAGGAAGTAGAACCAGAGAGAGTCCAGAGAGGTTGGGGGGCAGAAGGGCTGTATCCAATCACCAAGGGAGAACTTCAGGAGACTCTCATCAACAGTGTTGAGTTGTCCTGGAAGAAGCTTGACTGCTCTACTTCTCAGACTTTGAGTTTCTTTTTGCTTAAAATTATCTATTTAACAAACAGAACCTGGAGACTATATAGATCTGTACAGATGGTCCCTGACTTACGATGGTTTGGTATACAATATTTTGACTTTACAATGGTACGAAAGTGATGAGCATTCAGTAGAGACGGTGCTTCACATTTTGAATTTTGATCTTTTCCCAGATGAGCGGTATGAGGTGTGGTCCTCTCTTGTGAGGCTGGGCAGGGGAGCACCATAGCTCCCAGTCCAGCCTGGTGATCACGAGGGTAAACAACTGATACACTTAAAATCACTGTTTTTCACTTTCCATGTAGTATTCAATAAATTACATGAGCGATTCAACGCCTTATTAGCACGGAAGCTTCGTGTTAGATGATTTGGCCCAACTGTAGGCTAATGTAAGTGTTCTGAGCACGTTCAAGGTAGGCGGGGCTAAGCTGTGCTGTTTGGTAGTTTAGTTTTATTAAATGTATTTTCGATTTAAGATGTTTTCAATTTACAATGCATGGGTTTGTCGGGATGTAATCCCATCATAAGTTGAGGAAGGTCTGTATTGTGATTCTTAATCAAATATCTTTTATTTTTAACTTGCTGGAAAAGTACACTCAGCTGAGACCCTTGGAGATTTGGCTCTCCACTGCCACCTGGTGGCAGCATACCTAAAGGGCAATGACCCGACCAGGAAGCAGAGATTTTGCCTAAGTGCTGAACTTGATCCATTATCAGTGATGGTGGCAACAATCCATGTCAGTCCTTTAAGGATGTGGCCTCCTTCCTATTTTCCAGATTCTTGAGCGTCACCTTGGTCTTCCCCTCTAAGAGCCAGCAGTCCCTGCGTGTTGGCCTGGCCGTGCCAATCCTCAGCACGGTGGCAGCCCTGAGGAAGATGGTTGCAGAGGAAGGTGGCATCCCTGTGGATGAGGTGTGATGGGGCCTGGTGATGGGATTGATGGATGCTAACTGGGCCGGCTGTCTAGGGTGTTTAGGTTAATTTCTGGCTCGCGGTGATTCCTGAGTGACTCCTGAGTTTCTGTTTGATTAATAGTCCCTGGTGTCTGTGCTGACGGGGCCTTGACCTCTTCCTGCATTTTCACAAAATAACCAGAAAAGGATACCACCTTTATCTTACAATCAATCATCATCATTTCAACAATAGCTGACTCTCAGTAGGGCTTACTAAGTGCTGAGTACCATTCTATGAACTTTATAGCTAATTTACTCCTCACCACCATCCTGTGAGGTAGATATTACAATTATCCTCATTTTAGCAGCAAGCACTGAGACTTACCCAAGGTCACACAGCTGGTAAGTGGCTGGGCCAGGATTTGAAATCAAACGCAGATGGTTTGATTTCACAACCACTATTCTATACTTTCACTCCCGGGAATATAAGCCAGGAGACTGAAGGGACAATAAATGAAATATAAGGAACTACTGAAGGAACTTGTGGTGTATATATGAGAGAGGCAATTTGGAAGAGAGTGGGATGGACGTGCTCCAATTTTTTTTTTTTTTTTAGCATCTTGGTAAAGAGTTTGGATTCACTTGACTTTGGAGGGCAGACTCCTAACAGGGACCCCCATGAAAGGACAGGGTAGAAGTGATGGTGGTGAAAAGCAATGCGGTATGATGAGAAGGGCTTGCAGTGGGGTTCTAATTGTGATTCAGTCCCTTCTCGTTTTCTGACCTTGGACAAAGTAATTGGTCCTCTGTTTCTTTAACTGTAAAATGGAAATTTTACACTTCCCTGGTGACCTCGTGGGATTGTTTTCTAATTAAAGAGTATTTTTAACCTTTTTGTTAAGGAATAACATAGGTACAAGAAAGTGTTCATGTCTTAGGGTTATAACTTGAATTTTTGCATGCATGTACATACGTGTAACCACCATGATTATTGAGGCTTTCCATCACCCCAGTGGACTCCTTCCTGCCCCCACCCAGTCAATCCCTCTGACCTCTCTCACCATTTTAATGAAGATCTCAACTGGGGAAAAAAAATGTGTGTATCTTGCTTTGTAAACCCAAAGTGCTATATGGGAATCTATAGTGAGGGAGAGAGTAGGACAGTGGGTGAGAGAGTCTTGGGGGAAAAAATAGCAGTAATAAAAGATAAAAAGGGGAGAAGTCTAAGAGAGGTAGAGTTTGAAACTTTAAGAGAGTAAAAGGACTGTCAGGAATTTAAAAGGCATGATGGGGACTTCCCTGGTGGTGCAGTGGTTAAGAATCTGCCTGCCAATGCAGGGGACATGGGTTTGAGCCCTGGTCCAGGAAGATCCCACATGCCACAGAGCAGCTAAGCCCGGGTGCCACAACTACTGAGCCTGTGCTTCAAAACCCCCGAGCCACAACTGCTGAGCCTGCGTGCCACAACTACTGAAGCCCGTGTGCCTAGAGCCCATGCTCTGCAATAAGAGAATCCACCACAATGAGAAGCCCGCGCACCACAACAAAGAGTAGCCCCCGCTCGCCGCAACTAGAGAAAGCCCACGCACAGCAATGAAGACCCAACACAGCCAAAAATAAATTAAAAAAAAAAAAAAAGACTTATAGGGGACTTCCCTGGTGGCACAGTGGTTAAGAATCCGCCTGCCAGTGCAGGGGACACGGGTTCGATCCCTGGTCTGGGAAGATCCCACATGCCACAGAGCAACTAAGCCTGTGCACCACAACTACTGAGCGTGCGCTCTAGAGCCTGCGAGCCACAACTACTGAGCCCACGTGCCACAACTACTGAAGCCCGCGCACCTAGAGCCCGTGCTCCGCAACAAGAGAAGCCACCGCCATGAGAAGCCCGCGCACCGCAACGAAGAGCAGCCCCCGCTTGCCACAACTAGAGAAAGCCCGCGCGCAGCAACGAAGACCCAACGTAGCCAAAAATAAATAAATAAATATTTAAAAAAAAGACTTATAAATAAATAAATAAAGGCATGATGTGTTTGTTAAGTTCCCTTTGAGAAACTAGAGGGAAAGTGATCCTCCTCATTCCAGGTGATCTTGGTTGAACTTCATCCCACTGGACTCCAGCGGTCTTTCTTTGATGAAGAGGACTTGAATACTATTGCAGAGGGAGATAATGTGTATGCCTTCCAAGCCCCTCCGTCACCTGGCCAGGAGATGCTCTCAGGTACAAGAGTGCTTTGCATAATGTTATTTGGATATTACGAGTTATAGGTTTGAGAGGATACTCATTGGGTGCTAAGGCAAAAGACACTTCATTTTAGTACTTGGAAATATCAGGCTTATCTTCTCCGATATTTGTTGTACAGATGGTTGATTATAAAAGTTAATCAACTAAGACAGGGGTTCCTGAAACCTTAGTATCAGAGTCACCTGGAGGTCTTGTTTAAACAGATTTCTGAGCCCTGCCCACGGTGTTTTTGACTCCGTAGGCCAGGGGTGGGGCCTGAGAAATTACACGTCTAGCAAGTTCCCAGGTGATGCTGACGCCGCTGGTCCTGGGACCACGTTCTGAGAACCACTGTTCAGAATAGGTGCTGGGGTAATCTTTGTCTTCAGGACTCTTATGGTTCAAGGTCAGTGCTTGAAGTAAAACTGTTACAAACTGGAGCATAGATGGCCAAAGAGATGATTAAATGACTTTTTGTTAACAGTCCCGCTTCCCTATGTTAACTTTTCCTAAACTTTGGATAGGCCAAGATGGCCAGTTTCTGACAGCCTTTCGTTGTAGGTCAGTATCCATTTCGGTCCAATTAGCCAGTCAGTAAGGCTCATATTTAGAGGACCTTGTACCACTGTTACACACATACCCCAGATGAATCCTATGCCCTGGACCACATCCTCGGCCAGCCTAGGTGGCAGGCAGCCTGTGGGAACCAAGTGTCTGCAGGGGCTCTGAGTCATCAGAGAGACTCTGGGCCTGGAACAGGACATCGACAGGCCCTGATTATGTGATAACTCAGTAAAATAGCCCTCATTTCAAATTCAATCACAGGACACATCTGTGCCTTAAAAGGAAAGTTTCAGAGCTGATTGGAAATTGAGGATGGTCCAGTTCCTCTACTTCCTCAACAATAAAGATTCTGACCTTCTCTCTGTACCCCTTACGTTGGCGTTCTAAGAGAGCGGATACTCTACAGCTCTCTGATCAAAGCATACAAGCAACCAGAATCATTTTGGTGTATTTTTCAGATTGGCTTTGAAAAGTATTAATTAAAATCCCTGCCTATACTTTAAACTTGGCTGACCACAACAGCAAATTCACTACCATGGATATCATCTTATGCCAGGTGCCTGATGGAACAAGTGCCATGAACCTTAATAGCACTTCCCCTGAAGCCCTCCAGTGTCTCCCAAGGGTGGTTAATGGATGGTCAAAGAGAAGAGGGGCTAGAAGCCAGGGTTCTGACCCAGCGCAACAGCTCCTTTAAGAACACAAATGTAATTCTCGCCCTTCAGCTCGTCCATCTGGTCTACCCGTCTCCCCACGCTTGGCAGCCTGCGAGGGTCAGCGATTATCCCTGCCCGTCCACAGTGAGACCACGGTGCTAATCCTCTTCTGTAATTTGGTGGGCTCAGGCCAGCAGGCCAGCAGGTATGTTTAACTTCATCCTTCTTTTACGTGATGTCTGGGTTGTGTCAACATGTACTTGGAATTTGCGCTAGAATAATTCTAATTTGAAAAAAAATAAATATCCATTCTCAAAGTTGATCAACAAGGAGCAGGGAGTAAGGTACTTCCTGATCGAGAGGATCAGAAATAACGGCCTTCAGCAGATGGCTAACATTGTCCTTAACAATTGAGCATCGGAGCTTTCCCTGTTGGTTTTAGGAACAATGATTTTTGCTCTCACCATGTGCTGTAAGGCCTAGGCAGTGCAGTAAGACAAAGGAAAAAGAAACTGGCTATTGGAAAGAGGAGGTAAAATGACCACTATTTGCAAATTATATTATTCTCTGTCCAGAAAACCAAGAGCTTGAAAGTAATTAGAACTAATGAAAGAGTTCAGGAAAGTGACTGGTTGCATAACAAATATACAAAACCAGATAGCTTTCTTACGGAATGCAAATAAAATGTGTAAAAGATATTACTCCAATGAAAAAATTTTAGATGGATAAAATGTTTGTAAAATTTACCTGGAAGAACAAACTCGTAAGAGTAGCCAGAAAATATTGGGGGCAGGAGAAAGAAGGAAGAGGGATTTTTCTAGTAAAACAGAATAAAGTTTTAATTATTAAAATATTGTGATATAGGCGGAAGAGTATACACTTAAATCAATGACACGGAACAGGTCAAGCATACTTCAGTATTTGTTAGATGATAAAAATGGTGTATTTCATATTAGTAAGGAGTGAATGAATTATTTAATACTAAGCCTGGGCTAACTGATACTTTCCTTTCTTTTTATTTTAAATAATCAATTTTTTTACTCCCGCCATAAATTCTCATGTATATATTGATTGGAGAGGTAATTACAGAAAAGGAAACCATAAAATAACTTGAAGGTAATATAGGGGAATATTTATATCTTTGAGTTGGGGGCTATTTGAACACCTAAGGCAGGAGGCTATCAAGGAAAAGTCTAATGTTTTCAATACATTTAAAATGCTAAGCTAAGAGCACATTTGAAAGAAGAAAAGTATTTACATCATGTGACAGCTGAAGGATGCATATCCGTCATATAAAACCTAGCTCTCAGATTAGGGACAGAAATAGTATTCTTTTAGTAAAATGAGCCACAGAGATGAACGTTAATTCACAGAAGAAATACAGGCATAGGTTAAAATATTCAGCTTCGTTAGTCATAGAAGAAATTCTGATGGCAATAGCAAGGTGCTATACTTAACCTTCCAGACTATTAAAAAACTTTAAAAAATTGATAATACTCATTCTGGGCAAGTGTCAAGAGAATGGGGCACATGCTTCACGGGTAAATTGGTGTGGCTCTTCTAGAGGGCAGGTTGGAAATAAATAGCTTTGGTCTTATTTCCACTTCTGGAACTTTATCCCAAAGAAACACTTAGTCATGTGCACCCAAAGGCGTAGGCAAAAGAACGTGTATAGTTCCCGCCATGAGCAAGCATTGCTTAAATAAAAAATTGGAAACAACCCAAATGCCTAGTAATAGAGGATAAGGTGAATACACCCATCTGTCGATTCAACAATTGACACCCGGTGCCCTTGCCCATCCAGTGCACCAGCTCGTAATTAACTTTCGCAAAGTTAATTCAACAGTAGCACATTCTTACCCCACTGGATCTTCACGCAGCCTTGCAGGTGGGGCCAGAGAGCAGTCAAAGGTCAGTGATTTGTCCAGAGGTACCCAGGGCAGAGCTGGAATTGACAGCAGGCAGTCTAGGCACCACAAGCTCACTGCTGCGTGCTCATCGGATCGGGATATGGAAAACATTCCCAGTTGCGAGAATATTCCTGATACACAAAGCCATCGATGTGTCCACTGGGCTTATCTCTGCCTGGCTTTCCTCTGGGTCCTGTGCTCTCTCTCTGGGGAAGAGGGTTTCCCAGCCACCTCTTTACACTGCCATGTCTCCATTCATAACGAGGGTCTCAGATGGGCAATTTTGTATTGTGTTTTGTGCTCAACTCTTATCCAGTTGAGAGAAGCCAATGAGTAGAGCCAATGCTCTTGACTGTTGGGTATTGTTGGTTTTTCTTTTGCTGAAATAACCTCATTTCCTTGGATTTCCAGGTTTGGGCCACCTTTCCTGATTAGGGAAGACAGAGCCATCTCATGGGTCCAGCTCCATCAGTGCATTCTCAGTAAGGTCCGCTATCTCATGAAGAGCGAGGCTTCTGTACAGGTCAGCATGTCAGTGTGTGTGTGTGTGTGTGTGTTGTCGGGGGGTGGGGTGTGGAGAGAGGGATGTAGGAATCTAGTGGTAGCTCAGGAGAGACAAGCATTTGCTGTCAGTGACAGTGTTCACACTGTCGTACCAAACAACTTTGATTTATATGCAAGAAAATCACCGTTTTATGTTCCGTGCTGTTTCTCTCTTTGTGGCATTACAAAATACCTTTCATGGACGGAGCTTTTGCTCGTTAAATCTTTCGAAACATCATTGGAAGAAAGAGTGGGATTTACATCATTCATCTCAGTTTTGTATATTTATGGCTTCCCATAGTTCTTCTTGGAGGGGAGCTTATTGTAATAAACTGTAACTTATACATTTGGATCAAAAATTTCAAGGGACTTGAGGTATAACTTCTGTGGAAAATTAAAATCGATGTTTATGTCCAAATATGAAAACCTAGGTATTAAAACAGTTTTGTCCAGTTTTCGAAAAACAGGTTAAAAACTCAAGGGGAAACACCTTTTTGCCTTGCTCATTTATTTATTCTCAGACTGGTAGTTTCCAAATAAAAACAACAAATTCTAAAACCATTCCTTTCAGCCCCGATTGTATCAGAACCTGTTCTGAGGGCTGCTTGGCATAGAAGACTTTAACATGTTTAGGGACATGTCGGTAGCCTCAGAAATTTGTTTTCCCCCAACTACTCTCTAAGTAAGAACTTTTCATTTGGGGGATGTACCAAACATTTCAGAGGGATTTCTGTATAGTTCTACATAATTCATGTTCCTTCCTGCTTAGGGAAAACCGTACATCTGATTTGGGATTTACACGAAATACCAGTTTGTTTAAGACCTTTTCTACATTTGCACCAAATCTTTATCTCCAAAGGATTTTTGCTTCACGAACTGCCCAGCATATCTGCCATGGTGCCCAAATTAGAAACTCGAACTTCTCCCTAAGTAGGTCAGAATATCTAGTAATAGCTTTAGCTTTCCCCAAACCCTGTGCTCCTGGCTGTTGAGAGTGGATGAAACGGCTTTCATGCAAACGTTGAACTCAGCTGTTCTTATTCTCCCCCTGGTCTCCCATGTGCTCTTGCCTCTGCATCTCTCCGGTCATTTCAATTTGACCGATGAAGCAGTCAGTGGGGCCTGCAAAATTCGAATACAGGCAACCTCCAACTCAGCTACGGACGCTTGTCCATAGATACAGTGACACATGTGTGGATGCCCATGGTTTTATGTAAGAATAATGTGTTCTAAGTGGTTGTGAGGCTCCCAGGCTAGCTCACCCATCTAACCCACAGGCTTTTATATTTTGGGTTTTGTTGTTGTTGTTGTTTTGGCCGCTCTGCGTGGCTTGCGGCATCTTAGTTCCCCGACCAGGGATCGAACCCTGGCCCTAGCAGTGAAAGCGCCGAGGCCTAACCACCTGACCACGAGGGAATTCCCAAGGCTTTTATATTTTGAAGAGTTTGAAAAGAATTTGAAAAGAATTGGTAATAATTTGGAAAGAATCCTGTCAGTCTTCTCAACATTGAACCAAAGAGATTAAAAGCAGTGAACATACATTGAAGGTTCCAAAGTGAATTTCCCTAGCCAAGAATGAAGGACAGGAAAATGTCTCTTACGAAAATGACCAATTAGCTAGATGGGATTAATTTGCAATGAATTATGAAGAAAAGAGATCGATCATTGCCTAGGAATTTTTCTGGTTCCTTTGTAAATTTTCTTCGTGGGCAGGCAGGGCGAGCTGCTTCTCTGCAGTGTAGGTGCCTTATTATGTTGCCATGCAAACAGCAAGGCTCCATTAGGGGTGCCAGGAAAAAGAGCTTTCCCCCCCAGATTTAACTAACTTCTCCTTGGGAAGTACACCCTCCCATGGCCAGCCCTGAATCCAAGCCCCTGAAGTCAGCTTGCTTCCAGCCATCAGTTTTGTGTTTGTTGAAGCGGCAGGTCAGCTAGAGAGTAGGTATAGTCCAGTGAGGCGTCCACACTCCCCAAATGTCACACTTATTGCCCCTCCTCCATCACCTACCACAGCCCAGGAGTCGGCTCAGAGCTCCCTGACTATGTTTTGGGTCACACGGTCTGTTACTGTTTCTTTGAAATATAATGTTTTCCTTCTCTTCTCCTGCCTGAATTCAACCTACATTTCATCAGTGTTTTTTTTGTTTGTTTGTTTTTTGCGGTACGCGGGCCTCTCACTGTTGTGGACTCACTGTTGTGGACTCTCCCGTTGTGGAGCACAGGCTCCGGACACGCAGGCTCAGCGGCCACGGCTCACGGGCCCAGCCGCTCCGCGGCATGTGGGATCCTCCCGGACCGGGGCACGAACCCGTGTCCCCTGCATTGGCAGGCGGACTCTCAACCACTGCACCACCAGGGAAGCCTTCATCAGTGTTTTTTAAGTAGAGATTTCTGCCACTTATCTTTGTCAGACTTTGTAAGGACATTTCATTTTTTTCTAGTCGTGGCCAAGGTCATCAGTGACAATTTTAAGAACTGTATTTCCATTGCTTGAAGAGACCATTGATTTTTTTTTTTTTTAGATATTGTGGTAAAATGTATGTAATGTGTATTGTAACCGTTCACAAATGTACACTAATTATATTCACCATGCTGCATAACCATCACCACTATACTCCCCAGATTTTTCACCATACCCACAAAAATTATATCCATTAAATAACAACTCCCCGTTGTCCCAACCCCTAGCCCGTGAGAACCTCCATTCTACTTTCTGTCTCTATGAATTTGGCTACTCTAGGGACCTCATATAAACAGAATCATAGGGCTTCCCTGGTGGCGCAGTGGTTGAGAGTCCGCCTGCCGATGCAGGGGACACGGGTTCGTGCCCCGGTCCGGGAAGATCCCACATGCCGCGGAGCGGCTGGGCCCGTGAGCCATGGCCGCTGAGCCTGCGCGTCCGGAGCCTGTGCTCCGCAATGAGAGAGGCCACAACAGTGAGAGGCCCGTGTAGCACAAAAAAAGTAAAGTAAAATAAAATAAAATAAACAGAATCATACAATATTTGCCCTCCTGTGTCTGGCTTATTTCACTAAGCAAAATATTTTCAAGGTCCATGCATGTTGTATCATGCATCTGAATTTTCTTCCTTTTGAGGGCTGAGTAATATTCCATTGTGCGTATATACCACATTTTGTTTATCCATCCATCTGTTGATGGATACTTGGGTTGCTTCTACCTGTTGACTATTGTGAATAAGGCTGTTTAAGGCTCACTTCAATTTCAGAAAAGTTAAAATATAAAAAAAGTGTCCATCTTAGAATAACAACATAGGTGGTATTTCTTTTACGCAGCTTATTTCGACATGTATAAATACTTATTTAGCATTTGAGACGTAAAATGCACACTAACTTGTTTTTAGATAATTGCCTCATTTTGGTAATCTGGTGACGTCAATAATCATCTTAATAAAGTAAATTAGCTGCTAATAATTAATGAACAGAATTGGTTTAATTCCCTATTAACTGTGCTAACATTTGTCCCAATTAAACCTGTGTTATTTTAAATCACTGCGTTCATTGTTTTGGAGAATTTAATGTGTTACACGGTATTAGGTCACTATGTTAAAAGGTATAGGGTGTATCTTCTAAAAAAACTGAAGCCTTTATATCTCTGGATTTGGAATAATTATTAAGGGCATATTCAAAATACACTATAAGCAAAAGGTTACATTTTTTGAGTAACTTCTTTGCACTTAACCGTCTGATTCACACCAACATGTGGGATGACCTGCTTCTTGTTCTTGGCCTGGCAGAACCTGGGGTCACTGTTCTCCATCCGGGTTGTGGGGCTGTCCCTGGCCTGCAGCTACTTGTCCCCAAAGGACAGCCAGCCCCTCTATCACTGGACAGTTGACAGGTAAGGGGATGTTCCAGACGTGGTAAGAGAATGCATACGTTCCTACCTGACTAGACTCCTTCAAGGCTGTGTATCAATAAGACTGATGACAATCTTAGCTGCCTTTGGTCTTCAGCACCAGCGCCTGGGTTAGGTCCTTATACACATTCTGTGCTTTCAACCCTCATGTCTAGAGCGGGACTGACGGCCACTTCAGAGATAGGGAGACACTGAGGTTCCCAATGATTAGTGAATTTACGCACATTCATGCGGCTGGTTAAGGACTGTGTACTTCCGTGAGCTCAAAACCTGTTTTTGAATCATCTTGGTGACAGTTAGGGACACATGTGACATCTCCACTTTTTTCTTGCAGTACATTCAAAAACTTCTTTTAGGTGCAGACCCTCCTGTCTGTCACTCGTATATATGTGTCTTGGTGGTGGTTGTTTTTTTTTTTTGGCCACGCTGCGTGGCTTGCAGGATCTTAGTTCCCTGACCAGGGATCGAACCCATGCCCCATGCAGTGGAAGCATGGAGCCCTAACCACTGGACCGCCAGGGAAGTCCCCATATGTGTCTTGTTGATTTCACATCTTCCAGTCTCTCCTTGTCCTGTCTCTTCCGCATTAAGGCCAGACAACCTCTTCTGAAATGGGCTGAGCCCAAGCAGCTGGAAAGAGCGATGGGTTGATTCACCCTGAGATTTTCTGGGTATGGGAGGGTCTGGAAGGGGAAGACCTTTTAGGTCGTGGAGGTGGACTGGAAGGTGCTCCTTTCACTGTGCAGTGGAGGAAAACCTAGCAGCTCATTTGAGGCATCATCAGAACTGGGTATTTGCTGAGGACGTTCAAGCAGAATGGCCTCCTCGACACTGAGAAGATGGCTGGGGCTGCAGTGGGAGGGCTGAGTCGTGGCCTTGCAGCCACCAAATCCTGGGAGCTCGTCAGCTCCCAGGGGAGCTGGGACAGAGCCTTCAGGGGTGGATTGAGGACCAAGTCTTCTGCAGACAGCACCTCCCCAGACCCCCGACCTCAGTTTCCATGCAGCTTTGGACATTTCTGTTGGGAACATCAGTCCTGGGGCTGGAGGAGAGAGTGGGAAGCAGACTCCATGCCTTTGATGGGCTCCCTGTTCTCTCATCAGGGCTCTGCACCTCAGGAGGCCGGGAGGCCCCCCGCACATCAAACTGGCCGTGGAGTGGGACAGTGGCACCAAGGAGCAGTGAGTCCAGCAGAGCCCAGCTCTGGCAGAGGGGACAGGGCCTGTCCGTGCAAACGGACCTTCCTGCGCCAGTTCCCCTGATGCGACAGTGGGGTGTATGATGCCCCCCGGATGCCGTGTGGCCCATTCCTCAGAGAAGCCCCAATGGCAATTGTCTGTATATAAACAACAGCGACAGGAGTAATAATAACGATGGCTGTGGGTGGTGTGAGTGGTGGTAACAGTCACAGTTGGAAATGGTGAGGTGACACTTACCCACTCACCCCGTGCCAGCCACTGCTCCGAGCCCTTTACATCCATGCAGTTTATTTCATGCATCAGTTCCTGTGCGGTAGGTCCGACACGAATCCACATCATCAGATGTGGAAACTGAGGCACAGAGAGGTTAAACGGTTGCTCAGTGTCACACAGCCCGTGCCTGGCAGAGCCGGGCTTTGAACCCACTGTCGCCTCAAGTCCATGCTCTTAATCACTCAGCGTGGCTGCTTCTCTAACACCGAGTGCATCTGCCCGACTTCGGGAAAGGACACTGTTCAGTCCGGCGAGTGTTTATTAATCTCCTGCTAGGTGCCAGGCCTTGCACCACGACATGAAACAAAAATGAGTAAGCCAAGGGCTCGGTCCCTCTCTGGGTCCGTGGGGGCACTGAGAAGTCCAGTAAAAGCGAGTGGGTGCCCTGGGAGCCCTGGGAAGGGGGCCTTTGCCTCCCGGGCAGATGCTTTGCACCCCGTTAGCTGGGAGTAGGGCCCCCTCAGGGGTGAGACCCTGCGTGGCCTCTGTCTGCTCCTGCAGCCTGTTCGGGAGCATCCAGGAGGAGCGGGTCCAGGACGCGGACAGCGTGTGGCGGCAACAGCAAGCCCACCAGCAGCAGAGCTGCAGCCTGGACGAGTGTTTCCAGTTCTACACCAAGGAGGAACAGGTCCCGCCCTGGGAGTCCACGCCCCTTCCGGCCCGGGGCCTGTCAGTGGGTGGGTCACGACCCCGGGGGGGCGTGGCTTACGGTCCCGGTGGCTTCCCTTCCAGCTGGCCCAGGACGATGCGTGGCGGTGTCCCCACTGCCAGGCCCTGCAGCAGGGCGTGGTGAAGCTGAGCCTGTGGACCCTGCCCGACATCCTCATCATCCACCTCAAACGGTTCTGCCAAGTGGGCGAGAGGAGAAACAAGCTCTCCACGCTGGTGAAGTTCCCGCTCGCCGGCCTCGACATGGCTCCCCATGTGGCCCAGAGAAGCACGGGCCCCAAGGCCTCCCCGGGCCCCTGGCCTCCTTCCTGGAAGCAGCCGGCCTGCCTGCCCACCAGCTACCCACCAGACTTCCTGTACGACCTGTACGCGGTCTGCAACCACCACGGCAGTTTGCAAGGTGGGCATTACACAGGTGAGCCTGCCTCACGGCCCGTGGCTGCGGCCCGGGCCTCCAGGTGCCCGGGGAAGGGGCACCCCTGGGATGCCGAGCTCGCTCGGGCCCTCGGCACCAGCTGACCCCTGACCCGGCGCACACCGGGCACCTGCCGGGGGTGGGGTGGTGGCGTCTGGTCCAAGCGTCCAGCGGAGTTCCGTGAGGGGTTGGAATAGAAAGTTAGTTACAGCCCGAGTTTTTGGCCGTGTCGGATACCAGAGGGTAGCTGTTGGAACCCAGAGAGTGCCATTGATCCTCGTCTGTGATTCAGCACACGGACTCCTACTTACCAGATTCGGTATCTTTTATTTCTGTGGGGTACCTTTAATTGTTAATCCCTCGGAGGGACTTGGAGAGAATGAAGGCTGGAAGGACAGAAACAGCTTGGCAGCTCGTTCAGTTGTTCATAATCGTGTACCTTGGTCTCTTCTAGAATAATATAAAGTATTTCATTTTTGAAAAAATGCTTGAGAATATTTCATTTTGGGGAAAAATGCTCTATTCCTAGTGCACTAATGAACCTGCAATTTGGAAAGCACCAGACTGTATAAAAATCCAGGATCATCACTCATTCATTCATTGAACAAATGTTTATGAAGTCCCATTCTATGCCAAACCCTGGGCTAGATGCTGGAGTCTCAGTGATGAACAAGACAGATAGGAGTCCTGCCCTCATGGGACTAATTTCAGACACAGACAATAAAAAGATGCTTGTCCCTTTAGTACTTTCCCTACTTGGTGTCATGGAAAGGTGATTGGTTGATGTGTCTGAGATACAGATAAGGCCTCCCTGAGGATGTTACCTTTTTAGGTCAAGAGCTGAAGGATGAGGTGGAACTAGCTGTGTGAATAATGGGGGGAAAACATGGGCAGAGCTACCAGCCTGCGTGAAGGCCCTGAGGCGGAGTTTGCGTGTTTAAGAATTGATGAAAGCCTGTTGTGGCTGAAGGGGAAAGTGACCTAAGATGGAGCTGGGTCTGGAGGCCCTGTGGGCCACGGGCAAGAGTTTGCACTTTTTTCAGAGGGTGATGGGAAGCCATTCAAAGGTTTTAGGCAGAGGAATAAAGACATAATCTAGTTCACAAACTGAGGTCTTAGCTCGAGCAGAGAATTGGGTAGTGCAAGAGTGGAAGTGGGAATTCCAGTTAGGAGGAAGTTTCTGGGGCTCAAGTGAGAGATGGTGTTGGCTGGGACTTGGGTGATGACAGGGTATTCAAGGCATATTTTGGAAAGAGGATCAGTGAGACTGGCTTTTGGACTCAACGTGGGGTGGAAGAGAAAAGGAGGAGCAGAGACGACCTTCTCCGTGCCCCCTTGGGCTGGTGCAGGAGCCAGTAAAGTGTGGCTTGTGGGCCACATCCAGTCTGGCACCCGTATTTGTACAGCCCATGAGTTAAAAGTGGTTTTTACATTCTAAAAAGTGGTTTAAAAAAAACCCAACCAAAACAACAAGAATACATGGCAGAGACCGTATGTGGCCATCGGGGACCTGCAAAGCCTAAAACGTTGTCTGTTTGGCCCATTACAGAAAAATGTTGGCTGACTTCCGAATTATGGTTATGGAATGGTTGTGGAATAGTTATGGAGCCATTTACTGAGATGTGGAGGGAAAGGAGAGGACTATTTCTCGTACTTGTTTAGAAGGTGGTGAGAATCTTATTTATGAACATTTTCTTAAATGTTTGACTGCAGTTCTTAGGTAGGAAAGAAGTGTACCATAATCCCAACTGCATATTTTCCTTGCGTACTGAATCAGAGACATGCATTTTGAAGGTCCTCAAAAGAACGGGGGTGGACATTGGCCTTATTGCCTGGGACTCGCATAAGTGTTATAAATCGAGACTCCCTCTTATTGGAGGTTTTGCCTGAACGGGCTCTACGACGTAAGGATTCAGCTTGTGTGGTAACAGCTCACTGGATCAGTGAGCATCTATCTGGGTGTGTAACTGGTTATCCTTGCTGATTCTGCCACATTCACTTCCGGCTAAAAGTGGTCCAGCGTTTCTATTACAAACGTCCGTTTTTCAGCCATGCCAGTGGGAAATGTCTTCCTGCTTTGGGGGGCTCCAGTAATGGGGACTTGGGGTTTGGACCTTCGCAGCCTACTGCCGGAACTCTCTGGATGGCCAGTGGTACAGTTACGACGACAGCACGGTGGAACCGCTTCTAGAAGATGAGGTCAACACGCGAGGGGCTTACATCCTGTTTTATCAGAAGAGAAACAGCATCCCTCCCTGGTCAGCCAGCAGCTCCATGAGAGGTAGGTTTTGCTGGTCCTTACAGGAGAGGGGAGGATTGGGAACGGGGAGGATGCTCTATCAGACATCGAGGCCCGGGAGAGGTTGGCAAGGATCTGAAAGAGGAAGCCTTGCTGCTACAGAGCGTGTAGAGCCCTACAGACTAGTGTCCCGTTTGCAAGGACGTGGGAGGGACATACTGAAATGCAAGAACGGGAAAAGGAATAAGATTCTGTGTCTGTGGCAAGATTCTGTATCTTGGGAGCATGGGATTCCATATTTCCGCTCCCACCCATGCTGAGCCAGGTCTTGATTAAAGTTGTGCAGTAGAACCCTGCATTAGTCCTGGTAGAAAGGGAAGGGCAGTTATAAGGGATGAGGGGCCTTGATAGGAAATAGTTACTTAACCACACCCCAGAGATAAGTTTATTAGACAACCTCCAGCTTGCTTGGCAGTCTGGAGATGGAAGAGAAGGGTCAAAACGCACCTTTTTGTGTGCCACATTTCACTCTGCGAACTAGCCATCCTTACTTAGGAGCGAAAGAACATTTTTAAAAAAATGACTCAGATCTTCTGGACCCAGATGGTTGGAAAATGGCCAAGTTAAACCAGATGCCCCAGCAGGTCTAAACCCACCGTCATGCAAAGTCTGCCTTCTTTTCACAGAAGGTAGACGTGGCGAGAGTGAAAAACATGCCACATTTAGAAAACTGGACTTGGCGACCAGTAATTTCACGAAAAGCCTTTCAGTTCTCATCAACATTCTGTCCTTTCTGTGCCCGAGTGCCTTTCCCTAAGTGTGTAGGCTTGGTCTCATGGTTCGTCAGTTATAGGTTCTCCTCCAGAGATTCAGTCTCGTTTCTGTAATTCCACTCTGGTTCTGTAGCTCCGGGCTCGGGGATGGGAATCTGGCCGTGAGAGGTGCCCGGGGGGCCCCGAAGGATGGAGGTGGGTCCAGCCTGCCCTCTCTGTGCTCCTACAGGTTCCACCAGTTCCTCCTTGTCCGATCACTGGCTCCTCCGGCTTGGGAGCAGTGATGGTAGCATGAGGGGCAGCCTGCTGTCCTGGAGCCCCACCCCCGGCCCAGCCCGGCCCCAGCTGCCTGGGCCTGCCTCCTGCACCAAGAGCCTCCCCAGCCAAGGAAAGGGTACGTTCGGTCACGTTGGTTAAACTCGCTGAGCTTGCTTTCATTCTCTGTAGCGACCGTCACTCCTCAGCTTTATGAAGGTGCTCGCACTTCACGGCTCGGAGCGTACAGAGTCCCTCGGTACGAGAGGTTTATTGATTTCCCAAATCGGGGCTCTCAGGACCTGGCCCGCCCCCTGCCCACTACCGTCTGTGCTCCCTGGAGCTGACCATCTAAAGGGGGCCCACAGCGCATCAACGAGTGAATGAATCTCATGACGGGGTGTAAAGCAGGGATGAGGGCGAGGAGGTGAATCATCAAGGGAAGAAGGTATCTAGGCCAGGGGTGGGGGAGAAGGGATGCAGAGGGCCCGTTAGGTAGGGCGGGTGGGGAAGGCCTTTCCGAGGAGGTGAGTTTGGAGCAGAGGCCTGAGTGCGAGTGAGTCCTGTGAAGTCTGGGCGTGTGCTCCGCACGGTCAGGGTGAGGGCTGTGAGGTGGGAGTGAGCGTGGGATGGGGGGTAGGGGGGTGCAGGAGAGACCAGAGCTGCGGCCAGAGTGACAGCAGGTAGTTGGGAGCGTGCCTTTGTCACATGGTACCAAGTCTGCATTGTATACCAATTGCGGGGGTGGGTGGGAGCTACTGGGAGATTTGAGCAGCAGGTCATCAATCTGATACTTTCGCAAAGCCTGCTTTAGGAAGTAGGAAGCCAGAAGGGCAGCTGAGAGGTCTGGCTGTGGTTTTCCAGGCGAGAGTGGGTGGTGGCTTCAATTAGTGGGTGAGGTATGAGGTGGTCAGATCCGGGGTATATTTGAAGATAGAGCTAACAGGATTTGCTGGTTTGGGGTGTGAGGGAGAGAGGAACCAAGGAGGACTCTTTGCTTGGTGTCCACATAACTAGGTGACCAGTAGTAGTACAGGTGGGAAGGGCTTGGTTGGCTAGGATGCAGGGTCTATTTTAGAGGGAAATCCAATGTTTGACATGGTTGTTTTGAGACTCCGGTAAGACTTCCAAATCAAGATGATAGCTAAGGAGTGGAGAAAAATATTTGAGGGTCATCACCACACGGATGGAGCCACAGGGCTGGCTGAGCTCTCGTAGGGAAATTATACAGATAGAAACAAGTAAAGACCTAAGACCAACCCTGGCGCTCTCCTACATCTAGAGGTTGAGCAAAGGCAGAGAGGACAGCACAGAAAACAGAGGAGTGGCCTGTGAAATAGGAAGAAAACTGGGCAAACATGGGTCACAGATGCAAAAAAGGGGAATCTTTCAAGGAGGAAGAAGCCAACTGTGTCACATACTGTTGAGAGGCTGAGTAGGATGAAGATGGGTAAGTGACCATCGGGCTGGAAGGTCACCAGTGACTTGCCAAGAGCATCTGTCACAGTTTGGAAAGAATGGAAGCTGTCAGTAACAGGTGGAAAAGAGCCTGGGTTAAAGAATTGACGGTGGATATGGGTTCCATCAAAGACTGTGATTTAAGAGGCAGTAGCTGCAGAGGAATGTGGGCTGCCAGCTCTTTGGGGTTTTCTTTGCCAAATAAGAACTAATGGAGCATGTTAGCATTCAGATGGTCCCGACTAGAGGGAAAATGTGATG
Organism: Delphinus delphis; assembly: GCF_949987515.2. Taxonomy (NCBI): domain Eukaryota; kingdom Metazoa; phylum Chordata; class Mammalia; order Artiodactyla; family Delphinidae; genus Delphinus; species Delphinus delphis. Next base: position 52,492,137 of record NC_082701.1, read on the forward strand.
ATCATGCAGGAGGTAGAGGCAATAACTGCAGAAACAAACGTTTTCAGAAAAACGCACGTGTGTCTGTCCGTCCGTCCGTCTGCGCATCTTTAGCCTCCGTGTTCCTTCCATCAGGAGGTGGCAGCACATTCTGATTACTTTTAGTTTCCATGTTTCCTATTAGCACCTGATTTGGTTTCATAAATAAAAAAACTTTAATTGAAGTACCACGTATATACAGTAAAGTGTACTGATCACAAGTGTACATCTGATGAATTATCATACAACATACCCATGTAACTATCACTGAGATTAAGCAATAGAAAGTTCTAGGTCATCTCTACCTCCCCCCACCCCAACCCCGTATCCTTCTCAATCTTTACTGTTTCCCTCCTTTCCAGCAGGAAGTATTATTCTGACTTCTAACACATTGATTAGTTTTGCCTCGTTGGAAACTTTATATAAATGGAGTCACACATTCTTTTTTTTTTTTTTTTTGGTACACGGGCCTCTCACCGCTGGGGCCCCTCCCGCCGCGGAGCACAGGCCCCGGACGCGCAGGCTCAGCGGCCATGGCTCACGGGCCCAGCCGCTCCGCGGCATGTGGGATCTTCCCGGACCAGGGCACGAACCCGCATCCCCTGCATCGGCAGGCGGACTCCCAACCACTGCGCCACCAGGGAAGCCCACACATTCTTTTTTCTTTGACTTTTTTTGTTCAAAATTATATTGGTGAGACGTATATTTGTGGTATGTATCAATGCCTTTTTCATTTTATTCCATTTATCAGAAACAAAAAAACAGGGCTTCCCTGGTAGCGCAGTGGTTGGGAGTCCGCCTGCCGATGTAGGGGACACGGGTTCGTGCCCCGGTCCGGGAGGATCCCACATGCCGCGGAGCGGCTGGGCCCGTGAGCCATGGCCGCTGAGCCTGCGCGTCCGGGGCCTGTGCTCCGCGGCGGGAGGGGCCCCAGCGGTGAGAGGCCCGCGTGCCGCAAAAACAAACAAACAAACAAAAAACACAAACCAACCCAAAATAACTCAGACACATAAAGTTTGTTACCGAGTGTAAGCTTGTACTGCTCACGGCATGACAGGCCAATAGATCAAGAGACCATAGTGTTGGCGCAAGGAATAGCGACTTTATTTGTTAAGCCAGCAGGCCGAGAAGATGGTGGGTTCGTGCCGCAAAGAACCATCTACCCAAGGTAGAAATCAAGCTTTCCTTATACTAAAAGGGGAGGGGGTGTGGCTGGTCCTTGCACACTTCTCAGGGCAGGAATCCTTTGTTCTTGCAGCTGCCCAGGTAGGTCTGGTCACAATGTTCCTATAAACCTCCAACAAGAGAATTGTTATTTTCTGTTCTGCAACTTTTTATCTCTACATGAATGGAAAATTGTTATACCTTTAAAGGTCAGTGCCTTGAAAATGGGCTATATTTCAGGCTCTAGGCAATATTCTTTTACAAAAGGTGCAGAGCCAGCATGACTGAGATAGGCAACAGAGCACAAGGGTTACAGCTGAAGAAATAGATCCAACATGGGGTCATGTTTGCTCTCTGTTACAGGTTCTCTGCACGGCAAGTTTAATTGTACATATCAGAGAGAGAGAGAAAGAGAGATTGTTGTCTATTGACTGTTGACCATTGTCAATAAAAAAGCAAAAGCAGGCATTTGGAAAAGAAATCATGATGGGTAGGGTGGGGAGAACCACCTTATGTGCGAGGGGTTCACAGATGGGCTGGATTTGATCTCAGAGGCTGACCTGGAGAAGTTTGGCTTGATCGTCAGGGGAAGCACTTTGAGTCGTTAGTGATTTCCGGATTCTTGAGTTATTTGTGGATTCTCCAAAAATCCACACACGTTTTGTGGTGAAGACACGTGACGGACTGTCTTTGGGAAACGTCTGCTGGTGTCCTTTTGCACCCTGATGGGGTGCTCCACTTGCCTCATCAAAACCTCCCACATTGTAGGAATAGATTACATTTTGCTTATTTGTTCCATTGTGGTTGGATATTGGGGTTGTTTCCGTTTGGGGCTATTACTAGTAGTACGGCTATGACCATTTTTGTTCATGCCTTTCTGTTGTACGTACGTCTGCATTTCTGTTGGCTGTTTACCTGGGAGTGAAATTGTTGGCGTGTTTGTGTGTTTCTTCGTCAGCTACTTATTCCTTTACACTTTAAGTTACTGTTCTATCAAAGTAGCTACCACAGTTCCTGGTGTGTCCCAGGCTCTTGTTACATATTTGAGAGGGAATAAATATGATGATAGAATTTTTTTTTTATAAATTTATTTATTTTTGGCTGCGTTGGATCTTCATTGCTACCGGCGGGCTTTCTCTAGTTGCGGCGAGCGAGGGCTACTTTTCGTTGCGGTGCGCGGGCTTCTCACTGCGGTGGCTTCTCTTGTTGCGGAGCACGGGCTCTAGTCACGTGGGCTTCAGTAGTTGTGGCATGCAGACTCTAGAGCACAGGCTCAGTAGTTGTGGTGCCCAGGCTTAGTTGCTCCACGGCATGTGAGATCTTCCCAGACCAGGGCTTGAACCCGTGTTCCCTGCATTGGCAGGCAGATTCTTAACCACTGCGCCACCAGGGAACTCCCCTGATGATAGAATTTTAAAGCGGCAGGTGGTTTTAGATTGTCATGGACTCCAACCCTCTGGTTATTATGGTTTATGTATCGAATTTTGGTGAATTATTCCTCCATGTTCAGCATCTTGGCTCCCAGTATCTCACTATTAGACAGAAGGCTGATTGCACCACTGCCCCCTGCAAATCACAGCGGTCTGATTTCCTTAGGATCCGCTCTGTGTTGGCGTACTATTTCACGCATTATATTCTGACTCACCCTGTCTGGGCGTTTCTTTTCCCTTCACATTTTTATGACTGCACATTTAGGGTAGTGTCTGGTGAACAAAAAAAGGCATTCCTTTCCCAGCTTGTCCATCCCCCATCAGCGTGAGCCACTGACAGGCTCATAAATTCATCCCAGTTCTGTCCAGAGGCATAGGACCTTGGGCCATTTCTCAGTTCTCCCAAGAAGAAATGTGTTTCACACCCCTTAAGGAGGCAACTTCAAAAGATGGCCAACTTTTCAGCAGGGTACTCAGACAGGCGTCAGGCATAGCTCCAGAAAACTCCCCAGAGAGACAGAGAGGGCTGGGATGGGAGGAGAAGTAATATTGCAGAATAACTGTCCTCCGGACCCTTGCAGGCATGTTACTTATCTCACCTACTCATTCAGAACTCTGGGAGAGGTGAAATGATAGCCCTTTTACCAAGGAGAAAGCTGAGCCCCGGACGTAACGACGTAACCAGTCACAAGCTCACCTGGGAAGTAACCGGGCTGCACATAGACCTGCTCCCTCTGGCTGCCAGAGTCCTGGCTCTGTGGCTCTTAGCTTTTGCACAGCAAAGGAAACCATAAACAAGACCAAACGACAACCCTCAGAATGGGAGAAAGTATTTGCAAATGAAGCAACTGACAAAGGATTAATCTCCAAAATATACAAGCAGCTCATGCAGCTCAATAACAGAAAAACAAACAACCCAATCCAAAAATCGGCAGAAGACCTAAATAGACGTTTCTCCAAAGAAGATATACAGACTGCCAACAAACACGTGAAAGAATGCTCAACATCATTAGTCATTAGAGAAATGCAAATCAAAACAATGAGGTATCATCTCACACCAGTCAGAATGGCCATCATCAAAAAATCTAGAAACAATAAATGCTGGAGAGGGTGTGGAGAAAAGGGAACCCTCTTGCACTGCTGGTGGGAATGTGAATTGATACAGCCAATATGGAGAACAGTATGGAGGTTCCTTAAAAAACTACAAATAGAACTACCATACGACCCAGGAATCCCACTACTGGGCATATACCCTGAGAAAACCATAATTCAAAGAGTCATGTACCAAAATGTTCATTGCAGCTCTATTTACAATAGCCAGGAGATGGAAACAACCTAAGTGTCCATCGTCGGATGAATGGATAAAGAAGATGTGGCACATATATACAATGGAATATTACTCAGCCATAAAAAGAAACGAAATTGAGTTATTTGTAGTGAGGTGGATGGACCTAGAGTCTGTCATACAGAGTGAAGTAAGTCAGAAAGAGAAAGGCAAACACCGTATGCTAACACATATATATGGAATCTAAGAAAAAAAATGTCATGAAGAACCTAGGGGTAAGACGGGAATAAAGACACTGACCTACTAGAGAATGGACTTGAGGATATGGGGAGGGGGAAGGGTAAGCTGGGACAAAGTGAGAGAGTGGCATGGACATATATACACTACCAAACGTAAAATAGATAGCTAGTGGGAAGCAGCCGCATAGCACAGGGAGATCAGCTCGGTGCTTTGTGAGCACCTAGAGGGGTGGGATAGGGAGGGCAGGAGGGAGACGCAAGAGGGAGGAGATATGGGAACATATGTATATGTATAACTGATTCACTTTGTTATAAAGCAGAAACTAACACACCGTTGTAAAGCAATTATACTCCAATAAAGATGTTAAAAAAAAATTCCAAATTCAAGGCTATTCCTTTTAGACATTGCCAGAGCCTCCCTTCCAAAGGGAGCATTCCCTCTTGGAGTCTGAATATAATGGTGATAGATTTGAAACCTGTTTGAGAAGCTCTGAGATGGTTGAAAATCCAGCTTTATTTTGCTGTTAATACTAAGCCCGGGGCGAGATCAAAATCCAGCACATAGGCTGTCAACAATGATTGGTACTAACTCCTCTCCCCACGAGTATGTGGGAGACTTTTTTTTACTGTCAAAATGAGTAGAGGGCATGATTGGCATTTAGTCCCCAGGGGGCAGGGATGCTAAATGTCTTGCAATGCCCAGGGATGGTACCATGTGGTACAGACCTGTCCTTCCCAAAGCCAGCAGTCCCCTGTAGAGAAACACTGATAGCTTGGCACCTTCATCCTTCTGGTAGCTCTGGTTATGGGGACCTCATAATAACGAAGGCATTTTAAAACAAAAATAAACAGATCCAAGTTTTGTGGGGTATGCAACTTAAGTAATTGGGGATGGGTATTGGGAGAGGCTCTATAAGAAAAAGGACAAAGAAATACCTTACTTTTTCAATTGTTATAAAAACATGACCATGTGAAAAAATTGCTGAAGGCCTTTGCAGAGGAGGAGCCCTGAGACTAAAGCGTTTCGGTGTCAGTGCTCCTGATGGTAAATTTCCTCTATGGCTTTATTGAGCCTCAAAGGTTTTGTTTTTCTTTTTCAGTGCTTTCCAAATAGTATGTTGTTTCAGTTTTGATTTCCTCTTTGATCTAAAGGTTATCTGGGTGTCAAGTATTTAAGAGGTTTTGGTCACCCTTTTATTCTTTATGTCTAATTTTATGACTTGTGATCCAAAAATGTGGTTTTCAAAAACGATTCCCTTTTTGTGATCAAGTAACTGCGTGATGGTTATTTTGTCAGTGTTCCGTGTATACACAAAATAATGTACATTGTCTTCTGAGGAATGTGAGCTTTATTAAATTAGGTGGGTTGATTGTTGCATTCCATTTCCCTATGTCTTTTTGTTTTTTAATTGATGTACAGTTGATTTATAATGTTGTGTTAGTTTCTGGTGTACAGCAGAGTGATTCAGTTTTAAATATACATATACATATGTTCTTTTTTGTATTCTTTTCCATTATTGAATATAGAATAAGATACTGAATATAGTTCCCTGTGCTATAAAGTAGGACCTTATTGTTTATTTTATATATAGTAGTTTGTATCTGCTAATCCCAAACTCCGAATTTATCCCTCCCCCACCCCCTTTCCCCTTTGGTAATCATAAGTTTGCATTCTCTGTCTGTGAGTCTGTTTCTGTTTTGTAAATAAGTTCACTTGTGTCATATTTTAGATTTGACATATAAGTGATATCATATGCTAGTTGTCTTTGTCTGACTTACTTCACTTAGTATGATAATCTCTAGGTGCATCCATGTTGCTGCCAATGGCATTATTTCATTCTTTTTTATGACTGAGTGGTATTCTATTGTATATATGTACCACATCTTGTTTACGCATTCATCTGTCGATGGACATTTAGGTTGTTTCCATGTCTTGACTATTGTAAATAGTGCTGCAGTGCACATAAGGATGCATGTATCTTTTCAAATTAGCTTTTACTCAGGGTATATGCCCAGGAGTGGAATTGCTGGGTCATATGGTAGTTCTGTTTTTAGTTTTTAAAGGAACCTCCATACTGTTCTCCGTAGTGGCTGCACCAATTTACATTCCCACCAACAGTGAAGGAGGGTTCCATTTTCTCCACACCCTCTCCAGCATTTATTAAGTTTTTAACTTAATAAATGCTGGAGAGGGTGATAGCTCATTGTAGTTTTGATTTGCATTTCTCTGATAATTAGCGATGTTGAGCATCTTTTTTTTTTTTTTTTTTTTTTTTTTTTGCGGTACGCGGGCCTCTCACTGTTGTGGGAGGTACGCGGGCCTCTCACTGTTGCATTTCTCTGATAATTAGCGATGTTGAGCATCTTTTTTTTTTTTTTTTTTTTTTTTTTGCGGTACGCGGGCCTCTCACTGTTTCTCTCCCCCACTGTGGAGCACAGGCTCCGGACGCGCAGGCTCAGCGGCCATGGCTCATGGGCCCAGCCGCTCCGTGGCATGTGGGATCTTCCCAGACTGGGGCACGAACCCGTGTCCCCTGCATCGGCAGGCAGACTCTCAACCACTGCACCACCAGGGAAGCCCTGCTTAATGCTTTTAATCATAAATTCTACTTTGTTTGAGATGAATAATTCCACCCCTTCTTTCTTTCTTCTTGCTTGCATTTGCCTGGTGTCATTTTGCCCTTCTCTTTTACTTTATAAACCTCTCTTTTTGAGTTAGTTTTAAGTGGTTTCTGAGAAATAGTATGTTGCTGTGTTTTGTTTTGTTTTTTAAATGTAAAAAATTCAAAGCCTGTCTAACAAGGGAAACTTCAGTCCATTCATGCTTAAAATCAACTACCAAACTTGATTTCATGTCATTTTATATTTTTTTGTACATTTTCTCATAGAGATTTATTTTTATTTAAGTAAAGTTGATTTACAGTATCGTGTTAGTTTCAGGTATACACAGCACAGTGATTCAGTTATATATATATGTTCTTTTTTTAAAAAATAAATTTATTTATTTATTTTTGGTTGCTTTGGGTCTTCGTTGCTGCGGGTGGGTTTTCTCTAGTTGTGGCGAGCGGGGGCTACTCTTCGTTGCAGTGCGTGGGCTTCTCTTGTTGCAGAACACGAGCTCTAGGCACGGGGGCTTCAGTAGTTGTGGCACATGGGCTCAGTAGTTGTGGCTCTTGGGCTGTAGAGCCCAGGCTCAGTAGTTGTGATGCACGGGCTTAGCTGCTCTGCGGCATATGGGATCTTCCTGGACCAGGGCTCGAACCTGTGTCCCCTACATTGGCAGGCGGATTCTTAACCGCTGCGCCACCAGGTAAGTCCTATATATACATATATATATATATATATGTATATATATATATATATATTCTTCTTTGGATTCTTTTCCCTTATAGGTTATTACAAAATATTGATATAGCTCCCTGTGCTATACAGTAGGGCCTTGTTGGTTATCTATTTGATATATAGTAGTGTATATACATTCATTTCATTAAAAAAATATTTCTATCACCAATTCTTTTTTCTTATTTTTACTGATTTGATCATGTTGCTGTGTGTTCCCTTTTTTCCCCTGGTTCAGTGGGAAGTGCTATTCTTTCCCGTCTTGTTAATTCTTACCTCATGCTTCCCTATATTTAAAATCAAAGGCATTTTCCAGTTATCATATGGATACGAGAAGCCTGCTGTTTCCTGCGAGTCGTTCTGTTTCATCACTGCCTTTTCTCTTTTCGCTGATGAGACCTGTTAATGCTTCCGTGTCATTCCCCCCAGATGAGAGCTTTGAGACGCTTTCCCAGGCTCTCTCTGGTCTGTTTCAACAGCACCCCCTCGTCAGTCCCCAGTTCTTAGATTTTGCTGAGATGGTTTCCAACTCTGTTCCAGACTGTAATCAGAATTACTCTTGCTGTCCCTTTCCTGTCCCAAACACACCAGCTTAACTTCATGTAACACATCCTAAGACCACCTGTCCCCTGTGAGGATGGATGGTACACGATTGCACTGGGCACCGCTGTCTGTCTTCTTTTCATCACCTTCTATCTTCAGGTCTCGGTGCTGATTTTTAGTGTTTGGTCAGAATTCTTTTCAGGTATGCATAACATGCTCTTCCTCTGCAGAGCCAGAAATATTTTCTTTTCCCGGGGAGTGAATGGCAGATTGACTGGTGAAGGGCTCTTGGGTTGCAGTCCTTTTCTTTCGGGCATCTGTGGATGTTTTCCCACGGCCTACGAGGCCCCAGGGTTGCAGGTGAGAAGTTCTTCTTTTTCACATGAGAGTCACTTGTTCTTTCTGGCTGGAAGCTTTTAAAATTCTGTCTTTGACCTTGGAGTTTAGAAATTCTCCCAGAATATCCCTGGGTCTGTGTTTTTTCCTCAAACCTGCCTGGGACTTGTGGAGGCCTCTCCTTCTACAGATGCAGACTTTTCTTTAGGGAAATGCTGTTTTTGTTTAATTATTGTCTTGCCTGCTTTTCAGATCCCTATTATTTGCCTCTTGGGTCTCCTAGATCTGTCCTCCAAGTCTCTTAGCTTTTCCCTGTGATTTTCTATCGCTTTGTCATTTTGCTCTATGGCATGAAACATTGCTTTCACAATTATAAAATTTGTGAAATTTACCAAATGTCATAAATTTCAAGATCGCTTCAGGCCACTAATATGAGTCTTAACAGTGACCCTGCCTGCCTTCAGTTCATTTACTGAATTTTAAAACCTGGAAGTCACATTCTTCAGTCTCCTGTTGTTCTGCACTTGAATCTCCTTGACAGTTTTATTTTGTCTCTTTTTCTTTAACGGCTCAAAAGGGCCTGTTCTGATGGTTCCGTTCATTCTTTTTTTTTTTTTTAAACAGAGAACAGGAGTATTTATTTTTTAATTTATTTATTAATTTATTCATTTTTGCTGTGTTGGGTCTTCGTTTCTGTGCGAGGGCTTTCTCTAGTTGTGGCAAGTGGGAGCCACTCTTCATCGCAGTGCATGGGCCTCTCACTATCGCAGCCTCTCTTGTTGCGGAGCACAGGCTCCAGACGCGCAGGCTCAGTAGTTGTGGCTCACGGGCCTAGTTGCTCTGCGGCATGTGGGATCCTCCCAGACCAGGGCTCGAACCCACGTCCCCTGCATTAGCAGGCAGATTGTCAACCACTGAGCCACCAGGGAAGCCCCTGGTTCTGTTTATTCTTATTCTCTGACTGCCAGACCCCCTTAGGTGTGTTTTTATTTTTCTGTTTCTGCCTGTCGGGGCTTCCTTCCACCCTCTCCTGAGTGGCCGTGGTTCTTGGAATGATGGACGGGGCAGTGACCTTGGCTCCTGAGACAACCTTTCCCCTCGCCAGCCTTGTCCTGCCAGCTCAGTCACAGAAGTGGACAAGGCTCAGCTGTTGTGTGCAGCTTCTCCTCACTTTCTGGGGGACCCGAGAAAAGTTTAGGGGTCAAGCTTGCCCCAGGTTGCACTGTGCAACCAGAGACAGAGATGTCTGCAAATACAGGTTGGGGCTTAGAAAATGAAGGCCCCTAGTTAGGGCCCTTTTCTCCCTTGGTTACAGCCCTGGAGGCCTCTTTGCTGCTTCCCTGACCTGCTGAGCTTGCCTGTGCCTCAGGGCCTTTGCACTTGCTGCTCCCTCTGCCTGGAACCTGTTATCCCCAGATCTCCACGCGGCTTCCTCCCTTCTCTCAGGTCTCTCCTCACTGAGGACCCTCTATTTCCCCCTTACCCTGTCTTCTTCTTCATCCTAGCTCTTATCTCTACATCCCATGGGATGTATTTTTGCTTTTTTGTCAAGCCCAATAAGGAATAGGCACGTTGTACTTTATCCCTAGCTGTATCCCCAGCACTGCAAACAGTCCTTGGCACCCAGTAGGCTCTCATTAAATATTTATTGAGCGCATAAGTCGGGGACACCCTTGACGGGACGAGGAAAAGTCTTGTCCTGTTGCAGGTGGGCTGAGGATGGTGAGAAGAGCCCCCACCCCCTGCTCACAGCACACATAGTGAGGCCAGGTCGGTGACCGATTTCATTAGCCCAGGAGAAAAAGTCACAGAGGAGCAGATGTGGCATTTCCCAGCGCAGCGTCCACCGGCTCCAGGGCCCCTGTGTGGTGGGGTCTGGCTCCCAGGCTGCCCCGGAGCCATCTGTGTGAGCAGGGCTCTGGGGGACCCGGGAAGCTCCTGTGTATGCCCTGGGGCTTCTGCAACCTCAGGAAGCACTTAACCATTCATGTCCCCAGTGTGGCTTCAGCTTCTAGGCCCTTCCTGGTTCTCAAGCCAGACTCGGGGTGAGCAAGGCCACGGATTCCATGGTGGGAAAGGAAGCATAGCTCAGGGGTCTCTGAACTCCACCTCTGCCTCTAGCTCCCAGCATCCCTGGAGGTCTGGCTCCCCAGGGGAAGGGCTTACCATCCCCGCCCCCCCCAGAAGCAAGGTACTCGGTGAACAGTAAGTGCTGCGTCTGCTTGGGTGCTTTCCCATTCATTTCTCCTCGTAGCCAAAGCGCTCGCTCCCTCTCAGATCCAACAAACAGCATGAAATAAAATCATGATGGCCAAGGTGCTTTCTCACTGCATCTTGTGCAAGAGGAGCTGGGCGCTGCTGGGCACCTGTGTTTCCCGTGACATGAGCTGCCGCCCGGTGCTGGGTGCCCAGGGAGAAGGATGGAGAGCGGGTTAAGGCCGTGGCCAAGCCACCTGCCAGCTGCCCGGGCTGCAGGCTGGGCCTCCCATTCTGAAAGGCTGAATGTCACCGCTTTGTGACTCCTAACACAAAGCTGCTCTTTTTCTGCCCTTCCCAGGGCTGTGGACCAGGAACAAAACCTTCCCACGTGTCTCAGCCCCCAGAACGGTTTTTTTTTTTTTTTTTCTTTTCCTTCCAAGGTGTGGGAATTTAATGATGGAGCAACGACGTCAGTTGGGACTGGAATTACAAAGTGTTTGGGGTGAGATTGTGTCTGTGGATGGCTAATCTGAAGAAATACTTTAAAGAAAAAGAAAAATACCGAAGATTATCTGTGAAAAACCTGAAAGGCAAGATCCTCGGAACCTCAGAGATGCTATCAGATGCCTCGTGGAGCTGATGGGCCTTCCACGCCCTCGCCTCCTTGGCACCTCTACTGGCTGACGTCTGTGCGCTTTCCCTGCCGGCGCCTTTGACCTCCTGAGCCCCCCACCTGTGCCTCCGAGGACCCCGGTCCCTCTCCATACAGCTCAGAGGTTGGCTTTGGTGGCTGTGGTCCTGGCTCGTTTTGGAAGCTGACACGTGCTCCGTGATGAGAGTGGAGAGGCTGGTGCCCTTGACCCAGGCTGACTGTCCTTGTGCCACGTGGGCTTCAGCTGAAGATTTCTTTCTCAGTGGTGGCAGGCATCTCATAAATCAAGTGTCTTAATGGTACAATGGCCAATGACTTTTTAACTTTTTTTTTTTCTTTTTAATTGTGTCAAAATACACATAACAGAGAATTCCCTGCCGGTCCAGTGGTTAGCACTCTGCTCTTTCATTGCCGAGGTTCCCGGGTTCAATCCCTGGTCGGGGAACTAAGATCCCACAAGCCAGGGGAGAAAAAAAAAAACACCCCAAAACACATACCAGACTTTGTTTGCCATCTTAACGATCTTTAAGTGTACAGTTCAGTTGTATGAAGTACATTCACGTTGTCGTGTGGCCTGTAACCACCACCATCCCTGTAACTCTTTTCATCTGTAAATCTGGAACGCTATACCTGTTAAACACCAACTCCCTATTCCCTCCTTCCCCAGCCACCTTTATACTTTCTGTCTCTCTGATTTTAGCTGCTCAGAATACTTCACGGAGTGGAATCATATAGTATGTGTCTTTTTGGTGACTGACTATTTGGGGTCCCTTGAGATTCCATATGAATTTTAGGATGGGTTTTTCTGTTTCTGTTCAAAACCTCACGGCGATTTTCATAGGGATTGCGTCGAATCCATAGATCGCTTTGGGTAATATTGGCATTTTAACAATATTAAATCTTCCGATCCAGGAACACAGGATGTGCTTCCATTTATTTACGTCATCTTTCGCTTCTTTTGGCAATGTTTTCTAGTTTTCAGTGTACAAGTCACCTCCTTGGTTAAGTTAATGCCTAAGTATTTTATTCTTTTTGATGCTATTGTAAATAGAATTTTTGGGGGTAACTGATTGACTGTGTCTTAAAAAAAAAATACACAACCTGGGTATATGTCTGTTCCCTTTAGAAATGTTGAAATTGAGGAAAGAATTGAGAAGAAAATCAGAAATACACGGCACCCCCATGGTTCCCTCTACACCTTCTCATTTTATTTATTTAAGTATGGAGTATTTATTTCTCCATACTTCTTTGTATGTTTACACATGCACGCGTCATGCATATACACACACATCTACACATATACGTGTGTATATATTTTTGCAAGTTGGATTACTCTGTGTTTTTCTAGACTCTATTTCGCCCATAGCAATATATATCAAAAACATCTTTCTAACTATATACAGATGTTGCAAAACACACAATGGAGGTATAGCTGGCAGTTCTGAGAGAATTAAACACACAATACTTTTCTTTTTCTCTTCTTTTCTTTTTCTTATTTTGAGCCCAAGGTAGAATATCTGAGACTTGTGCACTGGATAAGTACAAGCACCTAATTTGACCTGAAAAAGCAGGGACTTTTGCTGAGCGTTCTGTTTCACGGCCATATATAAAGATGAATGAAAATGGTGTTAAATCTTAGGCTAGCTGCCTCAGAGACTGAGTATTCTCGGGAGTCTGCACTGCCTGGCATGCAGCTACCTTCGTTGGCACTGGCTTGCCCTGTGGCTTCACATATATAAATGGGTTCCGTGGAACAGTGGGTACAAACAGTGTTGCTCCCGAGGGCAGGAACCATAACGTCTCGTTCACTGCTGTGTCTCCAGCACCCAGGACAGTGCCTGATCCCTCAGAGGTGCATGGTCAGTGCTTGTTAGACAGACTGGCCTTGCAGCTACTCTTAACTGCGGCCGGAGGGATACTAGGGCACTGATGCTCTTGGTGTCTCTTTCAGGAGGCTTGGAGTCCAGGCCTTTGGCACGGGGTGTCCAAGGCCGCAGCATCAGCATGAAGGTGCCCACCCCTTCCCGAGCCAAGCAGGGGACCTTCAAGACCATGCCCCTCCGGTGGTCTTTTGGCTCCAGGGAGAAACCCCTGGGTGCCTCCGTCGAGCTGGTAGAGTACTTGGAGTCCAGACGGAGACCTCGGTCCACGAGCCAGTCCATCGTGCCGCTGCTGACGGGCACTGCTGGTGGGGATGAGAAGTCAGACGCCACCCTCTCCGCTAAGGGTGAAGATAGTGGGCGAGCCGGCGACAGAGTGCTGGCCGAAGCGCCCTGCCCCTCGGGCCACCCCGGCCGCTGCACGGTCCCTGGCAACTCAGATGGCCCGAATGCAGCAAGCAACCTCAAGGAAAACGCAAGTCAGGATATCAGGCTGCCCAGACAGTGTGACCTGCCCCTCACAGTGATGTCCTCAACAGACGGCGGGAAACGAGCCCGGCCGGAGGGCCAAAGGACCACAAGCTGTAAGGGAAGTGGCCTGGCGGGGAGCAGTGGCCAAACACCCTCCCCCAAGAAGGCTCCCAGCGCTGCGACGTTATCTAGAAACAGTGCAGACAGTTGCCCAAATACCTTTGGCAAGATGAGGGCTAATGTGGAGAGAAGGGACCCCGCAACAGACAGATTCCCACAGGGAACCCTCCCCTTTCTGAGGTCTGTGTTTTGGAAGAGGGAGAGCAGGAAGAGTGACAGGGCAGAGGCGGTGAGTGGCAGGCAGAGCCCAGCTGTGAATGAGCGGGCCCGGGGCTCGTCTCCATCCCTCAGGATTCGAGAGAGCCTGGCCAGGGGCCCCGCCAGCCCCCTGGAGAGGGACGTCCGGTCAGCGCCCAGCTCTCTGCGCCTCCCTCGCAAGGCCGGCAGGCTCCCGAGGGCCACTGCCCTTGGCACATCACAGAGGAGTGTCCCCGGGGAGCAGACTTCTTTCGGCACCTTGCCAAAGGTGAAGTACCACACGCTCTCCTTAGGTCGGAAGAAAACGTTGCCCGAGTCCAGCTTCTGACGGTGTGTGTTCCAGTGACGTGTGGAGCTGGCATCCTCGTTGACTCTGCACTGAGCTGCACCTGTGGGCAGCCTGTGTTGAGAGTGGGATTTGGGGAAGACAGTTGTCTTGTGACCCCTGAAAATAAAAATGTTTTGGTCTCCGCATCTAGATTTCCAACACCTCATTCCAAAAATACCTTGTTGGCTGCCTTTATGCCACCAGGCCACAAGAGGGCTTTAGTGCGTCAGCATAACCATTTCGAGGCAAGAACTGCTGTTTCGTTTAAATTTCAGGGCCTGAGTACTTTTACTAAGGAGTGATTGGATGTGGGCAAAACATAGAGCATAACTCTGTGAGGAAGCCTCGTTAATAAGAATCTTCAGTATCAAATCAAATATTGTTATTGGTTTCTCCTATTTAAACTTTTTTTTTGGGAAATAGCGGACTTAACAGGAACATCTTCTTTTCCTCTTGACGCTTCTGGGGGATAAAGCATTAAGGATGCCAAAAAAAAAAAAAAAAGGGGGATAGTGACACTAAAGCAGGATTCTAGGATAATGAGGTGGGAGAGAAATGATTCCGATTTTAGGAAAGTATTTAATATATAACAAAATAATTGTATTAAAAGTTTTTCAAGGTATTTAAAAAAGATAACTATTTTGATACTGGGAAAAAAGGAAGTTCTTTTTTAAAAAAAATTAACTATGGGATCTATGTACAATTTTAATAAAAGCTCATCTGTGGAACATGCAAATGACTGTCTGAATTATTCAAGTTGGACAAATGATCTTGTTTTGTTTCTGCTGCATAAACTTAGCTCATTGCTTTTTTTTTTTTTTTTACCATTTAACCATTTTTTAACATTGGAGTATAGTTGATTTACAATGTCATGTTAGTTTCAGGTGTACAGCACAATGATTCAGTTACACAGATGGATAGATGATAGATAGATGGGTAGATAGATAGGTATATTCTTTTTTAGATTCTTTCCCCTTATAGGTTACTACAAAATACTGAGTGTAGTTCCCGGTATATACGGTAGGTCCTTGTTTGTCATCTAACCTCGTTGCTGTTGATATCAGAAAGCCATCGATTGAGTTGTCTCTGAAAATTTTAAGTACTTTTAATTAAAATGATTTGCTGTTCTCTAAGGAGATAGAAGTCTCCCCAGGTCTCTCTCTGGAGGGCATGTACTTTCAAGGACTAGAGAGTCTGAGCCCGTCTCAACGGACCATCCCTTTGTTACCGACTAGGGTCCTTGGACTCCTTAATCAATAGAAGTTGATGAGAGGCCAGAGGAGGAGTTCAGGCAAGGCTTTATTGGGGCTCGTGCAGCAGCAGGAGGGAGTGAAAACAAGCAACAGGTGCCCTTGCTCGCTCCCTGAGGTGGGGTGAGCTGGTCCCTTAAATGGGGTGAGGGGGGGTTGGACCGGAGCGACGGCTCAGGTGGTCTGCCCACCCGCTTGGTGATGCCGTGTGCAGGGATCGTGTGCAGGACCCTGCTTTTCCTCCCCGCCCCTCAGAAGTGGCAGTCGCGTTTTGGCCTTTTTGTATCTTCTTGTTCATAATTTGCCCCAACTGCGCCTGCGTGCAGGTATTTTTAGTCTCTTATAGTTTCTTTGTATTCTGTTGCTAGAGGAGACATTTGTCCAGGTGCAAGCACTGCAGTAGAGGGTCCCGGGTCCCAGCCTGTCTCAGGTTGACTGTCCCCTATTGCCTAGAGCTTTGCACACTTTTCAGTAGCTCTTCTAACAAATATCCCCTCACTTCTTACCAAACAGCTGCTAAGGCTGATCCCAGTCCTGGGGCGTGACAGGTGAGGTTACTGGTGAGTCTAGTTCAACAGTCCATTTTCTAGAAATACTTCCTTTCTGATAGGAACCATGTGTTTAAGACACCCGACTCCAAAAATTAAGTTTTTCCTCGTATACACGGCATGACTCATTGGTGTGTCTCTGCTACTGTTCTTTTCTTGAGGAAGAATGAGGTTCCTTTTTATTCCCCATGAAAAAGGCTACGTAATTTTGAGCAACAGTTCCAAGATAGAAGGAACCGAGATGACAGAAGGAGAAAGCAGGGGGACCTGCCACCTGACCCCAGAGGGCAATGTGTGTATCAGTAGACCCACGTGCTTGCATTTCAAAAGAAGTCCGTGCTTTCTTCAAGTCTTAACTGATGCTGGGGAGGACGTAGCTGCCCTCTTGGGGGATGGGAGTCTAGGAGTCCTCCTGCTGTATCTGGTTCTTTTTCCTCTGTTGACACTCATTTGTCATCTTTCACTCCCATGCTCTTCCTAAGCCCAGCCTCACTTTCTTTGTCCCCTAAGGCATTGGGTTGTGACTCCGATGTGCATCCCCAGGCTTCTCCCTTTCGAATACCCTTGGATATCATGAGCAGGTCCCAACTGTTAGCAGCTTTCTCTGTAATACACCACAGATTGGAGCATTTGCCCTAGGCTATGAATTTGGAGTAGAAAGAGGCAATTACACATAGACGCTGGTAGTTATATCTGCCATCCCACGTCTTCAACAAGGATGCCTGAATTTCCTTGGTAACGCTTTCCCTGAGGTTGCTTCCCCGTCTACAGGGACCTGGTAGGGAAGGCTGGGAGAACACAGCATGGGAAAAGATTGGGTTAGATTTCTGCCCAGATTGGGGGCATGGTTCCAACCTTGACCGTGCATCTGAGTGTACGCTGTGGCCATCTGGTCAAGGGATGTTTCAGGAGGCAGCATGGCAGAAATACTTAGATGCTTTTCTCAAACTACAGAGCTGCTCTTGGACATGTGTAAATTGGAGTTTGAGGCAGGTTGAAAGCCATTGAGTCAGATACAAGCATGGCCAGCGATTGAGTTAGCTCAGCGTGGCAGAAATGGTCTCCCATCCTCCTCTGGAAGCCCAGGTACCCTGCCTGGACCTTTCCCTGCTCCTGAGGTCTGGACCCTGGTCTGGTGGTGATAACTCCCTCCTGACTCCCAGCGTGTCCTCCAGGTCTGGGACTACTTTGCTTTATCCTCCACTCCACTCTCTTCCACTAGCGGAAGGAGGGGTTTACAAGTCCAGAATCTTGGGCTGGGAAGTCATACTGGCCGTGTCAGAAGCTCCAAGGGCCAGAGGAGATCGAACATCTAGAGGAGAGGAGATCGTAATCTATACAAGTTACAGAATTACAGTTCTGGGAACAAACAGAGGTATATGCTAGCCCCATCCTGCTTTCCAGATCCCGTCAGCAGGACACCACCTGTCGTGAACAGACACAGGGATGGTGAGTTAACCAAGCTCCCGTGACTTGATTACATCTCTTACTGCAAAAGATAACATGTAATAGTTGCAGCTAACGAACGTTTCGATGGCACCTGCTGTGTGTGCAAAACACTTCTTCTAAGGTGCTTCCGATTTGTCCTCCGAAGTGTGAGAGGTTGGGTCGTTGCCCACCAACTCCTGTCCCCTGCTGGGTGAACAATGCCCCCCCAGGGACATTAAGTCTTGTGCAATTCAAGGCTGCACCTACAAGGGTTGAAGGGACCCTCAGGCTTTAGAGAAAGCCCCCCAGGGCAGAGAAGTGGAGAGGTGAGCTGGATTGCTGTTGGCAGGTGTGGGAGCCTTCCGTCATAGCTACCGCTGACACTGGGGACGGGGGTGGGGAGATGGGTCACAGGGCACCAAAAGCATCTGCTAAATCCTCCAGATTCCTCTACTGTTTATATACTTGGACATTTCCCTTTTGGGCAACAGAGCACCACCAAATCCAGACCAAACTTCCCCACTGTACTTCAGCCTTTGTAATGGAAACTCCTTGACTGACTTTGCAACCCAGAGTTCCCCCAATACCATTGTTGACCAGGGTACACCAGGAAGGTGGGGTGATCTGACCCTACATTTGGAAACCTCACCCAGTTCTAAGACGAAAGGGACTGATAGGTTATTGGTCATCTTCAGCTGCAAGGGCTCCAGCCATCTCCACCCACGTCCCAGCTCTGTCATTGACCAGCTCTGTGATTTGGGCTTAATTACCTACCCAGCTTTCTGAGCCTGTTTTCTTCACCAGTAGAAATGGAACCATTAATATCGGTCTTGGAGGCTTGCTGGTAGCATTGCGTAAGGTGACGTGTTAAAGTTCCTCGTAAGGTAGCAGGTAGGTGGTAAATGCTCAGAAGTTCCCTTGTCTTCTCCAGAGATAAGTGTTTACAAAGAAAGGCTTGTTTTGCCCGTAAGTGTGTTCTCCCTTTCTTCTTGTAAGAGCATCTTTTTTTAAATTTTTTTTTAAAAATTATTTATTTATTTTTGGCTGTGTTGGGTCTTCATTGCTGCATGCGGGCTTTTCTCTAGTTGCGGCGAGTGGGGGCTACTCTTCGTTGTGGTGTGCGGGCTTCTCATTGCAGTGGCTTCTCTCATTGTGGAGCACGGGCTCTAGGCACACAGGCTTTAGTAGTTGCGGCACGCGGGCTCAGTAGTTGTGGCTCACGGGCTCTAGAGCACAGGCTCAGTAGTTGTGGCACACGAGCTTAGTTGCTCCGCGGCATGTGGGATCTTCCCAGACTACGGATTGAACCCGTGTCCCCTGCATTGGCAGGCGGATTCTCAACCACTGTGCCACCGGGGAAGCCCGTTGTAAGAGCATCTTGATTTTCTCTTGGGAAATCACTCCCTCCCCACTCTGTCCATCAGACAGAGCTGCCCCACCTCTCCAGCCCTGGAATGGGCACGTGGCCCAGGCTTGAGCAATCAGACACACGTGGTGGTTTCAAGATGGCTACATGACGAGGTGGGTGTTGGAACTAGGCGGAAAGAGGAATCTTTTTCTATCTGGCTTCTCAGTCTATAGGATGTGAGCCTGGAGGTATTGGTGTCCATCTTGCCGTGAGGATGGGGAGAGCCTGTTGAGAATGAAGCCCACCCAGTAGAATATGTTGTTGAGAAATGGCAAAACAAAACAAAGAACAAACAAAACAAACAAAAACCCTGAATACTGGTGGCATCCTTTGGACGCCTAGATCTAACTATACCTGAAACAGCACTTTCTAGTTACTTGGGTGAATCAGTGTTTGGTTCACTCTGTGGTCTGGGACGGTCACTGGCCTCTGAGGTCCAGTCCTTCTGTGTCCCAAGGGGCCAACCAACCGCCTTCAGGCTGCCCTCGTTCTGCCAAGAGTATCCCACAGAGCATGACCACCCTCATTTTTCTCATCGTGAAATGGATTTGTCGGCTGTTCCAGTGACTCAGGGTTGATGTGAAGACCAGATGGGATCTTGGAGGGGAATGCTCGTTGGAGATGATGAATTGCATGCAATTCTGTGGGCTTGTTACTGCTGTGCTGTGCTGGATTTCTGTTCCGAGGAGGAAGCTATAAAATAGGTTTGGAGCCACAGTGACACCTGGTGGCCATTCCTCTTATTGCATGATGCTTCCCCCCCCAACCCCCCGCAACTTAAATAAAATTTTCCATATGTTTCAGTCTAAGGGTTGTAGGTTTTCTCATTTGCTAGGCTGGTGAGATGCCCCATCCTGAGAGGGAAGCGGGCCTATGTGGACACAGGGACATCCTAAAGGCAATAGGGGGTATCCAAAGGGAGACCAAAGTCCACGGACAGGAAATTCAACTTAAGGGAGCTTGGGGGGCCAGCCACTCAGTCCTGCTGTGGCTGCGTCCACCTGCAGGTCTCTGACCCTGTTTGGCTGCAGGGACAGCGGAGCAGACCCACTGACACGAAGGTCCTTCTTCCTGAGCCATCATTCAACGTGGCTTTTTTTGGGAAATCCCAGGGGTCTGAGGTCTTCCCCCACTGTGGAGTCTTCCAGTCTTTGCTTTCCCAGCGTTTGGCTTGGTGCCCCTGTGGATGCTTCCCAGAGGCGGCCCCTCTCTGCCCATCCACCCCTCCTCCCACCACCAAAGGATGGTCTCCTCAGCCCCGCTCCAACCTGAGAGGAGGCAGAGCCCCAAAGAGAGCAGGTCAGGACCCCAGGCCCGGGGCTGGGGCGTGGCGAAGCTAGACCTGGAGCCCAGCCCTGGTGCGACCCCAGGACTGGCTACCCGCGGCCCTTCTTGCCCCAAAGCTGCCATCTCTGTCTCTGGCCACCTATCACCTTTCAGTCGTTTTCCCAATGCCGTTGTCCGTCCCCCACCTCCCAGCCCCTACCGACCCTCCATCATTCTGGCCTAAGCACCTCTAGCATCCCAACACCCGACAGCAGTAATAACATAGAAGGTCATCTTGCTGACCCTAGGCCTGCCCTGCCTCAGCTGTCCCTCCTAAATTCTGGTGACACACCCCGACCAGCAGCCTTATCCTGAGGTAGCCTGGGTTCCCTGGTGATCACGTGATCCTGGACATTTTGCTTTTTAAATTCAGGGATATATATATATATATGCAGACATGTACCGTGTGTGTTAATTTCGTAAGTGGCTTGGGTTCAGGGAGGAAATTTGAGCCCTCTTTCATCTGTAAATATTAGAAAAGTTTGAATCAGTAGGTACAATTATTAGTGCAAACAATGTACCCTTCACTTTCCAAGATTTCACGAATCATTAACTGTTCTGTTTAAGAAACACTAAGAGAAACACCCACCAACAATAAGGATGGCAGGTTTAAATGAATTTTGCTTTGAGAATGTAAGAAGAGGCTTGAATGCGCTGGATGCCCCGGGGCAGAAGTTCTCAAGATTTGTTGCACCTTAAGCAGCTGTGCCTGGGCTCCTCTTTGGACCAGTTAAATCCAGGAAAAGGGCTGATTCTGATATGCTGCCAGGACCGAGGATTACAGCTCTTCTGTGTTGCCAACCTGGGAACCGCTGGCCCCATGCAGCTAGTTAAAGTGAAATTAATTCAAATTAAATAGAATTGAAAATTCTGTTGCACAGGCCACATTATAGGTATTCAACAGCCATACGTGGCTAGTTGGTTGCCATATTGGACACTGCAGATGATAGACTATTTCCATCATTCCAGAAAGTTCAGTTTCACAGCGCTGCCCTAAGGAGTTGCCAAGTTCAGCTTTTGTGGCTGGGGGCAGAGTGGGCAGGTCACCCTTGTGTAAAATGGAGGTGGTTTTCTGAGGTCCTCGGCAGGCTGATGGCCACAGTGGGAGTGCGAGTATTTGGGAGTTGGACCCGTTATGGTTCCTGTTTTTCTGCCGGGCTGTCACTGTATAGGGTCGAGAAGCTTCTGGAAGTGTGTCCTGGGAAAGTCACGTGGGAGACACCCAGGGGCCCAGGGCGACTGGGCTGAACGCCAGGCCATCCTCACTGGGGTGCTGCACGTCTCCCACAGGTGGTGGGCAGGTTGGGGAATTGTTTGGGGCCCCAAGTGCTGAGAGAATGGAGGATCCCGCAACTGCCCCTGAAGCCTTTATTCCCCGCGGGGTGACCCTTTTGGCCCCCTGCAGTTAACCCTCCTCTGGGACGTTGAGTTTCTCCTTCACCCCACAGGCCACCACGGCAAAAAAAACCTCAGGGAAGAAGGTGCGGAGGTACACGGCGGCCTTGGGGATGGGGTTGGCCAGGAAGACCTCTTGCTTCTTGCGTCTCACCGTGCGCATCACCTCCTCCGCCACGTCCACGGGGTGCACACCGTAGGTCAGTCTCCTGAAAAAGACTGAAAAGCCCCAGGAGGGGCAGGGCTTATAGCCTCGGGGGGAGGGGTGTGGTCAGAGCCCCGCCCCCCTGCCCCCCACCCCCCCGGGGTGGGGACGGGTGTGCACTTCTGGAGTCCCAGTCTCGGGACCAACTCTGCCGTCTGCTAGCCGTGCGCCCTGGGGAGGCACTTTACCCGCTGCGCCTCAGCTTCCACATCTGTAACGCAGGCGCAGTCTCCTGCCCCGTTAACATCCCAGGATGGTTATGAGCCGTCGGAGGGGATGAGGAAGAACTTAGAAGATAGGAAGCTGCCGGATGTATGAAGGGGCTGTTATTTACAGTTGTTGCGAAGCTGTGTTTGTCCAGAGCCTCCTGGAACCTCTTGCCCACGTCTTTTTTTTTTTTTTTTTTTTTTTGCGGTACGCGGGCCTCTCACTGTTGTGGCCTCTCCCGTTGGCATAACACAGGCTCCGGACGCACAGGCTCAGCGGCCATGGCTCACGGGCCCAGCCGCTCCGCGGCATGTGGGATCTTCCCGGACCGGGGCACGAACCTGTGTCCCCTCCATCGGCAGGCGGACTCTCACCCACTGCGCCACCAGGGAAGCCCTTGCCCACGTCTTGATTCATCTTGATTCCCTAATGTAGATAGAGCCTCGGGCAGGGGGTAGCTGCTCTGTGTAGAGCATTCTAGAATACTGATCATAGGTGCATTTACAGACCACTCAGGGTGTGCTGGTTGCTGTTCCAACCCCTCTATGAGCTGGAACTTTCAGTCTTCCTTATGAGTCTACAAGTTAGGTATTACCAGTAGCCCTCATTTTCCAAAGGGGAAACAGAGGCAGAGAGATGAAGGGAGTTGCTTAATATGTGACTGAGGCGAACTTCACATGCAGGCAGTTAGGGCCAGACTCTGAGTTTCTCTGTGCTGCCTTCTAGAGCAAGGGGAACAGGAAGTTCTCGAAGACCAAATCCTGGCTATTCCACATGGGAAACTGAGGCCCAGAGGCGGGCAGTCCCAGTGGCCAAGGTCACAGAGCCTGTGACTGACGGAGCCCAACCTGGCTTCGGTCTGCTGATTGCAGGTTAGGATTCCATCTACCTGGTGCCTCAGGACCTAAGTTTTGGGGTCCCTCCCCACTGTTAGCTGGGTGCAGGGGCCTCACCGTCCCCAGTCCCATGCTTCAGGAACACCCCCCTGGACCCCCCCCTCCTCCAGAGCCCTCCGCGGCCCCTGTCCCTCTGGCTTCGCTCTGAAAGCTCACATTTCCAGATGGAGTCCTCCCAGTTTCCTTGGCCTGGATGAACGCGGTAGGAGCGGATGAAAGAGGGGCTCACGGTGCTGACGATGACGTCGTATTCCTCCACCTCGGCCCGCAGGCAGTCGAAGAAGCCGAGCGCTGCGTGCTTGGCGGCGGCGTCTGGAAGAGAAACCATCCAGGGGTGGGCGTGGGTCCCGCTGTGCTTCCCAGGAGGGGCCTTGGGGACACACATCCCTGCAAGCTCCGTTGGGAGAGGCCTCAAGTCACCTGCCCATCACTTCATAGATGAGAACAGAGAGCCCTTGTGAAGCAGTGGACAGATGCAGAGATGAGACGGAATCCAACTTAGCCACTTGCCCGCTGTGTGACTTTGGGCAAGTGACTCATTTTTACCTAAAGAGGCTCAGTTTTCTTATCTTTAAAATGGGCATAATACACAGGGAACTCTATTCAATATCCTGTGATAAACCATAACGGAAAAGAATATGAAAAAGAGGATGTATATGTGTAACTGAGTCACTTTTCGGTACAGCAGAAACTAACACAACGTTGTAAATCAACTATACTTCAGTAAAATTAAAAATCGATAAAATGGGCTAAGTAAATAAATAAAGTGGGGATAATATCACCCTATCCAAGTGAGAAAATGTATATAAAACATTTCAGCCGGGAAGGCTGATTCCCTGAGAGAGTGATTTCTCCAAGGTCCTGAGGCCATCAGGGTTAAGAATGCAGGAGCTAGGACTTCCCTGGTGGCGCAGTGGTTAAGAATCCGCCTGCCAATTCAGGGGACACGGGTTCGAGCCCTGGTCCGGGAAGATCCCACGTGCCTCGGAATAACTAAGCCCGTGCGCCACAACTACTGAGCCTGTGCTCTAGAGCCCGTGAGCCACAACTACTGAAGCCCGCGCAGTGAGAAGCCCATGCATCACAACCAGGAGTAGCCCCTGCTCTCCGCAACTAGAGAAAGCCCATGGGCAGCAATGAAGACCCAACGCAACCAAAAATAAATAAATAAATTTTAAAAAAAGAAAAGAAATGTTCCAAGGAAAGCAGTGCATTGGGTTCCCTGTTAGTTGGAGGCCAAAGGGCCACTTGTGTTGCCCACACCACATTGTTTCATGTCACAGCTGTGTCCCCAGCACCTGGTTCTAGGCATTCGATTGCTGTTTGTTGAATGAATGAAGGCAGCGAGTAAGTGGAAAGTAATCCACCTGCTGAAAATGACATGTGTGTTTGTGAGTAGGAGGAATAGTGGTGAGGTTCTAGATGGGCTGGGGCAGAGACGGAATGAGGTACGTGGCAAAGACTGCCCTGTGCGGACCCAGCTCTATTCGCCCCATCCTGGGCCCACGGGCGGACTACAATTCCCAGCATCCCTTGCAGTGAGGGGGTAAGCATGTGACTGGCTTCTCTACAACAGGATGTGAGCAGCGCTGTATGGGCACGACGCCCTCTTCTTGCCAGCAGGAACCCACGTGGGGTGGGAACTAGCTTTGACCACGTGGAAAATGATGGCAAAGCTGTGACTTGGCACGACTCTGTGCCCCCGAGTGACCGCGTGAGGAACAGTGATGCCCGCTGAGCTGGGCCATCCCATTTAGACAGTTATACGGAGGAGGAGTAAAGGTCTTTACAGCACCGTCAGCTTAGCCTAACTAATGCAAACGAGAAAAGGAAAGTAAAACACTATCAGGGGAATGTGATGGGCTGAATTGTATCCCACCCCCAAATTCATACGTTGAAGTCCTAACCCCAGCATCTCACATTGTGGCTGTACTTTGAGATAAGGGCCTTTAAAAGGTAATTAAGTTAAAATGAGGCTGTTAGGGTGGTGCCCTAATCCAGTCGGACTGGTGTCCTTATAAGAAGAGCAGGAGACGGCAGGGGTGCCC
Source organism: Delphinus delphis (assembly GCF_949987515.2). Classification (NCBI taxonomy): domain Eukaryota; kingdom Metazoa; phylum Chordata; class Mammalia; order Artiodactyla; family Delphinidae; genus Delphinus; species Delphinus delphis. The sequence continues at coordinate 52,517,050 of NC_082701.1, forward strand.
ACACACAAAGACCATGAGAGGACCCGGGGAGCAGGCCATCAGCAAGCCATGGAGAGAGGCCTCGGGAAACATCCAGCCTGCCCACACTCTGATCTTGGACTTCCAGCCTGCAGAGCTGTGAGAAAACACATTTCTGTCGTTTAAGCCACCTGGTCTTTCTTTTTTCTTTTAATATTTATTTATTTATTTGGTTGCACCAGGTCTTAGTTGTGGCAGGTGGGCTCCTTAGTTGCGGCTCGCCGACTCCTTAGTTGTGGCCTGTGAACCCTTAGTTGTGTCATGCATGTGGGATCTAGTTCCCTGACCAGGGATTGAACCCAGGCCCCCTGCATTGGGAGCGGGGAGTCTTAACCATGGTGTCGCCAGGGAAGTCCCTGGGGTATTTTGTTGTGGTGGCCCCAGAAGATTACATCAGGCCACCCCACCCACCCTTTCTTCATTCCTCTCTCCCTCTCACCTTTCTACCCACCAGACACTTATCCAGCTCCGGTTTTGTGCATGGTACTTTGGGCCATAAGGAAACGTATGAGACACGTTCCCCCACCCTCCCACATCCTACCTCACGGGAGGTGGGAATGTCTCCAGAATTTCCCCAGTTGGGCCCCAGGAACATACACCGAGAAGTCCCTCTCCTCCTTGGACTTTTTAGAGGAGTCTCACCTTTGGAATTCTCTCTCGCGCCTCCCCTGGAATTGTGTCCCTTTCCTTTTCTCCTTCCTCCTTCCTCAGAACCTCTCCATCCCTCTCCCCTTTAGGGATGTGCACCCCTCCTTTCTTTCCCAGTTGTAATCGTTCCTGTCTCTCCAGGGGCATCTTTACAGAGAAGGGGGCATCTGAGCTGGGGCTGTGCACCCATGTCAGGAGCGTGACCTTGATCTGGCATTGATCGTGTCCAGCCAGGACGTGTCCTGACCGCCTGTGAGACGTGAGCTTCTGGGGGCTGAGGGGAGGGCTTATCTTTATCTCCCATAGTCACCACCTGTGTGCTGTAGATGGTCAAAAATAGGAGCTGAAGGGATGAAAGAAAAGCCAACAGATGCTTTCATCTCTGGACCCTCGTCCCCAGTGTAACCCCATGCCTAGTCCTAGACACACATCTCTTGTCTTACAAGACACATAACAGGGCTTCCCTGGTGGCGCAGTGGTTGAGAGTCTGCCTGCCGATGCAGGGGACACGGGTTCATGCCCTGGTCCGGGAAGATCCCACATGCCGCGGAGCGGCTGGGCCCGTGAGCCATGGCTGCTGAGCCTGCACGTCCGGAGCCCGTGCTCCGCAACGGGAGAGGCCACAACAGTGAGAGGCCCGTATACCGCAAAAAAAAAAAAAAAAAAGACACGTAACATAGGACGAAACATGTTTGTCTTAGCAACTTACAGGCTGTACGGAATGGGATTCCAAGCTTCCCTTGAATGTTATTCACTAACACGATTTGTCCGGTCCTCCGGGAAATCATGTTGGGGAGCAGCGCTGGAAAGCACAGGACAAAGAATCACGGTTACAAATCTGAGACTGAGTCAGACAGCATCAGGCAGAGCCCTTCCCCTCATCACGGGGGGCTCCCCTACCTCCCTGACAGATTACAGTGGGACACAGATGGAATGGACCCTGGTTACCACTCATCCAGTGTTTCCTAAGAGTGGGCTGGGCTCAACTGGGGAATTGCTGGGTTATTTTATTTTATTATTATTTTTTTTGGCCTCGCTGCATGTGGCGTGCAGGATCTTAGTTCCCTGACCAGAGATCGAACCCAGGCCCCCTGCAGTGGAAGTGCAGAGTCCTAACCACTGGACCCCCAGGGGAGTCCCTGGGTGATTTGAAATGACCCATCCCTGTGCATGGAGTGACACTGATTTCAATAGTGAGAAAGGTAATCCCTTTTCAACTGTCCTATCGCTTCCAGTAGGAAAGTTGGTTCCAATGGGTCTTTAATACTACTCTTGCATGTGCTAATCTTTTTTAAAAAAAGAGAGGAAAGACCTCAGCCCTTTGTCTTGGGAGAACTTACTGCTCTGTTCTGATTTCAGGTTTTCTTGTATTGATGGAGAGGGAAAGGGGTTTTTAATTTATGGTAAAGATTTTCTCCTGAATTGAATTAACTTATAAATGAGGAAATTTAGAAAAAGATATGGAGTAAAAATAGCACAGATTGAATAGGGAGATGGCAGAAAATATCAGAAGACTTAAGTTTGCATTCCTCACCGTGGTGCCAGGGACCCTGAGCTCTCAGAGGTTGAGTGAAGGACACACCTTGGCTGGCCTGCTTGGTGTGTCCACAGCGACTGGGCTGGAGGAAACTGTAACCTCTGGGGCATCATCTTAGAAGCTCTGGGGAGTCATCTTTCTGCTCCCAGTACTTCTTTCCCTTCAGCTGTCACAGCTCTCAGAATCCCATCATCATGGAGACTCTGGCCGTAGAGAAGGCAGCTCTAAGATCATGCTTTCTCAGCCTTTGCCAAACACACTACTCCCTACATGTAGACGTTCTCCATGCTTATGTTCTCCCTTTTGTGCTTCTGCTTGGATAAACTTTATTTGGGGTGGGAGGAGGGCTTCAACTCTTAGATCTATTCCATGTCATCTCTAGCAACACCCCTAACCCCAGCTTCAGGTCTGCATTTGAACTTGACCCTTAGAAATCTCCACACAGGAACCACCATTTTACCTTTAAAAGGGAGACATCCTCCTGCCTTCCTGTTTCTGCAAAGGGATTGACAGTATTCTGGGTCTCTTGCAAATAAACTCCTTTTCAACCTTGGACCAACTGTCATGATTAGGAGCAGATCAACCACAAGGTCGATATACTAAAAGATCTGCAGGGGGGCTTCCCTGGTGGTGCAGTGGTTGGGAGTCCGCCTGCCGATGCAGGGGACACGGGTTCGTGCCCTGGTCTGGGAAGGTCCCACATGCCGCGGAGTGGCTGGGCCCGTGAGCCATGGCCGCTGAGCCTGCGCGTCTGGAGCGTATGCTCCGCAACAGGAGAGGCCACAGCAGTGAGAGGCCCGCGTACCGCAAAAAAAAAAAAAAAAAGATCTGCAGGGGATGAAGACAGTGGTCCAGAGATGTGGGATGGGATTGGAGGGGAGCCATGGATATGAGTAAGAAAGGAGGAGAAAAGGGCAGGGCTTGGGGAGGGGGCTTAATGGAGAGGAAGGTTGGAATATACCAGTCAGAGACTTTCACAATCCCTTTTCTTTCATCAACATTTACAGTGAGATGCTGAAAGCTTTCACCAAATAAGCAGGGATTTTTCTGAAAGAGGGGCTGGAGGCTCCGTCCAGAGTTGGGTGACTGTCTGGAAATATAACAGAGCCCTCTCTAGCAGCCAGTGGGAAGGTCAAACTCACGAGACCTTTGGTCAGTGTGATGGGTCCAAAGTAATTGGCATCCATGATCTTTTTGTCGAGTTCCAGAGAAATCTTATGGGCAGGCCCCTTCACCTTCATGCTGGCATTGTTGATGAGGATGTCCACGCAGCCATAGCAATCCAGGACCTCTTTGGCCACATCCTGGACACAGCTGATGTCCGAGAGATCCAAGAGAACCAGCTTTGGGGTGAATGTCTGCTGGACCAACGAGAGAGTCAAGACACATGTGGGTGCATCCCCGCAGACCTTGGGACCCTTCAATCTGAGAGCCACCCATTTTGAAACTCAGAACTCATGGAATGACTACAAACAAATGATGAGGAAGAAGCAGAGATGACTCTGGAAGGAAGTAAATTGATGGAGAAAATGCATCCCTGGGGACCAGAGCAACAACAACATTCCCAACACGCAAACATGCAGTCATAAGTCTGAACTTCTGGTCAAGGGGCCGGACCTGAGAAATCCAAGTGGAGGCCATGCATTGATTCTGCTGGTGATGTCATTTCTTATGACACTTCTGAGCTCCTTTTTGGAAATCGCTTTCAAACTGGCTTCCAAGCCACAAGAGAATCTGCCCAGTACTTTGTAGCCACGTTTAAGTTTTGGCCAAAATCATACAGTCAACACAATTTTTTTGGAACACCATCTATGTGCCAGGCATTTGTGTTCAGCCCTAAACATTTGATATCGTCAGGATTCTCATGGGTTAGAAGGGATACAGATGGAAAAATTGATTTTACCATATGGTGAATGCAATCCTGGTGTTTGACAAACACTAGCCCTGAGATACGGCCTTAAAAAAAGGTTCCCTGGTCAAATTTGCTTGGGAAATGCAGACTATCATATATTCTTCTTGGAGATAACACAATGCACATTTGCATAGCAAAGGCCCTGAAAAGTCCTGCAGTAAAGAAATTAGTCAGACAAGCTTGGCCTAACTCAGTATTTGCCACACAGTTGACTTCAGAACCTCATTTTTACTGCTTAATAACCAATACCTAATAAGATCCCAAGAAACATACCTTGGAGTACGTTGTGTTACCCTGGTCGCTCCATCTCCTCAAATACCAGAGTTAGTTCTGAATGATTTTTGGCTATTTCCAAAATCAAATTCAACATCAAGGGAAAAGATCAAAAAAAAAAAAAAATCCTGAAGAGAACTCTATGAAGGCAATGTCTTTTTCTTTTTTCCAAATAAATTCATTTATTTATTTATTTTTGGCTGCGTTGGGTCTTCGTTGCTGCGCACAGGCTTTCTCTAGTTGCGGTGAGCGGGGGCTACTCTTCGTTGTGGTGTGCGGGCTTCTCATTGCCTTGGCTTCTCTTGTTGCGGAGCACCGGCTCTAGGCGTGCGGGCTTCAGTAGTTGTGGCACGCGGGCTCAGTAGTTGTGGCACACGGGCTTTGTTGCTCCGCGGCATGTGGGATCTTCCCGGACCAGGGCTCGAACTCGTGTCCCCTGCATCGGCAGGTGGATTCTTAACCACCGCTCCACCAGGGAAGCCCCTGAAAGCAATTTCTTAAACAATGCTCCAGAAATGCTTTGAAAACCCCAGCTGCATTGAAATGTATTCACCTCCTGTGTAACTTCATGGAAGGGGACTTCACATCCCTGATTTCTTTGAAGGAAAAAAAAATTTTTTTTTTTGCTTGCGGGATCTTAGTTCCCTGACCAGGGATTGAACCTGGGCCATGGCAGTGAAAGCGCCAAGTCCTAACCACTGGACTGCCAGGGAATTCCCTCTTTGAAGGAAATATTATTTGAAGTATTATTTAAAAAATCAGCCATGAGTGTTTATAAACAGAGCCCATATCTGTGACATACCATATTTTCTGGATCCTCTTTGAGTCTGACTTAAATAGAATGGGCGGGGGGGTGGGGCTCAGAGGCTAGAGGTACGATGAGGGGTCAAAATGAGCCAGCTCCCAAGTTGGCAGACTTACCTGTGTCAAGATTACGTTTTCCCAGGACTTCCCTGGTAGTGCAGTGGTTAAGAATCCGCCTGCCAATGCAGGGGACATGGGTTCAATCCCCGATCCAGGAAGATCCCACATGCCTCGGAGCAACTAAGCCCCTGCGCCACAACTACTGAGCCTGCGCTCTAGAGCCCATGTGCCACAACTACTGAAGCCTGCACGCCTAGAGCCCGGCTCCGCAACAAGAGAAACCACCGCAATGAGAAGCTCGTGCACGGCAATGAAGAGTAGCCCCCGCTCGCCGCAACTAGAGAAAGCCCGTGCAGAAACGAAGACCCAACGCAGCCAAAATAAATAAAATTAAATTTTAAAAAATACATTAAAAAATTACATTTCTCCAAAGCAAAATTTCACCCAGATTTCATCGAAAGAGCTGCCCTGTAACAAGCAACGACGGCTAAGGGTGTCCAGGGGTTGCCCATGCCGGCTGCCAGAAGGCCTTACCTTGCTGGGGTCAGCCACACTGATCAGGGCATCGTGTAGACTCTGAAGCCTCTCCCAGTTCTTTCCGCACAGCACCAGCCTGGCCCCGCTGGTATGGAACACCCGAGCACACTCTGAGGGGAAGAAGGAAGGAGGACAGGATGCACTGTGGGTGAAACCACTGATGGGGAGCCCCTCCTTCTTACAAATTCAAGGATTCAAAGAATTCAAAAGCCTTAGAGCCATGAGTTCCTTTAGAGCTCATTGCATTCAACTTCCTCTGGAATTTCTTCTTGTTTCCAGCCTCAGCACGGTTGCCTCCTGTGAAGGGCATCTCACAGGGGTGTGAAATAACCCCTCCTCCATTGGGTAGTTCTGATTATTAGGACATCCTTTCTTAAACTGGACAGAAAGATGACTCCATCAAACGAGACCCCCAGAAGCACAGCTCTAAATATATCTCAATCTGAAGGTATTGGAGACAGCTGCCATGTATTTTCAGACCAAATGTCACTAGTTTCCTCCACATTTTCTCTGTGGGTCGATACTGCAGCCAGGGTTCTTTTTATTAAGAAAGGAAACCTGCCTGCTGTCTAGTAAGTTTTACTCTGGACGAATTTCTGACTCACTCAATGTCCCAGTGTTCTTTTTTTTTTGGCCATACCGCACGGCATGCAAGATCTTAGTTCCCCAACCAGGGATTGAACCTGTGCCCTCTACGGTGGAAGTGTGGAGTCTTAACCACTGGCCTGCCAGGGAAATCCCTCACCCAATGTTCTTAACTGGCAAGTTGTTGGTAGATACAATTATTCTTATGTGGCAATAACAGTGATATTTAAGAACAATAAAAGCTAACAGATGTTGACAATTTACTTGCTTGGGTAGCTATTGAAAGGGATTCACATAGATTAGCTCATTTAATTCACAGTCATCCCATGCAGTAGTTTCTTAGGTTGGGTTCCCTAAAAGCAGAATCTAAGACAGATTCAGGCGGCCAGGATTAATTCAGGGAGAGTGTTCTTCAGAGAAAATCTGTCAGGGAGTAAGGGCATGGGGTAGGGGAAGGGGAAGGGGAAGGATAGAGTCTAGCTTTGGCTGGACCCAAGGAAGGCTCTGGACTGTAAACCCAGCTGCAAGACTGTCCCACCTGGATGCAAGGGGACTGTCTTTTGTACACGTGTGTCAACCAGTCACTGATGGTGGGCTGCCTCCCTCCGGGGGTGGGTACAAAGGGTGTCTACTGGCAGAGGGCAAGTCTATGAGCCATGGCCACCAACACTCATAGGACCTGGGGATGGAGGAACTGGCCAGGTACAGGAATCTAGGAGGGGCACCAACAACACCTACTACAGGGGAGTAGCTATTACTGTCCCATTTTTACACCAAGCACTGGTGACCCGGGCTGCCTGGGGATGCCAGAGGGTAGTTGGGCAGTACTGGGTGCCCACTAGGGGCTGGAAATCCTGTGTGCCATGGCTCTAAATGATCTTATGTTTGTGTGATTTTCTCCTGCAAGTCTCTCAACAGCTGGAGCAGGTGTAGAGAAGGGGGCCAGCTGGACAGGACAGTTGGCAGGGGTTTGAGAAGTGGGCATTGTGGGCAGGGGAATTGTGGTATTGGAGAGGGAGCAATTGATGTGCTGGACCATTCAGTCTAAGCCAGATGAGAGCAGAAGTGAAGGCAGGAGGGGCTGATGGAGAAGGAAAGGAGGAGGCTCTAGGGAGGGGAGGTCTCAGTGAGGTCTAGAAACAGATGTGGTCGGGGAAAGCTGTGGTCACTTCTGCTGACAGACGGAAACTTGAATCAAGAAATAACTGTGTGGGGCTTCCCTGGTGGCGTAGTGGTTAAGAATTTGCCTGCCAATGCAGGGGACACGGGTTCGAGTCCTAGTCTGGGAAGATCCCACATGCCGCGGAGCAGTTAAGCCCGTGCGCCACAACTACTGAACCTGCACTCTGCAGCCCGCGAGCCACAACTACTGAGCCTTCATGCCACAACTACTGAAGCCCGCGCACCTAGAGCCCGTGCTCTGCTGCAAGAGAACCCACCACAATGAGAAGCCCGCGCACCACAACGAAGAGTAGCCCCCGCTCGCTGCAACTAGAGAAAAGCCTGTGCGCAGCAACAAAGACCCAATGCAGCCATAAATAAATAAATAAATAAAATTTATAAAAAAGAAATAACTGTGTGAACAATGTCACCTTGAATTGTTAGGATCATAGAGAATGGAAGATTTCTCTAAATGTAGGTGTTTTATTGAGAAAAGGGCTGTCCCTGATGATTCTGGCTGTCAAAATTCACTACAGATGTCAGTCCATCTCCAAGTGAATTTGATGCAAATCAAGATCCCAGCATGTCTTGGAAAGTGACAGAAAGATCCTAAACTTTATTTGGAATAAGTTACAAACTTTACTTGGAATAATAAATATGCAAGAAACCAAAGAACATTTTGATAAACAATAATGGGAGTGGAATATCAGTTATTAAAATATATTACAAGGGCTTCCCTGGTGGCGCAGTGGTTAAGAATCCGCCTGCCAATGCAGGGGACGCGGGTTCGAGCCCTGGTCCGGGAAGATCCCACATGCCGCAGAGCAACTAAGCCCATGCGCCACAACTACTGAGCCTGCGCTCTAGAACCTGCGAGCCACAACTACTGAAGCCCACGCGCCTAGAGCCTGTGCTCTGCAACAAGAGAAGCCACCACGATGAGAAGCCCGCGCGCCGCAATGAAGAGTAGCCCCCGCTCGCCACAACTAGAGGAAGCCCGCGCGCATCAATGAAGACCCAATGCAGCCAAAAGTAAAAAAATAAAAAAATTTATATAAAGAAAATAGAGCCGAGTATTCATAAGAATTTAGCATATGGTAAAGTTAGCACGTTGAATCAGCGGGAAAAGAACATATTATTTAAAAGAGGTTTTTGGCCCAATGGATAACTATTTGACAGGGAAAAAAATCTAAGTACAATATACCAAATGTATTAAATAACTAAACGTAAAAATAGAACCATAAAAGACCTAGAAGAAAATAGAGAGATATTGCTTTGGGGAAAGATCTTTTAAGCACAGCACTGAAGGAAGAAATAATACAAATTATTTACAGGTTTTTATCCTTAAAAAAAAAAATCCTTCCTTACAGAAGAAAACATAAATAAAAATTAAGAGGGAGCTAAATTGAGGAAACCTATTTATAATACATATGTTGGAAAAGGGGTTCATTTATTTAATCCACAAAGAACTCTTGTAAATCAATAAAGGCCCTAATAAAGAAATTGGCTAGTGAGATGTGTAAGCAATTCATAAAAACACAAAGAGCTAATACACAGAAGATAGAAGTTCAATGCCAATAATAAAGAAATGCAAATTAAAAGATGACAATCAAAACAAAATTGGTAATAAACACATATTCACTGCTGGTTGTAGTGTATATTGCTACAGTCTTTTGGAAGAAAAATTAAAAGAATCCTTAAAAGTAAGCATGGCCCAGTTATTTTATTTATGGGCATTTATTCTAAGGAGATAATTAAGAATGCATGGAATAGTTAAAATATTATTTATCTCAATATCATAATAATAAAGAGTTGGAGATGTTGGTTAGGTAGATGATGGTGTATCTATATATCAGTTATTTCAAAGGCTTTAAAACTGATGTTGCAGAAGTGGGTCTACCAACATGGAAATCTCACAATACAGTAAGTTTTTTTAAAAAGATTCAAACAGTGTGTCTAACATAGTGCCATAACACTTGACTCTGTGTGTTATTGGTTGTTCAATTGCACCTATGATTATGTAACAAGGTTTAAAATTGGGATTTCCAAGATCAGATATAAAATTCCAAAGTGACAGTCCAAGATGCAGATTTTCAAAGAAAATTACTGAAACCCTGTTTCATGAATACCCTTTACTCCTAATAGGATGCAAACGGATAAGGCAGAGGAGAGAGGGGACTTGGAAAGAGGGCGTTTGTGGAGAGAACACCGTTAGGTGAGTTTTTGCCCCTTATCTCCATCCTTGAGAGAAGAGAGTGACCATTTGAGCACACACTGTGAGTTCCCTGCAGCCGGGAGCCCGGAGTGATGTCTGAGTTGCACCTGGGGAATCTCATGGGTGTCACCAACTATCCCAGAGCAGAGGGAGGAGAGCTGGGGCTGCCCCAGAGGTTGGTCTCTTTACTGAAGGACCCTCCCATCCACCACAACCACTTGGACCAGAGGTGAATCATGAGCTGGCTGGGAGCTCTTGAATTCTGCCCAAGAAGTCATCTGAGAAGGGCAGTGGGACTCTAACACAGGGCGTATGTGCACAGACTGCCCCAAACCAGGGGTGGCACGGGAACTGAGCAAGGGGAGTGCACCTGCCCCGCGGCAAGTGCAGGTGAATATCCCAGGGGGCGCCTCTGAAGGACCCACAATGGAGCCCATGAGAGAAAGAATCCACTCGGTTTTAAATGTGTGCCAGGCATGGAGCTCGAAGCCGGCTTCTAAGAGTGTCAGTCAGCTGAGAATTTTTCCTGTCTTCCTTCTCTCCTCTCCTTCCTGCCCCTCCACCCGCAGAGGGGTCAGAAAGAGCAGCAAACTGGCCGGCAACTCGCCCTAGCTGGGGGCAGGTATGGGAAGGGAGAAGGAAACTTGAACTTCAACGAAAAGGGACACGTTTATCAATGTATTGGAATGGGCACTGCAGTTTCTGAATCAAAGCTATGTTTGGGAATTTTATCGTGACCAAAGGGTTAGGTATAATCTAATAGTAATCAGAAAAGCTATGAGACTGTCTGATTTTTTTTCTTTTTAAATCAAGATGCAAAGGAAGACTTTCCCTTCTGCATGAGAGCCCGGGGTGGGCTGTCTCCCTCTACCCCTCCCTCCCCACGTGTGCTTGCCCCCTGATGGTAATACATCTCAGCATCATAACGTTGCTGGAAGGAAATGGGATGAAGAGTTCCCGAGTGGGTGGGGTTCTGGGTGTGTTTTCGGTTCTTTTTTCTTGAAAAATCCTCTTTAATATATGTGGCTCCTATAATGACACGATTCGCTAAAAGAAACTTCACCTGGGGGGGGAACGCCTAGCCTCCCCGCGTTTGGGCTGTAATTCTGAGTGGCGGCAGCAGCTGCGCTGGGTGTGGGCATTCGTGGAGGTCCTGTTTCACAAAGCAGAGGGGCGTGGTTCAGTGAGCGGAGCGGAGTCACCCACCACCCCGCCGCTGGTGAGTGGTGAAGCCGGGAGGGACCCCAAGCGCTGACATTCCCGTTGGGTCCCTTGTTCCGCTGCTGACAAAGGAGCGGGTTGGGGCTCTACTGTCCCTGATGACGGGCACTCTTACAGGCTGGCCACTGGGACAGGGTGAGGGTCTGTGGCCAGGAGCCAGACCAAACCCGTGGCCTTGACCTCCTTAGGAGAGGCAGCCATGGGTGTTTGCTACCATCACCCGTTTCCCCCCCTTCTCTGCTGACACCTCACCTTTGCCAGGTGGACCCGGGAGGCCGGAGCCCAGTGGTGCATCACTGCTTTGGTGCAGCCCAAAGGCACGCTCCCAAATGGGTCCTTTCCGCAAGGCCAGGCATCAGGTATAATACCCAGGTGTTCTTATTTTATTCTTCATCAGCTCAGCACAACCTATATCTTGTATCAAGCACGTGGACGCCAGGCTTGTTCTTTTTCACTCAGCAAACATATTAATACATGGAGCCCTTACTTCCATAGTTCCTCAAAGCTAAGATGCCACCCGCCTGCAAGAGGCTTTCTGATTTCAGAGATATTAAAATGCACAAGGATGGCCCGTGACAATTGTAAGATGCCGTTGACTGAGAGACAATTAGCTCAATTTCAGAAACGTTTAAACGGGAAAAACCGTGCATCTTAGAGGTGATGAAACATAGGCAGGGTCTGTGGTCTCTGAAACAGTTCAAGTACAGTGGTTAAGTATTTTGAGAGTCACTGTTGCTGCAGACACAGTGGGTCCAAGGTGACCCCATCCGTGACTTGGCCAAATTGTGTGGGTTTGGGGTGAGGGTTAGAAGTCCTGATCTCTATCTGTCTGGTTTCCCTAGGAGACAGCTTGGAACTGGGTTCCTTGATGCTGTCCAGAGCTACCCGCTGAGTTCAGTCAGGTTCTGTGGGACTGGGCATGTACTGTGGGCTGTGTGTAGCCTACATCATCCGCTTGGTGCCCCTCACTTTTTTCTTGCCTTGGACCTGAGAAACGGAGCACTTGGAACCCAGAATTGCTGCGGTCAGCAGCATGTCCTGGCTAAGCGTTTATTTAAGGTCACCCATGCCCAGCTTCTCAAGCTACTTCTAAATACTCGGACTTTATGTTTTTCCGCTTTGCATTTCTTTCTAGGGTGAGTCCGTAAGAGACAGTGACAAAGAGCAGTGACACAAGTCATGACAGAGACTAGACCATATTCCTCTGAAAACGCCATTGTGCTCCTGAGATACGTTTCCTGGGCCCCTGATTTGTACAGTGTTTGCTTATAATAGAATGAGACTTTTAAAAATAAATAAACAAGCCTACTAAACCAAATATACATCTCTCAGCAATAGATAGAAGTCCTGTCTAGAAAGACAGAAAGTCAGGACAGTTACAGAGCAGCCTTCTCAACCAACAGGATCGAATCGACATTCGTAACTCACTTCATTCATGAGCAGCAGAATGCACATGCCCTTCACACGCCCATGGATCAGTCACCAAGAGAGTCCGTGCCCCGGACCAACTGAGAAATACCCAGATACGCCATTAACGGTAGTGTATTTCTGTGAGGAGCCGTGGGACCCAGAAACCAGTGCCTTAGGGACCGTCCAGAAGGGAGGAGCCATGGAGGTGCCAGGGAATGAAGGTGATGAAGGGATCTCGGGTTGGCAGCTGTCCCGATGCTAGGTGGGCGTGTTCTGCTTGAAGAACGGTCTTCCCCAAGGACTGACTCTGCATGTCTCTGGGTGGGTGTCTTTGCTCCATTTCCCCAGGGCACCCACTACTCCCTGTTGTCTTGTGTCTGGTCTGACTGGCAAACGTGTGTGCCTGGTTTGTCCCCGTGGAAGATGGAATTTGTGTCGCCCTGTCCCTCGTGAGTATTGAGTCTAGTGATTCTGGATATCCTCCTTGGGAACTGCTTCTGGGACCCACATAGGGGCCACATAAGAACCTAGTTTTACTGCCTTACTGTTTCTTTTTTATCTCATGTGGTGAGCCCAGGTCGATCACCCACTGAAATGGAACCCATTCTTGAAGCATGCAGATGGGCTGCTGTTGGGGTGCCCAGGGGAAGGAGAATCCGAGAGAATTCCCAGATGGGAGGTTACAAATGTTCTCGTAATGGTAGCACCATGGGAGTGGGTGCCCAGCCCACCAGCGGGCCTCTTTGGAAGGGACAGTGCTCATTTCAGGATGTAGAGGACTTAACAGATACTGGTTGAGTGACCTAATGAGTGTTTGGCTGGTGGGTTCGACATTTGATTAAAAATAACAAAAACAACAGCAAAAATGATACCCAAACTATGTGACACGTGGGGCTGCGCTACCATTGTCAGGGATGAGAGAGAATCTTAAAAACCTAAGGGCATTTACTATCTCTTATGTCACACATGCAGCCAGCAGAAGGGCCCTCTGAGACCGTCTAATTCAGGAGTTGCAAACGTAAATGCCTTCAAGGCCAGGAGGTGATGTGGTTGAGAGAATCAGGCCGAGTGTGAGACACTAGGGGTTAGTGGGGTGTGCGGCACACTGGTGTTTGCACGTTCTGCATAATTATCACCGTTGCTAACACTTGAGAGGTGCCCACTCTAGTTCCAGGCGCTGTTCTAAGTGCTCTCCATCTATTAATTCGTTTACTCATCACAACAGCATTATGAGGCAGAAAGTGTTAGTATCCTTGCTTTCAGATGAGAAACCCAAGGCTGAGCAGTGCATCACCAGCTGGTAAGTGGGGGAGCCAAGACTCCAACCCCACCCCCAAGTTTGGCCTCATCACCAGTTCACTGCCCCAGCTGAGGGCTTTGCATTTCGAAGTTTCTAGAAACCCCCCTGGAGGCAAAACAAATCTGCAGACCGATTTTGGCCCTTAGACTGTGAGTTTGCAACCCCAGGTACTCCAGTCCTCTCACTTCTCAGGCAAGACAGCTGCAGCCTCCAAGAAAGAAGACACCTGCTGGTTAGTGACAGACGCTGGGAGAGAACACAGCTCGATCCACCCCCGACCTGCCCAGCGGGCTCACCCACACGCCACCCTGTTGCCTCTCACCCTTCAGGGCAGGAGTGGGCACGAGAGGGGGCAAAGTCGCTTACCCTTGCCCAGTCCTGAGATGGCATCGGTGATGACCACCACCTTGTTCTGCACGGCTGACTTGGACCACAGATTGGACACCTCCTGGTAGATGAAGAGGAGGCCGCTGATTCCCAAGAGCACCAGGGGCAGCATGAGGACAGCTGGGACTCCCATCTTGTGCTGGGGGAAAATGGGAAGAAGGAATCCGCTCTGCAAAGGGACTCTGATCGGGACACGGGGCAGGGGGAGGCCTGAGGCTGCCGGCTGCACCCATGCCCCAAGCCCGGAGCCCGCTGTCCAGGGAGCCGGGCTCTGTGCAGACTCCCAGAGGGCTGCTTCCTAGAACGCCTGGCTGGCACACTAATCCCCAAACGGCCAATGAAGAGAGAATTACTCACGGTGTCTCCAGAAGCAGAAGGAATCCGGCCTGCCCTCCCAAAGGTTAATTACAAATTTAATTAAAATGGGTCTGCATTTTTGGAAGGAAAGCCATGTGTTAAGGCCACTTGCTGGGGCCCTAATGGCTATTTATAGCTCTCTGTGCACTGCAGGGCTTGCGGGGTAAATATAGTGTCTCTTCTGATATTCAGGAACACATGCTGGCCGGGTCTGATTTCAGAGTTCCTGCCAAGCCTTTTAAAGCTCTGCCGGGTGCCTCACTATTAGAGATTCCTCTGCAGTTTGGGGCTGGGCATCAGGGATTGGGACCTGGGATTTCAGCACGAACACCCTCGCCTTCTCTTCCTATAACCCTCCCATCAGGTAGCTTCCATGTAGCTCAGACCGGTGTGGCAGTGAGCCGTCTGGCCTTCCCTTTCCGGTTGGGGGTGAAAAGCACAGAAAATCTGTTAAACGGAATGGAGCCTGTTGCAGAATGAAACACTTGGAAGTGTGACATGAACTATGGGGAAGAGCAGTTTGGAGCTGTTCCTCTTTCGTCAAGTGCTTCCACGT